>NC_090281.1:29705669-30905669 GCF_037392515.1 Haliotis asinina | reverse complement strand
CTGGGCTATAGGTTGCCAACAACTGAACGTAGATCACCATACTAGCAACCATGGGCGTGATACGGTGTAAGATGTGGACAATGTGAAAATGATTCGACGTATCTCATGAACCTAGTGCAACCTTTGGTCAGTTCATAATTTAACGTGCTTAAATAGCCTGTACTTTGTTCAAAGCCTACGTAGATTTGTTTACAGAGTGCTGTACCTAAACGGAGTGACGTGCTGTGACATTAACCTACCCGACGCATTACAAACATGTTGTACATGAAACCAGTCTGGAACATTAGATTTCTTATTCCCCTAGAAATTTCTTTCACAGCCACATGTTGATTAATCTTTCAGCTGAGGGAAGGGATCTTGACATATATACGTCAAGTAACTTCATCCGCTCCTGTTCCAGACGTATACTTCATTCGCCCATGCTCCAAACTGTAAGACCTGAAGATATTCACCTATTCTGAAGTTCCTCAGAAGAAAACATAACGCTTAGCACTTCTGTTCGTTGACATCTTCTGTTCGTTTACAGTTTTAGCCGAACACTTCCTGACCGATTTCACTTGTACATTTAAATAGTTTTCCAAGGCAATTTCCCCTTTAAGTCAAACGAAGTTTGTTCAAGTGGCTGTTATCTTGCATTGAAGTTTTTAACTGTCTCACACGTGATTCATGAATGCTTAAACTGACACCAGTATAAATTTGGAGCTGTACAATACGGTGTTGTATGAAACACCAGAACGCATGAACGTGCACCTGTGTGCCGTGGGTTTCAACCCCGAATCAACTCGTGTTCCTTTTTGTCCTTAGGGACAACTCTGGCAGTGAAACGCGTGACATGATTGATCAAGGGTAATAATTCCAGCAAAAGAACTGGACTGGATGAAACCATACCTGGATGCATAATAACAAATGGAAGCGGAAGAAAATATATCGTGAGGAAATCGTTTTTATTTCGACTCACTGCATAGTATAGATGCTTGTCTTTTTCTTTATTTGTGCTATTTTTAAGCTTTTGTAAGTGCAATAAGCAGAGATGTATCTTAATTAAGGAAACATTTCAACCTTTCTCTCTGTAAATAAGCCTGTCTACAGAGTTACCCATCTTCCTGCAAATAAAACTGTTTACGGTGTAAATTTACATCGACGAAGAGGTCCGTCGGGGTCAGTTCGGACTCCACATTGCTAACAGTCCCAAAGAATATGATGAAAACGTCGATAACACGCTGGAAACAGAGTAGAGTATCATTCAGAGCCTTGGTCATTATCTATACGGCCTTGATGCATTGTATCTGCTGTCAAAGCTATCCTAAGACTCCGAGCAATAACCACTGGTGCCGTGAACTGATCAGTCAAAGAGAATATGTACCATAAGCGGAGACAATTGTACACATTCGAACATGTTAACAAGCCCATGCAGGATTTGCCTATAAATTGTGCCAGCTTCACTCCAATAAAACCAAAGACCAATTTCGGATCGTGTGTGTCAGGGGCAAGAGACGTGTGGCATTAATCTCCCTATCTAAGAATAATCTTAGATGTTTGTTTGCCAGTCGATGTCAGGTGTCTGACGTGCTCATGAGCTCACTGACTGATATATCAGGAAGGTCGTTAAAGATACACTGGACCTGAGGTATGATATAGCTGGTTGACTGTTCCAAGAAAACCGTAGGTGTCTAAACAGGCATGTCAGGTGGAGAATTTAATCAGAACGCAAATGAGCGATTGACTAACTACTTCAGTGAGTCCTGATGCTAAAATGTGAACGTGTGAATGAAGGTGGTATACTCATATATGCATGCATGGGTATGGGAACATGGGATTTTTTTTCCAGAGTTTTCTACTAGTAAGGTCCCAAAGGCTCATTACAGTTGGAATGGATATTGCAAAGTGAGACATGTTGGTTGCATTTTAACATGTTGGTTACGTCTTGTCCAACAACTTCAGTCCTGCTGCTAGAAGGTAGACCACGTTGGAACCTACTCCACTGATTTGTGGAGGAAGGTGGTATGCTCATATATGCATGGATGGGTAAGGCAGTATGTT
This sequence comes from Haliotis asinina, assembly GCF_037392515.1. Classification (NCBI taxonomy): domain Eukaryota; kingdom Metazoa; phylum Mollusca; class Gastropoda; order Lepetellida; family Haliotidae; genus Haliotis; species Haliotis asinina. Next base: position 30,903,629 of record NC_090281.1, on the reverse strand, counting down.
TGCCCGAATTGCCTGTTTGTAAGGTTCTGTAGGCTGGGGTTGTTATTACAAAGGAGGAGATGATGCTGGTTGCACTTAAGAATGCCGGACAGTTGTTACCTCTCATCCACCATCGCAACACTCCTTAAGTGTTTCAAAACGTGATGAAACACCTTCATGTCTCCGTAAAACGCTCACAGAATTCGTTTCATACGTCCGTGGGAAAGTGGTATCGATAGTGACGTTGATAAGCACAAAGATCAATTCCATCTTTAGGACTAACCATATTCCAGGGCTTTGAGAATAATATATTGGACCTTTTTATCCATGTTTTGTAAGACACAACGAGCCTTACCACAGACTTCCTCCAACTAAGTAATGATGGTTTAAAACTACAACAACTCTATCAAGAATTAAGGTACAATTGCACCATACTTTAGATGAAACGACACACGACACAGTGACCCATGTTGTAGTATTACGTCCGGGAATACCTAGTGGGAATTGTCAACTCATTAATTACCAACAAGAATTAGAGGTACTGCACAGATAGGTCTAATGCAATAAATCTTAGCTCAGTAATAATTACCCTGCGGAGAGTTTTATCGCCATTTGCGAGTTGAAAATGTACAATGCCAAAATAGCTTCTCTTGGCGTGTTCGGTTAACGGGATAGCCAGGAAAATATAATCTTTAAGAACACGAGGTCTCTGGGGTTTGGTATGTTCAAATATCTACACTGGAGACTATTGCACAAGTATATGACCAGTGAAGTTGCACGGTAAAATAGACCGTGACCCTTGCTTGTACAAAGATGATTAACTGGAAATGTCTCACAGGCTCGCTGATTCGGCCGGTGCATGTCATCACACCGCACTTGCTTAGATCTGTGCTCAGGGTGTGAATCAGCGGAATGTATGGTCGTTACAAGAACCAGTGTCAAACGAGTAGGTCATTGCTCTCTCCAATGAATATGTATTAATACAGACTTTGTGACACGCACAAAACTACATTGTTGCATGGTGTTATAGTATAAAGATTTAAAATAATAATTGCTAATCAAGAGAATGGGTAACACGACATTTCTGGAAAGAGCAACAGCGTTTACCAGGTCTTTAAACCTATATCCGTGGCAGTACATGTGTCTGTAAAACAGTACATGTGTCTGTTGTGAAAAACATTGTGCAGTTAGCATCATTCCTGGAACGATACAAACGAAAACAAACTTCATCACTATAACGACGTCCAGCGGGGTCTACCGAATCGCTGAGCCGTGTTTGTAGTTTAACCTTCATTCGTCGAATGATATTTTGGTATTACCTAACAATTTTCCTTACTGTTTGAGTACTTCATAAAGGAGAACGACGCTGGAGACGAAGAATGAAAGAAACGATTGGGACATCCCATTGCTTACAGAGACATATGTAATGGTTGATGAGACACCGTTTCTTATTTGGCGACTAATCATCAAGGTAAACAGGTTTGCTTTGACTAATTGGCCATATTTCTTGCCCAGACAACCAGCTAGGAAAAAGGTTTAATTAATTATTAGACTATTTCAGAGACCCGTTTGTAATTGCTTTGTGGAGGCGTTCCCAAAGTTTCTCCCAAGATTCTGCACCTAACCTATGCGGCAGGAGTCGCGATTTGAAAAATTGCAAATTTACTTTTAGCATCACATGAATTTTCTAGATGTCGTATCAATAAAGATTCTTGATCCATGCATCGTGAATGTTATGGTTATGGTATTTTATGTGAACCTTGAACGGATTTTGACACGGTGTTCTTCCCTGTTTAAACATCCCCTTTCAATTCTACCATTGATTTCACGAATACCCTGAAAGGGGTCATCATTACTACGTTTTACCTTGCAACAGTGCTGAATTACTCCTTAACCACGAACTGTATTTGAGCCGTGAATACATGCAAAAACAAACCACCGCGTAGATTTCTATAAATTCTGAAAATCTACAGAAACTTTTGCAGAATCTGACCAACAATGCCAATTGTGTTTGTAAGAGGCGTCTGAAATAAACTCATGGGCAAAAGAAACTTATCACCCGACATTATTTGTGTTAAAAACGACAAAAACAAAAAAATGTCAGAAAGAATGTTTATATAAGAAAGATAAGCCATTTACACAGCAAAAACTGTATTTGTTGATGCCCTGTCAATGTTCATGCATGCAGGAAGTGAGGTAGATGACACATGGGGTGGACGTGAAAGTTTACACAGAGGATTGCATTCACAGAGTGTGTGGAAAACTGAATCTTGGAAGTGTCTGAGCACTCAGTACCTAGTGTGTCCACCCCTTGAATCAATGCACGCTAGTACACGTCTCCGCATTGATGTCGTCAAACGCCTGATGACGTCAGGAGGAATCCTCTGCCACAGTTCCAAGAGAACTTGCTCCAATTGTTGGCGATTTGCTGGTGGTTGCTGTCGTTGTCTTAGCTGTCTGTCGAGATGATCCCAGAGGTGTTCAATGGGATTCATGTCTGGGGAACGTGCTGGCCAGGGCAAAACGTTGATGTTGGCGTTGTTGAGGTAATCTTCAACGATTCTGGCAGTATGCGGACGTGCATTGTCCTGTTGCAAAAGAACACCTCTTGGCTGTTGACGCACAAAGGGCAAAACAACTGGCCTCAAGACTTCGTCCCTATACCTTTGGGCTGTCAGATTTCCATGCAGGATGACAAGCTGTGTCCTCTGATCAGCACAAATCCCACCCCACACCATGATACCACCTCCTCCAAATGGGTGCACCTCTTGAATGCAGTTCCTCGCCAATCGCTCACCTCTACGTCGGTATACACGGGCTCGGCCATCATTTCTGTACAAGTTGAAACGACTTTCATCAGTGAAGAGCACTCTCTGCCAGTCACGTCGCTGCCACCGACGTACTGTTCGTGCCCACTGCAGCCGACGTTGACAATGTTGGCGGGTCAAGGGCATTCCACGGAATGGACGGCGAGCTCTGATACCAGCAGCACGGAGACGTCTTAGTACGGTTCGTCTGCTGATGCGGTGTCCCAAGGCTGTGGTCGCCGTTGACGTCGCTGTGACGAATCTGTTCCGTAGGTGTATCGTACGGATATGGCGGTCTTCGGCGGGCGTCGTAACCCTTGGTCTACCTGATCTTGGACGGTCAGTGGTCTGACCTGTCTGCTGAAAACGTCTCAGGAGGTTGCTGATTGTTGCCTGGCTGCAGTGGAATGTTCTGGCAATCTGACGTTGTGACGCCCCCATATGGGCCATACCGATGGCCCTATTGCGTTGCTCCGATGACAGTCGTGGCATAACTTTGATATGCTTTTTGATAATGCATGATTGCACTGTCGAACAGCTGTATTTATGCAACCAATGTGCACGAGAACTTTTGGTTACACTCAAAAAACCTTTTTCACTGTTTTTCGTGCTTTCACGAAAATCACAATATCTCGGGTTTTTTGCTTGCTACTCAGCTTAAAAATGTGTTTTAGCGAAGGTTTTCTCAGTATGTTTTACCTAGTTCAGTTTTGTTTAGAAGCGTAAATGGAAATTTTAAAGTGATAAGTTTCTTTTGCCCATGAGTTTAGTAGGACTGTCAAGCTCGGAAGTGCCCCGAGGAAGTGCTGACAGTGTCGATCACAGGATAATATGATATCATACTTCTTAAGGAAATTACCTAGCGAGGGAACTACTATTTGTAGCTTTTCTGTTGCAGTGCCACGGGTTTTAATTATTTTGTTTTTACCGAGAAAACGTGTCACCGTAAGGGTTTTCAGTGCCTGTGCAAAACGTAGCTTGCATTGGATATTTCACTTTAGAAATTGTGTCACGTCTTACATTTAGCTTATTGTGAGAAATACACAGCATATAGTAACATACATGGGAAGTGGAATAATGTATCATGTTGTTTGCATGACAGAATGCAATAATTACAAGATCTGTATCAATGCATGGCGCACTGAACTGAGATAAATAGTGAGGATTATGAAAAGATATCTGTGCTCAGCCGAAGCCTTTATTATGATATAAGGAAGTGTACGGAACCTGGTATTGATCAAAAGGATTATGCATTTCAAAAGGATTATGCACTGTAAGACTGAAATGTTGCTCAGTATTTTGCTGACACAAAACAGACTATTGATGAATATCCTGCAAATACTGAATGGGATATTGCCTATTAATGTGCAGACATACAATTAAATATGCATAATATTTTATGGGCTTAGAAACGAGATTGCTTAATATGGTTTAGAAAAAGAATTAATTGTCTGCTATTGTTGAGAGGTAATTGGGAGTATTTACGAAATTCCTTTTGAACATTGCCAGGTTTGCTTCATACAAAGTGTCTAGGACACGATCTTCGTGGCGTCAGATAATATTAGGAGACACATATTGTACTGCATGTCCACAGAAAATAACAACAGTTGTTAACAAGCAGTGTCACTAAGGTGACATAATCCCCCGACGGATATTATCAGACTTAAAAAGAAATGAAAGTGAAGGTCGTAGTTTAAGATGAAGTAAAATGTCAACAAAACCATTACTCTCAAACTCTCTTGATATCTTGCACTGTAGTTGTTCAAGCACAAACAATATTTTGAAGAGTCACTTAGAGCTTAGGAGTGTTTAAAAACTCCTAAAAACAGTTGCTGTGACCTTGAAAACTAACTGAAGGTCACCAAAATGGACTGGGTCCTGCGCCTTCCACAGATAAAGCTTGGTGTTGAATATGAAGAAAGCCAGTGAACAGTTCTTGAGATATCTCGCTGACAATCCCCTTGTGGCCTTGAGATGAAGGTCAAGATCACCAAACCCGACTGAGAACTTTCCTTTACTGTGATAAACCTAGATACCAAATATGAGAAGAAGCTTTTCATAGGCTCTTAAGATATTAAAATCAGTAAGTCTGTACATAACTGAAGGTTACCAAAATCGATTAGGCCCTGCACCTTCCTTGCATAAACCTTGATGTTGAATATGATGAAAATCCAGTGAATGGTCCTTGAGATATGTCGCCGACAAGCTTAACATGCAGCTTAAATGCTGAAATCCCCAAAGTGTCACCATGACCTTGAAAATTAACTGAAGGTCACCAAAATCGAATAATCCTTGCACCTTTCCTAGATCAAGCTTTGTATGGAATATGAAGAAAATCCAGTGAACGGTTCTTGACATATCTTCCTAAAAAGCTTAACATGCAGCTTAAATGCTGAAACCTTAAAAGTGTCTCCGTGACCTTGAAATTTAACTGAATGGCACCAAAATCAAACAGTTCGTGCATCATCCCCGGATAAAATGAGGTACTGAATTTGAAGAAAATTCAGTGAACGTTTCTTGAGATATCTCGCTGACAAGCTTAACGTGCAGCTTACCATCCTGAAATCTTCAAAGTGTCGGTGTGACCTTAAAAATTTTGTAAAGGTCACCAAAACAGACTGGGCCCCTCACCTTTCCTAGATAAGGCGTTGTGTTCAATAAGAAGAAAATCCAGTGAACAGTTCGTGAGACATCTCGCTGACAAGGTAATACGCTAACGTCCCCTTGTGACCTTGAGATGAAGGTCAAGGTCACCAAACCTGACTGAGACTTTCCTTTTACTGTGATAAACCTAGACACCAAACATGAATAGAATCCAGTCAGTGGATATTCCAATTCGTACGGACGGACGGATCCTAATCCTAATTTATATCCCCCGCTTTGCGTTAAACGCTCGGCGGGGATAATAAATGATTTAATAACCAATATATGGATAACTTTCGAGGAAGGCGGTTCTGGAATTAAGGCTCAGAAGTTCAAACATCCACCAGCATCATCGAAGTTTATGCGTTAAATACTGACAACACAACAGAGGTGATTTATCGTGCATAAAATGCAGATTATGTCTGTTTCACACCTGACCTGTATGCACCTTCTTGCACGAAAAGGAATGATGACATGATCGATGCATTTGCTTCATTTCCTTAGAAATGTTTGTATGGATATGCCAACCGTCAATGCGTTGGTGATGCATCGCTTTAATATTTCAATGGAAGAGATTTTACATTTTGGTTAATGCGCAAAACTTCTATTTATGAATACCATAAAGTGGGAAGTTTTGATGTTTCCTTCCAAATGTAATATATTTCTCTTAGTGAAACTTTACATTTCCTATGTCGGGCAGTGTAATGATTCGTATCAGGTCCAAGAAATATATAGATCGTAACATGCGTTCATGAATATATTACATGCACTGCAACCAACACATCGATTTTCTTTCAATGTATCGTCCTCCTTGAAAACGATTCCAGCCTCATTTTCAAATGTGCAGACTTTATAGCTATAACTATGAAATAACTCACTTATTTATGGATCGTAATCGGATGTCCAGGCCAAAACAATTTAAACAAAGAAACCAGGGTAGGGTTCCCCCGAAGAGACGAGTTCCATCACACGCCGTTGTTAGATTCATAAAGTTTACATGACCCTGATCTCAAAATAAAATGACCTTATCATTAACTACTGCATTGATGCATCAAGTTCTAACTGATCGCCGGAAGCCATTGAAGTATGACGTATCAAAGCTTTTCAAACCTAATGTTTGCTCTTCCCTGATATCACATTCTTGCTCCAGTCTGAACATTGAAGCTTTTGTTGATGGATTGACAAGCAGCTTGTTGTCTTTGAAGCCTGTGACTCGTCACTCATCTCCCACAACTGGTGATGACATTGCATTGGATCTAGGAACAATTGCGAAAGAATAGTGGCCTTTTCTGCATAGTCCTAAAACTTCTTCTTTACCAGCAGGACATTTTGAGATGCTAATTATTACTGTGAACGGAACGAACTCATTGACTTTTATACGTATGAATTTTGTGCGGCACATGTACGCAATGTTTAGAAGAAACATGAGTCAGTTATTTGTGTGTGCGTGCGTGTGTGTGTGTTATCTATATTGTGAAGTGTGATTGAAGATTCATTGTGGGATGCAAATAAATTGTGTTTCTTTGTTCTGTTGTAATGGTTTGTGACGAAGTGAGTACACGTTTGCAAAATAAGCCCGTGGAAGGGGAACACCACCAGACGATATATTGTAAGTTAACGAAACTATTTTGCAAGACACAGAACACAAACTTACACAGTGGATTCCGACTGCATTTCTTCATCGTCATCCCTTCATCAGCATTTGTGTAACTTCAAGTCCAGTATATATCTGTTGACGATCCATTGCCTATTTTTATATTGTGTTGTCCCTTATAGCTAAAATAATGTAGATTTCATTACTTGTTTTACATGTGTATCTGTGATACTTTAGTTGTTTTAGTGCCCTTCGTTGACAGGATTGTATAATCTATCTCTCATTATTGTTAATCTCTATATTATTTTAATCACGATATGGCTGAAATACTGCCAAAGTGACTGTAAATTTTAACTCACCAAATAAATATCTAGAGTTTATGGATTACTATCACTGAAATATTGCAAGATATAAGCTTTGCTTGCATGTTTTGGGCGAGATTAAAATTGGAGCTGAAATATGTGATATCAAAAGACACAGTGTATTTCTTAAACTGATCTTAAGTTGCACAGCGAAATTAAATCGAATTGTCGTTTCATTAACTTTGATGTTTGAGATGAAAGACATGATACGCCATAAGGAATACAGCTGCTGACATTTTGGGCAAACCTCGAGGACATCTCTACACAAGCTATCTGCTTTAGAACGTCATATACCACCAGATGTCGATACTGTTTGAACGATCAACATTTCCATAAAATGAATCCACTGTTATATTAAGTGTTTTGAGACACCAATAATTAGGCACTAGAATCAAGAACGTTTAAAGACGTTGTTTCACTTTCAAGTTAAATTAGAGTGCTTAATTTTATGTACGTTTGCAAGCCATTCAATCAGCCAATCTTTCTGATGTAGCATAAATGCTCTATGCACACTATAATATCGTTAAGTGATTGTGTGGATCAATGTCAGTTACACCTTGCAAATACGTTGTTTATCACCGCAGTCAGCAATATTCCAGCTAACTAGAAGATAGCGAGTGGTCGGAACTACTACTCTTTGCAATACGAATTGGAAAGGACCACAACTCGTTAAATTTAACACATTTAAACTGCCCATCTGACTGTAAAGTGTTGTCGAATTTATGTGTGCTTAATCACAGTGTAAACCGTTATTCTGATAATTATGTCCCCTCTATTCGAGGTCGTCAATTGGGATTCTTGTTCTCTTTGGTGTCTGTCTTATTAATATATGAGAGTCTTACCAAATCATATCATTAACACAATAAAAATACCAAGTATGCGTACATGATAAACTCTCATGACTATGGTCATGGCCTTATGTAACTGAATATACATTTAATAACAGTGTCTATAATATCACATCATGATTAATAATAGGTCTCACCACTAATTGTTCTTTACGTAGCCATAGTGTAGTCCATTATGAATCTTACAAGTTGAAAGAATGTTTTGTACAATACACGTAACTGTTTTCCTTCAAGATTATTTGCAAATAGTGACAGGAGGCTCTGGCAATTTTAACTCGGGTATCAAGTCTTTGAGACACGAGCAATACTCTTTTGACATATTTGTTTACGTATCTTTAAAAATGGTGAACAGCATTCTTGAAATGATTCAATGACATTTGGAAATGCTGTACTTTTCACCACATTATTTTATGAGCATATTATCAACACGTTATTGTGTTAATAATTTATTAAATTGAAACATATACTCATATACCTGTATATGAAGATTTTGTTCTTCGACATGTGTCACTTTTGAATCTAAGATTTGGAGGAAACATGGAAAATATGCTAACATCGCTTACAATACGTCATGGTTGTATTCCTGGTACAAAGTTTCCAGATTCCCCATTGTTCTTGCTGCCTCAGTGTGGTACCCATCAAATTCTTGACAAACATCAAGAGAGCACTGGGGTTTTCTGCAAGGAATACAGTGCCACCCTCAGACTGCATACAGGTAATGCAGATGGCTGCAGTGTTGCGGAGTCTTCACATTCTCCGAAATATCTTCGTGTGAATAGTTCCATTCTCTGTCTTGGCTCAGTGAAGAAGAGTGCAAAGACTGAAGATGAGTCCATCCAACAAATGAGTCAAGCCGGTATTGACATCATTGCCACAGTAAGATCATTGGCGAAAATTTAATAATCAGGCTGCAGTCATCCAAATTACATCAAGTGAATGAGTGTTACATATGTCATATTTGGGATTTCACTTTCTTGGTAAAGTACAAATTCTAGTACTTTTTTTCGGTTGAGTCCCATTCGGGATTCGAACCCGCACCCTCAGAGTCAGGCACCTAATCGCCAGCACACAAAGTCAGCCGCCTAGCCCGCTCAGCCACCGCGACTTCCACAAAAATGAAAGTCGGACAACTGGTAGTCTAGACTGCGTACTTTGTGTACCCCTCTGATGATACCAAGAAAGTGAAATCCCAAATATGACAAATGTTGCATTTGACCACTTTCTTAATGGCATCGTGTAATCATAGCTTTCGGCCGTGGGAGCCGTGCCAATTTACACTCATCAGAGGGGTACAGAAAGTACGCAGTCTAGACTACCAGTTGTCCGACTTTCATTTTTGTGGAAGTCGCGGTGGCTGAGCGGGCTAGGCGGCTGACTTTGTGTGCTGGCGATTAGGTGCCTGACTCTGAGGGTGCGGGTTCGAATCCCGGATGGGACTCAACCGAAAAAAAGTACTAGAATTTGTACTTTACCAAGAAAGTGAAATCCCAAATATGACATATGTTGCATTTGACCACTTTCTGAATGGCATCGTGTAATGAATGAGTGTTAATTAAAACATAAAACTTGTATGCAAATATTCTCACCATATCCAGAATTTGCGAACTGATATTTTCTCCCATGTGGTAAAATGCGCTTCGTTCATGGTTTCAACTCTGTAAAAGCAATGTTGTGTCATAACTCCAGTGCACGCCACTAAAATGACCTTTCGAGAAATGGTTCAATTTTGTTCAAAGGCTTACGGAATTACCTCTCTCTTTGTTAAAATCTTCAAAAGAGTACAGTCGCAAATAAAGAATCTAATTACAATGTTTTTAGCTTCAGTAAGACGTCTCATGCATTATTCTGTTTGGCGAATTCCGTAATTTGTTCTGCGTGAAATATCACCTCACTTCACGAGGATGTTTATCACATATTCCAACGCAGCATGGCCAAGGACAAACAACACATGTGCAGAAATATGAAAGTATCTTTTTCCTCAAAAGGCCAGGTCCAGCTGATTTGTTGCACTATGGCTCTGTTCTGTTTGACTAAAACATATCTGACAACTTGAAAATTCACCATTAACATATGGACAGCCCAACTGCGTTGAACATGGCGACATGGTGTATATGTCATTTGCACAATTTTCCAGTGTAGGTGTTTACTCCTTTAATCTCTCCCTGGTATCTCTTTCCTTCTTCGTCAAGTTGTTTTCATTATCTATGTCTGTAAGGAAGACTTACAGAGCCGATAAATGTTTGTTGACCATTTCACGTGCCGAAACATCACACGCGGCTAGAGTTGTTACTGCAGTTTCAAATATTGGAATTAAGTTTTAAGCGTGGCAGCTTTCATAATGGGAATTTTCACAGTGGGATGGATCCTAATGACATCAATCAGAATCCAATTTGCGTAACGGGCTCAACTCGAGCGGTTTTTCTCCTTTGTAATGTGTTTTAAAATTTCAAATCAGTTTAATAAAATCTGAGACATTTGATCCACGACTTTGATCTTGACGAATGTTATGAAAAAGATGAATTGGACGCAGTGGGACTCTCTCATTTGAAAATACGCAAAATGCAATTATTAAGACAAAAAACCTGTCTGAACAGAACTGGAGGGAATTTGTGAGATATATGGAATTCTGTAAGGTTAACAGAAGATATGAGGTGTTATTATGGGGCAGTGGGTTAGCCTCGTGATCAAATAGAGCAATGATAGCGACAAATGAAGACCAGTTACCGCACAAGATCAATAACCAAAAGAAGTGTAATGAAAACAAAAACAGTACCCAGAAGCGATAAAACATATATTTAATTCCCGCCATTTTAACACATATTTTATACACTTATATGACGTGAAGTATTTTTAATTTGTATTCTGTGTAGAACAGTCTCCAAAGCAATAAATAATGATATACCCACCATGTATGAAGACAACATGAACTTAATTTATAATGATCCTCATAATGATCCTCGTTCCGCCACCATCACAATGTATTGTCTGTAACTTTGGTCCTTATTCACTGTGGTGTCGAGATAGGCACTGATGTGTTCCCAACAAATAATATGGTATTAATGGTTCATGTTTGATTTTATTCTAAGTCGTAATTCACCAAACTACATTCCTTCTCATTCCATCTTTCGGGTTTATGTTACTCGTTCTTTTATCCTGTGTCTCATATATACTGTGATACAGAATTTTAAAACTATCAGTAGGTTACTTTTGTCGCAGAAACGCATTCAAGCATTCATCATTTGATAACAAATTGTGTCCTTGATACGTTATAATCAGACATACATGTATGACAATCGATCAGAACGTCAATAAAATGTGTCAGTTTGTCTCACACCAAGTTAACATGAATTCGTTTGGTGAGCAAATAACGCTTTAGCCTTCATTTATTGGTACATGAAAATTTCAAAATCTATGTTTCATGTCGGCCAAGAACAGTTTTGAAAGTTGTGCTAATGCACTAAATATTGCCATCCTGTTAAGACAAGGTTTCATCAAGAGTCGGATGATGCCTTTTAAAATCTTTGTAAAAAGACACATTCTTTGAATCGCAAAAGTTGTGAGACCATGCATATCAATCAGTGTCAAGCAAATACCAGTTATATATAAAATTAAAAGGATGGTGATAAGCAAATTGTATATACATGCACAAAAGTTAAGCGCCACTCACTATTTTTGTGATCTGCTATTTTGGATACTCAGTGGTAACTATCATAACGAGATCTATGCCTGTCATTGACATCATTGGTTTGATTATGTTTGGCAACTAAACGGGTCATGACGCTGTGATGAAGACCCATTTGCCTTGCAATGGCCTGGTATGACATGCCAGCATTTTCCATGCCTATCACCTGCCATCTCTCAGCGGTTGATAACCTTCTCATCATGACTGATTTTCTAACTCTAAAGTGAAAGGAGAATCTCACAACAGACTGGTGAAACCAAGTCTGTGAAACTTGATTTTCAAGATTCAAATGGTAGGGAAATAGTGTTGCACGTGCAGACCGTTTTCTTTGTCATATCCTGACAATCTTAGGTTCAAGAATATATGGAAGGGCTAATTCAGTCATAAACATTTATAGTTTGCATTTCTGGTCTTCAGTGGTGAAATCCAGACACTACGAAAACAGTGGCGCATAACTTTTGTTCATGCGTATACAATTTTATGTCATTGTGTATGTTGGCATGTTTTTCCGAAGGTGTTTGAAAGACGAAATGACATTTCACTGGTAACCATGGGATCTCTCATCTTTGGCGAATGTGTAACGATCGCCCTCCAGTGGAATCAGCGCATTTAACATCCTCATTAGAACCTCTACGTCTTGTAGAAAATATGCTTTTGATAAGAAATATCAATGCGTGGATAAAAGGACACGAATCATTATGTCTTAATCGAAAATGTTGACTGCTTTTTTGTATCAGAAGTCTCTACCATGCGAACAACACTCTCCTCAAAGCTAAGGAAGTTAGTATGATACTTCTCCATAGTCGTATTCATAGCAAACTTTATTCCACAGAATCAAGACGCATCACTCTTGGTCTCGTGTACGATACAGACTCTATGAAAAACATCCCATATGCCACAATTACTGCTTAGAAGAAATCAATAGAATTTTATCTAATCGACTCTGGATACTTTTGCACACTTTGTCAGTGAATAATTTTTATCATCCAAAACTGTGTTCCGCAGGAGCTATCGCTTGTGTAAGATCAGACGATCTTTCCCAGGAGATATCGCTTTGGCAGTAGATTTTGCACAATGCCCTGACAATGCTATGATGTCATGAACTTGATGAACATGAACTAATGCCAGTGCTGTGTACAGGGATGTACAGTTTTATTGAAAACTAATTAAGAATGATTTTTGTATGATAAATAGACTCTTACCCGCGTGTCTACTGAAATCAAATTATATCAATACTCGTTGATAAAGGTAAAAATATTTGTTGCTTTATCAACTTGTGTTGATATATGTGATATCAGTAGACACTTGAGTGAGATTCTCTATGTGTCTCCACGAATGTATGCAAGATGGTCCATAATTGAATGTTGTTGGACAAACCCCAGGCATATTTATGTCAATGTTCTTCTGAATAAATAATTGTGTCTTGGGAACCGTACAAAGTGTGTCTGAGGAAGCAACCTTTGGTCAGTCTTTATTAAAAGAGCTTATATTCCCAGTCCTTTATTCAAAATGTATATAGATTTGTTCACAGTACATACGCAGCACTTTTCTGTGCCAGTAATGTACATGGCTTATAACAAGAGGCATAACCGACAGGTTGCATAAATCAAACCAATTAGGAACACGTGAAACCGTCTGCTGGTATATCAATAAGAAGGCTATTAAATTCCTGTAGAGATTTCTGTCACTGCCAGATGTTCATTAATCTAACAGCTGAGGGAAAGTAGCATTCTGTACTTATACATCTATGTTAATCATACTCCTCTGGAGAAAACGTAGCAATTGTCGGAGATACTATTTGTTTAAACATACAAGGTAGTTTAAGATAGCGAACACTTCATCACCAATTTCAGTGGTCCATCTATGGAGTTGTATCAGTTAATTTGTCCGTTAATATAAATGAGTAAGTGAGTGAGTTAATATTTAACGTCACATCGGCAATATTTCAGCCATTTCGTGACGGGAACATAAAACTGAAATGGAATATATGGGTATTATAAAAAAAACCCCCAAAACTGTCAACAAAGGACAATAAAACAACTAGAATGTGAAAGAAAAGAATGTAAAACTAGTAATTATAGTACCTAAGACAGTTTATCTATTGAGGATAAAACAGTCTAAAATGGGCTATAGATTGCAAACAACTGAAGGTAGATCACCACACTAGGGACCATGGGGACTTACAGTACATTTGCTACCTGCATGGACCCTAGGTGGATTTACATCATCCCCTCAGTAGAATATAGCCATACAGTAGAAATACACTTATTCTACGATTAAAAACGTGGAAAGTTTGAATTTACTTTGATCGTTTGTGGACTTGATGCTTTGTATTGTCATGTATTGTCATGTATTGTCATGTATTGTCATGTATTGTCATTGTATTGTGTTTTTTTCGTGACATCAAACATCAACGTGTTTTGTCCTCAGGACCAACATAGGCGCTGTGTAACTGTTCCAAGTAGCATAGAAATGTCTTACTCTGTTGTTTAAATAAAATAGGATAGGATGTAAAAGTATGGTAATTAATGAATGACGTTGTATTTGTTCCAAACCCGGTCGCGGTGCAAGTTTGTACTTCTTGTTTCCCCGTCTAACGTTCTTGATAGCTACGAAGCATTTCAAGAAGTATCTTCTGACAAAAGAACATATTAATTATGTTTAGCAGATAGATAAGTGTAATAAGCAGTGACACATGTTGCAAGTACGTTAAACAAACCTATTTACTCACTAACCTGCCTTACAGTAAACAAACCTGTTTACACGATAACTCTGTCTCAAGGGACTACGTTCCTAGTGTAAACAAACATCACGTCCGAATTGACGGCCGCGCTTAATTTAGTGCCGTCCGCGCTCTGATCCCAGAAAATCCCTGATGGATGGAGTAGATTACAAAGTGAAGATAGAAATTCGTAGGCTTACGAATACACTAACATCAGCTGTTTTGTTCTAAACATATTTTATTCGAAAATGAAATGAATTGGGCACAAGTTATCCAGCTTAGGAACGCCCTCCCCAAGCATATGTCATATTTACAATATAAACACATTGACAACAGGGATTTGTGGCAATAATATATACAAGAATAAACAAGAAAACACTTTTAGTTAGCTTAATATATCTATGCATATGTCGAAATAATAATTCATGAAGTGACAGAGTAGCATGACCAAACAACAATAGATCTAAATTAATGGATATGCGATGTTTAACGACAGTATTTACATTTACGAACAATTCTTTACGCTGCGTTGTATATAAAGAACATTCTAAAAGTTAATGCCATGAGTTTTCACAAGAACAACCACGAGTACAAGAAGCCTCAGATCTTAAATTAATTCTGAATAAATCGTAATTTAGCGGACTTGTATTGTACCTTAGTTTTGTGTGCAGAATGTTCAATTTCCTTGTACCAGACGGAAAGAAAGATGGGGCTACCACTATGTTACTTTGAATTTATAATTTAAAACCTGTTAAAGAATCTATTTGTTTCATTATTCGTATCGTAGATGGAAAAAAGATGATGAGGAAAGTTTCAATCTAGCAAACGGAAGGGAGAAGATTAAAGAGTTGCGAAGGTTGTAAGATTTTTGACCTGCATATGTAGGTAATAATTCCTGATGGTAACGTCAGTTTCCCGACCGACTACCAGTTCTGCCAAGAGAACAGCACTGGAACCAGGTGCACATCATGCAAATATTAACACGTTTGTTTGTTCAAAGTGTTAAGTAAAATTTGTTGTTTTTTTAAAAAGTTCCACCTAGGTTGTCATTTTTCAAACGGAAACCAAGATTTGTTTACAACAATACGTGCTGTAACCTAAAAGCTAACTGGTAAGTAGTCAGCTCTGTGATCAAGAGAAAACTATGTCACCGAGTTGGCACATGACGTTACGTATTACTATCCTTATGTTTTTAACGTCATAGGTATTATACGAAGTTTACCTTCTTTATTGTTGGCATTTGAAACAACATTTTCTTCTCTAAAACAAATATAAAGCAAGGATGGCATTGTATTATTAATAGTTTATCACACTCGTGTCTTTTAAGGCTCGCCAAATACAATGATTATTCCTAATGCAGGATATTAACCATCCCGAAACACACTCGAGTGATTACTTCATTACTGTAAACCTGCCTGACTATTTTCGAAACATTCTCATCCCTAAGAACCTCTTAAACCGACTCTTAACACATTGGCTGCGATAAAAGATACGAATTCTTAGTACTACGAACGTTTCGAGAATAAGGGCCCTGTAAGTTTACAACGACGAAGAAGTCCATCTCAACTCAGCAAGACCATGGTGCTGACAGACCAAAGAATATGGCGAAAGCCGCTAATCCATAATGATACCACGCTGGGACCAGAATATTACAGCTGAGAAATGCAGCTCGGTTGTAAGTTACTGCTTTTTACCTCGTTTCTAAAATAGTTCCCATTGCCATCATAGTCTTTGTCGTTATCTCTATACACTGATCTGATACCAAAGCTTTCAAGGATCTGAACATGGTCTTCTGGGCAATAACCATTGGTGCCGTGAACTCATCAAAGACGAATGGTACCATAAACAGACTACATGGAGACAACTGTACAGATCCGCCTATGCTAAGAAGCCTGTGGGGGGTTTTCCTTTTAACTGTGGCAGCATCAAATCCAAGAAAACCACAAACCGATTTCTGATCCTGTGTGTCAAGGTCAAGACTCCTGTCGCATTAATCTCCCTTTGGACTAATTTTTTATGTTTGTTTGCCTATCATGCCAGGTATCCGACGGCGCATAAACCTGCTCGTATTCACTGAGGGATTTTGATATATCGAGAAGCTCGGCTGAGGGAGCACTCAGGATAAATGGAAATACAGCTGGCTTATTTCTTATCTTTGAAAAGGGCAAGTCTTTAAACAGGTATGCATTTAGTCGAGACGCAAATCAACGGTTGACCAAGTATTTCCGCCTTGATGCTAGGAAATAAACCGCGCTGGAACCTACTTACCAGGAGGAGGTAAAGACATATCCTTGATGTGGATGCATAAATAATAATTTCATGAATTCTCTTTTATCAAAGTCCTGCAGGCTAAGTTCATTTTGAATGGTTAGGGATAAATGAGACCTGGTATCGTTTGTATTCAACATGAGGAACCTAATTTACGCAACAAGTGCCCAGAATGAATTAAAGTTTGGTGAAATATTGGTATATATTCTTGCCAGGTACTTTAGTGTTTCGGTTCATCAGACTTATTCGTGGTGCTACAATAAGTAAGCTTAATGTATTCAGTGTTAGAAGGTTGTTACCCCTCATTCACTGCTGCAATATCGCTGAAGTGTTTCACAACGACTGGCTATCAAAGGCAACAAGATCAATAACACCTTAAGTTAAACGAATGTTTCAGAAATCTGATCACAAAAGTTTGGGGCTGTTCTTTCGCATTGTTGTAGAAAACAAGAAGACAGATATCAAACTTCCTCCAAGTACTCAGTGATGGACTTAAAATATAGCAACGTTAAAAAGGCTGAAAGTACAACCGAACCATACTTAAACAAATAAGTTCAATCTTCCGTGGGTAAAGAGGACTATAACATTATGTACGGGAAGACATAGGGGAATTGTCTACTCATCTGGTGTCAAACAGAAACAGAGGCACTGCACAGTTAGACTCTATTACTGTAAAGAGTCTATATTTCTATGTTCTTTAGTATTTAACCCGTAGAGAGTTTTCTAGCCACTGGCTAGGTCGATTTCGTTGATATCTTCGGATGGTCTAGAAGTGTTACGTCGGCCACGAAGCCACTGTACTTTGTATGTTGAAAATGTCCACACTGGAGATTAGTGCATAATTAATAGATCAGAACAAACCATGTGGCTTAAGTTTGCAGTAAGAGGCCACTAACGGTTCGCTAACTTCGTTGATACTTGTCATCGTATTGCGTTTGCTTAGATCTGTGAGCTGTTTGTCAATCACGTGATTCTATGGTCCAGAACGATTAATCACAAGAACCCCAGTAAATCAAGTGGGACATTGCTGTGTGCTTCATACAACTAAACAAGCAAAGGCATGTTCGTAATCAAGACGTAATATGTAGCTCTTATGGAAATATGATACTACATTCATTGCTGCCATGTAGATATTTGAAAATAAATGCAAATCATAAGAAAGGACAACACGACAGTTCAGGAGAGAGCAACTACGTTTACCAAGTCTTGTAAACCTACTTCTGTAGCAGTAATCTATCAAACAACGTCTTTGATGCTGTGGCAAATAGGTGTCACCAAAACATGTTCGTTAAATACTTTGAGTAGTTAATAAGGGAGGTTCCCGGGGCACGCATGGCACCAACATAGCATAAATGAAATAAATGAAAGGGACATGCCATTGCTTATGGAGAAATATGTAACGATGGCAGATGCGAGACACGTCATTGGGATACCGAGGGCCATTCTGGTCGTAATCATCAAGGTAAACGGGCTCAGCTTGGCTGATCGGCGACATCTTTCAAACCTATTTCCATGGTTGTGCATCTGCCTAACAACGTATTTGATGCTGTCATAAATAGGTGCATTTAGCAATAACCCTGCAGGTTACGTCCGAACAGAGATTCACAAGCAATTGGTGCCCATGGGAACACCACCTTAACCACATCCAATAAGGTTTACCCAATCGGTGAGACGTTTTTGTATTCCAATCTTCATTTGTTGGATAATAGTTTGATGTCACCAAAACTTGTTACTGTAAGTACTGTTGGTTCCATTGCAACACCGGATACCAGATAACAGAATTGAAACAAACGAAAGGGACGTACCACTGTTTGTAGAGACTTATCTAACGATGGAAAATGCGAGACGTGTCGTTGGAATACCGAGTTTAGAAATAGTTTTTGAGGACTATATTGGTCGTATGTGGGGAATAATCATCCCGGTAAACAGACACGTCATGGCTGATTGGACGATATCCCTGGCTCAGGCAACCAGTTATTCATAAGGTCTAATTGATTCTCAGATCACCTCGCACCTCAGATATCTCTTTTGTATTGCTTGTCAGTTTGTGCAAATGCTCCACTGCAATATTTCTCCAAAGATTCTGAATCTGAACTATACGGTTATGCTATGAAAAATCACAGATGATGCGATTATAAAATTTACACATACAGTTATACTTTTAGAACCACATCTACAGGTTGTATTAATGTGTTTCTTGACCCATGCTTGGCGTATATTTCATGTACATGAACGGTGAGCTCGAGTAGATTTGCTAAACTGCCCTGTTAAAAACGCTCCCTTTACATTCCAATACTGATTTCACGGGGTCACCAGTACTAGGGTGACTTCATCAAAAAAAATATTTAAAAAAAATAAAAAAAGAAAGAAATAATAGAAAGAAACATCCCGTGCACTTCAATCAATCCTCAGAGTCCATAGAAACCTGATACATACAAGAAATGTGTGATAACAAGAGCGTGGACATGTTCCAGTTATCAGGTTGACCTTTTGCATATCTCTGTGATCAATACTGTCAACGCTGTTTGTAGGAGACGTCTGAAATGTTCGATGCGGAAGGTGTTGCCCTTAGTGTTGTACCTCGAGTACATGCTCACAATAGCGATCACCAGATAGTGTGGTCCAGACACTGTTTACTGGCATCTGATATTGCTGAGAGAGGTTCTCTATCTGTACAATATATTAAATATGCATTCTTCCATATATACACACACGCACGCACACACAGAGATATAACAGACAAACACACAGACACGATACATGAAATCATTAAGGATCTCTGCTGAACTGACAATATTTTTTCACCTTTAAATACGTGTATGTAGTTTACATTCTTAAGACATCATTCTAGTTTGCAAAAAAAAGAGAGTGGTCAGTAAAAAAACCTGGCATAACAAATATATTACGGTAGAAGATGAGTGATAAAGCATTAATCGAGATTAGATTTTACATAAAAATATTGGGGTTTTCTTTAATTTGTTGAATGAGAAAATGTGTATCTATAATCATTCACAGTGTACATTTGTTCTTGAAACGACAATGAAGCTTGCGTTCACTCATTGTTTACGGTGGTATTGCGAGAAATTGCCACACAGAATAATGGATAGGTTTCAGATGATATACCATCGCTATTAGTTTGACGATAAATACTTGACGCAGGATTACAGGTGATCGGAATTCTTCTGTGGAGTTTGCTTTGGGCAGTTTTCTTATGAACATGGAAAAGGTTATGTTTGCTTTTGTATACATCATGCAGATACAGTTTCTCATACGCGACACTTTAAGCTACACTGTGATTGTGAATTTTTTGCCGGTATAATTTCTTGGCAGAATCCGATGAATCAGTTACAAGATATCAGAGCCTGGTTCTTTGCATAGTGATTTGAGACAGTTAGCGTTTTGTCATGGATGATTTCTTCATTTTGTAATAGCGTGTACGTGATGATAAGCGTGACATGCTAAATAATCTATATGGTAATATTCCTGAAAATCCTGAACATAGAATGGAATATTTATCTAAATTGTACAAACGTAGAATGGAAAATTACTTTATGTTGTGCAGACAAAGAGTGGAACTTGCATATTGTATTAAATGAAATGGATATTGCATAATATTGTGAGAACATACGTGGACGTATTTGCATGATTCTTACAGGTGATTGCCTGTTTCGATTCAAGCTAATTGGTTGTCACACTATTTTTGTGGCCTCACAATGTATCAGAGTACTCATATTTTGCTACACGTTCTCAAAAAGCAATAATTGGGAATGAATAGATTAATAACCAGCGTATTGATTAATACCCTCACTGGAAAACGGTCCACGAATAAAGGCCCTGAGGTTGAAACATTCACCAGCTTCATCATAACTTATAACATGACAACACAAACACGTCAGCTTATCCTGCATAAAATGCAAATGTATGTTTCAAAACTGACCAGTATGCATCTTCCTGTACGCCAAGGAATAATGATTTGATGTTTCATGCAAGGATTTTTCCTATAGAAATTACTCTATTGTATGTATCATCCATCAATGTGTTAGTGATACCTAGATTTCAATGCAAGAGATTTGACATTTTCGGTAATAGGCAAAGCTCACATTTCTGAATACCATCTGATGCTTAATAGTTCCTTTCATATGTACATGTAAACGTAATTCTCATGACAAATCTTTATGTTTCATATGTCAGGCAGTGTCACCACTGGAATCAAGTCCAAGTGATATATAGATCGTAACGCGCTTTAACGAATAAATTGCACCCACTGCAACAAACACATCGATTTTCTTAAACTGTATCGTCCTCCTTGAAAACGATTGCGGCCTCTGTTTCAAACTTTACAATCAGAATAATGATCAGAATTATTTTGCTGCAGTCATCATATTGTACTGTTTAACGTTCGAGTACAAAATTATGCCGTTCTTAGACTTTAAAAAGGGTTGCCTGACTCCGATATCAAACAAATGGTCTGATGACATAAGTCTGGTTTTGCTAAAAAGTGCATTGCCGAAGAGATTTACACACTTCATTAAAAGATATTTTTACAGCAATCGTCATTAAGACAATTTCAGTGTTTGAATCCTAATTTCAACGTTTGAATCCCTTTAACTGTCAGTTAAAACGATACATGAAAAAGGCATTCAGAAAAAAATGCCACGCAATATCTCGGACACGTGTGTAGAAACATTGACTATAAAAAGGCCGAACTCATCAATTCATTACGGATTTTACGACGTAAGGGAAGATTAAACATATCAAGATTGAATTGTACTGACAGAAATGTCGCCACTGGACGTTTGAAAGCAGGGAGTCTAAGTCTGCCGTTGCAGGACACTTTAACGTCCACCACAGAATCATATCTCGATTATGACATCGATATACTCACTGACATTCGACCCAAGATCGTTCCAAAAGAGTAAGACTAAAAGTGACCACTCCTGCCCAGGACCAATTCGTCCGGGTTCAACGCCACCGGTTCATTTCAACAACGAACACAGCACGACAGGTGCTTGCTCTTCGAAGTTCCGACCAAAACGTCATAAGCCGTCTGAAAAAAGTGGGAATTCGGGCATATCGGCAAACCACTGGACTACAACGACGTGTCGAGTAGTGCAACACGGTACCTGGGGATTGCCTTTTCTACTGCAACGACCGGATGGGAGATAACGTATTTACCGACACGAACGTTCGACATATGAACGGTTTCGGAGGAGAAAACGTCATGGTATGAGGAGGTATATCCTTCACGATGGTTTAGATCTAGTGGTGGTTCAAGGCAATATATATCAAATCACTACATCGACCAAATCCTACGACTTTACCTTCTGTCACTTCAAAGGGAGCTGTTGCACGACCCCACACAGCCCGTGTAACAGGTGCCTATCTCGCCAATGATAACGTCAGTGTCTTTCCTTGGCCTTCCAAATCGCCAGATCTTGACTCGATCCAACATCTGTGGGATGAACTTGATCGACGCGTTCGTAAACGTCACTGTTGTCCCCAGACACATGCAGAACATGCCAACCCATTGCAGGAGGAACATTCTCTGTATCTGATTTTATTTGCAGATCGAAATTGTATAGAACGTGGTTATCATGGGTCATATTCATGATTCATAATCAGAATCATACAATGACAACTAGTTTTCAAAGAAGCGTCTTACGATAAAGTGAATGGTTTTGTCGCTTTTGCGTGTTAACGTGGTTTTGTTACATCGCATTTCCTCTGAAGAATACTCTGTTGCTGACATGAATCCAGTAATTCCACATCGAATGTCTAGATGTAAGACGTTTATCTGTTTTACGTTCAGTGTGCTCACAGAAAGGGACCTATGGTCCTATTAAAGGAGATAAGGAACGAATCCCTGACACAATCAATCGACATATACATAATTTGAATGCCACTAGATCCCGAAAATATCATGACCAAACCGGCTTATGTTCTACACACTCATCGAATGTGTCTGGGCATAATAACCAATAACCAGATTACAAGATCTGTAGAGAGATGTCATCTTTGAGTCGCTGATAATCTGGTAAAGGTGGACGAGGAGACTTATCAAGTGACCTTAGCGGGAATGTATTTGATAACAGGCGGCAATATACATAACTCTTCAAAACTAATGTGTTCCTGGTCGCGAGACGACTCTATCCACTGTTTCATATAATACACTTTAACTTACGCCACTCATGTGCCGTGATAAATCAGTCCAGTATGATTCGTTTCCATGCTACATTCTCATAAGAGCGAAGCATTTTTCATATTATTCAGTTTTGGAAGAAATCCGAATATCTTTATAATTTAATTAAGCATTTGGAAAAAAATCTGTATGATTTACCATTGTTATTTATTTTGATGATATTGTACATTCTTTGGACAATGACTGGTACCATTTGAGTTTATACATGTACATTGCATATGTGTGAGGTACATGAAAGCCTCTGCAGGGTCTAAGAAAAGATTTGAACTTTCAGATATGTGAATGGTTCCTAGCATTTTGTTTTGTCCGTATCTGTTTAAATGTATGGAACCAATTTTACAACTTGTGAACTTCCTATGTTCATGTCTTTTTGATAGGGAAATGTGTCATCGATTTCACTTCTCCCATTCTCGTAGCATTTATGGAACTACACGGCGTGTTGTTGTTACGCTAGATTTAATCAGAAAAGGAAAATTTATGGATGTCAACTGCTTCAATGTGAGATCGTCATCTAAATGAAAGGACTGAAACAACAAAATCTATTGCTCCATTAACTAACCCTCTGACTTGGAAATACTTCTCGGACTATGAGTCTTTTTCAAAACAAATGGATTTTGTTTACAAAGAATCACGGTATTTTGTTCGCATTTCCCAGAACATTATGGCATGAATAAGTCACTATGACAGTATGCTTTGATGAAAAATATTGCAACTGATTTCGATAACACGCAATCCGACGCATGGGAGTAATGCAGAAGTAAAACAAATGTCATCTGTTCCTTCTTACAAGTGATGTCACCGAATGCTATTCCTTATGTCAGCTGAACCTGAATGAAACGCAGTTAAGGTTTCTGTTTCACTGCACAAATAAACAAAATCCATTTTCAAGTACATGTTCCGAAACATTTCATATTCACATTAAAGGGTTTTTGCTCAATCAAAATGTTGAAATATGTTCACTTGGAAATATCATATGACGCATCATGGTGAAGGCATGAATGTTTCATGAAAACGGATGGTGCATTCAATTCATTTTCATTACCATATCAACTGCAATTTTAATAAAGATTGTGAACTTCCACACTGGTGCGCAAATATCATGGTAACGGTTTATGGTCTATCAATAAACAAACTGAAGTTTAACGCGTAATATATGAAGCTTATAAATCCCTGTTTGTGAGACAATATGTATGTTGGTTTCAAATTTTGTAGAGTTCTGACCTAATATCCATTCTGACCATGACTGACGAGGACACTGCCGCTTCCATCACACTGGGACGTTTGGTCACTTTAGACTATGGCAAAGGAATTCCCTCCAGAAATACTGAAGGTGCCTGGACATGTGTATATCATGATAATAAACGTTGATAATGATGAGGTAATATGCGCTGATGACGTTGAACGTAGTTTGGGATATTTCAATCTATCTAATTTGATACTCAACAGCCGAAAACGTCATTCTGCAAAACCTGTTCAAGAGGACATGAAGACACATGACTACGATGTGGAAAAAGTTGCAATAGTATATCTTGCAAGTATCCCTGTTTCATTGCACTGATATGTATGCACACCTACATGTTCACAACCATGAGGTTCCAGATTAGGGTTGACTTTGAGTAACCCACGTTAGTGTTGAAAGGCGACGAACGATTTCGGGTGTTTAGGCTCGCTGACTTGGTTGACACGTCATCGTATCCCTGTTTAGTAGATTGACGCTCATGCTGTTCATGAATGGATTGTCTGGTCCACACTCTATTATTTACAGACCGCCGCCATATAGCTGGAAAACTGCTGAGTACGGCTTAAACAAACGGAACCAAACACATGCATGTTGAAGACGTATAGTATACTGAACAAACTTGTTAATCAAGGCAGATATCCTCATGCAACCAGTTTACCGTGCACACAGAACATCAAAAAATGTTTGAACTTTTGTCGTGAAAAAAAAATATCACGCAAGAGCTTAATGTCTCACACTCTTACTAGTCCAGAGAGGATTCCAGTGGAACGTGTCTTTGGTGGGCCCATAACACTGTCTTTATGTACTTTAAGGCACTTCTCGCCGTCAAAGGGTGCTTGAATAGCTATCGCTAAAAGGAGTCAGATGTCTCGGACATTGATTTGCATGATCAAAGAGCTGAAGTGCAACAAAGACAAGCTGTGAATGAAACCAATTAAACCGACCACATTTTCATTCTTTGAGGGGCGTATCACGCTACCCTTGAGATTCTCTGTCACCACCAGATATCGACAAAATCACTGAATAGGGGAGCATGGTTTCTAGAAGAACGACAAAAACACAGCAGCGGCCGCCAGTAAGTTAATGGTATTTACTTGCTGAAGCCACTTTCGAACTTGTGAAGCGTCCGACATATCAATTCAAGGCCATTTCAGATAAAGATTTGTCCATTAGATTTTCCAATATTACAATTCGGAGTAGAACCCACTTCAGTACAGCGGAATGGAGAACACTTACCGCTGAATAATACTAGCTTTTTCCTTTCACCTTGACCGTGTCGAATATTCCATCACAAGGGATAAGTATTTCAAATCACTAACTATGAAGGATCTTTTCAGTAATATAAGTTCTCGTGTAATTCTTGCATTTTTAAAAGAATAAGATTTGATAACAGACTTGTAAATAGATAAGTATTTTATGATTGGAGGTTTAAATTGATAACTAAGATTGTTAGTAGCTGTATCCTCCAGGGGATTAAAGTACTGTAAAGTTTTTGTCCTCCTGAAAGGGTACGTAAGTCCACTAACACTCAAAGTAAATTCGAACTCTCCGCTATGTTAATCGTAGTATATGTGTCCTTTTAAACGTATGGCTAGATGTACCTAAATTGCTAACAGACTGAAGGGATGGTGTAAATCCAGCTAGTGTCTATGCATATAGCAAAAGTAATTTAAGTCCCCATTAGTTTCTTATATTCATTCATTCTACAGTGTTATTATTACTTGTTCTCGCCACGATATGGCTGCAATATTGCCAGTGTGACGATAAATATTAACTCACTCACTCACTCACTCATTTTAACCTTCACAAAACGTCATGCTCTTCAAGGACCAGGAAGATAAAAAATCTACTGTTTCCAAGCTTGTCGTTAACTGTTAGTCACGTTGTCTAGGCGTTGAAGGAAAGGAAATGATTCCAAATGGATGTTGCAATATGACGTTTACTGAATTTCGTTGTCAATGAAAACGAGTAACTTTCTGTGTATGGAACACCGCCATTGTGTAGCAACGAATCAGTATGGTCATTTCGATATGTACATCGTATTTCGCTAGTGAGGATGCCTGTAATTATCTGGGTTAGAATTGGTCATAAGCATCCTCTGGCTACAGTATGAGTCGACTAACGGGATGGGATGGTCGGACTCGATGACACATGATCGTATCCAATTTACATCGATCGTCGTTCATGCTGTTGATCACTTGATTGCCTGGTCCTGACTCGCTTGTTTTCAGACTGCCACCATAGAGACGGAATATTGCGGAGAGCGGGGGTAAACAGTAAACAGGCAAACAAACAAACATGTGACTGAAACAATAAAATACTGCAGTGTACCATTCCATCCGACTTGGTCGGTTGCCAAATGTATAAACACTGTGCAAGCGGTGGATGCATTGCACAATACGTCTTCGTGTTCAGGAAGTTTTCACGTTCCATTCAAATGTACGCGAAGCGTGCTTTAAGTAATAAAAATGCACATTGCATATGTCAGACAGTGTCAGCAACGCAGTGAAATAGAGAGAGATATATAGATCGTAACATCCGTTCGGATTAGATTTAATGAATAAATTTCATGGACGGCAAGCCACTCATCGATTTCCTTTGAAATGCAGCCGGGTCCATGAAAAGGATTTCAGTGTCAGTATCAAACATCAAGCACTGAAATACGTCGTTACCGAGGATTTCGGAATACACAGTCTAGACTAATCTTGATCGCCATCTTTAGTCATGCCGTAACGTTCTCATATCATTTGTGACTATTTAGATATATATGCAATGTGGAAATGTTTAGGGGGTTTTATTCCCGATGATCTCAAACAATCAAGTGTAGTGTTAATGGGTGAGATATACACTAACTGAGTGAGTTAAAATTTAACCACACATCGACAATATTGCAGCTATATAGTGACGAGAAATGCTGTAGATACACAATAAATACAAGTTGTTAAGGAACCAGTCATCGACGGACTGTAAAATAACTAGAGTAAAAACTCACAGAAGATGTAAAACTAGCTAGCACGTATTTTTGAAACACAGAAAGCAGACAATACCATGTAAAAATGGACCACTGATCACGACTGAGAAATGATCTGAGTACTTTCACCATGACAAAGAGTTCAAGAGTTCTTTATCCACTTTTCCTCGCCATTTTGCCTTTAATGCGCTGTTAATTTGTGTTTTCGAAATATTCGAGACCGAGCGTTCTGGCCTTTGATTTAATCTTTGACGTACAGAACGAACTGTGAACGATGCTGCATAAAGCCCTTGAGATAACGTGTTGGAGAAAACAGTTCAAACACTCTTATATATTCAGTAAATAACAGAGGTGTTCTGTTTTGATACTCATACTCGGTAAGCTTCTGTACTGTACGTTATGCACATGATAAATGACTGCATATACATGACTTGCACATATGCAAGGCATTTCCTTCGTCAGTGAAACTTAATCAATTGTCATGGCAATATGTACATAACCGTGGGTCAAGAGGGGTATCTATGTACAGAAACAATATTCCCGTTATATGGCTATAAGTAATCGAGTTTGGATTAAACAACCCGTGATCAGCAGCGTGATTAGCCACCAGCTACGACATAAACAGGTCCAATTCTAACCCGGATCTTTACGGGTCCTATGATATTAGTCAGCTGAATTCATCCACACACTGTTTTTCAGTGATCTATTACATTTGTTTAAATTCCATCACGTTTATGAGGAACACAATCTGCATGCCAGTACTTTGTGTGCTAATGAGGGTTTTAAAATGAAGAAGATGGCTGCTAGAATGCTACCATCATTCATCTGACTGTAAACAAGTCATCAGTCTGGAGGAAATTGTGTTAAAATGTTAATGTGTTGCTGTGAGAACAGCACCAGAAGTTAATGGCACTGAGGCAAAAAAATGAATCATTACTCTTAATACATGTGCAAATAACAATGGTTCGTGATCTTTGCAACTGTTAGTTTAACCTCCTGGAAGTGAAACTGCAAGACGTGAATTTAACATGAAACTGTTTAACTGAATAAAAAGCAATGAGGTCAACCAGTGACCATTATCTAATTCACATTCTTGGATCTCACATGGGAATAGTAAAGGTTGATGAATGAAGGGCGTATCTGGAGAGGTTTCATTAAGATACCTTTCATTGCAGAATACGTTTTATTTGAAACCCTGGCAATTTTATTCCCTTTGAGATACACGCACCTTAGTGCAAATAGGAATACTGAAAGCCATTAAACGGAATTGGTATTTGTTGTCCTGGAGCTTAGTTCTATTGAATATATTTACCTGCAATACACAGAATGTAGGGATAAGATGCTGATGTTCTTGCCCATTTCGAGTTTGTGTCCCAGAGACTTCCTCTTTTATGAACTTCGATGCTTAAAACCGAACCTTTGACATTTCTCGTAAACACAATTACATTCATGAAAAACGCTGCACATGCGCATTACCTGTACCCAGGCCCTATAAAGGCACAAGGAATTGTGAAACTGAATCAAGCTGAGAAAATGCCACACTTGACACAAGACAAGAATCAGGTTCTTGCTATGGTTAACGGCGTTTCTTCAGATAGGACGATTGTTAGTCACTGTATTGTGCATCCATACATCGATGGTCAACTCAGGAAACATTTTCGGACCACCGGAAGTGATGCACTTGTCCGCAATCTGCCGCACCACAGCTCGACAGGACTGCGATATCCGAGTCCTACACTTCCGAAATCGGTTCAAAACAGCTGCTTATACTGCAAAGAGGACAATTGGGACAACGTCATGTCTCCGCCAAAACGGTGCGAAGATGCCTGAACGCAGGTTAAACGTAGCCTTTGCAGATGGACGTCAACGGATTTATCGACGTCGAGAAAAACTGTGTTTTTGACAAATGGTCGTTTTGAAAGGGTGGTGCCATGACTATACCCAAGTGCTGAATTGACATTGACCCTACAACGTCACTGGCAGGCCATCCCACAGCTGTTTCTGAGAAATCTGTGTCTACCAATGTCCCCGGAAACACTTGCAGTGCCCGGTGGACACACGATATTGACTGCAACTGACCCCTTCTTTGTTTCTCTTCGTTGTTGCGTCACTGACGTTGTTGCTGATTGGACATTTTCCGATTAAGCTATCCAATGACGTTTATTTAAAACATATCTGGCAGTCACATGTGTGAGTAAGGACAGCACGAATGTCAAATTCCGCTTTTTAAAGGCTTTCAGTATATTGTTTATTTTTGGCTTAAGTTAAACTGTCTTCATCCTGTACTGGAGGATGTCCCATCGGTCCACCTGTATGATATTTGGTGCGGATAGTATTCTTAGAGCTCTGCACACAATCAGGCATGTTGATGACTCAGATAGCATATTCCAGTCGGCTATTTTGTCTGACTTAGCAGGAGAAACTAATGACCCTGTGTCTATTCCGGTTAGAATGTGTGAATGTGAGAAGCCCATTTCTGGTGTCCCCGGCCGTGATATTACTGTAGTATTGCTAAAAGCGACTTAAAATACATACAGCTATGCTCATATATTATGTTGCAGTTATATTATTTAGACTGGATTTGTGAAGTGTTATCACTTGACGCACATTGTTTCATTTTTAATGGTGTTTATTGATACATTAAACCACAGTCAATAAAACGAGTAATGAATCTGTTAATATCTGTGTATGCATAATTCATTTGAACTCGTCATTTATTTCATGTTATACATCATCACGGGATGTCACTGATCAGTTCATCTACGCATCATTGCTTATTTACGACAAAAGGAAATACTATTATTTCAATAATGACATGCTTTTGAAGGACAAGGCAAGGTTTATCAACAGCCTAATGATGCTGTTTGCTGACACGGATTTAGATTGTTGGAGGGTTCTGTATCAGGAGTGACCGCCCCGTGGTGTAGTGGCTAGAGGGTCCGGTTGAGAGCAGAAGGTGGCAGGTTCGATCCCCGGCCACATCATATCAAAACATGTTAAAGTATGGTACTTGTTGGCCCTTACCTGGCGCTCGGCATTTATGGACACAACAAGGACTGGTCGGTTCGGAGTCAGCATACTGTCTCAGTGGGGTATTCAAGCTTGACTGCGGTAGGGTATCTCAGTGAACTAGTACTATAAACCCAGCTTAGGTCTTGGCTAGTACATTCAGCCACACATACACATGCATGCACGTCGTCATATGACGGAAATATTCTTAAGTGCGACGATAAACCACATTTCACCTCATCTCACCTGCATTGGGCGATACGTGTATTGGGAATGCCGAAAATAAAAGACTAATAAATTATTGCCAAATTCCATACGGCATTATATGCCACAGAAATGGAGATCTAAGTGCCTTTTTACATCGGGTTGCGAATTGAATGCCAGAGAAAGAGGTTGACACTAGCGGCGCAAAGTTCGTTGAATACCTACGTCAGTGTATTACATCATTCGTGCATTACATCATTCGTGCATTACATCATAGCAACGTATTATACAGAAAAGGAATATCAACTGCTAGAAACAGAAATAACGTAAAAAAATATTAAACATTTTATTCATAATTGTGGACTCACGTATGGAGAATTGACTTTTGTCTTAGAGTTTGTTTTTAAGTTTTATCTCGCGTTAAAGTATTTTAAAGTTAAACAGTACCATCACCTTTACACGAAATTGTTAAATAGACAGATATGCACATGTGCATCAGTAGTAATCATAAGTTCGACCTCAACGAAACGTTCGTCTTTTTTCAGTAATATTACAGAGTGAAACATGTCAGAATACACCCTTCCAAATAGAAGTTAAATATACAAGCAGGCAGACATTCCGAGGAATACTACTACTCAGCATGAATAATGGAATCTTAATTAGATTTAAACAAACGCAGTCAAAAAAGTCAAAAAAGGTAATTTCATCAACGTACTGCCGTCCACATCCATTTAACTTAACTTCAATATCTTTCCGTCTGATGCACAATAGAATAGCACCACATCTGATAGCATCTAACGTCTCCAATTTCAAGTAACGTTGAAACCATTTAATGAAACTGGCAGCATTGACGGCGGTGATCTTTGCTGGGGTTTCTTTCTGTCTGAGTGTTGTAAAGTTTCATCAATGTTTTACGAGAAAGAAGAAAACGTTGTCTCTTCGTTAATGTTTTAGCATGCTTGTGTTTGGACCAGGTGTAAACACGATAACAACATAAACGATAGCTGTTGGAAATATCCCGTCCAGCACATTGAGATCGGACGTGCAAGTCACAGGGGAATATTTCCTCAAATCCGGATTCACCAAATAAAGAACGTGTCAGGTATTTGTTCATTTGTACAGAAGAGCAGATCATCAGCATGTCCTTATTAGTTTACCTGCATCTCTATGCAATTACGATAATGAAATAAATAACGTCATTTATCTAATGCATGTGTAGTTGCTTGTTGGGACAGATTAGCTGGCACGAAGTTTCCTAGATTTCTCAAATGGAGCCAATACGTTCACGCATATACATATCACTTGTTGAACACCTAGTCACGCATGTTATACATGTTTTATCATGCCATTTAGTTGGACAAGAATGTTTCTCAACACATGCCAGTCATTCATGCTAATGCTTCGTCTGTTACAGAATAGATTGAGATGCACATTAGTCTGTGGTCCCCGTTCTTAGTCGTCCGCCAGTGATCATGTTTCCATCTTACACTAAATTAAGACACTCATGGAAAGAAATACCGGAACACACGAAAGTACACTTGTTCCTGTATTTCTTGCACTGTGTTTGAAATTCTGGAAATGAGTAAAGGAACACGTGTGCTTTCATGTGTTACCTTGTACGTTTCTGTGATGATGAGGATGATGATCTGGACATCGACACTTACCATGGTTGATACAGAAAGACTGGTGATGGATGGAACTGCGTTTTTGATTGGAGATTACTTCAGTGTCCACTAAATGGCACCCAGACATGGTGTTATGCTAGCTTACAGTTCCAGATTGTCACTTAGTAATGAAATATGTCAACTATTTTTCTTCTTTCGGAACCAGAGCTGAACTCGAAAAGCTTTGCTTTTTGAGACAGACGATGTCTCTATGTACGTAGCAAATTTGGATTATCCCTGGATTGGTTAAAACCATGCAAAGTATATTATCAAATGAACCGATAACGGCACGCATAAAAACATCCGTTTCTGTAGTGAGTGAGTCTGAGTGTTTATCACCCCTTTTAGCAATATGCAAGATCTAACAACAATCTCCCTTTCCTCGACGTCATGGTAAAGAGAGGTCACCACCATAGTCTACAGGAAACCCCACGCACCGACCAATATGTTCACTTAACCGCCAAACACCCTCTGCAAGTTAAGAAAGGCATCACTTCCACCTTCACCCGAAAAGTCAAGAAGATCTGCTCGACAACAGAAGCCCAAGAAACCGAGCTAAACCAATCCCGCCGTGTCTTCGTCTGTTATAATCAGTACACCCGGAAGTTAGTCAACAATGTCATCAGATCCACCCTCAAACCAAGAGATAACTGGCTTCCCTTAGTCATCGTAATCACGTCTATGTGACTTACTAATTGTTTCATTGTTGTACATACAAGTCACCAAATGTATAAACTTTACTCTATGTGACTTACTAATTGTTTCATTGTTGTACATCCAACTCACCAAATGTATAAACTTTACTCTGTGTGACTTACTAATTGTTTCATTCTTGTACATCCAACTCACCAAATGTATATACTTTACTCTATGTGACTTACTAATTGTTTCATACTTGTACATCCAACTCACCAAATGTATAACCTTTACTCTATGTGACTTACTAATTGTTTCATTGTTGTACATCCAACTCACCAAATGTATAAACTTTACTCTATGTGACTTACTAATTGTTTCATTGTTGTACATCCAACTCACCAAATGTATAAACTTTACTCTATGTGACTTACTAATTGTTTCATACTTGTACATCCAACTCACCAAATGTATATACTTTACTCTATGTGACTTACTAATTGTTTCATTTTTGTACATCCAACTCACCAAATGTATAAACTTTACTCTATGTGACTTACTAATTGTTTCATTTTTGTACATCCAACTCACCAAATGTATAAACTTTACTCTATGTGACTTACTAATTGTTTCATTCTTGTACATCCAACTCACCAAATGTAAACACAATCAGTCTGTCTGTGCATCAGGCTGCTCTGCTCTAATCAGTTTCAGATATCACTTTCACTTTCAGATATCCAATGTATATTTCCTTGTTAATTGTATATATTCAGGAAGCAGTAATGTATATATTCTCCAGGTTTCAAATTATTGTATCAAGCGTGAGTACCTACGCCGAACTTTCGCACTCATTGTGAAAAAAGAAGTTGACTATCCATAGAGCATGGTGTTCTTCAACGTCACTAAAATGCCTATCAAAGAAAGTATTCAAGCAATATCACGACGGACAACACCAGAAATGAGCTTCACACTTAACCACAGAGAGAATCGATCCAGGCCCAGAGACGACCGAACGCTTTGTCCACTGAAATGCCTATCAAAGAAAGTATTCAAGCAATATCACGACGGACAACACCAGAAATGAGCTTCACACTTAACCACAGAGAGAATCGATCCAGGCCCAGAGACGACCGAACGCTTTGTCCACTGAGCTACCACCCCGCCCTCAAGCAAGCAAGCCTTTAAGGTGAATCTGTAGCGATGTAGCATCGTGATATGATAAAGAAGGTATAATGAATAATATTATACTACCATGCAGCGGTTACTGACATAAACGAAATATTCATATGAAGTGACTTTCAATCAGTGGACTGCCGGGCACAAATTCAATTATTGGAAAAATCAACATTATTCCAAGGTCATAGTTTCCCTCTCTTCAGGTATGCTGTTTAGCATTGTCCTTTGTAATGTTCCTCGAGAACTGCACCATGTTGCGACTGGTGAAATTACATGAAACCAAGCTGCGGGTCCTGCATGATAGATTACAATTGTTTTAATGATGGGAACTGCCAGTGGGTTGCAGGGATGCCGAGGTGTGAAAAACACATAAGATGGATTGGTTAGTTAACATGAACTATCGAGGGACACGATTTCATTAAAATATTGTGTTAGCGTTTATTGGACGCGATTTTTTTACTTAGTGCATGACATGCGGAACCTGCTTACCCTTAGAACGAACACCTAGCATTACTGATTAGAGTATGACTGGTTGTGTTTCCATGTGCATAGTGTACTTTGTTACGTTAACGACAAGGTTATACAGCATTATTCGGGCCACCTTGTTTGCTTGTTGTTTAACGCTGCACTCAGAAATTACTTATGGCATGGCGATGGTCTGTGAATAATCAAGTTCAGTGGTTGACACCATGAGCGTCGAGTTAGGCAGTTGTGATACGACCAC
Source organism: Haliotis asinina (assembly GCF_037392515.1). Lineage (NCBI taxonomy): Eukaryota > Metazoa > Mollusca > Gastropoda > Lepetellida > Haliotidae > Haliotis > Haliotis asinina. Next base: position 30,868,901 of record NC_090281.1, on the reverse strand, counting down.
AAATCTCTGACAAATTGGTCGGCGAATGCGCCTGACCATCCGATCACACTAACTGCCTCTGAGTCTGTCATTAAAACACTATGTATACGGGCCAGAGGCCTTATGTACAATAAACCATCTTGATCTTGATCTTGAACTGCCTCTGAGTACTGTCGATTCCAGAATGCTTTCTGAAATCATTTCACTTCATGGTAGTATCTGTAATGCGGAAACGTTACAATTTTATATCGACTTCCATTGCTATATGGACTTCGATTGTTAGTGTATGTACCCTCAAAGGGGTTTGAAGTATTGTAAAATTATTGTCCTCCTAAGAGGGTACGTAAATCCCAACTCATTTAAAGCAAAGTTATACATGCCACTTTTAAAATCGTAGAATATGTCTTCTTTTAGTTTATGGCAAGATTTTTCCTCTGTCACCAATGACTGAAGGGATGGAGTAAATCCAGGTAGGATCCATGCAGGTAGCAAAGGCACTGTAAGTGGCCATGATACCTAGTATGGTGATCTACCTTCAGTTGTTTGTGATTTATAGCCCGTTCATATTTTGTACTGTCTGTAATTTATTTTGTTTTGTCTGTATTTTTGTAATAGCCTACCAGTTTTAAATTTCTATAGCTGTGATAATCTAGTATTTTCACTTGCCTTCGAAGACAGTTTTTTACGTTCTAACTTCATTGATTTTCAAATTGGTATTAACTAGATTGTTCTCGTTACGATATGGCAGAAACATTGCCCATGTGCCGCTAAATAATCACTCACTCACGCTTATAAAATTATCATAATATATATGAAGCCGACATAAGAAGACTCCACAGTGACAGTTACTGATAAACCCTCTAAGCATCTTAGACATCTAGGATCACACATATTCTTTAACAAAATGGAAAGAAGAGACCGACGTCGTGTAAACTGCTAAACTATGAACTTATAAGTGCGTCGTTTATTTTCATAATTATGTCAGTGATCCCTAGACGGCCTTTCCATTTCGGTGCGAACTCAGCAACGAAACTTGCAATATTATGGGTGAAAAATACTTGTGAATTGGATAGACCGGTATTTAGTTCTCTCCAAACAAGAAGTCATGGATGAAGTTGTATGTTTCTTTATGGTAGAAATCTGGAGGGAATTTCTAAATATGATGTACCAGTGACAAAAATGACATCCAACGTGATTCCCTGTTTTGACTTGTACCAAACATCCCCTAATTATTTCAGATGAACAATTGACAAAACTTTGCATGTATGTTCATGAAGAGTGTCAACGGTGGGGCAGGATACGCTCACCTTTTCACGAACACCTCGGATCAATATTTCATTGATTGATTTCAGTGATTCATAAACACTTGTTCTGTCTCCGTATCATATGGTACCTCTCACTGGATTGTCTGGTCTGATCGCGATCTGTTGAATACAATATGGTACAGCTGGAATACTGCTGAAACAGATATATGCTCATGATATAGTAACACAAGCGATTCCTTATGGATGTGGAAATGGTTTTGTTGCTTCAATGTATATCATTCTCCTTAAAATAATCAGATCCTTGTCACATATTTTATGCCACATTATATGTTTCAATATTATTTATGGTATACATGAGCTAAAGAGTGGCGTATATTGTGTATATTATGCAGACGCTTCAGCTGAAGATTGAGTTTGCCTTGTGCTAATCTTTGGGTTTTTACTGGATTAGAAACTGGACTAAAGAACTCCACCGTAACGCAAGCTCACTCAAATAATGAAATGATGTCATATCGTTTAGCACAACCTGAGGAAATGTATATCTAATAGATCAGGCTGTTTCCCTTAAACCATTTAAGCACCTGTATGTAATTCCTGATGTTCCTATTGAACAACAGTTTCCATGTTGACCAAGGGCAAACCATTGTGGACAGCAGTTTGATTGTTAAAGAAATGAAAGATGTTTACCCTTCTCTTTTCCATTACCTTGCCTTGGTATCACATACCAATCAAATACTAAAATGACAACCATGTGACATTCAGGTCTCGATTTCCACATCACAGAGATGAGAGTAATAGCTGTTTGGTCCACAGGGAATATCCTGAACTACACATGTTTCAAAGTCAAAGTTTCATTTCTGATTTGAAGAGCGAACTTGCAGTGTTCATTTACGCGATGAATTATCCAATCGTTGATGGTTCTTTCCCATCTTGTGACTATCGGAGGATCTTCCTGAGATAACTGTTGACTTTTAATGTTTGTTTCTGAAACCTAATTTCCGTCTCATGACATTTCAATTTCCTGTCGTGGAGGTTTTAAAGTCACACCGAGAAAATTAATGTCATTTACCAACTTGAAGAGGGATCAGACATAGTTAAGCTTGTTCTGTTGGAGTCTTTTGTATTCGTGGCAGACCTTGTTAGACACATTTTGTGAAGAGACAACACACTCATATCGATATTAACAATAATTATTACATGTCTGAAGCATCGTAATATCTTAGCTCAGCTGGGACAAATGTGACCCGGGAAGACCCGGTCTTCACTAACCAGTGCATATCGTAAGAGGTGATCAAAGAAATTCTATGGTCAGGCTCGCTGATGTCGTTGACACAAGTCATTGAAAGACTCCATTATTGAACAACTGGAATATTGCTAATTGAGCAGTTGAACAAACAAACAAACAAAAGCAAATGAAACAGACACGTGTGCTGCACGTCTACAAATATAACCCGACTGATTTCAAATTCATACTGATTGAATATCATATTCTGAATGAGCGTATATTCATTGGCCAGCTGTGACAAGGTTTTGTGACATCCTTTTTCAAGACATATTACACTCCGAGTGACTCTTTCATTGTCAGACTCATAAGAAGCGCTTTTGAACAGGCGCTATATATTATTATTGTTTACAGTTTAAGATAAAAACAATGCTGCAGCGAGGGCTCCTGTAACCCTGGCACAGTCAGACCGTTTAGGCTCATCATCAGTTCAAGGTCCTTGCCCCGGGTCCATGCAGCCTAGATGAACCCACCAAGAACTCTCTGAAGAATATGTAGACACCCAACACTAAAGCTGTCAGCGTTATCCAGGGTATTATCATTCTTCTATGCAATGTTAGTTACCGGAAACTGAAAAGGCACATTTCTTTGGGGAATGTTTTTGCATAGGTGATAATGTCTATTTTACATACACTCAGGTTTGTAGTATCGTGGATATATATACCCACAGTATCATAACCTCAAATACCTTTTACTTTATTTAAAAAATATTTTATATTTGTATAGTATTCCTTTCGATTCTGGCACAATGCACGAATACCACTTGCATGCGGACAACAAATTCACATGAGGACAGTACCTATTACAGTTGAAGATTCTATAAATTGGATAACGTTGCTGAAATGCTTTCACCCGGGGCTACTACAGAAACAAGAATTTATTCGAACAAAAAAAACCTCACGGCTTTTCAATTAACCGAAACTGCCGGGTTGTCTTGTGAAAACACATTTTTTCTACTGACATACAAACACATGTCCAACGAACATTCGTTCAGAAAGCAACAATACACTTCTTCTTTAATGAAATTGGTTTTCTCTAATTCATGGTTTGCTGTTCATTAAAAATCTAGTTCCTACTCCACACGCAACCAGATTTGTATTGGTTTATTTATCTGCGTCAGAGAGGAATCCAGCTTACAGTCAATAAGGGGAAAAGTACTTTTGGTGTAATTAAATGTGTTTTCTGCAGAAGAAAGCAGGGTCTTTTTCTAATAAGAGATATCGTTAATATATTTGCATTGTATGTGATACTTATTTTCAAGACGTGCTTACTTTACATGACAGTTTAACAGAACTAGGACGAGTTAAACACCATTTATAAATGAACAGAACCAGAAATTCAGTTTTCGCTTTACAATTAGTAAAAAAACCGTCTCCTTCATTCATTTTAAGCGATTCGTTACATGGCGATACTTGTTATTATTTTCCATGGCTTTGGAGCTGGAGTTTTCCAAGATGCCAGAAAGAACGTTTTAGTAGTGTGAAGCGTAATTACTATCGTTATTACAGTCATCAAACACTGTTCTTCGCCATCTCATTTCTGGGATTGTTGCAATGGTGTGCACACACGCACACACACACAAGTAACCAGAGTAATGCATCTAAGAACATGTTCGACTGTGACATGTCCACAGGTGTTAAACCTGTTCTCTTCGCTTTGTGACTGTTGATACAACTTGCATCACTCTCACTCAAACCTGTATGTATTTATTGCAGTATGGATATTTACTTCATCAGTGTAGGAGTATGTACATGTGCTGACAAATTCAGGAAATATATATGTTTACTGAAATCTACTGATCCATTAACACATTTACTGATATCAAGATCCACCCAAGAGATCAGATATCAAGATCCACCCAAGAGTGTTTGTTCACTTGCTGAACATACGACCGGTTTGATGTTTGATTAACATTCGTGTCTTGTTGGTAACGAAAGGGGCACACCCCTTTATGCATACATTCAACGTATTCAATATATACATGGATGAAACGAAACCAGCACGCTGTCATTATGGTGTCATTGTAACTAGGGAATAGTTGAATAGTTAAATTATTGCAATTATTTCGAGTACTGGTTCCTTGAAACGGAATAAATACCAGACCTAATGCACTTGGTTCCTAATGGGGACTTATTTCCAGTCTGATTGTCAGAAACAGCGCCGTTTAATTGTCATTTCGCCCATTGTATTGGATTTGGCATCTACATCAAACTCTTGTGTCAATCAAATTTGATTAAAGTCAGTTCAGTTTGATTTTCAATGACCATGTTCCAAGAAAGAAAAAAAAAAACTAAAAAAACAGAATGGAAGTCAATCAATCAAACAATTGCACAACATCCTTCCCACCGGTTAGATTTCATATATTCACACTGTCTTCGTGTGCTATAGTCAGTTTAACGGTCCACGAGTACTATCGAGATTGCAACCGGAACTAGTGGTATAGCACGCGATTCATACAAAATGGCCTCCAATGGCTTGACGCAGATGCATTTTGCAAGCAACTATCCTGTAAGTGCAGTATACACACTTACTACGTCACCACAGTACGTGCTGGGAAGGATTGCTATCGTAGTCACTGGGCAGCAGCCATTTCGTCACTGACACATCGCCTGTATAACGTGATCATAGAAAATGGCAGCACATTCAGAATTACACTTCGCTGCATCAGAGGTTTGTAACTATCTGAAGCAAGATATTATCTGACCGTTGAAAAGGTGGACCACCTTGGCGTTTATTTATCTTCACAACTGTTGCAACAAGCACGGTCGTCGTATTTTCCAAATGTATCTGGTGCATGTAACGATAACCTTTAGCACGGAAGGGCGTGGGTTCGATCCCCGGCCATGTCATACGAAAATCACGTTAAAATATGGCAGTTGCTGGTCCCTGCTTGACCTTCTGCGTTAACGAGCACAATAAAGACTGGTCGACTTGGCGTCAGTATAATGTATATGAGTGTGGTATTCATGCGTATGTAAGTGCGCTGGCACTAAAAAAACAGCCTAAGTCTGGTCTAGTTCAAGCACCCATACATACACGCGCATGCAGGTCGTCATATGTGCGAAATAGTCTTAAGTCCCATCTAACCTCACTGAATTCAGTTATTACTCAGTAACTCACACACGGTTCGAGTATCGCGCTGTGTATGGTCTCTGTCTTATTCCCTTGTTTTGTGTTTTGTTCCTCTTCCTTTCCTTGTGTAAGTTGTTAACGCGTTTGTTGAGGACAACAGTTTCTTTCATAATTCTCCATTGGTACTTCATGTTCAGGATGTCCCATAAACAAATGTGGATGGTTGATATCCAACATTAGGAATAAACATTGTATTTAGCGGTCCTTCTTACTTCATGTTTAAAAAAATGCGATTTCATTTGCCACACATCAAGAGACTAAACTTCGTTGGATGTGCCCGCATGTTAATGACGTCACAAATAAGTACGTAGTGATACGCGTCCTCACAACTCCAGTAACGCAGTATTCTCCTGATGACGTATGCATTAGGTCATGTAGTTCCCAGTGAGTCTTTATGCTAAATCACGTATTATCACGTGACCTCATGAATTTCTATATTCGCTTTGTGATCTTCTCCATCTATCATAACCAGGCATGACTTTTCTGCGATCAAAGCACTGACAGTACCGTAGCCACTGCCGTCAATCGACGCGACCGCCGACCTTTGACGCCATGTCTGTTTACATTGTGAAAGTTGTCCCTAAATTTTGCACATGACCTCTTTAATTTGCATCGATATTAGTGGTTCGAGTGTTGCTAATACCTGTTGCGGTTACGTTTAGGGATGCACAGGATCTCTTCTTAAAAGATTCTTCAGATTCTATCAAGAGGAAAGGGTAGCTTTCTAAGACACTCGCTCTGTTGTGGGTAGATCCAGTTATGGATTATGTGAGGAGCAATATTATTCATTTGTCAAAGCTGGTGTCTTTCATAATTCGTTATTTCCACCATCAATAGTCCAAGTATGTCGCTTTGTTGAGTATTTGGGTAGATTGTGCCCTGTGTTTCTTCTGAACAATAATACTGACAGCTATCACAGTGTCTGAACCTGAAGATACATATATATTTGCTGAGTTATCTTATGACATTTAAGTTGTAATTCAATGCATACCTATATGTAATTTCAACATCTCGTATTATCTCTATAATATTACTGATGTATTTTCCACAGTAAAAGAAAGAACACATCTCCTTTCATTCCGTTTTCGTTCCAAAAGTACTAAAGGTCAATTGCAGCCATTAAACTATGATGAGAAAAACACATTTCTTGAAGACATCCAATACTTATGTTTCGGCTTGCATCAAAATGATGTTCTTTCTCAAAATATGAAAGGTCGGTTCCTGACAGAACCAATCAATGTCATATGCTGCGTCTGAGGATGTTGTTATATGATAAATGACTTATATCCTAGACTATTCCAAGACTGATTGTCACTTGAATTGTAATGTCAGACACAGCGACATTTATCCACAATATAAATTAGAAATTAGAAGCAGATCCTATGTTTACATTATGTATTATGTTTGTAACCATGATGTATCTCCTTAAGGACCGTTTAGTCAAACGTGGATACATTTCAATTTGCAAATAGAATTACTCTGGGACTACATTCCATGTATGAATCGACTCTTTCGGCTGCAATCTTAAGAACTTCCCAGCTAACTTCAGCTAATTTCAGGTTGTTCAAAGGTGTCACAACTGAAGCTGTAGCTCCATAACGATGAGAAAATCTCAAAGTAAAAGGTTTTACAGAAAACTCTCTATTGACACCAATTTAAAAGGAACGTCGTTATACTGTTGTGAGGAATCCAAGGCATAACGTCCTAAAAGTAATTTTGGAAGATTGTTCTTATGTTATGACTAATCTCCAACCTTCACACAACGTTGCGAATCAATTCGCACAACGTTGCGAAACAATTCACACAACGTTGTTTCTTTTACGAAGTCGATCCGGCCAAAAATCGTTTTCTTTTCAGTTGAATATTGCATGAGGCTGCCTGCAATTCAAGTTAGGTTTGTTTTCGGAGACAATACCGCTTAGGATATACCTGTCATACGATTAACTATAACACCGCTGGCACTTTCGCTTAACTTGATTCCATGGTTACTACACCTGAGACCCGCTTTCGATTCCCCACATTGGTAAAATGTGTGAAGCCCATTACTGGTGTCCCTTGCCGTGATATTGCTGGTATGTTGGTAAAGGTACCGTACAACCATACTCACTAACTCTCTCATTTGTTAACGCTGTATGTATGGATCCATCTTCATTATGGGCACTCTTCAAACATGACGGATCCAGCTGTTAACGAACTCCGTGGTATAGAGGCGATATGGATGATTGTCTGTGCTGTAACTGAAAGTGTAACCCGTTTGGATCAGGGGTGATGATCAGTTTGCATGTCAAATTGTTTTTGAGTGTGACTTTGCGTTGATATTTGACATAGTTAAATAGTTGTGATCATTTTGCAAAAGGGCTGAAATACATCCGATGGAACATTATAACTTACGCTCTCACTAGTAGCTACAGGTAAAGATCTGACTCAGCACTGGCTTTCAGGAGCGCAAGCCTTTCCTAAGAGGCTGCCAGCAGCATCGGGGGTTCAGGGTAACTGATTTAGGTGTTAGCACTTGCGTATATCGATAATCATGGTCTCAGTCACTGTGTTGTCTGGTCCAGACTCAGTTATTTACAATAGTTGAAATATATCTTTGTGGGACGTTAAGCAAGACCAAACAACTCATTGGTGGCACCTTTAAACAAGCCCATTCACATTCACTCTGAGACAATGGATTCATGTCTTTCCATTAAGTCCTTGCGTTAATCAATGTCTCTAGTCATCTGTTGCAGTGTTCCTTGCCTTTCCAATTTTCACAAAGGCCATCTTCCCATGCATTTATGTGGTCTATTATCCAGTGCTTAAACACTTTCTACTTTCCTGACAAAATCGTAACAGCTACTTGAAATATCTGTTTGCTGTATTGTTTGTATCTGAAATATAATTTCCTGTCTCGTGGCAGTTCTATTTCCTCTACTGACATTTTGATGTCATTTCATGCAAATATCCATCTCAACATATCATGACGTTTCTAGTGTTACGTATCAATGTGAAATTCAAGTAAGTCAAATCTACGTGAGGAAGAGTGGTAATTATAATTTCATTGAATTTGCATCATAACAGAAGGAATGAGGGAGTTGAAATATATATTAGCAATGGCGATACTGTAGCCATATCGTGCCTGAAATAGGTCATACAGTAAATAATGTTTTATGATGAAGCCTAACACCAGATAACAGACCATCAACCTGAAAGGGGAGGCCACTATAGAAGACAATACAATGTAGAAAACGGGCTATGATTGCCAGGGAGTCGATAATTGTTCGCTACCTCTGTCACTTTGGAGATATTTCCACTTCAGTCACAATTAATTATTCATTCAAACAGATTAAAAATAATTCATTCACTACCATGAAAACTCAAACTTTTTGGAGTAATTATATGTTCTAAAATCAATAATTAAAAGAGTATTAACAAATGTTTTGATCTGCAATGCCTACGTCTTTGTGAAATGAATCATTTATCAGACATTTATATGATTGTGTTGCATGGGTTTGAATAGCTCTAGGACTTAGAATAGAGAAACATTTTCTGTGAAAAATTCTTATATCTCATTGTTATAGATCAGCTGTTTGTAACGACAAATTATAGGGATAATGTATTATATTTGACCCATCCCATACACATAAGGTCATAGTTTTCACACAGAAAACAAAATAAACAATACACATTCAGCAGATTCATTCAGTGGCATTACCGTTTTGCGGACGCATCAGTAGCGTATAAGTTAGTGTACCATAATCCACAGTTATTATTTGTGTTCGACATTTCATAAGATGTTCCACGCATCTCTTGAAACAACATGCGAATAACATCGCAATGTAATGTGTACAGCGTCAGTCCAAAAGAACATAGACGCCAATCCCGTTGGTTGGTTCGTTGGTGTTTAGCGCCGCAATCGGCAATATTCCAGCTGTCTGTCTGTAAATAATCGAGTCTCGACAGCATGAGCATTGATCTCCGCAGCTAAGATGCAAGGACATGTCAACCAAGTCAGCAAGTCAGCTAGTCAAACCACCCGGACCCGTTCGCCGCCTCTTATGACAGGGACGGGTTTCTGAAGACCAATTCCAACCTAGCCCTTCACTTGTGTATCGGCGTAAATGCGGAAGTCACTCCAATTACTGTACAATATACCCACACGGACGTCCTAATCTAATGGTTCCGTCCTCAGGGAAGGTCTGGAAGAGTTTCTAAGAGTGCACTAATAAAAAAAAGCAAATGTGATTGTTTTCAACGCTTCTGTTTCACTCGCGAATAATACATTGTCGTAAACATTGGCCTATGTCCTCTCCCTAGAGAACAGCAGAATTTAGTGACTGCCATATGAAGTCAGGTTCAAGGTTCCTATCTGACAAGTACGCATGTGTCATCTAATGGAATCTGACAGGTTGTTCAGAGGGGTATCTCAGCATGGCAACACACATGATATATACTTTAGGAAACGCGAAACAAGCTTCCAAGGGACGATATAGCACTGCATTAACATTGGTTTTATTTGATAGTATTGACGTGTTTACTGTGTTGTTGTATTCCCACGTATACTAATGTCTCCTGACCATGGAATCCGTTGAGTACAGTACGGGAAGTTCTGTTCTGTGTCCTCTCTGACGTTGCTGAAGAATTGCATAAAACGAAATATATTGCTGAAGAAGCATAAATTATCATTGAAACCGAAGGCAGTAATAACTAATTTGGTAATGTCCATCTGTTACCATGAAGAAATTTTCCTTCTGCTGGCGTGGTATTTATAAATATTTTGCTCCAAAATCTGTTCAATGGAACTTTATTTCATGCTTGTTTTACGAGAGTGCATTTTCTGTAAATGGTATTATTAATTAAGTAATAATTATTATTGGGTTACAATGATTATTCTTTGAATAATAATTATTATGGGTCACATTTCGTATCACAAATGTTCAGTGGTATTAGTGTTTTATCGGTAGGCGTTTAAAGTAGTTCTCTAGAGTTACCTCCCCTTGGTTGTTTTCATGCGGCAAACACGAGGCAGGTCTAGAAGATTCCATGGTGATGGCGATGATCGCAAGTGCTCGAAAGTTCTTGAAACTATGACAGTATATATAAAGGCTAGTTGCCGTGTTGTCGACACGGAAATACACACACAGATTACTGGAGTATATACCTGCCTCTCCGTTAACGCTTGATCTTTATAACCGCTGCCTGACCGTTCGCTGTGTTACATTCTGCATAACTATTCCTCACTCTCACATTAAGACTTCTGTGACTTGACATTATATTGTGACCCATTACTTTAAAATTGACTCATTTGCATTATTATGAAACCTCTCTTGTGAATCTGTATATTTTTGCCTGAATACAAAATTATTTAAAATCTTAGACTTGTCAGTGTTATATTTTGCTGGTTCAGTGGGAATTTCTTACACTCGTTTATAGGGTTATAAACAAACATTAAGCTTTCAAACCTTTGTGTGCCTGGAATACATAATAGGGCGGAGGGCAGTGTGGTGGTGAAAGCCTTCACGTGCCACACTGAAAAAATCCTGTTAGAAGGTCATTGTGATCTACAGTGCCGTTATATACCTGGAATGTTGCTAAAATGTGGCGTAAAAATGAACACACTAATTCACTCGACGTAATGCCGACTTTAAACAGTGTTTAACCGAAAGCTTTCACTCACTGCTGTGTAAGTAATTTCTGTTTACGGTAAATAGCATTCCTCAAACTCATTGACATGGCGATATATCTGGTTTTCACTTGTGAAATCTGGTACAACCCTAATCCTGTTGCTGTCTTGGGGAGGTTTTCTCTCCTAGTGGTTATAGACTTCGCTCCATGCCGAAGACGCGGGTTCAATTCCCACATGGGTACAATGTGTATCGCCCATTTCTTGTCCTTTGCTGTGATGTTACTGGGATATTGCAAAAAACGGCTTAAAGCTAAACCACCTCACTACCTATTGCTGTCTGAGTACTAGGAGGTCACAGATGATCTGACAGTTTCACCTCGTGCCAGGATGTCACTCGGACCTCCACAGTGTCTGATACAGTCAGCCATGAGACAACATATTTATATAATTTTCCTTTAACCTTCACATGTAACAAGGGAAATTTGATCATGCTTCCAGTGGCGCCACAACTGCATAAATGTGAGGTTAATTATTTATTTGTCTGAATTTTAAAGATAATAGCATTACGCCTCCGCGTGATTGAAACTTTTCTTCTGAAGTGGTGGTGTTGCATTCTTTATCCATGTCAGGCAACAAAGAAGCACATTCTTTTAGACAGTGCGGATTCAACTTCAAGATACAGATCTAGACTTTTAAGTAGATTATAGGTTTCTCAATCGAAATACGCTGTTTCAGAATATATAGATCTTATTCCAAGAAATGAGTTTTTTGCCTTTTCTTCTCTGACATTTGACATGCAATTTTGCGATGTTCTCTCTTTTGCTGTTATACATCTGTATGCCATGCATACATCTGTAGGGATTTCTAACTGCCTTTCGCAGCGCATTGGCTGCCAGGGCGTTAAATATAATAATTAGTCATTAATAAATAGTGAGGTACTTGCAAATATTATTGAACTTTCAAACTCAAATTGGTAATACACCTAACTCTCTGCATTAACCTAAATGCCAATATTCTCCAAACAGTACGATTACCGATTTGCTTGAGGAATATGTCCCTAGTGGTTCGTTTTATTTTATTGATTTATATTATATTATTATTTTATATGTACCCGTATCGTGTATATTACATAATATCTGCATGCTCTTGTGTTACAAAGCGGGTGTTACTGAGACAGGTATTTAGTTTGCTTCACATTGATATGTTATGCCTTCGAGAAATGGACTTGTGTGTTGATTCGTTGGGATGATTTTGGAAACTTATTGTGTGTTAAAACTCGTGTGTTCATGATGTGCGTCCACTAAGCATAGCAACATCAAGACTGGGTTGGGTGTCGTGTATTTAAATGCACATACTCATTTTGAACAATGACCATAAAGTGAGGGCCATATTCATCGAATCTGTACTGAAACGGCAGTATTAAATTTCAGATTTTTTGTTTGCTATTTTACTGTGCACTCAATAATATTCCAGCGATATTGTGGCAATCTGTAAATTATTGACACTGTGCCAGAAAGTACTGGTGTCAACACCATAAGCATCGATTTATGCAGTTGGGATAGAATGACACGTGTCAACCTAGTCAGCGAGCCCGATCTACCGACCCCTCGGTCGCCTCTTACGACAAGCATAGGTTGCCGAAACCAAATTTAATCAAGATCTGCCACAGTGGGATTCAAAGGAAATAGTTATTAATACATATTGGTCATTGTTTCTAAGGAAACAACTTTGTTCAGTAGATATATAACGAGTGTGAATGACCCTGCAGAAATTCAGCTGAGTGTGACTGTTATCAACAACACATACATTCTGGAAGAGAATGGATGTCCAGGCTGTGAGACTGCCATTTAAATGTTGGCATTCCTTGCTAATCCGACACAAGTAACTCTCTTTGAAGTACATACTTCTTATTTTCTGAAAACGCATGCATTTGGCATAAATCGCGCTGTGGGAATGCTGTCGGAATATTAGTTCGTCTTCAGTTATTCACCATCTGCCAGACTACGATAGAGTGTTCCCTCCCATGAACAATCATCCTTGATTGTCATGGCTGAGCTGAGTGATACTGACATGCAAACTGGGGATTAATGTCCTTATAACCTATCTTCTTCACCTTGCGCCAAAGACGCACATGAAAAACACACTGGTTATTTTTTATACTATTATTATTATTATTGTAGCCTACTTATATTGTACTGAGAAAGCGACATGATCTGAAGCGCCACGGAGTCGTTTGTATGAAAAACTTGTTTCAGAGGGAGTTAAACTGCCAGTTTATCCGTTCACTTCCCAGTAGATACCTATCTCAAATCAGCCTTTTTCCAGACATGTCTTGCTGTAACGCATCCTCGTGAGACGATCGTATTACGTACACGAAAGCATGGTGGCATTCATCCTAGACTCTGTCAGGAGGATGATACTCAGTTTCTATGGTATGATGCATATGTCTGTAGCCAGCAGACAGGTCGTTTTATGGTCACTGGAGATGTCAAACCAGCAGGCTATATGATTACTTGACGCGCGTCTTGCTGTTAATTTGTCATTTTCAAATAGGAGTTGCATGACAGTGAACACATCATATAAGTACTTGTGGACTGGTTACCAAATGGAACCAATATATATATATATATATATATATATATATATATATATATATATATATATATATATATATAAATGAATACGAAACCAGGATCCACAGAAAAATCGAAGTTAATCTTGAGATTTTTGATGTACAGAATCACCTTCTTTAACCTGTCTGGTAACAAGGCCAGCTTTGCGGACTGATCGATATCTTATCTACAGATATAATGCCTTTAACCAGAAGAAACGTTATTTCTTGACGCCGATCTGCCTTAGTTACTCTAGGTGCGAGAGGGTCATTTGTCAAACAGAAAACTTGGGTTCGATTCCCTACACAGGTATAATGTGTGACACCCGTTTCTGTTGTCCCTCACCATAATTTTGCGGCGTAAAACTATCATAGGTACACCAAAACTAGTTAATTCGTGGAACATTATGCATAACCATGGATACTAACTACATTGTGCCTGTACTGATTATGATTTGAAATTATTACTGTTACAAGCGTTAAATTCCTAAGCAGTCATAATGGAATATGTTTTTATCTTAAATACCAGGACGAAAAATGGTTATCTTGTGATAATGCTATTGCATTAAGGTTGATTCAGGCCTGAACAAATCATCAAAACTAGCTGTATGGCAACGGTCTGTAAATAAACTAGTCTGGGCCAGACAATCCAATGATCGACAGCATGAACATCGATCCCCACAACTGGGATACGATAACATGTGTCAACCACGTCAGTAAGCCTGAACATCAGATCATGTTTGTCGCCATTTTACGACAAGCGTTCAGTGGTTGCTATCTCCCCAAAATGGCCCCGGCTGTCGACATGAACCCATTAACAATTTCACATAGGATCTGTATGTTTGGAACAATGTGCAATCATATGTAGCCTGCAGAGAGACCAGTAACTAACTGAAGATACATACCTGTCGTTAGGTGATAGCCTTGTCACATTATCAATCACATGCACCCACTGAAAATTGATATTGCAAAATGCTGGAAACCAGTGAAACAAAGAGTTGTATTTGTGCGGAAAAGTAGCTCAATATAAACGGTCATAGTCCTATTATGACTGTTGACTATGAGGCAAAACACGGATATCATGAACAAATGCTCGATGTTTTTCAGTGACAAATATATACTTTGTGATATTGTAACAGACTTATGCAATTTAGTGTCAGAGATCTGCATGCTCTGATAACTGTACACCGTAAAACAGTAGACGTACATATCTGATGGTATTTCCTTCGTAAAAGGACCGCAAATAAAGATAGATCATCGCAGGAAAGCATGTTTTTCAGTGTACAGCAACAGTGCGTCTTGTCACTTTTTAAACAATGACCTTCTAAGGATAATTACACACATATGCGTTACATCCTTGAAATATGGTCTTGTGTCTGCTACACGAGCTGTAAATAGTATTTTTGTATGTACGTCAGATTACATGTTGAGGTAATGGAATAGGCACCAGCCACGGGTGTGTTACATTAAGACTGATCGGCGTTAGAACTGTTATTCATCAGCCTATGCTTTTTGTCAGAAGCGACCAAGGAGATCGGGTGGTCAGGCTCGCTGACATGGTCCACACATGCCATTATGTCCCAATAGGTGTCCAGGAGAAGTCAAAACTCGATTATTTACAGACCGCTGCCACTTAGACAATGACTGAGTGCGGCGTTAAACATCAGGCAAACAACTTTGACAGAGACGAAATCGTAAGTGCAACAACACAAATGCTGGCTAAATAAATAAAAAGAAACAACGTTATTCTTTATCACAAAGTGCTCTCTACGGCTGCACATTCTTTGTTTCAAGAGTCGCCTCTTGTGCGATAACACCTAAATAGCAGAATTTCCCCATCAAAGTAAGTCAAATAAAAGGGAACCACGAAATCAAGAGAGATAGTTCCCTTGTCAGTAGGGAACAACAACACATTCAATATGAAACTTTAGTTTCTTAGTTTGAATTTTCAAGGTTCATGTACGCAATCTATTATTCAGTCGGTAAAAAGTCGCATCCATCTTGTCACTGTCCGAGTAACTGTTGGCAGTTTTGATAACTGTTTGCTTCAATGTATGTTTTCCGACGAAGGATGTCCCTATTTCCTCTCTTGTTTTAAAGTCACATTGTGAAAACTTTTTGTCATTTCAAAAATGAAAAAAAGGATCAAATTTCATAAAATATATATTAACGTTAAAATCTGATTAGTGGCAGAAAATACGAATAATACGAGCAAAGATAAACGTTCAGTGTAAATGTGTCACCTCATATGTCTATAGGCTATCGTCAATAATTATTTTTATATTAATAATAAAAATAATTTTATAATTTTATCTTTCGCTTATATATATATGATAAAATTTTGATCTTTTGACTCAAAGAACAAATGAGTCCCGAATTATTGGTGAAAGCTTTTACCTCTTTGCTTATTTTCACTCGCATTTAGTTTTTTGTCTATATTTTATATTAAATAATCATGGTTTCCTCCCATCTAGTCATTTTACAGACACAACGTGATGACAGTTTCTCCTTGGTTCGACAAAGGAGCAACCCAGTACAACTGGGTGGATGAGGTCATCCCCATCCTAATGTCATGCTATCAGTTTGTTTCCATCCGATTGAACATGCATCATCCACGTTGATATTGGAACAAAGTTGCTCGTAGCTTATTTGTTTTTTTATCTATCCCAACGAAGAGAGTAGATAAAGGCCTAACAATGTCGAGCACTCCCAGCAATAGTCCTTGGCAAGGAGCAGCTCTCTGATGGTTGTGTTATACAAATACAACATAAAAAAATCCCAAATAACGCAGACTGGCTGTTTAAGTGGAGCAAAACTGTTAGAGTATACTGTTATTCCTACAACAACTTTGCTTCGATTCAAAAGGGATAGTTGAGCTTTATCGTCAATTTTTACTTTTAAGTTTATAAAACAAAGAAAGATTGTTTGTTTTATATCATGCAATCAAACGATGGACTGAATGATTGAATCCAGCAGGTGGTGCACGTAAAGATTCAAATCTACATTGTATTTTGCACATTAGTTAAGAAACTGTTGGTTTCGTCATGTTTTACGGTAACAGTCACTGAATACACGGAAATCTTCTACTGTAAACTGACTGTTCCAAGGTAGTCTGCATGTAGACATAACTGAAACTGTTCTGCAATGTTTGGCCACTCATTGTAGAAGTTTTGTACACGGTAATTGTTTAAATAGCGCTTTCAGAAAATGCCTGTGCATATTCAGCCTAACGCCTGCATACTTGTCATGACGTCCAAATATCAGCACTTCTTTGCTGACAACGATTTATTGGGTGAGTGAGTGAGTTCAGTTTTACGCCACACTCAGCAATATTCCAGCTATATGGCGGCGGTCTGTAAATAATAGAGTCTGGACCAGACTATCCAGTGGTCAAGAGCATGAGCATCGATCTGCACAATTGGGAACCGATGACATGTGTCAACCACGTCAGCGGGTCTGACCACCTGATCCCGTTAATCGCCTCTTACAAGCTTAGTCGCCTCTTGTGACAAGCATGGGTTACTGAAACCAATTCTACACCGGACCTTTAAGGATCGACAAGGATTTATTACAATATCAACCGACAAGATATCTTTTCAGTTAGGCACACTACTTACGACGCTGTTTCTTTTTCTAACATTCAGCCATGTTCTTCAAGCCTTTCTTTTCAGGAAACTACAATACCAACCTACGTAAAAAATATTTTCCTTTGATTCATGGTTAATATCGTTAAATACAATCTTAATCGCACTCTACACGCAAGCACACACACACACACACACACACACACACACACACACATATATATATATATTTATCTATGTTCTTTTGATCCAGACTAACTGTAATTTGGAACAAACTTTGTTTGATGTAATTAATTTGTCTCCTAATGAGGGGAAGCAACGCCTGTTTAGAGAAGATCCAGCACAGAAATGTGGAAACAAACGCTAAAATGGGAATATGTTGCCAATGCCAGAATATAAAATCAAATGTGACATGTCCAGCTCGCAAATTGTCAAAGAAAATGGACTGCCTCAATCTTCTCTGTAAACTAATAGTAATCATATGTTTACGAGAGACAGAGAACAAGAGAGAGAGAAGAAAAAAACATACACACGATCTAAGGTTATATAGTTCCTATTCACTCTGCGCTTACGATGGAACTGTTAAAGCCAATGAGAAGCTTCGAATTCATTGTTTCAGAAGCCAGTTAGCCAGTAAGACAGTTGTCTAACTAAGAGGAATGCCCCCGCTTACAAACAGTATTGCAAAGACTAACGCATAGAAACAGGGCAACTGGCCTGCCATATACTATAACAGTTGCACAGGTTTTCTTTTTGGATTTTGTTTTCCGACTTATTTGAATCAGTCCCCGATCTGATGTCACTTGAAGTTTCCCGTGAGGCAAAGTGGCTATGTCCATTACAGGTAATTGGACGCCAGTGTAACATATCTATCGGCTCGGAGCTGGTACCTATGAATCATGTATACATCCAAGACGAATCTCCTTCAGGAAGGTTTTTTTTAAAAAGGTGAACATTTAGCTTACAGAAAGAAGATCGGCACTACATATCACTTATCAGTCGTCAGCTTGAATTGTACTCAAAGGAATTCAGGGGGTCGGAAATAGCATTGAATCTGGAGTTTAAAGCAGTTAGAACATTTTAAAAGATACTTCCCTTACACATACTATTCACCGGAGAATATACGACCATTAAAGCTTCAATTGTTGTTTGTGGACATGTTCGCCGGTCGATTGAGTGGTTGGAACCATTACGTACATCGCTGAATGTCTAAATTCCGTTACTTGCTGACGGGAATGGCACTTTCGTTCTTGTGTACCATATTTACCTTCACTGGCGACAAATATATTGTAATTGCATCTAAGAAATGAATGAACCAAAAATACTAAAGCCAATCTCACAGATCGACAGTGTTTCAAAGCAAATTCGAAAAATGCCTTCCTTGTTTTGATAGCGCTGATGGTTCCATGGTATACGATTGTGTTCTAAAAATGTAAACATAGAGTCGTTCAAAAACATCAGAATTAATGCCCGCTTCCCGCTAGTTAAAACTGTAACACAGCATTCCCTTTTTAGTAACTGTTTCCAAAGATTACTGACGAAAACATGATGCAAGGGGAAGATATCACACACTTAAATATACTGTACAATGACAGTGAATAAACTGACAACTAACATCCTTCACAACAGGCAGCAAAGAGAAATATACTCATATGCCTTAACCATCTTTCAGATCTCACAGCAATATGCTTTATTATTACTGAGGTATTTGTGTTCTTATTTGTATTATTTGCATTTTGAATATATCTTGCTTTACAAAACGTTAGTGCAAAATAATGCAGCCTTGGAACAAATACATTAAATGTACGCGGCAATGGCTAACCCGTTCCTAACAATCTAATTTACTGTTAGAACATACCAGGGGAATTTGGTTTATGAAACAGTTCAATTTCATTCACCATAATTTGCTGCTAGAGTAGGAATTATTGTAGGATTCCAGATTTATCATGAGCATGTGTTACCCTTATGGATCAGTGTTAGCATGGATCTTCAGCAGCCTACGCGCGTCAGAAGCTCAGAAGCGACATACGATACTGAGCAGTTAAGCTCTATGACTTCGTTGACACGTCAGATCGAAATGCTTGATGTCAACAACGAGTGGCCTGGCTCCAAACCGATTATTTACAGATCCGCATCATATATCTGCATATTGCAGCGTCTGTGTGGCGTAAAACAGCAGGCAACTTAACTTTCAGATCTGAGGAAAGCAGTAGAAACCACCTTTTTCAAGATGAAGATCTGAATATACACGGGGTGCTTTCATTATAGAAAACCATCATTCCAATTTGTATGAAGAACAAAAATAATTACTACTCATGCACATTTCACCGGTGTATCCATCTAGGCATTAGGTACATTCTCCGTTCCAGAAATCATCTGAACAGCACGCCACTTGCTTCATTGTTTTGTTTCTGATATGTAATTTCCTGTTTTGTGACATTTCCATATCCTGTGCTGATCATTGCAAAGTCCCATCATGCAAGCTATTGTCCAAAGCTAGGTTTAAGTAAGTCATGTCGGTCAGATCATTGTGTGACTCCGTTAAATATAAGGAGTATAATATAAGGAAAAGGTCAAATGTTGTGCATAATCTGATTAGGAGAAAGATGGTAACGTGAGAAGAGGATAAATATGTGACACGAATGTGTTGTCTCTTTTCAAAGTGTGTGTCTTCTCGATCATTCTTACGGTTTGATTTAATTGTAACTCGAAATTTTCATTGAGTACTATCGATGTAGTAAAATTACATTCAGATGTTTTATATGTTCACAGACTTAAACCTATTGTCGACTTTGAAGGAAGGCTGGTTTACATGGATTCGGTTTTTTTTAAGAATTCTGTCACGATGTCGTGCCATCATTAACATATTGGACATTTGATGGAACTGTGTTCCATACTTTGGAATAACATATACAGTGCTGAGCATTCGGAATTATCTCCCAAACAACCTAGAGCGGTGTAGACATATTATATACAGGTGATGATCTCATGCAAACTAATGATCTTCCACCAAGGTGCTAGGTGTAATGTCATTGCAAAAATGCACAAGGATATGTCAAAATGTCAAAATGTTAAGACATCTATATAGATGCTTCAGTGCTACAATTGAGGAAAACCAAATTACAAACTCGACTCGTATTTGTACCTCACCTACAAACAATAACAATAATCATTATACAAAAACAACTGTAGAAGATTTAGTCATTGTCTCTGCATCAGCATTATCCACAGTTAACATTTGTGCATATGTCAAAATATTAACGCGCACGTTTGACTCGCAAGAATTGTATTGCCGTAGGCACTGGCCTAAATCCTCTCTCTTGAAAACTTGAAAACGCGCACGTTTGACTCGCGAGTATTATATTGCTGTAAACAATGGCCTGTGTCCTCTCTCTTGAGAAAAGCTGAATTTAGTGTATGTCACAAGAAATCAGGTTCAAGCCTCCTATCTGACATGTACACACGGGTAATTTAATGTATACTGACAGGTTATTCAGAGAGGTATCACAACATGAAATAGACAGGTCAGCGAACTTAAGCAAGCTTCTGATGGACAGCACTATGGGACATTAAATGTTGTGTTTTTGTCCGATGTTACTCATTTATTGTAGGCAATCTCACATGATATTAATTATTCATTACTGAAATCATACGAGGCCTTCTTGAAACATGTGAATGTAACAAATGTAGAAATGTTTCGCAAGGTTCAGAGTTGGTGTATGTTCCATGCAATTACGAACGACACAAATCCAACACTGTCTGAATGTTGGTTGTGTCTTGCATAGTGATAGTCTTTTCGTTCACCACATGTTGAATCGGTATCTGCAAGTATTGGAGAAGTCTCTATATCGAGCATTGACGCATCGGCTATAGATGATGGATGAACATTTTCCAGCGGGGTGTGGGAGCAAGGTCAAGCGTCTGCTCAATGTGCTGAAGGCGCAGGTTTGGGTCCCCATATGGGTACAATGTGTGTCGGAATCAACCTTCCGTAACCTACTATTTTCGTAAAGATGATACTTGTTTTGTGAGGCGAATGGAGATGTGCAAACAAATAAATGAAAGAATAATGATTTACGCCGCGAAAACAACTTTTCCAGATATTCGTGAAGAGAACAAGTAACTGCAGCTGGAGCTGAGATAGCTGATGCTCTCAATATTCTGTTGTCGAGGATTTTTTATGACGCTGTGTTGAATTGTCTACTGTTAATGATATCGAAATTTCATCAACAGCCCTGTCATCAACATCAACAGAACGCCATCAACATTAATCCTGTCACTTCTTGCTCAGCTGTGTGTCGCTTCTCTCTCTCTCTCTCTCTGTGCCTGTTTATTGGCGCTATTACAAATAGTATGCTTGAAACGTGTAGTACATTTAAGGAGATGTTCGTCATCATCTTCTTTCTTGTGATATGACTGGGATTCATTGATGTACGGTAAACATTATATAATCTACACTTTGTTACGAGTGCGTATTTTCTGTCTATTTTGTTATTAATTCAGTAATAATTATTATTGGGTCACAATGTTTAGTGTTTTATATAATAATTATGATGGATCACATTTCGTATAATAGATGATCCGCATTTTCAGGATTCAGGTTTTCCGGGAATTATCTGCCCTTGACTTCCTGTTTGCTACTTCCGGGAGACGTTGCTAGAGCATTCTGCAGTGTTGGCGAGGGCAGTAAGTGCTCGTACTTTCGGGAAACGACTGAAAATGTATATAAATGCTAGCTGCCGTGTTGTGAGTGACACAGATACACACATTCAAATTCATTCGCTGGAGTTTATCATTCTGCCTCTGCCAACGCTGTCAGACCGCACGTCGTATTATATTCTGCACGACTGTTTCTCTCTCACGTTAAGACTTTGGTGAGTTTGCTATACTATATATTTTCTGACCCATTGCCTTAGATTTTGTCTCACTTGTATTGTATTTGAAATCGATATTGATATATTGACTTGTGACTTTGTATAACTTGCTCTCATTGCCTTAATACAAGATTTGAATATTTTAAACTTGTCTGTGTTCTGTTTTGCTGGTTCACAGGGGATTTCTGACATTGTTTGTCACTGTAAATTCTTAACCGTAACAACTTAAACGGGACATTTGTAACCCTACGCTTGAAAGGGATGTTAGACGCTTAACAGGATCAAAGACATATTTCGTAGAGTGTTGTTCCTACTGAATGGCAGTTTTAAGTGGCATTTGGGGGCGTAATCGGTGCCTCCATCAGATTGGAAACATTTTAGTTCACCAGAAATCTTCAACAAATTGACCCTTCGCAATTACTTATAAGATATAACTTGCTATACTCATCAACCATTATAAATGAACTTGACAGGGACTGGTCGTTTTCTAGTTTACAAAATTCACTCTTTCCCATGTGGCTGCTGAAGTAAAATATTAAAGGTAAGGGAATAACCCGGATGGACCTGAATGGTTCCGCCTCGTGCAAAAACTGACTCGCTCCAGAACCCAGTCTGTGGGGAAGTTGTCCTTGAGGTAGCATGCTTCTATTAAAGTCACTTAACTTTCCTATACGTCATAAGAAATTCAATTATGTCTACAGAGGCGCCTAAACATCATGGATGTGATCTTAAATGGTTTCAAAGTTAATAGAATTACGCTTACGCAACTCTTTGTGTAATTGCGAACATTGTACAGTGAGGCAGTATGCTATATTAACGCAATATTGTATCATGAGTATCTGAGCACGTAACTGTCTTGATTAATTTCCCCATCTACTCCAAATGTTAGTGTGAAAAGAGAAAAAGGTCATCATGGTGATGCTTCTTCTTTCATCTGACAAAGAAGCTAACGATATCTGTCAACATGGATTAATATGTAACTGGTCTCTTTGTAACATACACAGTCTAACCTGGTGCTGCATGATCTTGTTACGAGTCTGTATTCTGTAAAATGTATTATTAATTAGGCAATTGGGTCACAAATTTTATTGTTTTGAATAATAATTATTATGGGTCACATTTCGTATCACAAATGTTCAGCACTGTTAACATTTTGGCACCAGGCTTTGCAGAAGTGCTTTAGAGTTACCTCCACTTGAGTGTATGTTTGAGTGTATATTAATTGTTGACTTCTGGGAGACTGCTAGAACATTCTACGGTGGTTGCGATGGTTGTAAGTGCTCGAACGTTTCAGAGTGAATGACTATATAAAGGCTAGTTGCCGTGTTGTCGGACACGGAAATACACACAGATTACGGGAGTATATTATACATCATCGGTCTCCGTCGGCGCTCGATCATAATGGCCGCTGCCTGGCCGCTCGCTAAGTTGCATTGTGCATAGCTGTTTTTTTCGCTCTCACATCGGGACTTCGGTGGGTTGATGTTATATTGTCACCCATTGCTGCATATGAAACCTCCATTGTGTATCTGTTGTTTAATACAATTTATTGAAAATTTCAAACTTCTCAGTGTTATATTTTGCCGGTTCTGAGGGATTTTCTCACACCTCTTGTCACGCCAGTTTTTAAAAATCTGTATATGGGCCGGAGGGCACAAATGCTGAATAAAACAATTGAATAGCCTCAAAGTATCCTGAGTAAGAGTTTTGACGTTCTCACAGAAGACAGCATGGAGGATGTGCATATGCAGCACAGCCTCAATTTCTGAAGATGGACATATTACATCTCTGTACCTTAAATGTGATTTAATGACTGAGAATAACAAAACTCCGAAACTCTAATTCAAACGTATGTAAATAAAATATATATTGATTAATATTTAATATTTACATGTACTATTTCATGCTTATAGCTATTACCTTCACGCATACTCCCACAAACTTACTGAAGCATTATAATATCAGACTTCGTGATATGTCAGTAACAAACTTAAACTATATGGGGCGGTCTGAAAATACTCGAGTCTGGAACAGACAATCCAGTGATCAACATCATGAGCATATATGTACGCAACGTGGATACGATGACGTGTCAACTAAGTCTGGCCACCCGATCCCGTTTGTCGCCTCTTGCGACAAGAATGAAGTGCTGAAGATCAATTCTAACCCGGATCTTAACAGATTTGTGATAAGTATTGTGAGATATCAATAAATAGGCATGATCAAAATGAAACGTTGTCGACAATGTTATCCATGCGCCAATGAGGATTGGCTAAGGAATATATTCACCGTCGATGAAACATTTGCAGAGTGCTTAGGGAATGTAACAGTCATGGTAGAATCAAGTGTGCAAACGTTATCACACTGTCCACGTTATGCTGTTCCTTATGAATGGATCACCGTGTGATCTGAAATATAGAGCATAAAGAAATGTATATGAAATTTGCAAATAATCAGGTTCAATAAATAATCTATACATTAGTTACGAAAACACGGTTTAGTTTTACAATTAAAACAATCAAAATAACAAAAAAACAAAAAACACGCACATACAAATAACAGAGCAATAGGTTTGTAACTGCAAACTCAACACAGGCATGAAATCAAAAGATCCCTTTAGTATGAAATTGAAAAATAAACTAAATCTGATGGAAAGACAGTCAAACTCAAAATGGCTTTTCTTTCACCACAACGGGCACAGGATGGAGGATCTGAGTTTCAAACAGTATTCATGAAGATATCTTGAATAACCAACAGTTCATCGCAGCATCATATCTTTCTCAGATCTGAACTGACAATCAAGTAGCTGTGATTGATAGTTGATATATAGTGTATGTAATATTTCTGTTCCTATTGCGAATGTACACTCTTCAAAAAAAAAAAAAAAAAAAAAAAAAGAAACGGAAAATGAAATACAAACATTATACTTTCAGTGTACTCATATGTAAACTCAAACATTTTTAGCTATGCTCTGTAATATTTTATAAGATCATGACTGACCAGATGCAACCATAAATGATTTTGAACGGTTTTATCAATCAGGATTGTCATGATGTGCGTGGACGTCATGCTCCACGAATATCAGGCGCAGTGATTGTTTGCATGAGTTTAGCATGTGACTATGAAAGACTCAAATGAATCCCACAATTTCATCCACGATCTTTGCAAGTACTGTACACGAAAATGGGACTTCTCAACGCTGCTGGTCGAATCAGGCAATTGGACGATTGCGAATCAAAAAGTGAGGTGGCAAGGATCTTCAACGGTCATCCAAGCACAATAACTCGATTGTGAGGTCGATTTCGTCAAGCAAATTCGACAAATGATCGTCCAAGACCAGGAAGACATAGATTCACCACACCTGCCCAAGACTGGTACATCCTGGTAACCCACCTACGTGGCCGCCATCGTACCTCTCGGGACACAGCACAAGGACAGTTTGGAGCCCGAAGAGTGTCCGATCAGACAATCAGGAAACGGGGAAGTAGGAATACGTGCCAAACGTCCAAATGTTTCCCCTCATTGACACGACTACATCGACATCGACGAGTATGATGTTGTAACACGGTGCTGCCATGGAACCTGGCAAACTGGAGGCGCATATGGTTTAGCGATGAATCTCGTTGTCTCCTCAGGCGACGTGATGGTAGAGACCGTGTCTACAGACGACGTTATGAACGTTTTGCTCCTAACTGCATCAGGCAGGTGGACAGATTTTGTGGAAAGAGTGACATGGTATGGGGAGCGATTTCACGCACCTGCAGATCGGAACTTGAGCTTGTCCAAGGAAATCTGACGGCTAATCGATACATCGACCACATTCTCTGTCCGCACGTCCCTCCCATTCTTGACCGTCAACGGCAGCTCTTCCAACAGGACAACGCCAGGCCCCACACGGCACGTGCCACTGTGGACTACCTGGCCAATAACATCAATACTATCCACTGGACCTCCAGATCCCCGGGTCTAAACCCAATCGAACACCTTTGGGATCAGATCGATACACGGGTACGTTGACGTCGTAATCCACCACAGAATCTTCAACAGTTGTTCCACATGCTGCAGGGGGAATGAGAAGGATCCACAACAAAACATCAAACGACTGATTCGATCTGTAAAAAGAATGTGTCAGGCAGTGGTAGCAGCTGGAGGTGGTCATACGAGGTACTGAGTTCAACACCACAAGGTTGACAGCAGTAATGACTGTTATTCTCATGAAATATGGGCAAGCAATGCATTGCTCCACAAAATTTCATTCATGTATCTTTGTTTTCATTGATATTTGGAATTTGCGGGGTTTTTTTAAGAGTGTGGCTTCTTAGGACTTGTCTTGTCTGTTGTACCATCTGATCAAAAGTGTAAAATCACCATTTGGGAGAAGTTGTGTCCGAGTTCTGCTCTGGTTGTAACATGTGGTGTTTTGGCTCATAATAAGATTATTATGAAATTTGATGATGTCAAGTAAAACAAGATGCTGTCATGCATTATCTTTCATAGCCTGAAGATGTTCAAAAGTTAATTACAGATAATGAGGCAGTATATTTATATATTGAAGAGTTGGAAAGAGTTAGTGTGAGTAAATGTATATGTCTGAAGGTTTTGCTTTCGGTAATCGTTACAAGTAAATGCTGAACTGATTATTAATTCATATTACGCTTTGTTGCAACTGCCGCCATGGATATGAATATTGCTGTTTGCAATTAACTCAGAAATAAGCTGGAAACTGTAACCAGTTGTGAAATGTTCATTTAATGTCAGTGTTCATTACTAATTCAGAGCTAGTAAGTATCTTGTAAAGCAGAATATACATCACTTTCATAGTGCTTTGCATGAAAGCTGCTGCCATATCATTTCATCTTCATTTAAAACATCACGGAACCATTTTTCAAAACCATCAATCGCGGTTAAAAACCTACCGCCTTCGAAGTAAAGTCTTTGGCAACTTCTGTCAACAAGTGTTTATCAACAAGTGTGGTTGCTCTGAGGTAAATTGAGAATTTTTGTTTTGACCTGATTTCTTTTTCTCCAAGCGTGAAGGAGACACTTAAAGTGCCGAAGCGAGTATTTTTGCAGCACCTCTTCCATTCTAATGACAAAGCAGCAAAAGCTGAAGCGACATCTGTGGTTTGGCGTCGCCATGGATTTAAGCAAAGTCTCAAAGGAATGTAAAATTGCGAATAAAGACGTTTACATTTTACACAAGTAGTTAATTACGTAATGTATTCCTTTTCATGGAAAATACTTAAATGCTTTCTGCCACTGATATGGGAAGGTCTGATTCCCCACAACAGAGCGTAGACACTCTAAGCCTTCAGGATTGGGCAAGTGGATGATACACAACTTATCTATTGTATATGATCTACGTAGACGTACGTACTTTTTGTTACATTAGTGTTGGGTTACACGAAAATGAACTTACATAATAGAATTTGTCCAATATTCCGTGGTATGTTGTGCTGATCATTCTCAGTTAGACATTGGTTGTCATGTAGAACCAAATGGCTATTTGCATCTTAGTTGTGTCTTTCTGTCAGTCAAAAACTTAATACGAGTTGTGACAAAGGTGCAGTTGTTCAAATAGCATTAAATTCCAAAGTGACGTTTGTCAAATACAAAGACCGTGAAAGCCAGAAATCGCGGGCAAGGCCCTTGTCAGAAGATAAACCGTGATGGACACATATGTAACCTTGACAGCTATGCTTGGGTTTGTTTGAGTGGATAATTTAGAAGACTGGAACTGCCTCTTCGAAGGGATGTTAGCAGGACTTGTGATTTAACTGGTCAGTGTTCTTAAGATTCAAGAAAGAATATTGGTGAATACGAGTACAAAGGGTACATACCTCTTGTCATCTTAACATCTGCACGATCTGGCTTGGTGATTCTCGTGACAACTATACTGAATTTAAGGACCAAACATTAGTACTAGCATGAAGACCAAGAGGTTAGTCCAAAATGTCAGCATCTCATCATAGCTCTCATATTCCATGTTGTGTGTTGGAGTAATAGTATCATGTACAAACAGGTAAATGTCTACTTTGCATTCTTCATCCCACTATCCTAGGAATGATTGGTCATGTCCTGAAGACGTCTTTTGAAGCCGAGAGATTTTCTTTCTGACTTGCTGTAATAAGTAACTTGCTGATCCGGCATCGGTTTACTCTTTAGTAAATCTATCGTGAGTTTTTCGGGGACGTAATTTTACCTAACCAAACCGGCACAGCACCCTGCTGTATATAAGTATACGGTGACCGGCTTTTCAATAATCGATTATTTTTTTTATAGAACAAGAGATTGATACTCTCAGCACCAATTCACGCTACAGAGATTGATAACGAACCAAGCCACCAAATCCGACAGCTTGATCAATTAAGTTGCTTACTGCGACCAGCACATATTTGCTAGGAATCAGTTGAAGCCCAGAATGCCCACGGGAGCAATATTACTCCAGAAAGTCACATACCTTTACATAATACATGGGCCAATTGACTTCCTTCTGCGGATCCGTTTCAGCTTGTGGAGTCTGTATTGACCAGAAGATGATCTATTTCGCACTTTAACTTATGATGTCTGGATGTATGAAAGGAACACTCACATCTGTAACATTGTGGAAGATATGTCTGACGAAAAATCGATTTTTCAGTGGAAGCATATTCATCCATTTTGGTGCAAAACGGATATTGGGATCTACACATCTTTCTCAAGTGACTCAATGATATATCAGGTGGCAGTTCGATATCACTTCATCTTATTCAACTCAATATATCGGCCCGACAGACGTTTAAAGTTTTCGTTTCAATTTCAGGTAATATGGAATTTAATCAGATGAGTCCACGTTTTATTTCTGCTAGAATCCCTCTCAGGAGACTTCAGAGACAAACAATGTACTATTTTTGGGTTACTGCCAGTGTTTTTATCAAAGTTATGAAACTTGACACTACACAATTAATGTTTCCTATGTGAATATACTAGTGTTGCAGAAAGGTCTCCCAAAAGGGATATGATTTGTCTTGACTGGATATAACGAAGATTACAGATTCCTGCGGCGTTTGTAGATCCTGTTGAAGATCCTTGGCTGGGAGTTCTGAATTTGGTGATGAAGTTACAGAAAACATTATAGAAACGGCTATTAGAACATCGAGAAGTCGCGTTCTGCAATATTCCGGCCATTTGATGGAGGTATGTAATTAATCCAGTGATGAACATCATGAGCATCGACCTACCCAACTGGGAAATGATGCCGTGTCAACCAAGTCAGCAAGCTTTTTTTGTAAGATTCTGCTTGCAGATTATTTTCTGGGACGCTCGATATGATCACATCACTCCAGTTCTTCCCTTCTTTTACTGGCTCATCATCTAGAATCAAACATGACTACCTGAAGTACCGTTTCTCTCTACTCTCCTCCGTTGGGCGGAAGTCGCCAATCCTCAAGTAGCACCCTTCTAACTCAGATGAAATCACCAAATAGCCTCTGACCGTACCTTTCCGTTCTGTGTTGGAACTCACTGTCTAAAGAAATCAGAAATATTCCGTCCACAGATACTTTCAAGTCACCATTGTGACTGTATCATGTAGGTCTGTCTCTGCCTCCGCCGTTGTATTGTAGAGCAATTTTAAGCCTTCCGATCCTTGTAATATGTTTGAGTTGGATATTAAGCACTCTACGAATGTGTTTCTATTATTATAGAATCTTATACCCACTTCTGAAATCAAACCAAACCCATGCTTTACGGAAAATTGGATACTGCATCCACGCTGTGTCAGAGACTGAACCATCAAAATGAGTGACATGGAACAGCCACCAGCTGGCCAAAGATGCTGAGTTTAAGAACCATATCAATTCCGACGACAGGTCCCGATTATCCTGTTTCATCTCGTAAGTTACGAAACAACCCTGTGGGGAAATTGGATCACCATGTCGATAGCGTGGTGTTTTGGAGATTAAATGTCACATTCATATAACCTTTACTCGAGCACTGTATGCAAGATAGTTCACTGGTATACTGTGGAACTTTGTTAGAAGACAGAGGGAGAAATTACTTGACTAAAACCGTAATATACTTCCTTTAGTTATGAGTCCAAATAATAGTAATAGTTTTCGGTTATACACTGCTGTTATTATACACTTGTTCTTTCCCAATATGTTTGTTTATGTTAGATAATATTATGTCTTATGTGCACACATATAATACTTTATTTCGAGGGCTAAACACAGAGGGATATTGAAAGTGATCCCCATAAGCTAGCACGCCTAAGTAATCGTTTATTTCCATAAATTCATCTCGCAAGACTTAGCCACTGTTACATATTTCATAGCGTTGCATTGAAATAATAAATTGATTCAATCATATCATATTAGTTATAATAATATTTATCGAAATGAAAAACATGCATACTGTACAAGATATCAAAGTATTCCTGTTCTCGATGCGTTGTTAGAATAGCGTTAAAACGTTTGCTCATCACACTCAAAACCCATGTTCGATTAACGACTCAAGATTCCCCACATGGCTACATTGTGCGAAGCCCATTTCTGGTGTCCACCACCGTGATATTGCTGGCATATTGCTAAAAGAAGCGTAAAACTTGACTCGCTCACTCACAGACTGAGTGGGAATATATACATGATCCCATTGCTAGAAGGCAAAGAACAGTAAGCGTTCTAAAACCAGCAGTTTTGTTTTTGAAAGAAATCCGGAAGGAATAATAGATTTCATGAGTAACTGCTCTGGTTTCAACGGCGACAAAGTATATTGAAAGAAAACAATTACTCCTGTTGCTGGATAGGAACTGTCTCAACATGAACGATCAATCACCGTCAGCCAAACCGCAGCTGTGTATTATCAGCGTCAATTCATAAGAGCAACACTAAGAGGTGCTGATTCAGCGCCATTGATGCGCTTGAACATTGGCAAAATAGATGCTGTGATTGAGAACACGTATTATTACCAACATTTGTAGATGACAATGAAAGAAAAATTCTAAAGATTACGTGAACGAAGCGTGCATTCTCTGGCAAGTCGATGGGTTTGTCGTCTTTTAAGTTGGCAGCGTTTGCAGATGATGGGTGAAAAGTCATTTTTGGAATCAATTTCCTCAAGTTATCATGACGAAATGCCTCATCCATCTTCAATGGCAATATCCAAGTGAAGGACAGATTGAAGCAGATCAATGATCATGTAACAGTGTAAACAGGAATGAAAAAACTATATTGTTAACAAAAACTGGTTTATCGTGTTTCAACGGTTTTTGAGTGCCAAGGTCGCCTTTGTCGTAATGCTTTGACATTTATCTTCTTCTGGGTGATCGTTGTCAATGCTGTTGAACTTTAAACGATAAAAGAACCAAGGAGCATGGACGTGCATATCAGCAAAATATGTGCAAACAAAATTCATCAAATATCATTTGAAAGTGTAAATGATTACATTAAGTCGCCATTAGTTGAGCTTTAACAAACAAGATATAATGACAGAAATATTCATTTGGGTGGTAATGTCACAATGGGATTATAACTAAGTGTTCTTATACAGTGGAATTAGGAAACCTTCATTTAAATCCACTTTGGCAATATTTAGACGTATAATTACCAACATTTGTAGCTATGGATGACCGTGAAAAAAAAGGTCCAAAGATAATTGTCAACGCTATTGAACTTTCCCTTTGATTTTTATGACTCATTTTGCCATATATTATTAATAGATGTCTGTTCCCTTCGGGACATAAATATATTCTGTGAAAACATTTTGGCGTACCATTGAAACACTGCCTCACTCACTCACAGTAGATTCCTTATTAGCGTTGTACATATATGGCATAGTGACCAAGTGCTTTCACTACACTATGGCGACCACTGAAGTGTGTAATTGACAATCACTTCCTGCCATCCATCAATGCGTCTCTGGGCTGGTTATTAATTAAGGATGCCGAGAATAACATCCACAGAGATGTTGAACCAATATGGACATTCCTCTCGCAGGTGTTTGAACATTTGTCTGGTCAGCGAGTTTAGACAGCGTCACGTAGACACAACGAAGAGTAGCATGTTAAGACTCTGTAACATAGTGATCCTGCTGGTAACAATATACAGTTTTACTTTTTACTTGTTTCTGATATTTGTTATCAGTAGTGATCATGATTAATGGCCACGAATATACACGTGCATATGCAGAAACCATTTAACAATAATCCCTGGGCAATTCCAATAAGTGTCTCGTTATATATGATTGTCGTCAATCAGGACAACGGTATCCTGTGTTGCCAACACACAGGTGACTATGCTATGTGGTTAATTATTCGTCTGCAATATTGCCACACTAATAATTCTAAAATAATAATTATCATCTCAGCATTGTAATCACTTCAATACGTTTCTCTCATTTATCGGACATATCAACATCTTTATGGTTCCAAAATGCACCGCTGACATTTTAAATATATCATTTTAAATATGTTCAGCATCTATTCGGCGTTAATGTGTGAATGATCTTGGCAATAATCATTATTGTCAAGATCTATCTTCATATGCCAATCTGTCCATATATCTTCACCTTGACGAGTACAACAAAAGTCCGTGCACTTTGAGTCCCTGACTTGGTATCACACCCTTGAATTCCGAAGGTCTTGGTTTGATCTGAGTGCGGCGTTAACCAACCAATCATGCATCACGCTCTGCTGTATCCTTACCCAACAAACCTGACCGATGGTCAAACAGGAAACAGATGGACCGACATTGAAGGATACACTGTTGTGTTGACTACAAACGATGATGATTCGCAATCGATTACTTATACAAAAAGAAGTGTTTGCCACTAAAATGGAAACTTCCCCCGAGGCAAAAGAGGAATGAAATGCAAGATATTTACTAGTTTTTATCTTTTGGCCATCTAGAAGAATATTTTTGGGCTTTGGTTAAGATCACTTCTCATATTCTTCTGTTAACTATGACGATATTTTAGGAATAAAGCAGATCCATATACCCACTCTCAGTATCAGTGTGTAGTAGGTTTGGGATGGATCCACTTTTTTATCCTTGGGTATCCCACCCCTTTTACCCTTCCCTATGCTGATACCTTTATGTTAGTTCCTGACAGGAAGGTGAGCAGTGGCAATATATTTCTTCGTTTCAGAGGCTAAGTTTTTTCGATATCTTAGCCATGCATAATATTCAAAACAGCTTACTGTACATAATGTCGAAATCCTTCAAGACAATACAACCTTTTATTCAGGAAAGTATAACAAATTACGTTGTTTAATGTAATTGTCACCTGATCAAAAAGGGTCCTGGTATTGAGGCAGGTCAGATGAGATTGTTTAGATTCCTTGTGAATACACATTGTATGTATGTATGTATGTATGTGTGTGTGTGTGTGTGTGTGTGTGCGTGTGTGTGCGCGTGTGTGTATATATATAAATATAATGTGTGTGTGTTTGTATGTGTGTGTGTGTGTGTGTGTGTGTGTGTGTGTGTGTGTGTGTGTGTGCAAAACATGGCAATGATGTTTTGAAACTATCCCGAAACTTCAGCTTCTGGTATGTTTTTCAACAAGGTTACGTACTGCTTGTATCTAGTGCTCGTAGAATACTACTTCAATACGTCAGAGAAGACTGAAATCTGTGAGACAGTTTCCTTCAAGTGAAAAGAGGTGAGATGCAAGAGGAAACTGTATTCAGTATGGCTGTCTGTAGCTCGTTTTAATGGAGTTAAATCAACTTAAACCTCAGCGCTGAGTGAACACGTGACAAAAAAGAACTGAAATTGAATTTGTACAAATCAAAGGACTGCCAGGAATGTGTAAACTCGGTTTTGGTTGGTGGATAGTGCAAACGTAGTCTAAAATATCTGTGAGATAAATCATCAAGCCAATCACAGATGAATAAATTATAACAATTGCGTCACGAGTAAGGTGCGAAGTAAAACTGTTTTTATCTGTAGGATGAGCGATCTTGAAATGGTTTAGATAAAAGTCTCTTATCTGTCTTTAATAGCAGACTGAAGGTGTCGCGCATTAAACTGTAACTTCAAAAAAAGTGGCAAATTCTTCATTTAACTTGGTTTGAAACAAATACATCACGGCAAACTGTTTGTCTGAAATTAACTCCAAGTGTGCTTCGCCGTTATTTCCTGAAGTGATTAACAGACGTCGATGTCGTGTAGTTATAAAGCGACAAGAACAAAGTTTAATGTCAAAGAAATATTGGCATATTTAATAAACTTAATTAAAATACTGCGATGCAGAGACAAAAGGAATTCAGTTCGTAAGATGATCAATCAAAGTGCCCCTGTACCTTGGTGATAACAAACCAAGGAGCATGGGCGTGCATATCAGCAAAATATGTGCAAACAATATTCATCAAAATTAATACCATTCAAACGTTTTAAGGATTACATTTATTCGTCGTTACGTTTTACAAACAAGATATGAGGACAAAGAAGGTTCAGTTAGGTGGTAATGACAATTTGATCTCACCGGCAGAAGTTACGTGAACCTGGCAATATTTACACTTTATGGCTTTTACTATCTATAAGCACTAAACTGACCATGCATCATTCTAATGTCCATTGCCGTGATATTGTGGAGTGTGTGTGAGTGAGTGAGTTAATATTTAACTTCACATCGGCAACATTTCAGCCATATCATGACGAGAACATTTGGATATTGAAATGAAATATGTATACGTTATAAACACCTGTCGTTAAAGGACAGTAAAAGAACTAGAATATCACAGTTACAATTAAAACTAGTGTGGAGAGTTTAAACAAATACCACTATTTGGACAATACAATATATAATACGGGCTGTAGATCGCCAACAACTGAAGGTAGATCACCATACTAGGGACCATGGGGACTTAAAGTGTCTACCTGCATGGACCCTAGCTGTATTTACACCATCAGCTCAGCCGTTGGTGATTGTGGGAAAATGTAGCCGAAATTTAAAATGACAAAAATACTACGTTTAAAAGATTGGTCAGTTTAAATTTCACTTTGAAAGATTTGGGACTTACTTGCCCTCTCAGGGGGACAATAATTTTACGTTGGTGGACCTCCCGCTGGACGGACCATGCCCGCATTATGTTGGAACAATCATTACAGATTCTTTCAGGGAAATACAAAACATTCAAAGTCTATAACACAGTCTGCCAAAGTAGGCTATTCCAAAGTCACAAAATATTCGTTCTGTGCGATGACGTAAGACATCTCCATGTTGAAAACTTTTCTGTTTCATCCACGAACACTCTCACAATCAACATTCGAAGTGAATGACATATAACAGACTCCAAAGTCATCTGGTCAAAACAGCTGACTCCAGTTCCCTCCTTCTCTAAAATTAATCAATTTTAGAGAGATTCCTGTTTCATTCATCCGACAGTTCACGATCACCCTGTGTCATCGTGGGCATGTACTTCCCGTATAACCTGTGGTGAACATGGATCTTCATCAGGACTGAATTGGCGTTTCTTCTTCCAGTTGGGTAAAAAATGGCATATTCTTGATTGAGAAAAAAGACGGAACGAGATTCAAGAAGAAAACAAATACTTACAGTATTAAAAAAGTGTGAATACTCCATAGCGTGTGTTTTGACGACAGTCAATGCATCTATTTTGTAATTTGACACAGTAGAACCAATTAAGATAAGGCAAGATCTTAACGGTGTTTTGAAAGTTCTTCGTCACCTTGCAGGTCCAATTTCCCCACATAAGTTACTTGTTGGCTTTAATTCTCTAACTCTAATAATCTACTGTCTCTTTTCGACATGTGTTCAATTGTGTTAATTCATAACTTTTCAAGTCACAATATCACTGAAATATTGCCGAGGTGATGACAAATCTCAACTCACTCACGTAGAAAATGTTTTGTTGTTGTTATTTTTTCGCTTCAGAACATGCTGAAGATTTTGTCCATACAATCCAACTCCGTGAAATTGTTGTCCATGGTGTTGCATTTGAACATGGTCGGGGTAAAATCGAAATTTACAGTGAAAGATGGCAATGAGTTGCTGTACATTTCAAAAATTGTTTAAAAAAACCCAGAGTGTCAGTTGCTCATTGAAATCGAAGTAATTCTGTAAATTAGCAGACGGCAATGACGATATCGATTTGGACATATAGTTTTGATGACAGACTTGTCACCTTCCGAAGCTGTATGTGAAGAGACCTGGACGGCGGCATCGAACGTCACCGTCAACAAAATACCGACTGCGTTAAGCTAACTTGGCGCCGCCCTGCACGAACAATGGAGTGAAACGAACGAAATTTATGTTTGACGTTTGATTAGGAGTATGGTTTGTCGAAGCCGCGGTTTCTCTAGAGCATTTGAATGCGTTTTTCATTTCACTGTGCCCTATTTGATGGGCAGCCTCGCGCATTGATCAAACATGTGACATAGTCTAAGATTTACTTGACTTAAACAACCGAAAAGTTAGTTTCATTGATGACAATAACAATCACCTCACGTGAGAAATCAGTCTCTTTCCCCAGTGGATTTCTTATATTTTTTTCCCGGAGAGGTATCGAGTTTGTGTTTGTATGTGGAAACACACACACGCACGCACACACACACACACACACACACACACACACACACACACACACACACACACACACACACAAACACATACATACATACATACATACATACATACATACATACATACATACATACATACATCCATCCATCCATCCATCCATCCATCCATCCATCCATCCATCCATCCATCCATCCATCCATACTTACATACATACATACATACATACATACATACATACATACATACATACATACATACATACATACATACATACATGTGCG
This sequence comes from Haliotis asinina, assembly GCF_037392515.1. Classification (NCBI taxonomy): domain Eukaryota; kingdom Metazoa; phylum Mollusca; class Gastropoda; order Lepetellida; family Haliotidae; genus Haliotis; species Haliotis asinina. The sequence goes on along the minus strand of NC_090281.1, from coordinate 30,831,759 downwards.
TGTGTGAGGAGTGATGTCATAAGGTTCTGAAGGTGTATAAGCGATTAATTTATGAAAAAGATATATCCAGAATTTTCTCTCTTACTTAACGTCCTCTGTATATGCACAATATCTTGTAAGATATATCGGACATGGGCGTATTGGCCTACATGGTACGCACAGCTGTCATGTTTATGTCATCGCAGGCTCCAACGGCCTACAAAGTAGATCAGTTTGTTTCGATGAAAAACGCTCCCACCTACATGATGCCAGTTCGGAATGAGCCACAGTACTTACAAAATCATTAATCGTTTCTCTTCACTCGTTTCGAGTGACGAGGCATTACATGACGTGTCAGATTCAACGATAGAACCCTTAGCATATTTCTGACAGAATGCATCGTTGACGTGTTTTCTTATGACAGGGAGATATCAAAGCACCCCCAGGGGAAGGTAAGGGCATGGACTGATTTCAGTTCTGTGTATTGATGACAGGACAATGTGTGATCTGACACTTGTCTGTCGACCAGTAATGGTTGGGCGGTTTGAAATATCGTGTACTTGTCACAATCAATGTTGGAATTGTATTTGATATGGGTGGAAACCATGACGAAATTATTTTTTTAAAATTACATACAATGATGATTAAAAAAAAGAAAATGGTCACAGGGTGCATGCTGATAATGGCATGTCCGTACACTGAGCCAGGTGACCAATGTCCCGGTGCAGAAACCTGCTTCTCGAGGTTACTTTCTGAGGAGGTCTGTTGGAAGACGAAGGGTAATTCTTTGTCGTTTGTGTAGCCATTGGTAAGGCTTCGGCTTTAGTCAATACAGTGGCCAGCACTGTACAGAGTCTGGTCCAGACAATCCAGCATCGTGAACAACATTATTTGAACACCTTGACATGTGTTCGTTGAAAATCCCGCAAAGACCAGGTAACTACTATAATTTCGTTTTTGAAATCACGTTGGAATGTGGGAATGTTTTCTGGTACTCAGATTTAAGCGCATGCGAACGATGACATGTGAGGATCATTAACGCGACTAACGCTATCGGGTGGTCAGGTTCGCTGAGTTGGTTCACATGTCATCGTATCCCAATTGCGTAGACTGATGCTCATGCTTTTGATCACTGGGTTGTCTGGTGCCGGCTGTCTCATTTTGCATATAGCTGAAATATTGAAGAGTAATTCGTTAAACAAGAAACTTGAAGTAAGCTTAGAATGAATACACACAATTAGTGTATAATTGTAGTGAACATACATTCTATCGTGCTAAATTGTGTTTTATTTAGTTCTATAGATATTCTGCATGTTTACGTTTTTCGATGTTCAATGACAAAATGGACTCTGCTTTGTGAGATCTCGTGTTCCAAACAAAGTCAAAACTCGGTCAAAAATAACGATTTCTTATCATAAATTTACACAGTGACCCACCTGTTCAGATGCACGGTATTTGCATATGCTTTTTCAACAATTTTTACCCTCGTGCAGCTGATATGCATAAGGTTTGTATTCTTACCCCAAGATCAGTTCTTCGCAGCTGGTGATAGAATTCTGGAACCGGTCTGCACAATCGACACATCACAAGTGAAGTAGATTGATTGAATGACACACGGGTCAGACCGCCAGACGATCATGTCACCGTGGACATTTTCCCCAACATATTCCGGTAGAATACCCTCGTGGTTACAGTGATGGTCGGGCATACATTCAGCGGGAACAACTGAGACTGTGATGCTAGTTTTTGCTATTGTATTTGACACGTCCTGTGAGTTTTGTCCATAGATAAGATTTACTCACTAGATGATCGATTGTGACAAGTTTATGGAAGAGGTGTGATATATATTTACACATTATTGTCCGTTAATGCTACATTTCATGGACAGATGCATACTTCTACAAATATGCTAGTTGAACAAATGCGATAGACTCAGGAAAAGGCCAGGTAGTTGGTTGGTTGTTTAACGCTGCGCTTAGCAATATTCCAGCTGTCTGGTGGCGGTCTGTAAATACTTGAGTCTGATCCCTACAGCTCAGTGATCAGTATCATGGGCTTCGATCTACACAACTGGGGAAGGATGGCATGTGTCAACCCGTCAGCGAGACTGACTACCTAATCACGCTAGCCGACCCTTGCGACAAGCATGCCTTGGGTAACTGAAGATCAGTTACGTGTCAGGTCAGGTGGACTATGGCGAGACTCTGATTTGGTTCAAGGTAATTTCACTTTCATACCCACGAGCATGGAATTTCAAGTGTGTGAATTCGTGCATTTGTTCCAGTCGAGAACTGTTCAGGTTAGGCAGTGCTAAAGCCTAGAATTACGTTTGGTCGCCACCTGCCTCTAGCACGTTTTAAATAGTCAACATTGATTGACATGGTACAATGAAAGGACGTGTGTCTTCTGCAACAGAGGTCAAACCATGACGGTATGGTCATGAAACAGCATTTAGGTAGCTGTTTCGCAGACAGGAACGGTTCGTATTCATCCAGCTTAGAAATTTGAGAAGATTGGTGTCTGCTCCGATAAAAACGTTATAAACGCATCAAGGACATATAATTCACCCTTTTCAAAACGGCCTTAAACGAAAGTACACGACATGTAATACATGTGCTTGTCTTCACGTGACTTGTCCTTCGTGCATGTGTTAGGTCATGACATCTGGCACGCAAATTTGCATGGCCAGGTAGTTGTTCCGATAAGTCGCCTGACACCCTTGACAGTTAAGATGCAATTCTGTCTTAACATTATAATAGCTCTTATAATCTTTTATCATTAATCATAATTCAGGAAATTTAACATTCATATTTGTAGAACAATTATGTCTTATTATGCCCAAATTAAAAATAAACGATATGCTTGTAGTTTTTGAGTAGTTTTGATACAGTCTCGATACGTTTTCAGCCAGTCCAAAATTAGGAAGTAATTGAAATATCTTGTGCCTTGGATTGCAGATCGTGGTTTCACCCTGGATATTTTGGAAGGCTTTCATCCAGTAGCCATGTTCTGGAAAGCATTTTACTGCAGCAAAACTGTTGATGTTATTTATCCATGGTAATATCCAAAGAGGAGATTACATACATATATGTCATTACAGCTTGGTTTGGGCTTGATGAAACAAAGTCAAAGAATCCAAATATAATGAATCTTGAGGATCAAATTTGAATAGTGCTTGCAGACAGACCAGCAATGGTGAGAAATCATGAAGCCACTCGTGAGAGCATTACAGCTATGTAAAGATAACTGTGGACGCGTGCACGCTTCTTGCAGAAACCCACGTGTGGCATTTAATCTTTACGGTTCGCTCAACAATACCTATCTTCAAACTCCAAACCTGCTATGGAAAATCTATAGTTCTACCCCATAAGAATTATTTCATAAAAAAAATAGTTTTAGCATTTGAATAATCTCAAAGGAGGATGGTGTAAGATGTAAACAATGATATTTTAGATTAGGATGATGATTATATAAGTACTGTAGTTTAAACGTGGAACGGTCTGAGAAATGGGGGTTGGAAAGGGATGTGCACGTTATTAGATAAAAGCATTCAAGTGTAAAATCATTGCTGTGCTGATGATGCCCTGAAAGGTGTGCTGTAAGTCCAAACTGTTCTGAGTGTTTTTAACGAGTTACATTTTCAAAATATGAAATGTGGTAAGCATGTCCATTCAGCTTTTCCTGATGCAAAAGAACTTTTCATGTTTACTATTCTGTTGACGATTTGAGACTGATGTGTTTTTTCTCTAATTGGTCTTCGAAACCAACTTGTTGCCATATTCAGATGTCTGGCAATTAAGTGTAAATATTGAGGAAATATTTCGCAAATGTGTTATTTTTGGGTTACAATTCGAGAGTGAGCGACATTGTTATGTCACATCGACAGTATGTCAACTTTATGGTGACTAAGCCATACATTCATAATAAAGTCATAAATACAGTCTAACTTGAGGGCAAGAAAACAACGAGTACAGCAAGATATGGGCGTAAAACTAGCATGTAAATATAATACAGTTTAACTTCTGAAGACTATGAAATACAATGACTACTGATGTACAATATAAACACAAGCTCTAGATCACCAACAACTGAAGGTAGATCGTCATACTTGGGACGATGAGGACTTGTGGTACTTTCACTTCCAAGCTGGTTTTACACCATCCCTTCAGATGTTAGCAATTGTAGACAAATTCAGCCAAACATATCTGTCGACAAAACATTGATGTAGTCTAGTGGTTAATACGTTCGATTCCCACATGGGTACAATATGTGAAGCCCATTTACTGGTGTCCCCCGCCGGGATATTACTGGAATATTGCTAATAAGCGGCGTAAAACTAGACTCATTCGCTCACTATTAGCTAACCCATGCAAAAGAAAACTTCATAATGTCCATTGTTTAGTGATGTAGTATTCAACCGGGAAGGATATTTATCTGCTCAACACGATTATCATTGTTTCGTTTTGTTTGCGTATATGAATCCCTGTTTACTTTTCATGCAGTTTTATTCAGAAAATAGCTTTGCTGCAGTAGATTGGACAGTATACGTCAACGGCACTGTGTAACTTCTTTTGTTTGTACCCTTTCATGCACGAAAGCATTGAGTTAAACAGAAACCGATTCATGAAACAGCTTAAGACAATGCTAATTTTATATGGGCAGCCTTCTTTTTCGACTGATTCAATGGATTGTGTTTAATTAGCTAAGTGAGACACGTGCATTACATTCTAGAAAATATATGGGAAATCCAAAAGCTGTTCAACTTTATTCAAATTCCTTGCATATAAAAACCATACATTACCTCGTTTCTGACCAACGTAGCGTTACTCTTTTAAGCATGTGTTCCTTAAAATAATTAATTAGTTTTTCCGTGCTCACACGAACAACCTCCCGCATGGCCTCTGAAAAGAGTTATTTTTCTACTTGACGGGAATGTTTTACAACACAGATGAATCACTTTTCCTGTCAAGCTAACCTTGTGTGGAGTTCCTTTCTCCTGGGACAATGTTATGTTCTAGAAGCTTCAAAGCTGATTGAACAATCTGTTTTAAATCAGTTATCCACCTTAATGCAGGACTTCTGTAAGTCAGCTGCCAATCCCCTTGATTTCAATTCAGCTTATTCAAGTTTGCCCATGGGCCACGAGCTGAATAATTGTCTTGCTCTCTGAATTGAACCAGCCGAACGGAATCCTATTAAATATCCTACTTCGGCATTTATCACTATCAGTCGAGGTTTCGAAAGGAGGTTTGTTCTTTCTCTGAAAGCTGCGATCATCAGGTACGTGGTAACACTAGTGTTTCTGAGAAGGACGCTAAGTTTTCCACACTATCGTTCTATTTGTTTCCGTAAATTAGTGCAATCAATGGAAGAAGCTGTTAACCTGCAACCAGCACACAATTGAGTGAGTGAGTGAGTGAGTGAGTGAGTTATAATTTAACGTCACATAGGCAATATTTCAGCCATATCGTGACGAGAACAAATAGAATTATATAGAATATGTATATGTGACCAGGTCATGTTTTTAATCGTTATTAGTTTCATAGTCTATACGTTTCAATATTAAGAACTTGTATATAGTTAATGTATAGTGTATAGGTGTCAGCTTTCATGTGTACAAATAAAATATAACACACCCTCTCAGTTAAATGTATCCCTGCACCCACAATCACTCCAATTAACAATAGTCTCTCTACTGGGTCAATCCAGCTTCTGACCCATGCGCTTCCACTCTGCACATGCTTCTTTTGTCTTTCTGTCTCAGTTTCTCTGGTCAGCTTGCCACCTATTGTCTGCTAAGTTTTAAAGGTTTGTGTCACACACAGCTTAGTGGCAGTCAATAAAGATCATAAAAAGAGGAGGATCAGTTCACTATATTGGATGTTCTATGGAGTTAATGATGAGTTTATCAGGTCAGTACATATATTGTATGTGTATTTATGATTTTGTATATAGTGTACCCCTTACGGAAGTGTTATATTAATGCTTCCGTGTATAACTAAATGTATTTATTGTATAACTAAATGTATCTATTGTATAACTAAATGTATCACCATGTTCCCAACTATCAGTACCGTCGGTTGGACGAGTATGTTAAGTGAAATTTATCTAAATTACGTCATCGAATATATATTACATATTTACATTAAATATGGCATATACAGTTGGTCTCTACCAGGTTAAAACTAACTAGACAAAATTAACAGATGGTGTGAATGTATAATTGTGTCAATGTGATATGAAGTGGTGAGGGTAGATGTGAGATTTGTGGATTTTATCATAACGTATCTTATATACCATTATTAGTATTATCAAGGTTGTATTCTAATTTTCGTAGAATGATCTTCGACAACTCGACTGCATGAGAGGTCGTAGTCACTCATTGCTACACAGTGGTAAGTGTACATTATAGGACCTTATAAGTATTAAACTCAATGCATTTTCCTCAGGTATATGTGCAACATACTTATTGAATATCCTAAATGAATTATGTATGTATGAATAGTTTTCATGTTGTTATTTATATTTTGCAATGTATTTGTGCTAGAGCAGTATCAGGGCTAGCTATATCCCGTTAATAAATGGAAAATGCAATACTTCCATATGAATGCCATGTTATGAATGCTACGCTCAAATATGTAGTTACGTGTATGCATGTTTTCAGGGTCACCTCAACTATTCATTTTAACTGAAATAAACGGCTGTCAACTATAACCACAAGTAGCGTTGTGTTGCGTGCACCCCTCCACCAACATTACCCCTCTACCCGCTACTACATATATGTTATGAAACCCGTCATCAAAGTACTGTATAATAACTAGAATATCACAATTCGAATTTATGCAGTTAAAAATAACTGCACAATTTGGACAAGGCATAATATAAAAATAGGCAGTAGGTCACCAACAACTGAAGGTAGATCACCATATTAGGGACAAAGCTACGGGACTTACATTACTTTTGCTACCTGCACGGACCCTAGCTGGATTTACACCATCCCCTCAGCTGCTGGCGATTGTAGGAAAATGTAGCCGAAATTTAAAATGACAAAAATACTACGTTTACAAATTGATGAGTTTAAATTTTACTTTGAAAGTTTTGGGACTTGCGTAACCAGCACACAATCACGGACACCACTATCTGAACTGTGTCAACAAGGTTTTACATCTTATGCGCCTGGCAAGTGTTTAGTTATGAAATGTGTTTCGGAAAGCATTTTATGTTCACTAAGTTGTATTAACATTATTTCAGTAAGGCAGTCTCCGAGGAAGCAAAGCCGGCCAGGGTTGGTGATTAGTAGTCCATGCTTGTCGTAAAGAGGGACAAACATGATTGGGTGGTCAGACACGATCATTTGGTTGATGAATGTCAGCGGTTGTTTGTAGCCAGCTTGAAGCAGAAAATAAACACCCATATCAGCGGATATGCTATGTATCAGTTGCATTTGCTGTAGAACCATCAATACTGCGAAGGGGACATCTGGAAATTGGCTTCACACATGTCACCCATGGGGTAATCTTCGGTGCGACGGACGGACCCTTTCACCACTACCCCAAAGGACCGCTATTAAACAATGCTGAGATTGTATTAGATGCGTACTGGTTCTGACAGGACTATGGTGGGTTGGTTACCATATTTAGTCTACGTTGATATGTAGTCTATATTTACTATATTTAACGTATGAGTTAAGAGAAGAAAGTTTCATCAGCAGGATAGTGAGTGAGTACAGTGATACGCCGCAGTCAGCATTATTCCAGCTATATGGCGGCTGTCTAAATCGGAATAATCCAGAGCAGTTGCAACTGGCATGTAAGAGAAAGTTCCAGAACAGAAACTTCTGGACGCCCTTTATATTCATGTACAGAGACACGCTTCCTTGGGTTGGTCGTGTCACAAACCATTCCCTGCAACGTGAAGACAAGCAGTTGTGTGAATATCACTTTTCACCTGGATTCCCAGTCCAAGCCTGTTTTGGAAGTTTGGCCATGGTTGCAGAAAGGTGAATGATACTGTTGTCACTGTCATACAATATTGCTATTGCATTTACACTGCCATTCAATGCATGGTGCCACGCTTTTTTGTATTGCCAATATCTTCATTCTGTACTAGTCTTCACCGAACATTATTAAGCTCAGACTGTGTCTTGGTCTCAGATGTAGACTTTGAGCATAAGACATTTGAATTCTTTTCCAACATAGATTGTGTTGCATAAATAGCGCATTATCTAATTTATTGGTGCAATGTACGACAGTTTTTCTTGATAGAGAAACGTACGATAGAAAAGGACTCATGCAACAGACAATTTACAACATTACATCAACATAATTCATTACTTTCTTTTCGATGTCTCTTCTTACAATATTAATCAATGGCCACACTCTTAATGGACATGAAGGATCTGCTTTGACAACATAATCAACCACGCAGTTCCATGGCCAGTGTCCACTTTAAAATTTAATACCGATTAGTTATTTAAATATTGTTTCAGTGTTTCCTGTACATGTCCAAGTTGGCATGAACCTGCTTGAAATTCCGTGGCAATCGTTTCCGTAATGTGTCTCCAAGACAGTTGAAACTTCTCGCCTCAGGAAAGATGTCATTATGTAGAATGTGTTCTTTACCATGATGGAACTAATTGTGTCCATATAAGTGTTAATAACCGGCCAAATAAATACCAATACGTGAAACAGTCTGTGACAAGGCTGGTTTCAAGAGTGGAGGAAAATTGACAACAGCAGCCCCCTACCCCTCCGGACTCTCAGATACATCAGGAATACGTAGGGTTCTCTTCCATGCATGTGTCCTATTCAGCCCATTAAATCAAAAGAATCGCTTAAGACGCAAACAACAACGTACAATTATACTTCAGAGCCATTAACAGAGCACTGTTACGGTCTCGTATTACATGGAATAATCTCCGAAAATCTTGACTGACACCGAATTCCTTCTGCTGAATGGTTGGTCATCATCCCAGCAGCTTACTTATTTATACCAAATATGAAACATCCCGCTACCTTAAATGCTATACTGCCTTTCCGAAAAACTGAACAGAATTTCAAATAAGTTAACCCTTCTCATGTATGGAATCAGATGCAGGGAGAAAGCGTTAGTGTAAAACGTCACATATTTGTATCATGATGTGTTGTTTGTGGAGAAAAAGGGCATTACGGTCGGTTTTAGATGCACAGCGCTCTGTATAGATCCATGATGAACGACGAATGTTTGGTGACCAATGTTGAAGAATGGAGAAGTCTAGTGTGCATCGTTTTCGTAGTCCCCTGTCATATGTTGCGCTTATTATGCCTGACTGTTTATATATTTCGACAATAGAATGGATCTGCATCTGTTTTTCTTAACTCATTACAAATCACCAATTGGGCTACGTGTGTCAGCAGAATATGTATAGTCGCCTGGACAGAATGATTACAATATTACTTAAATAATTTCCAACAATGCATGTAATTCAACTTATGCGATAGTGTGTTGGTAAATATACTTTCAGCAACATCCATCGACATTTGAGTGGGATTTGCATCTGTTTTTGTCGGAATTGATTTTCGCAAATGAGACATTTGATATTCCATCCACGTTTTGTCTGAGACTCAACTCTCAACATGAGTGACATGGAACAGACAGCAGACGATCACCGACGTAAAAGTTAAGTATGTCTACAAATCAATGCAATATTGGGAATGTAGTGTGTCAGTCTGTCGACGGTCCTCAGTCATCTGATATCCATTACGTCTTACAAAATGCACGTTATAGAGAAAGTGAATATTGTTGCAGTCGGCAGTTTGATGTTCTGGAAAGATATATAAGAACTTCCATTCGTTTTATTCAGGATCAATAACAGATACAACGTTTCTGAAGATATCACCGTTTAATACAATTTTATACTTGTTTGATTCAAGATCTGTTCATTCTTAACTCATTACTTCCCTCAATGAATATTATCTGGATAATATTTTGCGACTTTTTGCAAATAAAGTTTTAATTAAACAAAACAGGAAGCATATCTTGTCTTCAGACAGTATATAGGGGTTTGTCAGTGAGCGACTGTAGGAAGCCAATGGTAAAGGAAGAGACCTACGGTCTTATCTTAGCGGACTGGCGGTCAAAAGCTTGTATATTATTTGTATTACATGAAATATTGATCTTTGCGTTATTAGTATTTTATCAACTGAATCAGTCTTTAGATTCAAATTGTGATACGTAGCTAATGTTTTACTGGCCTTTTAGACAGATGTTATTGTAAGTTAAACCAAATGTTTCCCGCCAGTACATGGCTGAAATATTGCCGATGTGACGTAAAAAGCATATCTTACAATATACAAGGATTAAATTTCCTGTTTATCGATGCCCGTATACGAATGTTCATTCGGGCCATTTTAAGCAACATTACGTCATGTAAGTATTGGACACGTCTTCCATAGTAGCAACTTTCCATTAGCAGATATCAATCAGCAAAGATAAATAGATGTGACTGATTGGTTTCTTGTGCCCTGGAATCAAATCAGTAATTGAATACAGGCGCAATGATCACTTTCTTTGCGTTTTCCTATGTTATTTTTTATCAAATGTCAAACTTGATTACGGAGGACATGGTTTTCATCACAGTTTAACATAATAAACAATCAAGTCTGATACAGATAATCCATTATTCGATATCGTGAGTGACAGACGACGTCAGGTTACCATAACACACAATAAAACAAAGATAATAATTATCAACTGTGGTGGCATTTGGGGACATATTTTCTGCTGATCTGATATACCGGATCAATATGCGTGTACCCAGAATCCAAAAGCTATATAACAGGATAGGTAGCCCCACATCATTGAGACACTCAATTTCGGCACCCATGCTTGCCATGAGGAGCCACTTTCGGAATCGGGTGGACAGGCTTCCTGACTTGATTGATACATGCCATCGTGTCTCAGTTTCATTCTTCAATGCTCAATCAGTGTACGTCAATCAGTCGCTGATTTGCACACCTGGAACACTGCTATGACCGGCGTTAAACAAAAAAAAGTAAGTCAGATCCGAATATGGACTGCTCCATACCATCCATTGGAAAGTGGCTTATAGGAAACCTGGATGATAATGTACTGTTTCTCCTCATGGCATTTTGTACAGTCCTTCGTTGCGTTTTCGATATCAACACAAACACCACACTGCGCCTTTCACGGTGTTTTCAATTGATTCTCTGAGTACACGTAGGTCAGGCTGACTCTATAAACTACTTGCAGAAGGTTTCATCTAGACTATTGGGATCCAGATAATGCCTGTGAAATGACTGAAGCGCCTTTGTAAAAGCTTTCCTTGAACCGGTTGTCTCCTAAATTACCCTCCCTCTCCGGGAAAGTAGAAGGTGGGTCACTGAAAGAAATCCCCACGTCCGTCATTGAGACACTCAATTTCCGGGACTGATAGGGTAATACCATTGGGTATCAGAAACAACGTCTCAGCATTGCCATGTCCTGCGGGAATGGCTTCTTGCTGAAATTCACCTGTAACGAGGGGCGCCGAAATGATTCAATTAATGGGAAATGTTAAGTTGCCTTTTCTCAAACGGAAGGAAGCTAATCCAGCCGTTGATCGAAGGGCAACTTCGTATAAGCTTTCACAGCTTGTGGTGTTAGGGGTATGATCAATGTAGGTTAACAGATGTTGTATTCGGTGGCTCTCATATCTCAAACTAGAAACAGGGATCAATGGAGAACTGGGAGAAGACACTCTCTGCGGGATAACGCGGATTAATGTAAACTGTGTCACGCTGTAGCAGACAAACGGCTCTAATGTGCATATTTGTAATTCATTTATCCCTCGTCTACTTTCGACAACAATGGCTACAATTAACTGAAGGGAATGAACCTACACAAGACCAACTATGCTGAGTTAGGACGTTGGGATCTTCAAGTGTTACCTTAAGCACTGAACTGAAAGGCAATGAAATGATATGTACAAACAATCAAAATGGGTTCACCATATAACAATATAATGGTTACGTAAGATTTCTCCACATGATTACTATATACCATATGGTAATGTAAAGATAATGCCATTTGAGTTTCAATCTTACCTTGTCCAAGAAACACTTTGACATCTACCTGAGTATCTGCTTCCAATTTGCATTTATTTTGTTTCAATTAAAGCTGAAGTAATATACCTATGCAGAAAATGTTTAATGTTCATATGTGTGTGTGTGTGTGTGTGTGTGTGTGTGTGTTTGTGTGTGTGTGTGTTTGTGTGTGTGTATCGAATAAAGATCTAATAAAAAATATAAATATAGGTAGTCAAGCTTATCACAATGAATGGGTCGATGTACACTGAAACAAATGTTTAGAAACCATAATCCATTGTTGTAGAATCGGACGTGGAAAGCCCACTAACTACATAGCTTTATTACATCAACTTTATTTAGTACAACCAATCTGTTGGTGTAGACAGGGTTAATCTACAACACGCAACTACTACAATCTACATATAGTCTCCCTGGTGTAGACGGAACGTGCGAGAACAAGTTCTTCATCCTTAAGGAAGCCTTATTGCCAAACAATAAACCTTCAGGGGCACCTGGTCCAATGCTATCAGTTATACTACTACTAAAGTTTCAGAACACTAAATCGTAAACAATATGACTGCTATATTGCCGATGTGACGTTAAATACTAACTCATTCACTCACTAAATCTTAAAAGGGACTTATCACCAAGAACAATAATACACTTCTGGGGTCCGAACATCGATTTACGTTGTGAATAATGACTACGGACACTGGATGAATTTACTGATGCGTACAAATTATGAATATAAATATCAAACAAACGTATTAAAAGGCAGCTTTAAAAATCTATTTTCATGCATACCAATAAGTTTTATCCAATATTTCAATCATCGAATCTGAGGATATATGTATTCCACATTCGCCGTAAATCATACAGTTTGACGTATATCATCCAAGGAATAAATATACTGTATATCTTTTACGTGCTAAAAGGTGAAGTTTTTCTACCAAATCACATTTTGGTATCCCCAAGTGTCAGATCCATATAATATTATTGGTGTTGTCTTTGTATTCAAGGAGTTTAAGAATATGTTAGGTGATTTAATTCCAGTCAGACGAGGTTAATATAACATGTACAAAGTCAACAGTGGCATCATTTAACTCAATATCAAGCATTGTAAGTAAATAAGGTATCCACAAAGTATTCCCACAGAGAATAATTCGACACATATATTTCCCTTACCACAACAACCATCAGCCAGTTCGTTTTGAGTGTCTACATATTACAATTTTACAAGCCAACACCAGTGGGAAATGGTCGGACTAAATGCGATCATTGCCAGCTCCTTAATCCATGTTGGTCTCATTGGGCCAAGTTAGCCAATCACATCTTTTCTTATGTTTGTCTTTTTATGTTCTTGGCATCAGTCATATTCACAGACATTGTGGTTCCTTTCGACAAAGTGTCTATTTAGGCGCTCGCCTTTGTAGTCCTTTATCGTCGCATTTCAAAACTGCAGAGCGTGTATATTCTGTCGGAGTGAGTGAATTTAGATCTACGCCGCATTCAGCGACCTCGCAGCTATATGGTTGCGGTCTGTAAATATCACGTCTGGACCGGACAATCAAGTTATAAACAGCCCAAACATCGATCTGCCCGACTGGGAAACGATGACGTGTCAACCAAGTCAGCTACCCTGACCATTCGATCCCGTTTGTCGCCCCTTACGACTGATTTTTATAACTGCACGTACTTTATAAACTTTAACATGTGCACAAGTGCTCATAAGATGATAATAAAATACGGTCGGTCTGTCTGTCGCCTTTTGTGACAAGCATGGGTTGTTGAAGACCTGTTCTATCCAGGATCTACACGGGTCATATTTAGTAGTAAGCTTTAGGATACAAACGTGATAACTCATTCACTCATTGATCGCGAGAGTCACTTCACTGCTCACCACCTGGAACCCCGTGCTGATTGCCCGACACGCTGTGCCGAAACTAATTAGTGCTAATTACACCTGATTTCCCTGGCGGGTTTCGGGGATGGCAGGAATCTATCTAGTCATATAAGCAAGTGCGGATTGTTTAACTGTGTCGTAAAGGTATATATAGCAAGAAAGCAGGTGTGAATACATTCCATGCAGTGCGACGTGTTCTTTAATTTTGTTGCAAGGTTCTCTTGCAGACCTCTAACAGATTCACTCTCACATAGCCAATTGTAAGTGTTATCAAAACACTAATCCCATTCAGCCAAATTCCACTCTGGCTATGTGAGAGACCAGTTTTGACATAATCTGGCTAAGTGAGAGGACACCCTTCGGCCTTTTTTTCTTTGTATGTAAGAGATGAAACATACATAAACAAATTCTCTATCATATCATTGTGTGAGGTTAATTTTACAAAGCATCTATGACGATGACATGCTGTAAAAAGAATTTCCTTACACACTTTGTATTTTGTCACGAAATTAGCGTTTTTGTCGATACGTTTCTAGTATATATGGATTATTTTCAAGAGCTACTATGAGGCTAGTCTGTGACTAACAGAGCCCACTTTCATAGCTTGCCACTTTGATTTAAGGCAGAAAACACAAGGTTACGATATATTCCTTGCAGAGACATAAAATAAAGAGTCGCGTAATAGGGCGTTCACTAGACGGTATGTCAACTGTTCAGTATAGTGACTGGTCTTTTGTCATCTATCACAAATCGTATGATGAGATTCCTGTCACAGAGAAAAGAACAGGGCGAACTTTCTGAAGAGCACGTCTGGTCACTCAATAGCATGGACAGAGATTGATTATTCGCTATGTATCCTTGAGCAGTATATATGCTGGGTCCTGGCTATGCCAACTCGTGATCTACCATCAGTTGTCAGCAATGGATAGCTTGTTTTCATATTGTATTGTCCAAATAGTGATATTAGGTTTAACTTTCCACGCTAGTTATAATTCTAATTGTGATTTTCTAGTTGTTAAAACGTGTGAATACTCCATAACGTGTGTTTTGACGACAGTCAATGCATCTATTTTGTAATTTGACACAGTAGAACCAATTAAGATAAGGCAAGATCTTAACGGTGATCTGAAAGTTCTTCGTCATCTTACAGGTCCAATTTCCCCACATAAGTTACTTGTTGGCTTTAATTCTCTAACTCTAATAATCTACTAACTTTTTTCGACATGTGTTCAATTGTGTTAATTCATAACTTTTCAAGTCACGATATCACTGAAATATTGCCGAGGTGATGACAAATCTTAACTCACTCACGTAGAAAATGTTTTTGTTGTTATTTTTGCGCTTCAGAACATGCTGAAGATTTCGTCCATACAATCCAACTCCGTGAAATTGTTGTCCATGATGTTGTATTTGAACATGGTCGGGATAAAATCGAAATTTACAGTGAAAGATGGCAATGAGTTGCTGTACATTTCAAAAATTGTAAAAAATTGAGTGTCAGTTGCTCATTGAAATCGAAGTAATTCTGTAAATTAGCAGACGGCAATGACGATATCGATTTGGACATATAGTTTTGATGACGGACTTGTCACCTTCCGAAGATGTATGTGAATAGACCTGGACGGCGGCATCGAACGTCACCGTCAACAAAATACCGACTACGTTTAGCTAACTTGGCGCCGCCCTGCACGAAGAATGGAGTGAAACGAACGAAATTTATGTTTGACGTTTGATTAGGAGTATGGCTTGTCGAAGCCGCGGTTTCTCTAGAGCATTTGAATGAGTTTGCCATTTCACCGTGCCCTACTTGATGGGCAGCCTCGCGCATTGATCAAACATGTGACATAGTCTAAGATTTACTTGACTTAAACAACCGAAAAGTTGTTTCATTGATGACAAAAAAAATCACCTCACGTGAGACATCAGTCTCTTTCCCAAGTGGAATTTTAAAATTTAAAATACCGGAGAGGTATCGAGTTTGTGTTTGTATGTGGACACACACACACACACACACACACACACACACACACACACACACACACACACACACACACACACACACACACACACACACACACACACACACACACACACACACACACACACACACACACACACACACACACACACACACACACACACACACACACACACACACACACACACACACACACACACACACACACACACACACACACACACACACACACACACACACACACACACACACACACATGTGCGTGTGTGAGGAGTGATGTGATACGATTCTGAAGGTGTATATGCGATTAATTTATGAAAATGATGTATCCGGAATTTTCTTTCTTACTTAAAGTCCTCTGTATATGCACAATATCTTGTAAGATATATCGGACATGGGCGTATTGGCCTACATGGTACGCACAGCTGTCATGTTTATGTCATCGCAGGCTCCAACGGCCTACAAAGTAGATCAGTTTGTTTCGATGAAAAACGCTCCCACCTACATGATGCCAGTTCGGAATGAGTCACAGTGCTTACAAAATCATCAATCGTTTCTCTTCACTCGTTTCGAGTGACGAGGCATTACATGACGTGTCAGATCCAATGATAGAACCCTTCGCATATTTCTGACAGAATTCATCGTTGACGTCTTTTCTTATGACAGGGAGATATCAAAGCACCCACAGGGGAAGGTACGGGCATGGACTGATTTCAGTTCTGTGTATTGATGACAGGACAATGCATGATCTGACACTTGTCTGTCGACCGGTAATGGTTGGGCGGTTTGAAATATCGTGTACTTGTCACAATCAATGTTGGAATTGTATTTGATATGGGTGGAAACCATGACGAAATTAATTTATTAAACATACGTACAATGATGATTAAAAAAAGAAAATGGTCACAGGGTGCATGCTGATAATGGCATGTCCGTACACTGAGCCAGGTGACCAATGGTCCCGGTGCAGAAACTTGCTTCTCGAGGTTACTTTCTGAGGAGGTCTGTTGGAAGACGAAGGGTAATTCTTTGTCGTTTGTGTAGCCATTGGTAAGGCTTCGGCTTTAGTCAATACAGTGGCCAGCTGAACAGGCTCTCCTTCAGTGTCCCTCTGTGCCGATATTGGTCAGTCGCAGAGGTGTTGTTTAACGCCGCACTGAGCTATATTGCAACCGTCTGAAAATAATCGAGTCTGGTCCAGACAATCCAGCATCGCGAACAACATTATTTGAACACCTTGACATGTGTTCTTTGAAAATCCCGCAAAGACCAGATGACTACTATAATTTCGTATTTGAAATCACGTTGGAATGAGGGAATGTTTTCTGGTACTCAGATTTAAGCGCATGCGAACTATGACATGTGAGGATCATTATTCATTATTCAATATGCGTTTGCATCCACTTGTTGACCGTAATTGAATAACAGTTCTTGAGTGCAGAATAACACATGTAAACATGGATTTACAGGTCGACTGATAAACTGACAGAAATAACATCATTCCCCGCGAGCTCTTTGCTATCTAATGGCTCTTTGTATGCAAAATACCTGTGAAGGTACGACTTAGCATCGGTCTTCGGTAACCCTAGAGGTGACTAACGCGATCGGGTGGTCAGGTTCGCTGAGTTGGTTCACATGTCATCGGATCCCAAATGCGTAGACTGATGCTCATGCTTTTGATCACTGGGTTGTCTGGTGCCGGCTCGATTACTTATAAGCCGCTGTCTCATTTTGCATATAGCTGAAATATTGAAGAGTAATTCGTTAAACATGAAACTTGAAGTAAGCTTAGAATGGATACACACAATTAGTGTATAATTGTAGTGAACATACAGTCTATCGTGCTAAATTGTGTTTTATTTAGTTCTATGGATATTCTGCATGTTTGCGTTTTTCGATGTTCAATGACAAAATGGACTCTGCTTTGTGAGATCTCGTGTTCCAAACAAAGTCAAAACTCGGTGAAAAATAACGATTTCTTATCAAATCTTTACACTATGACTCAACTGTTCAGATGCACGGTATTTGCACATGCTTTTTCAACAATTTTTACCCTCGTGCAGCTGATATGCATAAGGTTTGTATTCTTACCCCAAGATCAGTTCTTCGCAGCTGGTGATGGAATTCTGGAACCGGTCTGCACAATCGACACATCACAAGTAAAGTAGATTGATTGAATGACACACGGGTCAGACCGCCAGACGATCATGTCACCGTGAACATTTTCCCCAACATATTCCGGTAGAGTACCCTCGTGGTTACAGTGATGGTCGGACATACATTCATCGGGAACAACTGAGACTGTGATGCTACTTTTTGCTATTGTATTTGACACGTCCTGTGAGTTTTGTCCATAGATAAGATTTACTCACTAGATGATCGATTGTGACAAGTTTATGGAAGAGGTGTGATATATATTTACACATTATTGTCCGTTAATGCTACATTTCATGGACAGATGCATACTCCTACAAATATGCTAGTTGAACAAATGCGATAGACGCAGGAATAGGCCAGGTTGGTTGTTTAACGCTGCGCTTAGCAATATTCCAGCTGTCTGGCGGCGGTCTGTAAATACTTGAGTCTGATCCCTATAGCCCATTATCATGGGCTTCGATCTACACAACTGGGGAAGTATGGCATGTGTCTACCAGTCAGCGAGACTGACTACATAATCACGCTAGCCGACCCTTGCGACAAGCATGGGTAACTGAAGATCAGTTACGTGTCAGGTCAGGTGGACTATGGCAAGACTCTGATTTGGTTCAAGGTAATTTCACTTTCATACCCACGAGCATGGAATTTCAAGTGTGTGAATTCGTGCATTTGTACCAGTCGAGAACTGTTCAGGTTAGGCAGTGCTAAAGCCTAGAATTACGTTTGGTCGCCACCTGTCTCTAGCACTTTTTAAATAGTCAACATCGATTGACATGGTACAATGAAAGGACGTGTGTCTTCTGCGACAGAGGTCAAACAATGACGGTATGGTCATGAAACAGCATTTAGGTAGCTGTTTCGCAGAAAGGAACGGTTTGTATTCATCCAGCTTAGAAATTTGAGAAGATTGGTCTCTGCTCCGATAAAAACGTTATAAACGCTTCAAGGACATATAATTCACCCTTTTCAAAACTGGCTTAAACGAAAGTACACGACATGTAATACATGTGCTTGTCTTCACGTGACTTGTCCTTCGTGCATGTGTTAGGTCATGACATCTGGCACGCAAATTTGCATGGCCAGGTAGTTGTTCCAATAAGTCGCCTGACACCCATGACATTTACTATGCAATTCTGTCTTAACACTATAATAGCTCTTATAATCTTTTATCATACATCATAGTTCAGGAAATTCAAAATTCATATTTGTAGAACAATTATGACTTATTATGCCCAAATTAAAAATAAACGACTATGCTTGTAGTTTTTGAGTAGTTTTGATACAGTCTCGATACGTTTTCAGCCAGTCCAAAATTAGGAAGTAATTGTCATAGCTTGTGCCTTGGATTGCAGATCGTGGTTTCATCCTGGATATTTTGGAAGGCTTTCATCCAGTAGCCATGTTCTGGAAAGCATTTTACTGCAGCAAAACTGTTGATATTGTTTATCCATAGTAATATCCAAAGAGGAGATTACACACATATATGTCATTACAGCTTGGTTTGGGCTTGATGAAACAAAGACAAAGAATCCAAATATAATGAATCTTGAGGATCAAATTTGAATAGTGCTTGCAGACAGACCAGCAATGGCACTCGTGAGAGCATTACAGCTATGTAAAGATTACTGTGGACGCGTGCACGCTTCTTGCAGAAACCCACGTGTGGTATTTAATCTTCACGGTTCGCTCAACAATACCTATCTTCACACTCCAAACCTGCTATGGAAAATCTATAGTTCTACCCCATAAGAATTATTTCATAAAAAGAATAGTTTTAGCATTTGAATAATCTCAAAGGAGGATGGTGTAAGATGTTAACAATGATATTTTAGATTAGGATGATGATTATATAAGTACTGTAGTTTAAACGTGGAACGGTCTGAGAAATGGGGGTTGGAAAGGGATGTGCACGTTATTAGATAAAAGCATTCAAGTGTAAAATCATTGCTGTGCTGATGATGCCCTGAAAGGTGTGCTGTAAGTCCAGACTGTTCTGAGTGTTTTTAACGAGTTACATTTTCAAAATATGAAATGTGGTAAGCATGTCCATTCAGCTTTTCCTGATGCAAAAGAACTTTTCATGTTTACTATTTTGTTGACGATTTGAGACTGATGTGTTTTTGTTTCTAATTGGTCTTCGAAACCAACATGTTGCCATATTCAGATGTCTGGCAATTAAGTGTAAATATTGAGGAAATATTTCGCAAATGTGTTATTTTTGGGTTACAATTCGTGAATGAGCGACATTGTTATGTCACCTCGACAGTATGTCAACTTTATGGTGACTAAGCCATACATTCATAATAAAGTCATAAATACAGTCTAACTTGGGGGCAAGAAAACAACGAGTACAGCAAGATATGGGCGTAAAACTAGCATGTAAATATAATACAGTTTAACTTCTGAAGACTATACGTATACTATGTAGTACAATGGCTATTGATGTACAATATAAACACAAGCTCTAGATCACCAACAACTGAAGGTAGATCGTCATACTTGGAACGATGAGGACTTGTGGTACTTTCAATTCCTAGCTGGTTTCACACCATCCCTTCAGATGTTAGCAATTGTAGACAAATTCAGCCAAACATATCTGTCAACAAAACATTGACGTAGTCTAGTGGTTAATACGTTCGCTCGTCACGCCAAAGACCCGGGTTCGATTCCCACATGGGTACAATATGTGAAGCCCATTTACTTCATAATGTCCATTGTTTAGTGATGTAGTATTCAACCGGGAAGGATATTTATCTGCTCAACACGATTAGCATTGTTTCGTTTTGTTTGCGTATATGAATCAGTGTTTACTTATCATGCAGTTTTATTCAGAAAATAGCTTTGCTGCACTAGATTGGACAGTATACGTCAACGGCACTGTGTAACTTCTTTTGCTTGTACCCTTTCATGCACGAAAGCATTGAGTTAAACAGAAACCGATTCATGAAAAAGAGTTATTTTTCTACTTGACGGGAATGTTTTACAACACAGATGAATCACGTTTCCTGTCAAGCTAACCTTGTGTGGAGTTCCTTTCTCCTGGGACAATGTTATGTTCTAGAAGCTTCAAAGCTGATTGAACAATCTGTTTTAAATCAGTTATCGCCCTTAATGCAGGACTTCTGTAAGTCAGCTGACAATCCCCTTGATTTCAATTCAGCTTATTCAAGTTTGCCCATGGGCCACGAGCTGAATAATTGTCTTGCTCTGTGAATTGAACCAGCCGAACGGAATCCAATTAAATATCCTACTTCGGCATTTATCACTATCAGTCGAGGTTTCGAAAGGAGGTTTGTTCTTTCTCTGAAAGCTGCGATCATCATGTACGTGGTAACACTAGTGTTTCTGAGAAGAACGCTAAGTGTTCAACACTATCGTTCTATTTGTTTCCGTAAATTAGTGCAATCACAAGTGAGTGAGTGCGTGAGTGAGTGAGTGAGTGAGTTATAATTTGACGTCACATAGGCAATATTTCAGCCATATCGTGACGAGAACAAATAGAATTATATAGAATATGTATATGTTATGAAACCCGTCATCAAAGTATTGTAAAATAACTAGAATATCACAATTCTAATTTATGCAGATACAAATAAGAGCACAATTTGGACAAGGCGTAAAATACAAATGGGCAATAAGTCACCAACAACTGAAGGTAGATCACCATATTAGGGACAAAGCTAGGGGACTTACATTACTTTTGCTACCTGCACGGACCCTAGCTGGATGTACACCATCCCCTCAGCTGCAGGCGATTGTTGGAAAATGTTGCCGAAATTTAAAATGACAAAAATACTACGCTTACAAATTGGTGAGTTTAAATTTTACTTTGAAAGTTTTGGGACTTGCGTAACCAGCACACAATCACGGACACCACTATCTGAACTGTGTCAACAAGGTTTTACATCTTATGCGCCTGGCAAGTGTTTAGTTATGAAATGTGTTTCGGAAAGCATTTTATGTTCACTAAGTTGTATTAACATTATTTCAGTAAGGCAGTCTCCGAGGAAGCAAAGCCAGCCAGGGTTATAATTGATGATTAGTAGTCCAGGCTTGTCGTAAAGAGGGACAAACATGATTGGGTGGTCAGACACGATCATTTGGTTGATGAAAGTCAGTGTTTGTTTGTAGCCAGCTTGAAGCAGAGAATAAACACCCATATCAGCGGATATGCTATGTATCAGTTGCATTTGCTGTAGAACCATCAATACTGCGAAGGGGACATCTGGAAATTGGCTTCACACATGGCACCCATGGGGTAATCTTCGGCGCGACGGACGGACGCTTTCACCACTACCCCAAAGATCCGCTATTAAACAATGCTGAGATTGTATTAGATGCGTACTGTTTCTGACAGGACTATGGTGGGTTGGTTACCATATTTAGTCTACGTTAATGTGTAGTCTATATTTACTATATTTAATGTATGAGTTAAGACAAGAAAGTTTCATCAGCAGGATAGTGAGTGAGTATAGTTTTACGCCGCAGCCAGCAATATCCCAGCTATATGGCGGCGGTCTAAATCGGAATAATCCAGAGCAGTTGCAACTGGCATGTAACAGAAAGTTCCAGAACAGAAACTTCTGGACGTCCTTTATATTCACATACAGAGACACGCTTCCTTGGGTTAGTCGTGTCACAAACCATTCCCTGCAACGTGAAGACAAGCAGTTGTGTGAATATCACTTTTCATCTGGATTCCCAGTCCAAGCCTGTTTTGGAAGTTTGGCCATGGTTGCAGAAAGGTGAATGATACTGTTGTCACTGTCATACAGTATTGCTATTGCATTTGCACTGCCATTCAATGCATGGTGTCATGTTATTTTGTATTGCCAATATCTTCATTCTGTACTAGTCTTCACCGAACATTATTAAGCTCAGACTGTGTCTTGGTCTCAGATGTAGACTTTGAGCATAAGACATTTGAATTCTTTTCCAACATAGATTGTGTTGCATTATCTAATTTATTGGTGCAATGTACGACAGTTTTTCTTGATAGAGAAACGTACGATAGAAAAGGACTCAAGCAACAGACAATTTACAACATTACATCAACATAATTCATTACTTTCTTTTCGATGTCTTTTCTTACAATATTAATCAATGGCCACACTCTTAATGGACATGAAGGATCTGCTTTGACAACATAATCAACCACGCAGTTCCATGGCCAGTGTCCGCTTTAAAATTTAATACCGATTAGTTATTTAAATATTGTTTCAGTGTTTCCTGTACATGTCCAAGTTGGCATGAACCTGCTTTAAATTCCGTGACAATCGTTTCCGTAATGTGTTTCCAAGACAGTTGAAACTTCTCGCCTCAGGAAAGATGTCATTATGTAGAATGTGTTCTTTACCATGATGGAACTAATTGTGTCCATATAAGTGTTAATAACCGGCCAAATAAATACCAATACGTGAAACAGTCTGTGACAAGGCTGGTTTCAAGAGTGGAGGAAAATTGACAACAGCAGCCCCCTACCCTTCCGGACTCTCAGATACATCAGGAATACGTAGGGTTCTCCTCCTTGCATGTGTCCTATTCAGCCCATCAAATCAAAAGAATCGCATAACACGCAAACAACAACACAACGTACAAATATACTTCAGAGCCATTAACAGAGCTCCGTTACGGTCTCGTATTACATGGAATAATCTCCGAAAATCTTGAGTGACACCGAATTCCTTCTGCTGAATGGTTGGTCATCATCCCAGCAGCTTACTTATTTAAACCAAACATGAAACATCCCACTACCTTAAATGCTATACTGCCTTTCCGAAAAACTGAACAGAATTTCAAATAAGTTAACCCTTCTCATGTATGGAATCAGATGCAGGGAGAAAGCGTTAGTGTAAAACATCACATATTTGTATCATGATGTGTTGTTTGTGGAGACAAAGGACATTACGGTCGGTTTTAGATGCACAGCGCTCTGTATAGATTCATGATGAACGAAGAATGTTTGGTGACCATTGTTGAAGAATGGTGAATTCTAGTGTGCATCGTTTTCGTAGTCCCCTGTGATATGTTGCGCTTATTATGCCTGACTGTTTATATAGTCAAATATTCATCTCAGATCACCAATTGGCCTACGTGTGTCAGCAAAATATGTGTATTCGCCTGGAGAGAATGATTAAAATATTACTTAAATGAGTTCTAACAATGTATGTAATTCAACTTATGCGAAAATATGTTGGTAAATATACTTTCAGCTACATCCATCGACAATAGAATGGGATCTGCATCTGCTTTGCTTAACTCATTACAAATCACCAATTGGGCTACGTGTGTCAGCGAAATATGTATATTCGGCTGGACAGAATGATTAAAATATTACTTAAATGAGTTCTAACAATGCATGTAATTCAACTTATGCGATAGTGTGTTGGTAAATATACTTTCAGCAACATCCATCGACATTTGAGTGGGATTTGCATCTGTTTTTGTCGGAATTGATTTTCGCAAATGAGACATTTGATATTCCATCCACGTTATGTCTGAGACTCAACTCTCAACATGAGTGACATGGAACAGACAGCAGACGATCACCGACGTAAAAGTTAAGTATGTCTACAAATCAATGCAATATTGGGAATGTAGTGTGTCAGTCTGTCGACGGTCCTCAGTCATCTGATATCCATTACGTCTTACAAAATGCACGTTATAGAGAAAGTGAATATTGTTGCAGTCGGCAGTTTGATGTTCTGGAAAGATATATAAGAACTTCCATTCGTTTTATTCAGGATCAATAACAGATACAACGTTTCTGAAGATATCACCGTTTAATACAATTTTATACTTGTTTGATTCAAGATCTGTTCATTCTTAACTCATTACTTCCCTCAATGAATATTATCTGGATAATATTTTGCGACTTTTTGCAAATAAAGTTTTAATTAAACAAAACAGGAAGCACATCTTGTCTTCAGACAGTATATAGGGGTTTGTCAGTGAGCGACTGTAGGAAGCCAATGGTAAAGGAAGAGACCTACGGTCTTATCTTAGCGGACTGGCGGTCAAAAGCTTGTATATTATTTGTATTACATGAAATATTGATCTTTGCGTTATTAGTCTTTTATCAACTGAATCAGTCTTTAGATTCAAATTGTGATACGTAGCTAATGTTTTACTGGCCTTTTAGACAGATGTTATTGTAAGTTAAACCAAATGTTTCCCGCCAGTACATGGCTGAAATATTGCCGATGTGACGTAAAAAGCATATCTTACAATATACAAGGATTAAATTTCCTGTTTATCGATGTCCGTATACGAATGTTCATTCGGGCCATTTTAAGCAACATTACGTCATGTAAGTATTGGACACGTCTTCCATAGTAGCAACTTTCCATTAGCAGATATCAATCAGCAAAGATAAATAGATGTGACTGATTGGTTTCTTGTGCCCTGGAATCAAATCAGTAATTGAATACAGGCGCAATGATCACTTTCTTTGCGTTTTCCTATGTTATTTTTTATCAAATGTCAAACTTGATTACGGAGGACATGGTTTTCATCACAGTTTAACATAATAAACAATCAAGTCTGATACAGATAATCCATTATTCGATATCGTGAGTGACAGACGACGTCAGGTTACCATAACACACAATAAAACAAAAATAATAATTATCAACTGTGGTGGCATTTGGGGACATATTTTCTGCTGATCTGATATACCGGATCAATATGCGTGTACCCAGAATCCAAAAGCTATATAACAGGATAGGTAGCCCCACATCATTGAGACACTCAATTTCGGCACCCATGCTTGCCATGAGGAGCCACTTTCGGAATCGGGTGGACAGGCTTCCTGACTTGATTGATACATGCCATCGTGTCTCAGTTTCATTCTTCAATGCTCAATCAGTGTACGTCAATCAGTCGCTGATTTGCACACCTGGAACACTGCTATGACCGGCGTTAAACAAAAAAAGAGTAAGTCAAATCCGAATAGGGACTGCTCCATACCATTCATTGGAAAGTGGCTTATAGGAAACCTGGATGATAATGTACTGTTTCTCCCCATGGCATTTTGTACAGTGCTTCGTTGCGTTTTCGATATCAACACAAACACCACACTGCGCCTTTCACGGTGTTTTCAATTGATTCTCTGAGTACACGTAGGTCAGGCTGACTCTATAAACTACTTGCAGAAGGTTTCATCTAGACTATTGGGATCCAGATAATGCCTGTGAAATGACTGAAGCGCCTTTGTAAAAGCTTTCCTTGAACCGGTTGTCTCCTAAATTACCCTCCCTCTCCGGGAAAGTAGAAGGTGGGTCACTGAAAGAAATCCCCACGTCCGTCATTGAGACACTCAATTTCCGGGACTGATAGGGTAATACCATTGGGTATCAGAAACAACGTCTCAGCATTGCCATGTCCTGCGGGAATGGCTTCTTGCTGAAATTCACCTGTAACGAGGGGCGCCGAAATGATTCAATTAATGGGAAATGTTAAGTTGCCTTATCTCAAACGGAAGGAAGCTAATCCAGCCGTTGATCGAAGGGCAACTTCGTATAAGCTTTCACAGCTTGTGGTGTTAGGGGTATGATCAATGTAGGTTAACAGATTTTGTATTCGGTGGCTCTCATATCTCAAACTAGAAACAGGGATCAATGGAGAATTGAGAGAAGACACTCTCTGCGGGATAACGCGGATTAATGTAAACTGTGTCGCGTTGTAGCAGACAAACGGCTCTAATGTGCATATTTGTAATGCATTTATCCCTCGTCTACTTTCGACAGCAATGGCTACAATTAACTGAAGGGAATGAACCTACACAAGATCAACTATGCTGAGTTAGGACGGTGGGATCTTCAAGTGTTACCTTAAGCACTGAACTGAAAGGCAATGAAATGCTATGTACAAACAATCAAAATGGGTTCACCATATAACACTATAATGGTTACGTAAGGTTTCTCCACATGATTACTATATACCATGTGGTAATGTAAAGATAATGCCATTTGAGTTTCAATCTTACCTTGTCCAAGAAACACTTTGACATCTATCTGAGTATCTGCTTCCAATTTG
This sequence comes from Haliotis asinina, assembly GCF_037392515.1. Lineage (NCBI taxonomy): Eukaryota > Metazoa > Mollusca > Gastropoda > Lepetellida > Haliotidae > Haliotis > Haliotis asinina. Next base: position 30,804,641 of record NC_090281.1, on the reverse strand, counting down.
CATTTATTTTGTTTCAATTAAAGCTGAAGTAATAAACCTATGCAGAAAAGGTTTAATGTTCATGTGTGTGTGTGTGTTTGTGTGTGTGTATCGAATAAAGATCTAATAAAATATATAAATATAGGTAGTCAAGCTTATCACAATGAATGGGTCGATGTACACTGAAACAAATGTTTAGAAACCACAATCCATTGTTGCAGAATCGGACGTGGAAAGCCCATGAACTACATAGCTTTATTACATCAACTTTATTTAGTACAACCAATCTGTTGGTGTAGACAGGGTTAATCTACAGCACGCAACTACTACAATCTACATATAGTCTCCCTGGTGTAGACGGAACGTGCGGGAACAAGTTCTTTATCCTTAAGGAAGCCTTATTGTCAAACAATAAACCTTCAGGGGCACCTGGTCCAAAGCTATCAGTTATACTACTACTAAAGTTTCAGAACACTAAATCGTAAACAATATGACTGCTATATTGCCGATGTGACGTTAAATACTAACTCATTCACTCACTTAATCTTAAAAGGGACTTATCACCAAGAACAATAATACACATCTGGGGTCCGTACATCGATTTACGTTGTGAAGATTTACTAAGGAAACTGGATGAATTTACTGATGCTTACAAATTATGAATATAAATATCAAACAAAAGCATTAAAAGGCAGCTTTAAAAATCTATTTACCTGCATACCAATAAGTTTTATCCAATATTTCAGTCATCGAATCTGAGGATATATGAATTCCACATTCGCCGTGAATCATACAGTTTGACGTATATCATCCAAGGAATAAATATACTGTATATCTTTTACGTGCTAAAAGTTTTTCTACCAAATCACATTTTGGTATCCCCAAGTGTCAGATCCATATAATATTATTGGTTTTGTCTTTGTATTCAAGGAGTTTAAGAATATGTTAGGTGATTTAATTCCAGTCAGACGAGGTTAATATAACATGTACAAAGTCAACAGTGGCATCATTTAACTCAATATCAAGCATTGTAAGTAAATAAGGTATCCACAAAGTATTCCCACAGAGAATAATTCGACACATATATTTCCCTTACTACAACAACCATCAGCCAGTTCGTTTTGAGTGTCTACATATTACAATTTTACAAGCCAACACCAGTGGGAAATGGTCGGACTAAATGCGATCATTGCCAGCTCCTTAATCCATGTTGGTCTCATTGGGCCAAGTTAGCCAATCACATCTTTTCTTATGTTTGTCTTTTTATGTACTTGGCATCAGTCATATTCACAGACATTCGCAATGTGGTTCCTTTCGACAAAGTGTCTATTTAGGCGCTCGCCTTTGTAGTGCTTTATCTTCGCATTTCAAAACTGCAGAGCGTGTATATTCTGTCGGAGTGAGTGAATTTAGATCTACGCCGCATTCAGCGACCTCGCAGCTATATGGTTGCGGTCTGTAAATATCACGTCTGGACCGGACAATCAAGTTATAAACAGCCCAAACATCGATCTGCCCGACTGGGAAACGATGACGTGTCAACCAAGTCAGCTACCCTGACCATTCGATCCCGTTTGTCGCCCCTTACGACTGATTTTTATAACTGCACGTACTTTATAAACTTTAACATGTGCACAAGTGCTCATAAGATGATAATAAAATACGGTCGGTCTGTCTGTCGCCTTTTGTGACAAGCATGGGTTGTTGAAGACCTGTTCTATCCAGGATCTACACGGGTCATATTTAGTAGTAAGCTTTAGGATACAAACGTGATAACTCATTCACTCATTGATCGCGAGAGTCACTTCACTGCTCACCACCTGGAACCCCGTGCTGATTGCCCGACACGCTGTGCCGAAACTAATTAGTGCTAATTACACCTGATTTCCCTGGCGGGTTTCGGGGATGGCAGGAATCTGTTTAGTCATATAAGCAAGTGCGGATTGTTTAACTGTGTCGTAAAGGTATATATAGCAAGAAAGCAGGTGTGAATACATTCCATGCAGTGCGACGTGTTCTTTAATTTTGTTGCAAGGTTCTCTTGCAGACCTCTAACAGATTCACTCTCACATAGCCAATTGTAAGTGTTATCAAAACACTAATCCCATTCAGCCAAATTCCACTCTGGCTATGTGAGAGACCAGTTTTGACAGAATCTGGCTAAGTGAGAGGACACCCTTCGGCCTTTTTTTCTTTGTATGTAAGAGATGAAACATACATACATCTCTATCATATCATTGTGTGAGGTTAATTTTACAAAGCATCTATGACGATGACATGCTGTAAAAAGAATTTACTTACACACTTTGTATTTTTTCACGAAATTAGCGTTTTTGTCGATACGTTTCTAGTATATATGGATTATTTTCAAGAACTACTATGAGGCTAGTCTGTGACTAACAGAGCCCACTTTCATAGCTTGCCACTTTGATTTAAGGCAGAAAACACAAGGTTACGATATTTTCCTTGCAGAGACATAAAACAAAGAGTCGCGTAATAGGGCGTTCACTAGACGGTATGTCAACTGTTCAGTATAGTGACTGGTCTTTTGTCATCTATCACAAATCGTATGATGAGATACCTGTCACAGAGAAAAGAACAGGGCGAACTTTCTGAAGAGCACGTCTGGTCACTCAATAGCATGGACAGAGATTGATTATTCGCTATGTATCCTTGAGCAGTATATATGCTGGGTCCTGGCTATACCAACTCGTGATCTACCATCAGTTGTCAGCAATGGATAGCTTGTTTTCATATTGTATTGTCCAAATAGTGATATTAGGTTTAACTTTCCACGCTAGTTATAATTCTAATTGTGATTTTCTAGTTGTTAAAACGTGTGAATACTCCATAACGTGTGTTTTGACGACAGTCAATGCATCTATTTTGTAATTTGACACAGTAGAACCAATTAAGATAAGGCAAGATCTTAACGGTGATCTGAAAGTTCTTCGTCATCTTACAGGTCCAATTTCCCCACATAAGTTACTTGTTGGCTTTAATTCTCTAACTCTAATAATCTACTAACTTTTTTCGACATGTGTTCAATTGTGTTAATTCATAACTTTTCAAGTCACGATATCACTGAAATATTGCCGAGGTGATGACAAATCTTAACTCACTCACGTAGAAAATGTTTTTGTTGTTATTTTTGCGCTTCAGAACATGCTGAAGATTTCGTCCATACAATCCAACTCCGTGAAATTGTTGTCCATGATGTTGCATTTGAACATGGTCGGGATAAAATCGAAATTTACAGTGAAAGATGGCAATGAGTTGCTGTACATTTAAAAAATTGTACAAAATTGAGTGTCAGTTGCTCATTGAAATCGAAGTAATTCTGTAAATTAGCAGACGGCAATGACGATATCGATTTGGACCTATAGTTATGATGACGGACTTGTCACCTTCCGAAGCTGTATGTGAATAGACCTGGACGGCGGCATCGAACGTCACCCTCAACAAAATACCGACTACGTTTAGCTAACTTGGCGCCTACATGGTACGCACAGCTGTCATGTTTATGTCATCGCAGGCTCCAACGGCCTACAAAGTAGATCAGTTTGTTTCGATGAAAAACGTTCCCACCTACATGATGCCAGTTCGGAATGAGTCACAGTGCTTACAAAATCATCAATCGTTTCTCTTCACTCGTTTCGAGTGACGAGGCATTACATGACGTGTCAGATTCAATGATAGAACCCTTCGCATATTTCTGACAGAATGCATCGTTGACGTCTTTTCTTATGACAGGGAGATATCAAAGCACCCACAGGGGAAGGTACGGGCATGGACTGATTTCAGTTCTGACAATGCGTGTTCTGACACTTGTCTGTCGACCAGTAATGGTTGGGCGGTTTGAAATATCGTGTACTTGTCACAATCAATGTTGGAATTGTATTTGATATGGGTGGAAACCATGACGAAATTAATTTATTAAACATACGTACAATGATGATTAAAAAAAAGAAAATGGTCACAGGGTGCATGCTGATAATGGCATGTCCGTACAGTGAGCCAGGTGACCAATGGTCCCGGTGCAGAAACTTGCTTCTCGAGGTTACTTTCTGAGGAGGTCTGTTGGGAGACGAAGGGTATTTCTTTGTCGTTTGTGTAGCCATTGGTAAGGCTTCGGCTTTAGTCAATACAGTGGCCAGCTGAGCAGGCTCTCCTTCAGTGTCCCTCTGTGCCGATATTGGTCAGTCGCAGAGGTGTTGTTTAACGCCGCACTGAGCTATATTGCAACCATCTGAAAATAATCGAGCCTGGTCCAGACAATCCAGCATCGCGAACAACATTATTTGAACACCTTGACATGTGTTCGTTGAAAATCCCGCAAAGACCAGATGACTACTATAATTTCGTATTTGAAATCACGTTGGAATGAGGGAATGTTTTCTGGTACTCAGATTTAAGGGCATGCGAACGATGACATGTGAGGATCATTATTCATTATTCAATATGCGTTTGCATCCACTTGTTGACCGTAATTGAATAACAGTTCTTGAGTGCAGAATAACACATGTAAACATGGATTTACAGGTCGACTGATAAACTGACAGAAATAACGTCATTCCCCGCGAGCTCTTTGCTATCTAATGGCTCTTTGTATGCAAAATACCTGTGAAGGTACGACTTAGCATCGGTGTTCGGTAACCCTAGAGGTGACTAACGCGATCGGGTGGTCAGGTTCGCTGAGTTGGTTCACATGTCATCGTATCCCAGTTGCTTAGACTGATGCTCATGCTTTTGATCACTGGGTTGTCTGGTGCCGGCTCGATTACTTATAAGCCGCTGTCTCATTTTGCATATAGCTGAAATATTGAAGAGTAATTCGTTAAACATGAAACTTGAAGTAAGCTTAGAATGGATACACACAATTAGTGTATAATTGTAGTGAACATACAGTCTATCGTGCTAAATTGTGTTTTATTTAGTTCTATGGATATTCTGCATGTTTGCGTTTTTCGATGTTCAATGACAAAATGGACTCTGCTTTGTGAGATCTCGTGTTCCAAACAAAGTCAAAACTCGGTGAAAAATAACGATTTCTTATCAAATCTTTACACTATGACTCAACTGTTCAGATGCACGGTATTTGCACATGCTTTTTCAACAATGTTTACCCTCGTGCAGCTGATATGCATAAGGTTTGTATTCTTACCCCAAGATCAGTTCTTCGCAGCTGGTGATGGAATTCTGGAACCGGTCTGCACAATCGACACATCACAAGTGAAGTAGATTGATTGAATGACACACGGGTCAGACCGCCAGACGATCATGTCACCGTGGACATTTTCCCCAACATATTCCGGTAGAGTACCCTCGTGGTTACAGTGATGGTCGGGCATACATTCATCGGGAACAACTGAGACTGTGATGCTACTTTTTGCTATTGTATTTGACACGTCCTGTGAGTTTTGTCCATAGATAAGATTTACTCACTAGATGATCGATTGTGACAAGTTTATGGAAGAGGTGTGATATATATTTACACATTATTGTCCGTTAATGCTACATTTCATGGACAGATGCATACTTCTACAAATATGCTAGTTGAACAAATGCTATAGACTCAGGAATTGGCCAGGTAGTTGGTTGGTTGTTTAACGCTGCGCTTAGCAATATTCCAGCTGTCTGGTGGCGGTCTGTAAATACTTGAGTCCGATCCCTACAGCCCAGTGATCAGTATCATGGGCTTCGATCTACACAACTGGGGAAGGATGGCATGTGTCAACCAGTCAGCGAGACTGACTACCTAATCACGCTAGCCGACCCTTGCGACAGGCATGGGTAACTGAAGATCAGTTACGTGTCAGGTCAGGTGGACTATGGCGAGACTCTGATTTGGTTCAAGGTAATTTCACTTTCATACCCACGAGCATGGAATTTCAAGTGTGTGAATTCGTGCATTTGTACCAGTCGAGAACTGTTCAGGTTAGGCAGTGCTAAAGGCTAGAATTCCGTTTGGTCGCCACCTGCCTCTAGCACTTTTTTAAATAGTCAACATCGATTGACATGGTACAATGAAAGGACGTGTGTCTTCTGCGACGGAGGTCAAACAATGACGGTATGATCATGAAACAGCATTTAGGTAGCTGTTTCGCAGACAGGAACGGTTCGTATTCATCCAGCTTAGAAATTTGAGAAGATTGGTCTCTGCTCCGATAAAAACGTTATAAACGCTTCAAGGACATATAATTCACCCTTTTCAAAACTGGCTTAAACGAAAGTACACGACATGTAATACATGTGCTTGTCTTCACGTGACTTGTCCTTCGTGCATGTGTTAGGTCATGACATCTGGCACGCAAATTTGCATGGCCAGGTAGTTGTTCCGATAAGTCGCCTGACACCCTTGACATTTACTATGCAATTCTGTCTGAACACTATAATAGCTCTTATAATCTTTTATCATAAATCATAATTCAGGAAATTTAAAATTCATATTTGTAGAACAATTATGTCTTATTATGCCCAAATTTAAAATAAACGACTATGCTTGTAGTTTTTGAGTAGTTTTGATAAACACAGTCTTGATACGTTTTCAGCCAGTCCAAAATTAGGAAGTAATTGAAACATCTTGTGCCTTGGATTGCAGATCGTGGTTTCATCCTGGATTTTTTGGAAGGCTTTCATCCAGTAGCCATGTTCTGGAAAGCATTTTACTGCAGCAAAACTGTTGATATTATTTATGCATGGTAATATCCAAAGAGGGGATTGCATACATATATGTCATTACAGCTTGGTTTGGGCTTGATGAAACAAAGACAAAGAATCCAAATATAATGAATCTTGAGGATCAAATTTGAATAGTGCTTGCAGACAGACCAGCAATGGCACTCGTGAGAGCATTACAGCTATGTAAAGATTACTGTGGACGCGTGCACGCTTCTTGCAGAAACCCACGTGTGATATTTAATCTTCACGGTTCGCTCAACAATACCTATCTTCACACTCCAAACCTGCTATGGAAAATCTATAGTTCTACCCCATAAGAATTATTTCATAAAAAGAATAGTTTTAGCATTTGAATAATCTCAAAGGAGGATGGTGTAAGATGTTAACAATGATATTTTAGATTAGGATGATGATTATATAAGTACTGTAGTTTAAACGTGGAACGGTCTGAGAAATGGGGGTTGGAAAGGGATGTGCACGTTATTAGATAAAAGCATTCAAGTGTAAAATCATTGCTGTGCTGATGATGCCCTGAAAGGTGTGCTGTAAGTCCAGACTGTTCTGAGTGTTTTTAACGAGTTACATTTTCAAAATATGAAATGTGGTAAGCATGTCCATTCAGCTTTTCCTGATGCAAAAGAACTTTTCATGTTTACTATTTTGTTGACGATTTGAGACTGATGTGTTTTTTTTTCTAATTGGTCTTCGAAACCAACATGTTGCCATATTCAGATGTCTGGCAATTAAGTGTAAATATTGAGGAAATATTTCGCAAATGTGTTATTTTTGGGTTACAATTCGTGAATGAGCGACATTGTTATGTCTATTGACTAAGCCATACATTCATAATAAAGTCATAAATACAGTCTAACTTGGGGGCAAGAAAACAACGAGTACAGCAAGATATGGGCGTAAAACTAGCATGTAAATATAATACAGTTTAACTTCTGAAGACTATACGTATACTATGTAGTACAATGACTATTGATGTACAATATAAACACAAGCTCTAGATCACCAACAACTGATGGTAGATCGTCATACTTGGAACGATGAGGACTTGTGGTACTTTCAATTCCTAGCTGGTTTCACACCATCCCTTCAGATGTTAGCAATTGTAGACAAATTCAGCCAAACATATCTGTCGACAAAACATTGACGTAGTCTAGTGGTTAATACGTTCGCTCGTCACGCCAAAGACCCGGGTTCGATTCCCACATGGGTACAATATGTGAAGCCCATTTACTGGAATATTGCTAATAAGCGGCGTAAAACTAAACTCACTCACTCACTATTAGCTAACCCATGCAAAAGAAAACTTCATAATGTCCATTGTTTAGTGATGTAGTATTCAACCGGGATGGATATTTATCTGCTCAACACGATTAGCATTGTTTCGTTTTGTTTGCGTATATGAATCAGTGTTTACTTATGCAGTTTTATTCAGAAAATAGCTTTGCTGCACTAGATTGGACAGTATACGTCAACGGCACTGTGTAACTTCTTTTGCTTGTACCCTTTCATGCACGAAAGCATTGAGTTAAACAGAAACCGATTCATGAAACAGCTTAAGACAATGCTAATTTTATATGGGCAGCCTTCTTTTTCGACTTATTCAATGGATTGTGTTTAATTAGCTAAGTGAGACACGTGCATTACATTCTAGAAAATATATGGGAAATCCAAAAGCTGTTCAACTTTATTCAAATTCCTTGCATATAAAAACCACACATTACCTCGTTTCTGGCCAACGTAGCGTTACTCTTTTAAGCATGTGTTCCTTAAAATAATTAATTAGTTTTTCCGTGCTCACACGAACAACATCCCGCATGGCCTCTGAAAAGAGTTATTTTTCTACTTGACGGGAATGTTTTACAACACAGATGAATCACGTTTCCTGTCAAGCTAACCTTGTGTGGAGTTCCTTTCTCCTGGGACAATGTTATGTTCTAGAAGCTTCAAAGCTGATTGAACAATCTGTTTTAAATCAGTTATCGCCCTTAATGCAGGACTTCTGTAAGTCAGCTGACAATCCCCTTGATTTCAATTCAGCTTATTCAAGTTTGCCCATGGGCCACGAGCTGAATAATTGTCTTGCTCTGTGAATTGAACCAGCCGAACGGAATCCTATTAAATATCCTACTTCGGCATTTATCACTATCAGTCGAGGTTTCGAAAGGAGGTTTGTTCTTTCTCTGAAAGCTGCGATCATCATGTACGTGGTAACACTAGTGTTTCTGAGAAGAACGCTAAGTTTTCAACACTATCGTTCTATTTGTTTCCGTAAATTAGTGCAATCAATGGAAGAAGCTGTTAACCTGCAACCAGCACACAAGTGAGTGAGTGAGTGAGTGAGTTATAATTTAACGTCACATAGGCAATATTTCAGCCATGTCGTGACGAGAACAAATAGAATTATATAGAATATGTATATGTGTCCAGGTCATGTTTTTAATCGTTATTAGTTTCATAGTCTATACGTTTCAATATTAAGAACTTGTATATAGTTAATATATAGTGTATAGGTGTCAGCTTTTATGTGTACAAATAAAATATAACAAACCCTCTCAGTTAAATGTATCCCTGCACCCACAATCACTCCAATTAACAATAGTCTCTCTACTGGGTCAGGCCAGCTTCTGACCCATGCGCTTCCACTCTGCACATGCTTCTTTTGTCTTTCTGTCTCAGTTTCTCTGGTCAGCTTGCCACCTATTGTCTGCTAAGTTTTAAAGGTTTGTGTCACACACAGCTTAGTGGCAGTCAATAAAGATCATAAAAAGAGGAGGATCAGTTCACTATATTGGATGTTCTATGGAGTTAATGATGAGTTTATCAGGTCAGTACATATATTGTATGTGTATTTATGATTTTGTATATAGTGTACCCCTTACGGAAGTGTTATATTAATGCTTCCGTGTATAACTAAATGTATTTATTGTATAACTAAATGTATCTATTGTATAACTAAATGTATCACCATGTTCCCAACTATCAGTACCGTCGGTTGGACGAGTATGTTAAGTGAAATTTATCTAAATTACGTCATCGAATATATATTACATATTTACATTAAATATGGCATATACAGTTGGTCTCTACCAGGCTAAAACTAACTAGACAAAATTAACAGATGGTGTGAATGTATAATTGTGTCAATGTGATATGAAGTGGTGAGGGTAGATGTGAGATTTGTGGATTTTATCATAACGTATCTTATATACCATTATTAGTATTATCAAGGTTGTATTCTAATTTTCGTAGAATGATCTTCGACAACTCGACTGCATGAGAGGTCGTAGTCACTCATTGCTACACAGTGGTAAGTGTACATTATAGGACCTTATAAGTATTAAACTCAATGCATTTTCCTCAGGTATATGTGCAACATACTTATTGAATATCCTAAATGAATTATGTATGTATGAATAGTTTTCATGTTGTTATTTATATTTTGCAATGTATTTGTGCTAGAGCAGTATCAGGGCTAGCTATATCCCGTTAATAAATGGAAAATGCAATACTTCCATATGAATGCCATGTTATGAATGCTACGCTCAAATATGTAGTTACGTGTATGTATGTTTTCAGGGTCACCTCAACTATTCATTTTAACTGAAATAAACGGCTGTCAACTATAACCACAAGTAGCGTCGTGTTGCGTGCACCCCTCCACCAACATTACCCCTCTACCCGCTACTACATATATGTTATGAAACCCGTCATCAAAGTACTGTAAAATAACTAGAATATCACAATTCGAATTTATGCAGTTAAAAATAACTGCACAATTTGGACAAGGCATAATATAAAAATAGGCAGTAGGTCACCAACAACTGAAGGTAGATCACCATATTAGGGACAAAGCTACGGGACTTACATTACTTTTGCTACCTGCGCGGACCCTAGCTGGATTTACACCATCCCCTCAGCTGCTGGCGATTGTAGGAAAATGTAGCCGAAATTTAAAATGACAAAAATACTACGTTTACAAATTGGTGAGTTTAAATTTTACTTTGAAATTTTTCGGACTTGCGTAACCAGCACACAATCACGGACACCACTATCTGAACTGTGTCAACAAGGTTTTACATCTTATGCGCCTGGCAAGTGTTTAGTTATGAAATGTGTTTCGGAAAGCATTTTATGTTCACTAAGTTGTATTAACATTATTTCAGTAAGGCAGTCTCCGAGGAAGCAAAGCCGGCCAGGGTTATAATTGATGATTAGTAGTCCAGGCTTGTCGTAAAGAGGGACAAACAGGATTGGGTGGTCAGACACGATCATTTGGTTGATGAAAGTCAGTGTTTGTTTGTAGCCAGCTTGAAGCAGAGAATAAACACCCATATCAGCGGATATGCTATGTATCAGTTGCATTTGCTGTAGAACCATCAATACTGCGAAGGGGACATCTGGAAATTGGCTTCACACATGGCACCCATGGGGTAATCTTCGGCGCGACGGACGGACCCTTTCACCACTACCCCAAAGGACCGCTATTAAACAATGCTGAGATTGTATTAGATGCGTACTGTTTCTGACAGGACTATGGTGGGTTGGTTACCATATTTAGTCTACGTTAATATGTAGTCTATATTTACTATATTTAACGTATGAGTTAAGAGAAGAAAGTTTCATCAGCAGGATAGTGAGTGAGTACAGTGATACGCCGCAGTCAGCATTATTCCAGCTATATGGCGGCGGTCTAAATCGGAATAATCCAGAGCAGTTGCAACTGGCATGTAACAGAAAGTTCCAGAACAGAACCTTCTGGACGTCCTTTATATTCATATACAGAGACACGTTTCCTTGGGTTAGTCGTGTCACAAACCATTCCCTGCAACGTGAAGACAAGCAGTTGTGTGAATATCACTTTTCATCTGGATTCCCAGTCCAAGCCTGTTTTGGAAGTTTGGCCATGGTTGCAGAAAGGTGAATGATACTGTTGTCACTGTCATACAATATTGCTATTGCATTTACACTGCCATTCAATGCATGGTGCCACGCTTTTTTGTATTGCCAATATCTTCATTCTGTACTAGTCTTCACCGAACATTATTAAGCTCAGACTGTGTCTTGGTCTCAGATGTAGACTTTGAGCATAAGACATTTGAATTCTTTTCCAACATAAATTGTGTTGCATAAATAGCGCATTATCTAATTTATTGGTGCAATGTACGACAGTTTTTCTTGATAGAGAAACGTACGATAGAAAAGGACTCATGCAACAGACAATTTACACCATTACATCACCATAATTCATTACTTTCTTTTCGATGTCTTTTCTGACAATATTAATCAATGGCCACACTCTTAATGGACATGAAGGATCTGCTTTGACAACATAATCAACCACGCAGTTCCATGGCCAGTGTCCGCTTTAAAATTTAATACCGATTAGTTATTTAAATATTGTTTCAGTGTTTCCTGTACATGTCCAAGTTGGCATGAACCTGCTTGAAATTCCGTGGCAATCGTTTCCGTAATGTGTTTCCAAGACAGTTGAAACTTCTCGCCTCAGGAAAGATGTCATTATGTAGAATGTGTTCTTTACCATGATGGAACTAATTGTGTCCATATAAGTGTTAATATCCGGCCAAATAAATACCAATACGTGAAACAGTCAGTGCCAAGGCTGGTTTCAAGAGTGGAGGAAAAGTGACAACAGCAGCCCCCTACCCCTCCGGACTCTCAGATACATCAGGAATACGTAGGGTTCTCTTCCATGCATGTGTCCTATTCAACCCATCAAATTAAAAGAATCGCATAAGACGCAAACAACAACGTACAAATATACTTCAGAGCCATTAACAGAGCACTGTTACGGTCTCGTATTACATGGAATAATCTCCGAAAATCTTGACTGACACCGAATTGCTTCTACTGATAGGTTGGTCATCATCCCAGCAGCTTACTTATTTAAACCAAATATGAAACATCCCGCTACCTTAAATGCTATACTGCCTTTCCGAAAAACTTAACAGAATTTCAAATAAGTTAACCCTTCTCATGTATGGAATCAGATTCAGGGAGAAAGCGTTAGTGTAAAACGTCACATATTTGTATCATGATGTGTTGTTTGTGGAGATAAAGGGCATTACGGTCGGTTTTAGATGCAGAGCACTCTGTATAGATTCATGATGAACGAAGAATGTTTGGTGACCAATGTTGAAGAATGGAGAATTCTAGTGTGCATCGTTTTCGTAGTCCCCTGTGATATGTTGCGCTTATTATGCCTGACTGTTTATATAGTCAAAGATTCATCTCAAATCACCAATTGGCCTACGTGTGTCAGCAAAATATGTATAGTCGCCTGGACAGAATGATTAAAATATTACTTAAATGAGTTCTAACAATGCATGTAATTCAACTTATGCGACAATATGTTGGTAAATATACTTTCAGCTACATCCATCGACAATAGAATGGATCTGCATCTGTTTTTCTTAACTCATTACAAATCACCAATTGGGCTACGTGTGTCAGCAAAATATGTATATTCGGCTGGACAGAATGATTAAAATATTACTTAAATAATTTCCAACAATGCATGTAATTCAACTTATGCGATAGTGTGTTGGTAAATATACTTTCAGCAACATCCATCGACATTTGAGTGGGATTTGCATCTGTTTTTGTCGGAATTGATTTTCGCAAATGAGACATTTGATATTCCATCCACGTTATGTCTGAGACTCAACTCTCAACATGAGTGACATGGAACAGACAGCAGACGATCAACGACGTAAAAGTTAAGTATGTCTACAAATCAATGCAATATTGGGAATGTAGTGTGTCAGTCTGTCGACGGTCCTCAGTCATCTGATATCCATTGCGTCTTACAAAATGCACGTTATAGAGAAAGTGAATATTGTTGCAGTCGGCAGTTTGATGTTCTGGAAAGATATATAAGAACTTCCATTCGTTTTATTCAGGATCAATAACAGATACAACGTTTCTGAAGATATCACCGTTTAATACAATTTTATACTTGTTTGATTCAAGATCTGTTCATTCTTAACTCATTACTTCCCTCAATGAATATTATCTGGATAATATTTTGCGACTTTTTGCAAATAAAGTTTTAATTAAACAAAACAGGAAGCATATCTTGTCTTCAGACAGTATATAGGGGTTTGTCAGTGAGCGACTGTAGGAAGCCAATGGTAAAGGAAGAGACCTACGGTCTTATCTAAGCGGACTGGCGGTCAAAAGCTTGTATATTATTTGTATTACATGAAATATTGATCTTTGCGTTATTAGTCTTTTATCAACTGAATCAGTCTTTAGATTCAAATTGTGATACGTAGCTAATGTTTTACTGGCCTTTTAGACAGATGTTATTGTAAGTTAAACCAAATGTTTCCCGCCAGTACATGGCTGAAATATTGCCGATGTGACGTAAAAAGCATATCTTACAATATACAAGGATTAAATTTCCTGTTTATCGATGCCCGTATACGAATGTTCATTCGGGCCATTTTAAGCAACATTACGTCATGTAAGTATTGGACACGTCTTCCATAGTAGCAACTTTCCATTAGCAGATATCAATCAGCAAAGATAAATAGATGTGACTGATTGGTTTCTTGTGCTGGAATCAAATCAGTAATTGAATACAGGCGCAATGATCACTTTCTTTGCGTTTTCCTATGTTATTTTTTATCAAATGTCAAACTTGATTACGGAGGACATGGTTTTCATCACAGTTTAACATAATAAACAATCAAGTCTGATACAGATAATCCATTATTCGATATCGTGAGTGACAGACGACGTCAGGTTACCATAACACACAATAAAACAAAAATAATAATTATCAACTGTGGTGGCATTTGGGGACATATTTTCTGCTGATCTGATATACCGGATCAATATGCGTGTACCCAGAATCCAAAAGCTATATAACAGGATAGGTAGCCCCACATCATTGAGACACTCAATTTCGGCACCCATGCTTGCCATGAGGAGCCACTTTCGGAATCGGGTGGACAGGCTTCCTGACTTGATTGATACATGCCATCGTGTCTCAGTTTCATTCTTCAATGCTCAATCAGTGTACGTCAATCAGTCGCTGATTTGCACACCTGGAACACTGCTATGACCGGCGTTAAACAAAAAAAGAGTAAGTCAAATCCGAATAGGGACTGCTCCATACCATTCATTGGAAAGTGGCTTATAGGAAACCTGGATGATAATGTACTGTTTCTCCCCATGGCATTTTGTACAGTGCTTCGTTGCGTTTTCGATATCAACACAAACACCACACTGCGCCTTTCACGGTGTTTTCAATTGATTCTCTGAGTACACGTAGGTCAGGCTGACTCTATAAACTACTTGCAGAAGGTTTCATCTAGACTATTGGGATCCAGATAATGCCTGTGAAATGACTGAAGCGCCTTTGTAAAAGCTTTCCTTGAACCGGTTGTCTCCTAAATTACCCTCCCTCTCCGGGAAAGTAGAAGGTGGGTTACTGAAAGAAAGCCCCACGTCCGTCATTGAGACACTCAATTTCCGGGACTGATAGGGTAATACCATTGGGTATCAGAAACAACGTCTCAGCATTGCCATGTCCTGCGGGAATGGCTTCTTGCTGAAATTCACCTGTAACGAGGGGCGCCGAAATGATTCAATTAATGGGAAATGTTAAGTTGCCTTATCTCAAACGGAAGGAAGCTAATCCAGCCGTTGATCGAAGGGCAACTTCGTATAAGCTTTCACAGCTTGTGGTGTTAGGGGTATGATCAATGTAGGTTAACAGATTTTGTATTCGGTGGCTCTCATATCTCAAACCAGAAACAGGGATCAATGGAGAATTGAGAGAAGACACTCTCTGCGGGATAACGCGGATTAATGTAAACTGTGTCGCGTTGTAGCAGACAAACGGCTCTAATGTGCATATTTGTAATTCATTTATCCCGCGTCTACTTTCGACAGCAATGGCTACAATTAACTGAAGGGAATGAACCTACACAAGACCAACTATGCTGAGTTAGGACGGTGGGATCTTCAAGTGTTACCTTAAGCACTGAACTGAAAGGCAATGAAATGCTATGTACAAACAATCAAAATGGGTTCACCATATAACACTATAATGGTTACGTAAGATTTCTCCACATGATTACTATATACCATGTGGTAATGTAAAGATAATGCCATTTGAGTTTCAATCTTACCTTGTCCAAGAAACACTTTGACATCTATCTGAGTATCTGCTTCCAATTTGCATTTATTTTGTTTCAATTAAAGCTGAAGTAATAAACCTATGCAGAAAAGGTTTAATGTTCATGTGTGTGTGTGTGTTTGTGTGTGTGTATCGAATAAAGATCTAATAAAAAATATAAATATAGGTAGTCAAGCTTATCACAATGAATGGGTCGATGTACACTGAAAAAAATGTTTAGAAACCACAATCCATTGTTGCAGAATCGGACGTGGAAAGCCCATGAACTACATAGCTTTATTACATCAACTTTATTTAGTACAACCAATCTGTTGGTGTAGACAGGGTTAATCTACAGCACGCAACTACTACAATCTACATATAGTCTCCCTGGTGTAGTTTCAGAACACTAAATCGTAAACAATATGACTGCTATATTGCCGATGTGACGTTAAATACTAACTCATTCACTCACTAAATCTTAAAAGGGACTTATCACCAAGAACAATAATACACATCTGGGGTCCGTACATCGATTTACGTTGTGAAGATATACTAAGGAAACTGGATGAATTTACTGATGCGTACAAATTATGAATATAAATATCAAACAAAAGCATTAAAAGGCAGCTTTAGAAATCTATTTACCTGCATACCAATAAGTTTATCTAATATTTCAATCATCGAATCTGAGGATATATGAATTCCACATTCGCCGTGAATCATACAGTTTGACGTATATCATCCAAGGAATAAATATACTGTATATCTTTTACGTGCTAAAAGTTTTTCTACCAAATCACATGTTGGTATCCCCAAGTGTCAGATCCATATAATATTATTGGCGTTGTCTTTGTATTCAAGGAGTTTAAGAACATGTTAGGTGATTTAATTCCAGTCAGACGAGGTTAATATAACATGTACAAAGTCAACAGTGGCATCATTTAACTCAATATCAAGCATTGTAAGTAAATAAGGTATCCACAAAGTATTCCCACAGAGAATAATTCGACACATATATTTCCCTTACCACAACAACCATCAGCCAGTTCGTTTTGAGTGTCTACATATTACAATTTTACAAGCCAACACCAGTGGGAAATGGTCGGACTAAATGCGATCATTGCCAGCTCCTTAATCCATGTTGGTCTCATTGGGCCAAGTTAGCTAATCACATCTTTTCTTATGTTTGTCTTTTTATGTACTTGGCATCAGTCATATTCACAGACATTCGCAATGTGGTTCCTTTCGACAAAGTGTCTATTTAGGCGCTCGCCTTTGTAGTGCTTTATCTTCGCATTTCAAAACTGCAGAGCGTGTATATTCTGTCGGAGTGAGTGAATTTAGATCTACGCCGCATTCAGCGACCTCGCAGCTATATGGTTGCGGTCTGTAAATATCACGTCTGGACCGGACAATCAAGTTATAAACAGCCCAAACATCGATCTGCCCGACTGGGAAACGATGACGTGTCAACCAAGTCAGCTACCCTGACCATTCGATCCCGTTTGTCGCCCCTTACGACTGATTTTTATAACTGCACGTACTTTATAAACTTTAACATGTGCACAAGTGCTCATAAGATGATAATAAAATACGGTCGGTCTGTCTGTCGCCTTTTGTGACAAGCATGGGTTGTTGAAGACCTGTTCTATCCAGGATCTACACGGGTCATATTTAGTAGTAAGCTTTAGGATACAAACGTGATAACTCATTCACTCATTGATCGCGAGAGTCACTTCACTGCTCACCACCTGGAACCCCGTGCTGATTGCCCGACACGCTGTGCCGAAACTAATTAGTGCTAATTACACCTGATTTCCCTGGCGGGTTTCGGGGATGGCAGGAATCTGTTTAGTCATATAAGCAAGTGCGGATTGTTTAACTGTGTCGTAAAGGTATATATAGCAAGAAAGCAGGTGTGAATACATTCCATGCAGTGCGACGTGTTCTTTAATTTTGTTGCAAGGTTCTCTTGCAGACCTCTAACAGATTCACTCTCACATAGCCAATTGTAAGTGTTATCAAAACACTAATCCCATTCAGCCAAATTCCACTCTGCCTATGTGAGAGACCAGTTTTGACAGAATCTGGCTAAGTGAGAGGACACCCTTCGGCCTTTTTTTCTTTGTATGTAAGAGATGAAACATACATACATCTCTATCATATCATTGTGTGAGGTTAATTTTACAATGCATCTATGACGATGACATGCTGTAAAAAGAATTTACTTACACACTTTGTATTTTTTCACGAAATTAGCGTTTTTGTCGATACGTTTCTAGTATATATGGATTATTTTCAAGAACTACTATGAGGCTAGTCTGTGACTAACAGAGCCCACTTTCATAGCTTGCCACTTTGATTTAAGGCAGAAAACACAAGGTTACGATATATTCCTTGCAGAGACATAAAACAAAGAGTCGCGTAATAGGGCGTTCACTAGACGGTATGTCAACTGTTCAGTATAGTGACTGGTCTTTTGTCATCTATCACAAATCGTATGATGAGATACCTGTCACAGAGAAAAGAACAGGGCGAACTTTCTGAAGAGCACGTCTGGTCACTCAATAGCATGGACAGAGATTGATTATTCGCTATGTATCCTTGAGCAGTATATATGCTGGGTCCTGGCTATACCAACTCGTGATCTACCATCAGTTGTCAGCAATGGATAGCTTGTTTTCATATTGTATTGTCCAAATAGTGATATTAGGTTTAACTTTCCACGCTAGTTATAATTCTAATTGTGATTTTCTAGTTGTTAAAAAGTGTGAATACTCTATAGCGTGTGTTTTGACGACAGTCAATGCATCTATTTTGTAATTTGACACAGTAGAACCAATTAAGATAAGGCAAGGTCTTAACGGTGATCTGAAAGTTCTTCGTCATCTTACAGGTTCAATTTCCCCACATAAGTTACTTGTTGGCTTTAATTCTCTAACTCTAATAATCTACTAACTTTTTACGACATGTGTTCAATTGTGTTAATTCATAACTTTTCAAGTCACGATATCACTGAAATATTGCCGAGGTGATGACAAATCTTAACTCACTCACGTAGAAAATGTTTTTCTTGTTATTTTTGCGCTTCAGAACATGCTGAAGATTTCGTCCATACAATCCAACTCCGTGAAATTGTTGTCCATGATGTTGCATTTGAACATGGTCGGGATAAAATCGAAATTTACAGTGAAAGATGGCAATGAGTTGCTGTACATTTCAAAAATTGTACAAAATTGAGTGTCAGTTGCTCATTGAAATCGAAGTAATTCTGTAAATTAGCAGACGGCAATGACGATATCGATTTGGACCTATAGTTATGATGACGGACTTGTCACCTTCCGAAGCTGTATGTGAATAGACCTGGACGGCGGCATCGAACGTCACCCTCAACAAAATACCGACTACGTTTAGCTAACTTGGCGCCGCCCTGCACGAAGAATGGAGTGAAACGAACGAAGTTTATGTTTGACGTTTGATTAGGAATATGGCTTGTCGAAGCCGCGGTTTCTCTAGAGCATTTGAATGAGTTTGCCATTTCACTGTGCCCTACTTGATGGGCAGCCTCGCGCATTGATCAAACATGTGACATAGTCTAAGATTTACTTGACTTAAACAACCGAAAAGTTGTTTCATTGATGACAAAAAAAAATCACCTCACGTGAGAAATCAGTCTCTTTCCCAAGTGGAAATTTTAAATTTTATTCCCGGAGAGGTATCGAGTTTGTGTTTGTATGTGGAAACACACACACATACACACACACACACACACACACACACACACACACACACACACACACACACACACACACACACACACACACACACACACACACACACACACACACACACATACATGTGCGTGTGTGAGGAGTGATGTGATAAGATTCTGAAGGTGTATAAGCGATTAATTTATGAAAAAGATATATCCAGAATTTTCTCTCTTACTTAAAGTCCTCTGTATATGCACAATATCTTGTAAGATATATCGGACATGGGCGTATTGGCCTACATGGTACGCACAGCTGTCATGTTTATGTCATCGCAGGCTCCAACGGCCTACAAAGTAGATCAGTTTGTTTCGATGAAAAACGCTCCCACCTACATGATGCCAGTTCGGAATGAGTCACAGTGCTTACAAAATCATCAATCGTTTCTCTTCACTCGTTTCGAGTGACGAGGCATTACATGACGTGTCAGATTCAATGATAGAACCCTTCGCATATTTCTGACAGAATGCATCGTTGACGTCTTTTCTTATGACAGGGAGATATCAAAGCACCCACAGGGGAAGGTACGGGCATGGACTGATTTCAGTTCTGTGTATTGATGACAGGACAATGCGTGTTCTGACACTTGTCTGTCGACCAGTAATGGTTGGGCGGTTTGAAATATCGTGTACTTGTCACAATCAATGTTGGAATTGTATTTGATATGGGTGGAAACCATGACGAAATTAATTTATTAAACATACGTACAATGATGATTAAAAAAAAGAAAATGGTCACAGGGTGCATGCTGATAATGGCATGTCCGTACAGTGAGCCAGGTGGCCAATGGTCCCGGTGCAGAAACTTGCTTCTCGAGGTTACTTTCTGAGGAGGTCTGTTGGAAGACGAAGGGTAATTCTTTGTCGTTTGTGTAGCCATTGGTAAGGCTTCGGCTTTAGTCAATACAATGGCCAGCTGAGCAGGCTCTCCTTCAGTGTCCCTCTGTGCCGATATTGGTCAGTCGCAGAGGTGTTGTTTAACGCCGCACTGAGCTATATTGCAACCATCTGAAAATAATCGAGCCTGGTCCAGACAATCCAGCATCGCGAACAACATTATTTGAACACCTTGACATGTGTTCGTTGAAAATCCCGCAAAGTCCAGATGACTACTATAATTTCGTATTTGAAATCACGTTGGAATGAGGGAATGTTTTCTGGTACTCAGATTTAAGGGCATGCGAACGATGACATGTGAGGATCATTATTCATTATTCAATATGCGTTTGCATCCACTTGTTGACCGTAATTGAATAACAGTTCTTGAGTGCAGAATAACACATGTAAACATGGATTTACAGGTCGACTGATAAACTGACAGAAATAACGTCATTCCCCGCGAGCTCTTTGCTATCTAATGGCTCTTTGTATGCAAAATACCTGTGAAGGTACGACTTAGCATCGGTCTTCGGTAACCCTAGAGGTGACTAACGCGATCGGGTGGTCAGGTTCGCTGAGTTGGTTCACATGTCATCGTATCCCAGTTGCGTAGACTGATGCTCATGCTTTTGATCACTGGGTTGTCTGGTGCCGGCTCGATTACTTATAATCCGCTGTGTCATTTTGCATATAGCTGAAATATTGAAGAGTAATTCGTTAAACAACAAACAAGATGTGACGCAAACTTGAAGTAAGCTTAGAATGGATACACACAATTAGTGTATAATTGTAGTGAACATACAGTCTATCGTGCTAAATTGTGTTTTATTTAGTTCTATGGATATTCTGCATGTTTGCGTTTTTCGATGTTCAATGACAAAATGGACTCTGCTTTGTGAGATCTCGTGTTCCAAACAAAGTCAAAACTCGGTGAAAAATAACGATTTCTTATCAAATCTTTACACTATGACTCAACTGTTCAGATGCACGGTATTTGCACATGCTTTTTCAACAATTTTTACCCTCGTGCAGCTGATATGCATAAGGTTTGTATTCTTACCCCAAGATCAGTTCTTCGCAGCTGGTGGTGGAATTCTGGAACCGGTCTGCACAATCGACACATCACAAGTGAAGTAGATTGATTGAATGACACACGGGTCAGACCGCCAGACGATCATGTCACCGTGGACATTTTCCCCAACATATTCCGGTAGAGTACCCTCGTGGTTACAGTGATGGTCGGGCATACATTCATCGGGAACAACTGAGACTGTGATGCTAGTTTTTGCTATTGTATTTGACACGTCCTGTGAGTTTTGTCCATAGATAAGATTTACTCACTAGATGATCGATTGTGACAAGTTTATGGAAGAGGTCTGATATATATTTACACATTATTGTCCGTTAATGCTACATTTGATGGACAGATGCATACTTCTACAAATATGCTAGTTGAACAAATGCTATAGACTCAGGAATTGGCCAGGTAGTTGGTTGGTTGTTAAACGCTGCGCTTAGCAATATTCCAGCTGTCTGGTGGCGGTCTGTAAATACTTGAGTCCGATCCCTACAGCCCAGTGATCAGTATCATGGGCTTCGATCTACACAACTGGGGAAGGATGGCATGTGTCAACCAGTCAGCGAGACTGACTACCTAATCACGCTAGCCGACTCTTGCGACAGGCATGGGTAACTGAAGATCAGTTACGTGTCAGGTCAGGTGGACTATGGCGAGACTCTGATTTGGTTCAAGGTAATTTCACTTTCATACCCACGAGCATGGAATTTCAAGTGTGTGAATTCGTGCATTTGTACCAGTCGAGAACTGTTCAGGTTAGGCAGTGCTAAAGCCTAGAATTCCGTTTGGTCGCCACCTGCCTCTAGCACTTTTTTAAATAGTCAACATCGATTGACATGGTACAATGAAAGGACGTGTGTCTTCTGCGACAGAGGTCAAACAATGACGGTATGATCATGAAACAGCATTTAGGTAGCTGTTTCGCAGAAAGGAACGGTTCGTATTCATCCAGCTTAGAAATTTGAGAAGATTGGTCTCTGCTCCGATAAAAACGTTATAAACGCTTCAAGGACATATAATTCACCCTTTTCAAAACTGGCTTAAACGAAAGTACACGACATGTAATACATGTGCTTGTCTTCACGTGACTTGTCCTTCGTGCATGTGTTAGGTCATGACATCTGGCACGCAAATTTGCATGGCCAGGTAGTTGTTCCGATAAGTCGCCTGACACCCTTGACATTTACTATGCAATTCTGTCTTAACACTATAATAGCTCTTATAATCTTTTATCATAAATCATAATTCAGGAAATTTAAAATTCATATTTGTAGAACAATTATGTCTTATTATGCCCAAATTAAAAATAAACGACTATGCTTGTAGTTTTTGAGTAGTTTTGATAAACACAGTCTTGATACGTTTTCAGCCAGTCCAAAATTAGGAAGTAATTGAAACATCTTGTGCCTTGGATTGCAGATCGTGGTTTCATCCTGGATATTTTGGAAGGCTTTCATCCAGTAGCCATGTTCTGGAAAGCATTTTACTGCAGCAAAACTGTTGATATTATTTATCCATAGTATTATCCAAAGAGGGGATTACATACATATATGTCATTACAGCTTGGTTTGGGCTTGATGAAACAAAGACAAAGAATCCAAATATAATGAATCTTGAGGATCAAATTTGAATAGTGCTTGCAGACAGACCAGCAATGGCACTCGTGAGAGCATTACAGCTATGTAAAGATTACTGTGGACGCGTGCACGCTTCTTGCAGAAACCCACGTGTGGTATTTAATCTTCACGGTTCGCTCAACAATACCTATCTTCACACTCCAAACCTGCTATGGAAAATCTATAGTTCTACCCCATAAGAATTATTTCATAAAAAGAATAGTTTTAGCATTTGAATAATCTCAAAGGAGGATGGTGTAAGATGTTAACAATGATATTTTAGATTAGGATGATGATTATATAAGTACTGTAGTTTAAACGTAGAACGGGTCTGAGAAATGGGGGTTGGAAAGGGATGTGCACGTTATTAGATAAAAGCATTCAAGTGTAAAATCATTGCTGTGCAGATGATGCCCTGAAAGGTGTGCTGTAAGTCCAAACTAATCTGAGTGTTTTTAACGAGTTACATTTTCAAAATATGAAATGTGGTAAGCATGTCCATTCAGCTTTTCCTGATGCAAAAGAACTTTTCATGTTTACTATTTTGTTGACGATTTGAGACTGATGTGTTTTTTCTCTAATTGGTCTTCGAAACCAACTTGTTGCCATATTCAGATGTCTGGCAATTAAGTGTAAATATTGAGGAAATATTTCGCAAATGTGTTATTTTTGGGTTACAATTCGTGAGTGAGCGACATTGTTATGTCACATCGACAGTATGTCAACTTTATGGTGACTAAGCCATACATTCATAATAAAGTCATAAATACAGTCTAACTTGAGGGCAAGAAAACAACGAGTACAGCAAGATATGGGCGTAAAACTAGCATGTAAATATAATACAGTTTAAATTCTGAAGACTATGAAATACAATGACTACTGATGTACAATATAAACACAAGCTCTAGATCACCAACAACTGAAGGTAGATCGTCATACTTGGGACGATGAGGACTTGTGGTACTTTCACTTCCTAGCTGGTTTTACACCATCCCTTCAGATATTAAATATTAAATATCCTACTTCGGCATTTATCACTATCAGTCGAGGTTTCGAAAGGAGGTTTGTTCTTTCTCTGAAAGCTGCGATCATCAGGTACGTGGTAACACTAGTGTTTCTGAGAAGGACGCTAAGTTTTCAACACTATCGTTCTATTTGTTTCCGTAAATTAGTGCAATCACAAGTGAGTGAGTGAGTGAGTGAGTGAGTTATAATTTTACGTCACATAGGCAATATTTCAGCCATATCGTGACGAGAACAAATAGAATTATATAGAATATGTATATGTTATGAAACCCGTCATCAAAGTATTGTAAAATAACTAGAATATCACAATTCTAATTTCTGCAGTTACAAATAACAGCACAATTTGGACAAGGCGTAAAATACAAATGGGCAATAAGTCACCAACAACTGAAGGTAGATCACCATATTAGGGACAAAGCTAGGGGACTTACATTACTTTTGCTACCTGCACGGACCCTAGCTGGATGTACACCATCCCCTCAGCTGCAGGCGATTGTAGGAAAATGTAGCCGAAATTTAAAATGACAAAAATACTACGTTTACAAATTGGTGAGGTTAAATTTTACTTTGAAAATTTTTGGGACGTGAGTAACCAGCACACAATCACGGACACCACTATCTGAACTGTGTCAACAAGGTTTTACATCTTATGCTCCTGGCAAGTGTTTAGTTATGAAATGTGTTTCGGAAAGCATTTTATGTTCACTAAGTTGTATTAACATTATTTCAGTAAGGCAGTCTCCGAGGAAGCAAAGCCAGCCAGGGTTATAATTGATGATTAGTAGTCCAGGCTTGTCGTAAAGAGGGACAAACATGATTGGGTGGTCAGACACGATCATTTGGTTGATGAAAGTCAGTGTTTGTTTGTAGCCAGCTTGAAGCAGAGAATAATTAAACACCCATATCAGCGGATATGCTATGTATCAGTTGCATTTGCTGTAGAACCATCAATACTGCGAAGGGGACATCTGGAAATTGGCTTAACACATGGCACCCATGGGGTAATCTTCGGCGCGACGGACGGACCCTTTCACCACTACCCCAAAGGACCGCTATTAAACAATGCTGAGATTGTATTAGATGCGTACTGTTTCTGACAGGACTATGGTGGGTTGGTTACCATATTTAGTCTACGTTAATATGTAGTCTATATTTACTATATTTATGAGTTAAGAGAAGAAAGTTTCATCAGCAGGATAGTGAGTGAGTACAGTGATACGCCGCAGTCAGCATTATTCCAGCTATATGGCGGCGGTCTAAATCGGAATAATCCAGTTGCAACTGGCAGGTAAGAGAAAGTTCCAGAACAGAAACTTCTGGACGCCCTTTATATTCACATACAGAGACACGCTTCCTTGGGTTGGTCGTGTCACAAGCCATTCCCTGCAACGTGAAGACAAGCAGTTGTGTGAATATCACTTTTACCTGGATTCCCAATCCAAGCCTGTTTTGGAAGTTTGGCCATGGTTGTTGTGATACTGTTGTCACTGTCATACAATATTGCTAGTGCATTTACACTGCCATTCAATGCATGGTGCCACGCTTTTTTGTATTGCCAATATCTTCATTCTGTACTAGTCTTCACCGAACATTATTAAGCTCAGACTGTGTCTTGGTCTCAGATGTAGACTTTGAGCATAAGACATTTGAATTCTTTTCCAACATAGACTGTGTTGCATAAATAGCGCATTATCTAATTTATTGGTGCAATGTACGACAGCTTTTCTTGATAGAGAAACGTACGATAGAAAAGGACTCAAGCAACAGACAATTTACAACATTACATCAACATAATTCATTACTTTCTTTTCAATGTCTCTTATTACAATATTAATCAGTGGCCACACTGTTAATGGACACGAAGGATCTGCTTTGACAACATAATCAACCACGCAGTTCCATGGCCAGTGTCCGCTTTAAAATTTAATACCGATTAGTTATTTAAATATTGTTTCAGTGTTTCCTGTACATGTCCAAGTTGGCATGAACCTGCTTTAAATTCCGTGACAATCGTTTCCGTAATGTGTTTCCAAGACAGTTGAAACTTCTCGCCTCAGGAAAGATGTCATTATGTAGAATGTGTTCTTTACCATGATGGAACTAATTGTGTCCATATAAGTGTTAATATCCGGCCAAATAAATACCAATACGTGAAACAGTCTGTGACAAGGCTGGTTTCAAGAGTGGAGGAAAATTGACAACAGCAGCCCCCTACCCCTCCGGACTCTCAGATACATCAGGAATACGTAGGGTTCTCCTCCTTGCATGTGTCCTATTCAGCCCATCAAATTAAAAGAATCGCATAAGACGCAAACAACAACGTACAAATATACTTCAGAGCCATTAACAGAGCACTGTTACGGTCTCGTATTACATGGAATAATCTCCGAAAATCTTGACTGACACCGAATTGCTTCTGCTGAATGGTTGGTCATCATCCAAGCAGCTTACTTATTTAAACCAAATATGAAACATCCCGCTACCTTAAATGCTATACTGCCTTTCCGAAAAACTTAACAGAATTTCAAATAAGTTAACCCTTCTCATGTATGGAATCAGATGCAGGGAGAAAGCGTTAGTGTAAAACATCACATATCTGTATCATGATGTGTTGTTTGTGGAGATAAAGGGCATTACGGTCGGTTTTAGATGCACAGCGCTCTGTATAGATTCATGATGAACGAAGAATGTTTGGTGACCAATGTTGAAGAATGGAGAATTCTAGTGTGCATCGTTTTCGTAGTCCCCTGTGATATGTTGCGCTTATTATGCCTGACTGTTTATATAGTCAAAGATTCATCTCAAATCACCAATTGGCCTACGTGTGTCAGCAAAATATGTATAGTCGCCTGGACAGAATGGTTAAAATATTACTTAAATGAGTTCTAACAATGCATGTAATTCAACTTATGCGACAATATGTTGGTAAATATACTTTCAGCTACATCCATCGACAATAGAATGGATCTGCATCTGTTTTTCTTAACTCATTACAAATCACCAATTGGGCTACGTGTGTCAGCAAAATATGTATATTCGGCTGGACAGAATGATTAAAATATTACTTAAATAATTTCCAACAATGCATGTAATTCAACTTATGCGATAGTGTGTTGGTAAATATACTTTCAGCAACATCCATCGACATTTGAGTGGGATTTGCATCTGTTTTTGTCGGAATTGATTTTCGCAAATGAGACATTTGATATTCCATCCACGTTATGTCTGAGACTCAACTCTCAACATGAGTGACATGGAACAGACAGCAGACGATCAACGACGTAAAAGTTAAGTATGTCTACAAATCATTGCAATATTGGGAATGTAGTGTGTCAGTCTGTCGACGGTTCTCAGTCATCTGATATCCATTGCGTCTTACAAAATGCACCTTATAGAGAAAGTGGATATTGTTGCAGTCAGCAGTTTGATGTTCTGGAAAGATATATAAGAACTTCCATTCGTTTTATTCAGGATCAATAACAGATACAACGTTTCTGAAGATATCACCGTCTAATACAATTTTATACTTGTTTGATTCAAGATCTGTTCATTCTTTACTCATTACTTCCTTCAATGAATATTATCTGGATAATATTTTGCAACTTCTTGCAAATAAAGTTTTAATTAAGCAAAACAGGAAGCATATCTTGTCTTCAGACAGTATATAGGGGTTTGTCAGTGAGCGACTGTAGGAAGCCAATGGTAAAGGAAGAGACCTCCGGTCTTATCTTAGCGGACTGGCGGTCTATAGCTTGTATATTATTTGTATTACATGTAATATTGATCTTTGCGTTATTAGTCTTTTATCAACAATCAAGTCTGATAATCCATTATTCGATATCGTGAGCAGTGACAGACGACGTCAGGTTACCATAACACACAATAAAACAAAGATAATAATTATCAACTGTGGTGGCATTTGGGGACATATTTTCTGCTGATCTGATATACCGGATCAATATGCGTGTACCCAGAATCCAAAAGCTATATAACAGGATAGGTAGCCCCACATCATTGAGACACTCAATTTCGGCACCCATGCTTGCCATGAGGAGCCACTTTCGGAATCGGGTGGACAGGCTTCCTGACTTGATTGATACATGCCATCGTGTCTCAGTTTCATTCTTCAATGCTCAATCAGTGTACGTCAATCAGTCGCTGATTTGCACACCTGGAACACTGCTATGACCGGCGTTAAACAAAAAAAGAGTAAGTCAAATCCGAATAGGGACTGCTCCATACCATTCATTGGAAAGTGGCTTATAGGAAACCTGGATGATAATGTACTGTTTCTCCTCATGGCATTTTGTACAGTCCTTCGTTGCGTTTTCGATATCAACACAAACACCACACTGCGCCTTTCACGGTGTTTTCATTTGATTCTCTGAGTACACGTAGGTCAGGCTGACTCTATAAACTACTTGCAGAAGGTTTCATCTAGACTATTGGGATCCAGATAATGCCTGTGAAATGACTGAAGCGCCTTTGTAAAAGCTTTCCTTGAACCGGTTGTCTCCTAAATTACCCTCCCTCTCCGGGAAAGTAGAAGGTGGGTCACTGAAAGAAATTCCCACGTCCGTCATTGAGACACTCAATTTCCGGGACTGATAGGGTAATACCATTGGGTATCAGAAACAACGTCTCAGCATTGCCATGTCCTGCGGGAATGGCTTCTTGCTGAAATTCACCTGTAACGAGGGGCGCCGAAATGATTCAATTAATGGGAAATGTTAAGTTGCCTTATCTCAAACGGAAGGAAGCTAATCCAGCCGTTGATCGAAGGGCAACTTCGTATAAGCTTTCACAGCTTGTGGTGTTAGGGGTATGATCAATGTAGGTTAACAGATGTTGTATTCGGTGGCTCTCATATCTCAAACTAGAAACAGGGATCAATGGAGAACTGGGAGAAGACACTCTCTGCGGGATAACGCGGATTAATGTAAACTGTGTCACGCTGTAGCAGACAAACGGCTCTAATGTGCATATTTGTAATTCATTTATCCCTCGTCTACTTTCGACAACAATGGCTACAATTAACTGAAGGGAATGAACCTACACAAGACCAACTATGCTGAGTTAGGACGTTGGGATCTTCAAGTGTTACCTTAAGCACTGAACTGAAAGGCAATGAAATGATATGTACAAACAATCAAAATGGGTTCACCATATAACAATATAATGGTTACGTAAGATTTCTCCACATGATTACTATATACCATATGGTAATGTAAAGATAATGCCATTTGAGTTTCAATCTTACCTTGTCCAAGAAACACTTTGACATCTATCTGAGTATCTGCTTCCAATTTGCATTTATTTTGTTTCAATTAAAGCTGAAGTAATATACCTATGCAGAAATTGTTTAATGTTCATATGTGTGTGTGTGTGTGTGTGTGTGTGTTTGTGTGTGTGTGTGTTTGTGTGTGTGTATCGAATAAAGATCTAATAAAAAATATAAATATAGGTAGTCAAGCTTATCACAATGAATGGGTCGATGTACACTGAAACAAATGTTTAGAAACCATAATCCATTGTTGTAGAATCGGACGTGGAAAGCCCACTAACTACATAGCTTTATTACATCAACTTTATTTAGTACAACCAATCTGTTGGTGTAGACAGGGTTAATCTACAACACGCAACTACTACAATCTACATATAGTCTCCCTGGTGTAGACGGAACGTGCGAGAACAAGTTCTTCATCCTTAAGGAAGCCTTATTGCCAAACAATAAACCTTCAGGGGCACCTGGTCCAATGCTATCAGTTATACTACTACTAAAGTTTCAGAACACTAAATCGTAAACAATATGACTGCTATATTGCCGATGTGACGTTAAATACTAACTCATTCACTCACTAAATCTTAAAAGGGACTTATCACCAAGAACAATAATACACTTCTGGGGTCCGAACATCGATTTACGTTGTGAATAATGACTACGGACACTGGATGAATTTACTGATGCGTACAAATTATGAATATAAATATCAAACAAACGTATTAAAAGGCAGCTTTAAAAATCTATTTACCTGCATACCAATAAGTTTTATCCAATATTTCAATCATCGAATCTGAGGATATATGTATTCCACATTCGCCGTAAATCATACAGTTTGACGTATATCATCCAAGGAATAAATATACTGTATATCTTTTACGTGCTAAAAGGTGAAGTTTTTCTACCAAATCACATTTTGGTATCCCCAAGTGTCAGATCCATATAATATTATTGGTGTTGTCTTTGTATTCAAGGAGTTTAAGAATATGTTAGGTGATTTAATTCCAGTCAGACGAGGTTAATATAACATGTACAAAGTCAACAGTGGCATCATTTAACTCAATATCAAGCATTGTAAGTAAATAAGGTATCCACAAAGTATTCCCACAGAGAATAATTCGACACATATATTTCCCTTACCACAACAACCATCAGCCAGTTCGTTTTGAGTGTCTACATATTACAATTTTACAAGCCAACACCAGTGGGAAATGGTCGGACTAAATGCGATCATTGCCAGCTCCTTAATCCATGTTGGTCTCATTGGGCCAAGTTAGTCAATCACATCTTTTCTTATGTTTGTCTTTTTATGTACTTGGCATCAGTCATATTCACAGACATTCGCAATGTGGTTCCTTTCGACAAAGTGTCTATTTAGGCGCTCGCCTTTGTAGTGCTTTATCTTCGCATTTCAAAACTGCAGAGCGTGTATATTCTGTCGGAGTGAGTGAATTTAGATCTACGCCGCATTCAGCGACCTCGCAGCTATATGGTTGCGGTCTGTAAATATCACGTCTGGACCGGACAATCAAGTTATAAACAGCCCAAACATCGATCTGCCCGACTGGGAAACGATGACGTGTCAACCAAGTCAGCTACCCTGACCATTCGATCCCGTTTCTCGCCCCTTACGACTGATTTTTATAACTGCACGTACTTTATAAACTTTAACATGTGCACAAGTGCTCATAAGATGATAATAAAATACGGTCGGTCTGTCTGTCGCCTTTTGTGACAAGCATGGGTTGTTGAAGACCTGTTCTATCCAGGATCTACACGGGTCATATTTAGTAGTAAGCTTTAGGATACAAACGTGATAACTCATTCACTCATTGATCGCGAGAGTCACTTCACTGCTCACCACCTGGAACCCCGTGCTGATTGCCCGACACGCTGTGCCGAAACTAATTAGTGCTATGATTACACGATGCCATTTAGAAAGTGGTCAAATGCAACATATGTCATATTTGGGATTTCACTTTCTTAGTAAAGTACAAATTCTAGTACTTTTTCGGTTGAGTCCCATTCGGGATTCGAACCCGCACCCTCAGAGTCAGGCACCTAATCGCCAGCACACAAAGTCAGCCGCCTAGCCCGCTCAGCCACCGCGACTTCCACAAAAATGAAAGTCGGACAACTGGTAGTCTAGACTGCGTACTTTGTATACCCCTCTGATAAGTGTGAATTGGCACGGCTCCCACGGCCGAAAGCTATGATTACACGATGCCATTTAGAAAGTGGTCAAATGCAACATATGTCATATTTGGGATTTCACTTTCTTAGTAAAGTACAAATTCTAGTACTTTTTCGGTTGAGTCCCATTCGGGATTCGAACCCGCACCCTCAGAGTCAGGCACCTAATCGCCAGCACACAAAGTAAGAAAGTGAAATCCCAAATATGACATATGTTGCATTTGACCACTTTCTAAATGGCATCGTGTAATCATAGCTTTCGGCCGTGGGAGCCGTGCCAATTCACACTTATCAGAGGGGTATACAAAGTACGCAGTCTAGACTACCAGTTGTCCGACTTTCATTTTTGTGGAAGTCGCGGTGGCTGAGCGGGCTAGGCGGCTGACTTTGTGTGCTGGCGATTAGGTGCCTGACTCTGAGGGTGCGGGTTCGAATCCCGAATGGGACTCAACCGAAAAAGTACTAGAATTTGTACTTTACTAAGAAAGTGAAATCCCAAATATGACATATGTTGCATTTGACCACTTTCTAAATGGCATCGTGTAATCATAGCTTTCGGCCGTGGGAGCCGTGCCAATTCACACTTATCAGAGGGGTATACAAAGTACGCAGTCTAGACTACCAGTTGTCCGACTTTCATT
The DNA here is from genome assembly GCF_037392515.1 of Haliotis asinina. Classification (NCBI taxonomy): domain Eukaryota; kingdom Metazoa; phylum Mollusca; class Gastropoda; order Lepetellida; family Haliotidae; genus Haliotis; species Haliotis asinina. The sequence continues at coordinate 30,772,332 of NC_090281.1, read as the reverse complement.
TTTGTGGAAGTCGCGGTGGCTGAGCGGGCTAGGCGGCTGACTTTGTGTGCTGGCGATTAGGTGCCTGACTCTGAGGGTGCGGGTTCGAATCCCGAATGGGACTCAACCGAAAAAGTACTAGAATTTGTACTTTACTAAGAAAGTGAAATCCCAAATATGACATATGTTGCATTTGACCACTTTCTAAATGGCATCGTGTAATCATAGCTTTCGGCCGTGGGAGCCGTGCCAATTCACACTTATCAGAGGGGTATACAAAGTACGCAGTCTAGACTACCAGTTGTCCGACTTTCATTTTTGTGGAAGTCGCGGTGGCTGAGCGGGCTAGGCGGCTGACTTTGTGTGCTGGCGATTAGGTGCCTGACTCTGAGGGTGCGGGTTCGAATCCCGAATGGGACTCAACCGAAAAAGTACTAGAATTTGTACTTTACTAAGAAAGTGAAATCCCAAATATGACATATGTTGTAATTAGTGCTAATTACACCTGATTTCCCTGGCGGGTTTCGGGGATGGCAGGAATCTATCTAGTCATATAAGCAAGTGCGGATTGTTTAACTGTGTCGTAAAGGTATATATAGCAAGAAAGCAGGTGTGAATACATTCCATGCAGTGCGACGTGTTCTTTAATTTTGTTGCAAGGTTCTCTTGCAGACCTCTAACAGATTCACTCTCACATAGCCAATTGTAAGTGTTATCAAAACACTAATCCCATTCAGCCAAATTCCACTCTGGCTATGTGAGAGACCAGTTTTGACATAATCTGGCTAAGTGAGAGGACACCCTTCGGCCTTTTTTTCTTTGTATGTAAGAGATGAAACATACATAAACAAATTCTCTATCATATCATTGTGTGAGGTTAATTTTACAAAGCATCTATGACGATGACATGCTGTAAAAAGAATTTCCTTACACACTTTGTATTTTGTCACGAAATTAGCGTTTTTGTCGATACGTTTCTAGTATATATGGATTATTTTCAAGAGCTACTATGAGGCTAGTCTGTGACTAACAGAGCCCACTTTCATAGCTTGCCACTTTGATTTAAGGCAGAAAACACAAGGTTACGATATATTCCTTGCAGAGACATAAAATAAAGAGTCGCGTAATAGGGCGTTCACTAGACGGTATGTCAACTGTTCAGTATAGTGACTGGTCTTTTGTCATCTATCACAAATCGTATGATGAGATTCCTGTCACAGAGAAAAGAACAGGGCGAACTTTCTGAAGAGCACGTCTGGTCACTCAATAGCATGGACAGAGATTGATTATTCGCTATGTATCCTTGAGCAGTATATATGCTGGGTCCTGGCTATGCCAACTCGTGATCTACCATCAGTTGTCAGCAATGGATAGCTTGTTTTCATATTGTATTGTCCAAATAGTGATATTAGGTTTAACTTTCCACGCTAGTTATAATTCTAATTGTGATTTCTAATTTCTAGTTGTTAAAAAGTGTGAATACTCTATAGCGTGTGTTTTGACGACAGTCAATGCATCTATTTTGTAATTTGACACAGTAGAACCAATTAAGATAAGGCAAGATCTTAACGGTGATCTGAAAGTTCTTCGTCATCTTACAGGTCCAATTTCCCCACATAAGTTACTTGTTGGCTTTAATTCTCTAACTCTAATAATCTACTAACTTTTTTCGACATGTGTTCAATTGTGTTAATTCATAACTTTTCAAGTCACGATATCACTGAAATATTGCCGAGGTGATGACAAATCTTAACTCACTCACGTAGAAAATGTTTTTGTTGTTATTTTTGCGCTTCAGAACATGCTGAAGATTTCGTCCATACAATCCAACTCCGTGAAATTGTTGTCCATGATGTTGTATTTGAACATGGTCGGGATAAAATCGAAATTTACAGTGAAAGATGGCAATGAGTTGCTGTACATTTAAAAAATTGTACAAAATTGAGTGTCAGTTGCTCATTGAAATCGAAGTAATTCTGTAAATTAGCAGACGGCAATGACGATATCGATTTGGACATATAGTTTTGATGACGGACTTGTCACCTTCCGAAGATGTATGTGAATAGACCTGGACGGCGGCATCGAACGTCACCGTCAACAAAATACCGACTACGTTTAGCTAACTTGGCGCCGCCCTGCACGAAGAATGGAGTGAAACGAACGAAATTTATGTTTGACGTTTGATTAGGAGTATGGCTTGTCGAAGCCGCGGTTTCTCTAGAGCATTTGAATGAGTTTGCCATTTCACCGTGCCCTACTTGATGGGCAGCCTCGCGCATTGATCAAACATGTGACATAGTCTAAGATTTACTTGACTTAAACAACCGAAAAGGTATCGAGTTTGTGTTTGTATGTGGACGCACACACACACACACACACACACACACACACACACACACACACACACACACACACACACACACACACACACACACACACACACACACACACACACACACACACATGTGCGTGTGTGAGGAGTGATGTGATACGATTCTGAAGGTGTATATGCGATTAATTTATGAAAATGATGTATCCGGAATTTTCTTTCTTACTTAAAGTCCTCTGTATATGCACAATATCTTGTAAGATATATCGGACATGGGCGTATTGGCCTACATGGTACGCACAGCTGTCATGTTTATGTCATCGCAGGCTCCAACGGCCTACAAAGTAGATCAGTTTGTTTCGATGAAAAACGCTCCCACCTACATGATGCCAGTTCGGAATGAGTCACAGTGCTTACAAAATCATCAATCGTTTCTCTTCACTCGTTTCGAGTGACGAGGCATTACATGACGTGTCAGATCCAATGATAGAACCCTTCGCATATTTCTGACAGAATTCATCGTTGACGTCTTTTCTTATGACAGGGAGATATCAAAGCACCCCCAGGGGAAGGTACGGGCATGGACTGATTTCAGTTCTGTGTATTGATGACAGGACAATGCATGATCTGACACTTGTCTGTCGACCGGTAATGGTTGGGCGGTTTGAAATATCGTGTACTTGTCACAATCAATGTTGGAATTGTATTTGATATGGGTGGAAACCATGACGAAATTAATTTATTAAACATACGTACAATGATGATTAAAAAAAGAAAATGGTCACAGGGTGCATGCTGATAATGGCATGTCCGTACACTGAGCCAGGTGACCAATGGTCCCGGTGCAGAAACTTGCTTCTCGAGGTTACTTTCTGAGGAGGTCTGTTGGAAGACGAAGGGTAATTCTTTGTCGTTTGTGTAGCCATTGGTAAGGCTTCGGCTTTAGTCAATACAGTGGCCAGCTGAACAGGCTCTCCTTCAGTGTCCCTCTGTGCCGATATTGGTCAGTCGCAGAGGTGTTGTTTAACGCCGCACTGAGCTATATTGCAACCGTCTGAAAATAATCGAGTCTGGTCCAGACAATCCAGCATCGCGAACAACATTATTTGAACACCTTGACATGTGTTCTTTGAAAATCCCGCAAAGACCAGATGACTACTATAATTTCGTATTTGAAATCACGTTGGAATGAGGGAATGTTTTCTGGTACTCAGATTTAAGCGCATGCGAACTATGACATGTGAGGATCATTATTCATTATTCAATATGCGTTTGCATCCACTTGTTGACCGTAATTGAATAACAGTTCTTGAGTGCAGAATAACACATGTAAACATGGATTTACAGGTCGACTGATAAACTGACAGAAATAACATCATTCCCCGCGAGCTCTTTGCTATCTAATGGCTCTTTGTATGCAAAATACCTGTGAAGGTACGACTTAGCATCGGTCTTCGGTAACCCTAGAGGTGACTAACGCGATCGGGTGGTCAGGTTCGCTGAGTTGGTTCACATGTCATCGGATCCCAAATGCGTAGACTGATGCTCATGCTTTTGATCACTGGGTTGTCTGGTGCCGGCTCGATTACTTATAAGCCGCTGTCTCATTTTGCATATAGCTGAAATATTGAAGAGTAATTCGTTAAACATGAAACTTGAAGTAAGCTTAGAATGGATACACACAATTAGTGTATAATTGTAGTGAACATACAGTCTATCGTGCTAAATTGTGTTTTATTTAGTTCTATGGATATTCTGCATGTTTGCGTTTTTCGATGTTCAATGACAAAATGGACTCTGCTTTGTGAGATCTCGTGTTCCAAACAAAGTCAAAACTCGGTGAAAAATAACGATTTCTTATCAAATCTTTACACTATGACTCAACTGTTCAGATGCACGGTATTTGCACATGCTTTTTCAACAATTTTTACCCTCGTGCAGCTGATATGCATAAGGTTTGTATTCTTACCCCAAGATCAGTTCTTCGCAGCTGGTGATGGAATTCTGGAACCGGTCTGCACAATCGACACATCACAAGTAAAGTAGATTGATTGAATGACACACGGGTCAGACCGCCAGACGATCATGTCACCGTGAACATTTTCCCCAACATATTCCGGTAGAGTACCCTCGTGGTTACAGTGATGGTCGGACATACATTCATCGGGAACAACTGAGACTGTGATGCTACTTTTTGCTATTGTATTTGACACGTCCTGTGAGTTTTGTCCATAGATAAGATTTACTCACTAGATGATCGATTGTGACAAGTTTATGGAAGAGGTGTGATATATATTTACACATTATTGTCCGTTAATGCTACATTTCATGGACAGATGCATACTCCTACAAATATGCTAGTTGAACAAATGCGATAGACGCAGGAATAGGCCAGGTTGGTTGTTTAACGCTGCGCTTAGCAATATTCCAGCTGTCTGGCGGCGGTCTGTAAATACTTGAGTCTGATCCCTATAGCCCATTATCATGGGCTTCGATCTACACAACTGGGGAAGTATGGCATGTGTCTACCAGTCAGCGAGACTGACTACATAATCACGCTAGCCGACCCTTGCGACAAGCATGGGTAACTGAAGATCAGTTACGTGTCAGGTCAGGTGGACTATGGCAAGACTCTGATTTGGTTCAAGGTAATTTCACTTTCATACCCACGAGCATGGAATTTCAAGTGTGTGAATTCGTGCATTTATACCAGTCGAGAACTGTTCAGGTTAGGCAGTGCTAAAGCCTAGAATTACGTTTGGTCGCCACCTGTCTCTAGCACTTTTTAAATAGTCAACATCGATTGACATGGTACAATGAAAGGACGTGTGTCTTCTGCGACAGAGGTCAAACAATGACGGTATGGTCATGAAACAGCATTTAGGTAGCTGTTTCGCAGAAAGGAACGGTTTGTATTCATCCAGCTTAGAAATTTGAGAAGATTGGTCTCTGCTCCGATAAAAACGTTATAAACGCTTCAAGGACATATAATTCACCCTTTTCAAAACTGGCTTAAACGAAAGTACACGACATGTAATACATGTGCTTGTCTTCACGTGACTTGTCCTTCGTGCATGTGTTAGGTCATGACATCTGGCACGCACATTTGCATGGCCAGGTAGTTGTTCCAATAAGTCGCCTGACACCCATGACATTTACTATGCAATTCTGTCTTAACACTATAATAGCTCTTATAATCTTTTATCATACATCATAGTTCAGGAAATTCAAAATTCATATTTGTAGAACAATTATGACTTATTATGCCCAAATTAAAAATAAACGACTATGCTTGTAGTTTTTGAGTAGTTTTGATACAGTCTCGATACGTTTTCAGCCAGTCCAAAATTAGGAAGTAATTGTCATAGCTTGTGCCTTGGATTGCAGATCGTGGTTTCATCCTGGATATTTTGGAAGGCTTTCATCCAGTAGCCATGTTCTGGAAAGCATTTTACTGCAGCAAAACTGTTGATATTGTTTATCCATAGTAATATCCAAAGAGGAGATTACACACATATATGTCATTACAGCTTGGTTTGGGCTTGATGAAACAAAGACAAAGAATCCAAATATAATGAATCTTGAGGATCAAATTTGAATAGTGCTTGCAGACAGACCAGCAATGGCACTCGTGAGAGCATTACAGCTATGTAAAGATTACTGTGGACGCGTGCACGCTTCTTGCAGAAACCCACGTGTGGTATTTAATCTTCACGGTTCGCTCAACAATACCTATCTTCACACTCCAAACCTGCTATGGAAAATCTATAGTTCTACCCCATAAGAATTATTTCATAAAAAGAATAGTTTTAGCATTTGAATAATCTCAAAGGAGGATGGTGTAAGATGTTAACAATGATATTTTAGATTAGGATGATGATTATATAAGTACTGTAGTTTAAACGTGGAACGGTCTGAGAAATGGGGGTTGGAAAGGGATGTGCACGTTATTAGATAAAAGCATTCAAGTGTAAAATCATTGCTGTGCTGATGATGCCCTGAAAGGTGTGCTGTAAGTCCAGACTGTTCTGAGTGTTTTTAACGAGTTACATTTTCAAAATATGAAATGTGGTAAGCATGTCCATTCAGCTTTTCCTGATGCAAAAGAACTTTTCATGTTTACTATTTTGTTGACGATTTGAGACTGATGTGTTTTTGTTTCTAATTGGTCTTCGAAACCAACATGTTGCCATATTCAGATGTCTGGCAATTAAGTGTAAATATTGAGGAAATATTTCGCAAATGTGTTATTTTTGGGTTACAATTCGTGAATGAGCGACATTGTTATGTCACATCGACAGTATGTCAACTTTATGGTGACTAAGCCATACATTCATAATAAAGTCATAAATACAGTCTAACTTGGGGGCAAGAAAACAACGAGTACAGCAAGATATGGGCGTAAAACTAGCATGTAAATATAATACAGTTTAACTTCTGAAGACTATACGTATACTATGTAGTACAATGGCTATTGAGGTACAATATAAACACAAGCTCTAGATCACCAACAACTGAAGGTAGATCGTCATACTTGGAACGATGAGGACTTGTGGTACTTTCAATTCCTAGCTGGTTTCACACCATCCCTTCAGATGTTAGCAATTGTAGACAAATTCAGCCAAACATATCTGTCAACAAAACATTGACGTAGTCTAGTGGTTAATACGTTCGCTCGTCACGCCAAAGACCCGGGTTCGATTCCCACATGGGTACAATATGTGAAGCCCATTTACTTCATAATGTCCATTGTTTAGTGATGTAGTATTCAACCGGGAAGGATATTTATCTGCTCAACACGATTAGCATTGTTTCGTTTTGTTTGCGTATATGAATCAGTGTTTACTTATCATGCAGTTTTATTCAGAAAATAGCTTTGCTGCACTAGATTGGACAGTATACGTCAACGGCACTGTGTAACTTCTTTTGCTTGTACCCTTTCATGCACGAAAGCATTGAGTTAAACAGAAACCGATTCATGAAAAAGAGTTATTTTTCTACTTGACGGGAATGTTTTACAACACAGATGAATCACGTTTCCTGTCAAGCTAACCTTGTGTGGAGTTCCTTTCTCCTGGGACAATGTTATGTTCTAGAAGCTTCAAAGCTGATTGAACAATCTGTTTTAAATCAGTTATCGCCCTTAATGCAGGACTTCTGTAAGTCAGCTGACAATCCCCTTGATTTCAATTCAGCTTATTCAAGTTTGCCCATGGGCCACGAGCTGAATAATTGTCTTGCTCTGTGAATTGAACCAGCCGAACGGAATCCAATTAAATATCCTACTTCGGCATTTATCACTATCAGTCGAGGTTTCGAAAGGAGGTTTGTTCTTTCTCTGAAAGCTGCGATCATCATGTACGTGGTAACACTAGTGTTTCTGAGAAGAACGCTAAGTGTTCAACACTATCGTTCTATTTGTTTCCGTAAATTAGTGCAATCACAAGTGAGTGAGTGCGTGAGTGAGTGAGTGAGTGAGTTATAATTTGACGTCACATAGGCAATATTTCAGCCATATCGTGACGAGAACAAATAGAATTATATAGAATATGTATATGTTATGAAACCCGTCATCAAAGTATTGTAAAATAACTAGAATATCACAATTCTAATTTATGCAGATACAAATAAGAGCACAATTTGGACAAGGCGTAAAATACAAATGGGCAATAAGTCACCAACAACTGAAGGTAGATCACCATATTAGGGACAAAGCTAGGGGACTTACATTACTTTTGCTACCTGCACGGACCCTAGCTGGATGTACACCATCCCCTCAGCTGCAGGCGATTGTTGGAAAATGTAGCCGAAATTTAAAATGACAAAAATACTACGTTTACAAATTGGTGAGTTTAAATTTTACTTTGAAAGTTTTCGGACTTGCGTAACCAGCACACAATCACGGACACCACTATCTGAACTGTGTCAACAAGGTTTTACATCTTATGCGCCTGGCAAGTGTTTAGTTATGAAATGTGTTTCGGAAAGCATTTTATGTTCACTAAGTTGTATTAACATTATTTCAGTAAGGCAGTCTCCGAGGAAGCAAAGCCGGCCAGGGTTATAATTGATGATTAGTAGTCCAGGCTTGTCGTAAAGAGGGACAAACATGATTGGGTGGTCAGACACGATCATTTGGTTGATGAAAGTCAGTGTTTGTTTGTAGCCAGCTTGAAGCAGAGAATAAACACCCATATCAGCGGATATGCTATGTATCAGTTGCATTTGCTGTAGAACCATCAATACTGCGAAGGGGACATCTGGAAATTGGCTTCACACATGGCACCCATGGGGTAATCTTCGGCGCGACGGACGGACGCTTTCACCACTACCCCAAAGAACCGCTATTAAACAATGCTGAGATTGTATTAGATGCGTACTGTTTCTGACAGGACTATGGTGGGTTGGTTACCATATTTAGTCTACGTTAATGTGTAGTCTATATTTACTATATTTAATGTATGAGTTAAAACAAGAAAGTTTCATCAGCAGGATAGTGAGTGAGTATAGTTTTACGCCGCAGCCAGCAATATCCCAGCTATATGGCGGCGGTCTAAATCGGAATAATCCAGAGCAGTTGCAACTGGCATGTAACAGAAAGTTCCAGAACAGAAACTTCTGGACGCCCTTTATATTCACATACAGAGACACGCTTCCTTGGGTTAGTCGTGTCACAAACCATTCCCTGCAACGTGAAGACAAGCAGTTGTGTGAATATCACTTTTCATCTGGATTCCCAGTCCAAGCCTGTTTTGGAAGTTTGGCCATGGTTGCAGAAAGGTGAATGATACTGTTGTCACTGTCATACAGTATTGCTATTGCATTTGCACTGCCATTCAATGCATGGTGTCATGTTATTTTGTATTGCCAATATCTTCATTCTGTACTAGTCTTCACCGAACATTATTAAGCTCAAACTGTGTCTTGGTCTCAGATGTAGACTTTGAGCATAAGACATTTGAATTCTTTTCCAACATAGATTGTGTTGCATTATCTAATTTATTGGTGCAATGTACGACAGTTTTTCTTGATAGAGAAACGTACGATAGAAAAGGACTCAAGCAACAGACAATTTACAACATTACATCAACATAATTCATTACTTTCTTTTCGATGTCTTTTCTTACAATATTAATCAATGGCCACACTCTTAATGGACATGAAGGATCTGCTTTGACAACATAATCAACCACGCAGTTCCATGGCCAGTGTCCGCTTTAAAATTTAATACCGATTAGTTATTTAAATATTGTTTCAGTGTTTCCTGTACATGTCCAAGTTGGCATGAACCTGCTTGAAATTCCGTGACAATCGTTTCCGTAATGTGTTTCCAAGACAGTTGAAACTTCTCGCCTCAGGAAAGATGTCATTATGTAGAATGTGTTCTTTACCATGATGGAACTAATTGTGTCCATATAAGTGTTAATAACCGGCCAAATAAATACCAATACGTGAAACAGTCTGTGACAAGGCTGGTTTCAAGAGTGGAGGAAAATTGACAACAGCAGCCCCCTACCCTTCCGGACTCTCAGATACATCAGGAATACGTAGGGTTCTCCTCCTTGCATGTGTCCTATTCAGCCCATCAAATCAAAAGAATCGCATAACACGCAAACAACAACACAACGTACAAATATACTTCAGAGCCATTAACAGAGCACTGTTACGGTCTCGTATTACATGGAATAATCTCCGAAAATCTTGAGTGACACCGAATTCCTTCTGCTGAATGGTTGGTCATCATCCCAGCAGCTTACTTATTTAAACCAAACATGAAACATCCCACTACCTTAAATGCTATACTGCCTTTCCGAAAAACTGAACAGAATTTCAAATAAGTTAACCCTTCTCATGTATGGAATCAGATGCAGGGAGAAAGCGTTAGTGTAAAACATCACATATTTGTATCATGATGTGTTGTTTGTGGAGATAAAGGACATTACGGTCGGTTTTAGATGCACAGCGCTCTGTATAGATTCATGATGAACGAAGAATGTTTGGTGACCATTGTTGAAGAATGGTGAATTCTAGTGTGCATCGTTTTCGTAGTCCCCTGTGATATGTTGCGCTTATTATGCCTGACTGTTTATATAGTCAAATATTCATCTCAGATCACCAATTTGCCTACGTGTGTCAGCAAAATATGTATATTCGCCTGGAGAGAATGATTAAAATATTACTTAAATGAGTTCTAACAATGTATGTAATTCAACTTATGCGAAAATATGTTGGTAAATATACTTTCAGCTACATCCATCGACAATAGAATGGATCTGCATCTGCTTTTCTTAACTCATTACAAATCACCAATTGGGCTACGTGTGTCAGCGAAATATGTATATTCGGCTGGACAGAATGATTAAAATATTACTTAAATGAGTTCTAACAATGCATGTAATTCAACTTATGCGATAGTGTGTTGGTAAATATACTTTCAGCAACATCCATCGACATTTGAGTGGGATTTGCATCTGTTTTTGTCGGAATTGATTTTCGCAAATGAGACATTTGATATTCCATCCACGTTATGTCTGAGACTCAACTCTCAACATGAGTGACATGGAACAGACAGCAGACGATCAACGACGTAAAAGTTAAGTATGTCTACAAATCAATGCAATATTGGGAATGTAGTGTTTCAGTCTGTCGACGGTTCTCAGTCATCTGATATCCATTACGTCTTACAAAATGCACCTTATAGAGAAAGTGGATATTGTTGCAGTCGGCAGTTTGATGTTCTGGAAAGATATATAAGAACTTCCATTCGTTTTATTCAGGATCAATAACAGATACAACGTTTCTGAAGATATCACCGTCTAATACAATTTTATACTTGTTTGATTCAAGATCTGTTCATTCTTTACTCATTACTTCCTTCAATGAATATTATCTGGATAATATTTTGCGACTTCTTGCAAATAAAGTTTTAATTAAGCAAAACAGGAAGCATATCTAGTCTTCAGACAATATATAGGGGTTTGTCAGTGAGCGACTGTAGGAAGCCAATGGTAAAGGAAGAGACCTACGGTCTTATCTTAGCGGACTAGCGGTCTATAGCTTGTATATTATTTGTATTACATGTAATATTGATCTTTGCGTTATTAGTCTTTTATCAACTGAATCAGTCTTTAGATTCAAATTGTGATACGTAGCTAATGTTTTACTGGCCTTTTAGACAGATGTTATTGTAAGTTAAACCAAATGTTTCCCGCCAGTATATGGCTGAAATATTGCCGATGTGACGTAAAAGCATATCTTACAATATACAAGGATTAAATTTCCTGTTTATCGATGCCTGTATACGAATGTTCATTCGGGCCATTTTAAGCAACATTACGTCATGTAAGTATTGGACACGTCTTCCATAGTAGCAACTTTCCATTAGCAGATATCAATCAGCAAGGATAAATAGATGTGACTGGTTGTTTTCTTGTGCCCTGGAATCAAATCTGTAATTGAATACATGCGCAATGATCACTTTCTTTGCGTTTTCCTATGTTATTTTTTTATCAAATGTCAAACTTGATTACGGAAGACATAGTTTCCATCACAGTTAAACATAATAAATAATCAAGTCTGATACAGATAAGCCATTATTCGATATCGTGAGCAGTGACAGACGACGTCAGGTTACCATAACACACAATAAAACAAAGATAATAATTATCAACTGTGGTGGCATTTGGGGACAATATGCGTGTACCCAGAATCCAAAAGCTATATAACAGGATAGGTAGCCCCACATCATTGAGACACTCAATTTCGGCACCCATGCTTGCCATGAGGAGCCACTTTCGGAATCGGGTGGACAGGCTTCCTGACTTGATTGATACATACCATCGTGTCTCAGTTTCATTCTTCAATGCTCAATCAGTGTACGTCAATCAGTCGCTGATTTGCACATCTGGAACACTGCTATGACCGGCGTTAAACAAAAAAAGAGTAAGTCAAATCCGAATAGGGACTGCTCCATACCATTCATTGGAAAGTGGCTTATAGGAAACCTGGATGATAATGTACTGTTTCTCCCCATGGCATTTTGTACAGTGCTTCGTTGCGTTTTCGATATCAACTCAAACACCACACTGCGCCTTTCACGGTGTTTTCAATTGATTCTCTGAGTACACGTAGGTCAGGCTGACTCTATAAACTACTTGCAGAAGGTTTCATCTAGACTATTGGGATCCAGATAATGCCTGTGAAATGACTGAAGCGCCTTTGTAAAAGCTTTCCTTGAACCGGTTGTCTACTAAATTACCCTCCCTCTCCGGGAAAGTAGAAGGTGGGTCACTGAAAGAAATCCCCACGTCCGTCATTGAGACACTCAATTTCCGGGACTGATAGGGTAATACCATTGGGTATCAGAAACAACGTCTCAGCATTGCCATGTCCTGCGGGAATGGCTTCTTGCTGAAATTCACCTGTAACGAGGGGCGCTGAAATGATTCAATTAATGGGAAATGTTAAGTTGCCTTATCTCAAACGGAAGGAAGCTAATCCAGCCGTTGATCGAAGGGCAACTTCGTATAAGCTTTCACAGCTTGTGGTGTTAGGGGTATGATCAATGTAGGTTAACAGATTTTGTATTCGGTGGCTCTCATATCTCAAACCAGAAACAGGGATCAATGGAGAATTGAGAGAAGACACTCTCTGCGGGATAACGCGGATTAATGTAAACTGTGTCGCGGTGTAGCAGACAAACGGCTCTAATGTGCATATTTGTAATGCATTTATCCCGCGTCTACTTTCGACAGCAATGGCTACAATTAACTGAAGGGAATGAACCTACACAAGATCAACTATGCTGAGTTAGGACGGTGGGATCTTCAAGTGTTACCTTAAGCACTGAACTGAAAGGCAATGAAATGCTATGTACAAACAATCAAAATGGGTTCACCATATAACAATATAATGGTTACGTAAGATTTCTCCACATGATTACTATATACCATGTGGTAATGTAAAGATAATGCCATTTGAGTTTCAATCTTACCTTGTCCAAGAAACACTTTGACATCTATCTGAGCATCTGCTTCCAATTTGCATTTATTTTGGTTCAATTAAAGCTGAAGTAATAAACCTATGCAGAAAATGTTTAATGTTCATGTGTGTGTGTGTGTGTGTGTGTGTTTGTGTGTGTGTGTGTGTTTGTGTGTGTGTATCGAATAAAGATCTAATACAAAATATAAATATAGGTAGTCAAGCTTATCACAATGAATGGGTCGATGTACACTGAAACAAATGTTTAGAAACCACAATCCATTGTTGCAGAATCGGACGTGGAAAGCCCATGAACTACATAGCTTTATTACATCACCTTTATTTAGTACAACCAATCTGTTGGTGGAGACAGGGTTAATCTACAGCACGCAACTACTACAATCTACATATAGTCTCCCTGGTGTAGACGGAACGTGCGGGAACAAGTTCTTTATCCTAAAGGAAGCCTTATTGTCAAACAATAAACCTTCAGGGGCACCTGGTCCAAAGCTTTCAGTTATACTACTACTAAAGTTTCAGAAAACTAAATCGTAAACAACATGACTGCTATATTGCCGATGTGACGTTAAATACTAACTCACCAAGAACAATAATACACTTCTGGGGTCCGAACATCGATTTACGTTGTGAAGATTTACTAAGGAAACTGGATGAATTTACTGATGCGTACAAATTATGAATATAAATATCAAACAAAAGCATTAAAAGGCAGCTTTAGAAATCTATTTACCTGCATACCAATAAGTTTTATCCAATATTTCAGTCATCGAATCTGAGGATATATGAATTCCACATTCGCCGTGAATCATACAGTTTGACGTATATCATCCAAGGAATAAATATACTGTATATCTTTTACGTGCTAAAAGTTTTTCTACCAAATCACATTTTGGTATCCCCAAGTGTCAGATCCATATAATATTATTGGTTTTGTCTTTGTATTCAAGGAGTTTAAGAATATGTTAGGTGATTTAATTCCAGTCAGACGAGGTTAATATAACATGTACAAAGTCAACAGTGGCATCATTTAACTCAATATCAAGCATTGTAAGTAAATAAGGTATCCACAAAGTATTCCCACAGAGAATAATTCGACACATATATTTCCCTTACCACAACAACCATCAGCCAGTTCGTTTTGAGTGTCTACATATTACAATTTTACAAGCCAACACCAGTGGGAAATGGTCGGACTAAATGCGATCATTGCCAGCTCCTTAATCCATGTTGGTCTCATTGGGCCAAGTTAGCTAATCACATCTTTTCTTATGTTTGTCTTTTTATGTACTTGGCATCAGTCATATTCACAGACATTCGCAATGTGGTTCCTTTCGACAAAGTGTCTATTTAGGCGCTCGCCTTTGTAGTGCTTTATCTTCGCATTTCAAAACTGCAGAGCGTGTATATTCTGTCGGAGTGAGTGAATTTAGATCTACGCCGCATTCAGCGACCTCGCAGCTATATGGTTGCGGTCTGTAAATATCACGTCTGGACCGGACAATCAAGTTATAAACAGCCCAAACATCGATCTGCCCGACTGGGAAACGATGACGTGTCAACCAAGTCAGCTACCCTGACCATTCGATCCCGTTTCTCGCCCCTTACGACTGATTTTTATAACTGCACGTACTTTATAAACTTTAACATGTGCACAAGTGCTCATAAGATGATAATAAAATACGGTCGGTCTGTCTGTCGCCTTTTGTGACAAGCATGGGTTGTTGAAGACCTGTTCTATCCAGGATCTACACGGGTCATATTTAGTAGTAAGCTTTAGGATACAAACGTGATAACTCATTCACTCATTGATCGCGAGAGTCACTTCACTGCTCACCACCTGGAACCCCGTGCTGATTGCCCGACACGCTGTGCCGAAACTAATTAGTGCTAATTACACCTGATTTCCCTGGCGGGTTTCGGGGATGGCAGGAATCTGTTTAGTCATATAAGCAAGTGCGGATTGTTTAACTGTGTCGTAAAGGTATATATAGCAAGAAAGCAGGTGTGAATACATTCCATGCAGTGCGACGTGTTCTTTAATTTTGTTGCAAGGTTCTCTTGCAGACCTCTAACAGATTCACTCTCACATAGCCAATTGTAAGTGTTATCAAAACACTAATCCCATTCAGCCAAATTCCACTCTGGTTATGTGAGAGACCAGTTTTGACAGAATCTGGCTAAGTGAGAGGACACCCTTCGGCCTTTTTTTCTTTGTATGTAAGAGATGAAACATACATAAACAAATTCTCTACCATATCATTGTGTGAGGTTAATTTTACAAAGCATCTATGACGATGACATGCTGTAAAAAGAATTTACTTACACACTTTGTATTTTGTCACGAAATTAGCGTTTTTGTCGATACGTTTCTAGTATATATGGATTATTTTCAAGAACTACTATGAGGCTAGTCTGTGACTAACAGAGCCCACTTTCATAGCTTGCCACTTTGATTTAAGGCAGAAAACACAAGGTTACGATATATTCCTTGCAGAGACATAAAACAAAGAGTCGCGTAATAGGGCGTGCACTAGACGGTATGTCAGCTGTTCAGTATAGTGACTGGTCTTTTGTCATCTATCACAAATCGTATGATGAGATACCTGTCACAGAGAAAAGAACAGGGCGAACTTTCTGAAGAGCACGTCTGGTCACTCAATAGCATGGACAGAGATTGATTATTCGCTATGTATCCTTGAGCAGTATATATGCTGGGTCCTGGCTATACCAACTCGTGATCTACCATCAGTTGTCAGCAATGGATAGCTTGTTTTCATATTGTATTGTCCAAATAGTGATATTAGGTTTAACTTTCCACGCTAGTTATAAATCTAATTGTGATTTTCTAGTTGTTAAAAAGTGTGAATACTCCATAGCGTGTGTTTTGACGACAGTCAATGCATCTATTTTGTAATTTGACACAGTAGAACCAATTAAGATAAGGCAAGATCTTAACGGTGATCTGAAAGTTCTTCGTCACCTTACAGGTCCAATATTGTATTGTCCAAATAGTGATATTAGGTTTAACTTTCCACGCTAGTTATAAATCTAATTGTGATTTTCTAGTTGTTTTACTGTCCTTTGTACATATATTCCATTTCAGTGTTAAATGTGCTCGTCACGATATGGCTGACATATTGCCGATGTGACGTAAAATATTAATTCATTCACTAACTATATCAACTCCGGCTATCATTAAACAGTTTGTGTATTGTAAACATAAATCCAGACGATGCGTTGTTGTGCAACACACATACTGGTAACGATGTATGAAATATACACATAAGACAAATAGGGGTAGATATACATTTGTCGAGTTTATTTGTCCCAGGAGATCGAAAAAACATTTAAGTGATTTTTCGATAAGGAAAACAAGGCGACTGAAATCCAGAGATATTATTTATATTCATACATGTACATGAAAACACAATCTTGACCTTGATAAAAATGAATATCCAAACTAAAGCGCACGTATCACACACTTCACTAAGTGACACTATACTGAATCATTTATTGCATTGTATAAACTTGCATTTGATTCCCCTTAATATTTATGAAGATATCCGCGCCTATGTTTATACTGAAAGGAAACGAGGTTCATAAGATTACACATGTGCATGCATGCATAAACATTATAGATAGGGTGTGACTCGACAAAGCAAGTTGTCCAGTGATATAACACCACATCTGTTCATTTTACACTTGTCACGGGACAAATCTTTCAACAAGGACGTAGTGTTACGGTTAATGATTTGCCGTGACAAAATTAAGGTATATGAATCCTCCCAGCAAAGTATAACACAAAAAAGTCTTAAATATTCAATATTATGTACTGACCAAAGCGCAAGATACAATAATTCACGATAGAGGTTTCTCGTACAATGCAACTGAGTCAAATCTTAAGTAATGGGTCACAAATATAATATAAACTCACCAAAGTCTTGGTTTGAGAGCGAGAAACAGTTCTACTAAATCTTTCACAGCGAGCTTTTTTTGAAAGTACGTGAACGTTGGCGAAGAGGCAGACAGATGTAGATAGGCCAAATATTGAAACAACACCAATATCAGTGTGTGTGGTCATCACAACGATCTGGATTATATATAGACAGTCACAGATTCTAGAGCATCCCAGCAAAGTATCGAATCGGACTCGTGTTTGCCAACAGTCAAAAACAGATACTCGTATACATAAGATCACGTAAGGGGAAGCAAGTCTCAAGCGCTACCTAAAAAGGTGTGCCGCTAAAATACTATCGCCGTGATACGAAATGTGCCCATCTTAATTATGACTCAAAACTCTAAACATTGTGACCGTCACTATCACTTTATCCGTAATAATGGAAATTATAGAAAATACTCTCGCATAACAGTGACTCCATATGCATTCTACCGGAGGCTGTTTTTTTTTCAAGGTCGAAAAGGGTGTTCAATTATCTGATTACTGTAATCTGATTGAATGATTATAATTTTATGAATGTGTATCGATGCCGTAACTGATATTCTGTTCAGTTTTTATTGACGATGTATCAATAGAGTTCATTGATACTCGTGACAATTACACCGGATTTGATGATTACATAGATCAAATACAAATGTTTTACACAACGTTCATGTAAAGTGCACAGAAAAATGACAAATCAAATCTACTTGAAACTTTCAACAGCTTGAACAAAAATGCTCGAAATACCTTTGTATGATTTACCATTTACACGTAATAACTCATGATATTACTACTGTCTATGTTTAAGAATATTACCAACGTTACCAACGTTCTGTGTTTTGTAACAAACGTTGTCAAACATCTCGCTGTTGTAATAACACTGGCATGTATATATATTCGATGCAAAGGTCCGAGTCATCATTTCATATTTCAATTAGGAAAAAATTCAATTTTATTATGGATAATATACCTTGTTACTATTAAGTATGCTTTAAATTAGTAAGTTAATTTAAGTCTAATTTATTCGAACGTGGATACATACATTGTACGTATTTGTGTCTGTACATTATAATTATTCCATTATATGAAACAGGAGAACGTAATGAATACCCCAAAAGTAAATACTATTATGTCGGGTTTTAATTCTTTGAAATTTCGTATATTGCCTCCTATTTGTTAGGAAGCTGAAGAAAATAAATCTTCAGTAACCCCTAAACCATTAAAGGTAATTCAATCAGTGTGCATAAAAGGTATTTTAGCATCCATTCCGTTTGTGACACATGTGCGTCTCTCGGCTGTCATAGGTTCAGGTCAGTGAACCACATCGTTTTTATATGCCCTGTATATTATCAAGGGTATATTTTGCTTCTGCACACATTCATTCTCACGGCGGTTCCTGTCGACAAGATGTCTGTGTCTGCGCTCGCCTTTGTAGTGTTCTGTCTTGGCATCTTGAAACTGCATGAGGCACAGGGTGAGCATATTCTGTTGGCGGTTTTTAGAAGACAAATTGTTAAGCTTTGATAATTGCTCCGTTAATGCTATAAACTCAACGTCCATATGATACAATAATATCGATTCCAATACACAGCATGATCGTTGAACCATATGTACTCCAAGTAAGTTTGTGTGTCAACAAGTAATTTAAGACATGATATTGTAGAAGATACAAATTAGCACAGAAGCAATGAGGTAATCAGGAAACAATACCTATAAAATAACTTAGCGCCAAACGAGTGTCCTTGATTACCTCCCTTATAACTTTGTATGCCAGGTGATGAAGCTACAGTAGACGAGAGCATAATATCGACGGGTGATGCCAATATCATACATATTCTTCTTTTATATTTAAATGAATTCAAAACTTTAAACCAGGGTTAGGACGGGAATAGTGCTAGCGAAAAAAAAAAAAAGACAATGAGTTTGAAATTTGTGTTTAGACGAATTTTGATGTCATTTTTGTGACGATTACTAGGAGGAATTCGTACAAGGGAAGAAAACTGTACATCGCTTTTCTCCTGGTATGGGACAGGGCATGGGGCAGTATTACCAAGGGGGGATGAGGAACGTTTATGGAGAGAAGAAATTGTTTAGAAGAACATTTAATGAAACTTACTTGACTTTGCAATAGAACTTTCCTGTACGTCCTTTTTCACCACTTATTTATTATCACCCCTTGTGAACTCCTTCGGCAAAAGGAAGTAGAATGGCTCTTTAACGCCCTTGAGGTTCACTCACAGACATGTTTCGGAAAATAAAAAAGAACGGACACTGCTACTCTGGTTTCTTAGATTCAGTATAGCAGCGTAACGAATAATACTGAGCGCAAGTTTAATTAGAATCTGCGGGATCTTCAATGTTAAAATATTTTTCACCCATGGGCGTGATTTTTCTCATGGGAGAGCGAGTGTAAATTTTTGAGTTTTTTAAAAAATTGCTTGCATTTGTCATCCTTAGCACATATTCATAACAGCTGCATATTTATTTTTGTCAAGTCTCTTGTGAGAGAGAGGCCACGGTGCGGAGAGTGTCTGGACTTTGTGAGTCCAGAATTTAATTGTGACGTGTTAAAATGTATCTGGAAAATCCTCCAGTAATTGTCGTAGCCTCATCAGAACTAGGAAAAAATCATTTACCAACCTTAAAGTCCGTGGACCACCTAATTCCAATTCACTTGAATGTCAACTCCTTGTTGTACGCTCTACTGCATCATCCATCTCATCAAATAAAGCTTCTAATACACCTGGGTTAGAGATTCCTGTGACAAATGAGAATCTCACAGGATTAGACATCGTTTATCCTTTCACCATGTGAATGGTTATATGTTCATTGCGAAAAAGAGTAAAAGGGGAGAATGTATCTCGTGAAAATGCAGATCCAACTGTCGCAACGACATATTTTCTAAAATGAGGAGACCACAACCACGGACCTGTACACAACGAAGCCTGGGTAAATCTTTCGACTGTAGCCCAAATAGCAATAATTTATTAAAGATAGAAAGGTAAACGCAAAATCAATCTTGAATATATTACGTATATAAAGATTACAAATTAATAGTATGGATACTTTAATCTATAGTTTAAACTAATTTCCTCAAGTAATCGTGACTGAAGTGGCAAACATAAACATGCATATCAATGCCGGTCTATACCAATAACATAATTACATAACATACATGATCACAACACTTCATGTCTCGCTCGTCAGTCGTCACAATAAAATTTCAGTTATCAAGGCAGGCTCTGTGCGGCACTGGCAGTTAAAAACAACAACAACAAAAAAGAACAAACCAAAAACTAAAAAGCAAAACAACCCAAAAAACAAAAAAAAAACCATAAAAAACCTAACAAACAAAAACAAACAAAACAGATAAAAAAAACACCCCCAAAAAACAAACAAAAACAGACAAAAAAATACCCCCTAAAAACAAACAAGCAAACAACCCCCCCCCCCAAAAAAAAAAAAAAAAAAAAGAAAATCAAACCAAACAGATTAATAAATGAATACATTTAAACAAATGGATGTAGTACTAAAAGAATACCAAAATATGCACGCCTCAGGTAAAAAGATAGAATTCAAAAGTGGCAAAACCGGCAGATAGTTTGTTGTTTTAACCAGCTGCCTGACAGTTGGTATGTCTGACCAGGGAGACTCTGACAAGCTGTTGTTAATACATGTGATCCAGCGATCGGTTTGCGTTCATGTTCTGGAAGGGATGGCCGTGGTGTATCATTTATTCTTACATTCAGTCACATATGTACTTCTTTCTATTATTCGTTTTCTTTATTTCTTTCATTCATACGAAAATAATTCTTGCTCTTAATTGACTCATTCTTTGTAAAAAATCCGACTGATACAGTAAACTGGATGAAGTACTGATAAACGCAGCCGAAGTTGCGCTGGAAACGAACCAAGTCCCCGTGTGCGTTGGAGCATGACGAGGCACATGTGAAATAGTACAAACGGTAAAGAAAGCAAGCGAGTGACCTATCCCTGTTGAAGACTCTTCCTGGTCTGACAAACAGGAGAAATAACAAAAATGCTACGATTACAAATCCTGGTAAGTTTAAACTGACTTTGAAGGTTTTGGGACTTACGCACCCTCTCAGGAGGACAATACTTTCACAGTACTTCAACTCCCTTTGAGTTTACAGTTACTAACAATTCAAGCTACTAAACTGCCAATCATTAAAATACATCTGTTTACAGAGCATATTACTCAAAATCAAATCAAGAAATCAATTTCTTCAAAACACCCCCATAATTAAATGAGAACTGTGTTGAAATGGTCCTTAATGGACTTAACTGTAAAGTACTTATCCCTTGTGATGGAGAATTCAACACAGTCACGCAGGATATGCTTCACCGTGATTCTCTCATCACAAGGGATACAAAATGGAGGATCCTCAACTTTTAACAGGTATGCATGAGTATATCTTGTATGGCCAATACGACATTGTCTTAAAATAACCTCTTCAAATCTGGACTGACAACCCAAGTAGGTGTAACCAATACACGGGTTTATTTCATGTAATTTATTTATACCTACTTGGATGTCCCACTTCTTCTGCATCAGATCGCGGGTGTAAGTTCTATTGCTAGCTCTGTAATCAGAGTATGGAATAAGAAGGTGTGTCACAGATTTGTTGAGTGCTGCCGTGGCAGCAAGATCGGCCATCATGTTACCAGAGATGCCTACGTGGCTGGGCAACCCCGAAAGACGATGTCGTACTGGCCAGTGGCAAAATCATTATACAATTAAAAGTGGATGTTTACATGATACATGATTTTTAGTCGCATGAAGACAAGAAAGGGAGCCTGGATAGATTATGTATTTGTTTATGTTTAGGGTGTCTTTGAATATATTTAAGAACCGTTAATATGGCGTTTGTTTCCGCTGTGAAAATAGAGCTGCTATCCGGTAGTCTAGACGATATTGTTCTGGATCCAATGACCGTGGCGAAAGCTACTGCGCCCCCCGTCTATGAATATGGATTTGTAATTGTTATATTTGAGTTTTAATTGATGATATTTTTGTTCATATTGTAAGACATTTGTTTCTGATTTTTTTAAATGATGTTAATGTTAAGTCAACTTGTGGCCTAACCAATTGTCAAGGAGGACAAGAAAGAAGTTGGAAAGGCGACATGCTTTCCAGATCAATGCCGGCAGAAGAAATAAATGGTTTAATTCTGTGCCCTAGAGGCCGTACAAGACAAGATTTTTTTGGTATACAAATTGTCATAAAGCGGATTGAACACACAGTTATAGTCAGGGTTAGATTCATTAGAATATAGTGATTATTTAGTAATGTATTGTAAAGACAATTTTATACAACGTTGTGTGAGAGATGTTTCATCGGCCTCAACGTAGAGACTGTCAATAGGTGAAGTTCTGAAAGACCCAAGAGAAAGTCTTAAGCCATGATGGTGGACAGAATCAAGAAGTTGAACCCACTCGGACTTGAAACCGTCTGTCGGTTAAACACTGTGATATAAAATGAGGTAAACGGCCTCTCAGCCCAAAATCATGTTAATCCTTTAAAATGCCATGCTTCTAGTTGGTATCGTACGCTTTCTCAAGATAAAAAATATCGACACAGCAAGTTGTTTATTTACTATATCATTTTTTGACGAAGGATTCTAAACGTACCAAATGATCAGTGTTTTTTTATTCTTCCGAAAACCACATTGCATATTTGTAATGAGGTTATTGGTTTACATATACTAAATTAATCTGTTATTTACCATTCGCTCCATGGTTTCACAGACATAGCTGCTTAAAGGTATCGGTCTGTAATTGGAAGGATCAGTATGATCCTTACCAGGTTTGGGTGTAGGGATTACAATGGCATTACGCCATGAAGGGGGGAAAGTTTCCGGATGTCCATATTTTGTCTAATATATTGAAAAATGTGAACAGGCACGAGTTTCAGTAGCTGATAATGAATATTGTCATCACCCGCTGCTGTGTCATGAGGTTGAATAAGAGCAGTATATAGCGCATGTAATGAAAACACTTCATTATAAAATCTAGTCTTCATCGTTATCTGATTCAAAATTAATTTTGTCTTCTCCTGTTGTTTCTGATATCTCTGAAACCCATGGACATAATTTGACGATGAAGAATTTTGGCAAGAGTTTCGCCAATTTTATTTGCAATTTGACATTTGTCAGTAATTGAATTATCACCATCTTTGAGGTGGTGAACTGCAGATTTTGAACCTTTGTCTTTAATTCTTTGAACCATGTTCCATACTTTGGACACTGGCGTGCATGAGTTAATTTTGGAGATATTGTTCCTCCAAGATTGTCGTTTGCTTTGTTTGAGGGTACGGCGCGCCTTTGCATTCAGTATTTTAAATCTGTTCCAGTTATGGACAGTTGGGTGATGGCTGAAATATTTATCTGCCTTTTCCCTTGCTTTTCTAGCATTTTTACACTAAACCATGGCTTTCGTACATGTGGAGATTTGACGATCTTGGTATGCACTCATCAGCAATTACATTTAAAACGTTAGAAAATACCTGAATAGGATCAGCAATATCACTGAAACATTCGGGTCTTAGTTTAGATGTGCATTGAGTTTGAAATAAGGACCAGTCCGCCTTGGAAAAATTCTATCTTGAATAAGATGAAGAATCAGTCGCAAAAGATTAAGATAATATCATTGGAAAGTGATTACTTCCACAGAGATCGTTGTGAACTGACCAGTCAAATGCATTAAGTAGATTAGAGCCTGCAAGAGACAAATCTAGAGAAGAGTAGGTGCCGGTTGCAGGATGCAGATAAGTGCATCATCATCATTAAAATGCGCAGGTCATTATTTGAGACAAAATCTTCCAGTATTTTACCTTTAGTGTTAGTATTTGTACCACCACAGAGTGGATTGTGACCCTAAAGATCACCCATTATAATGCATGATTTCGGAAGTTGATCATAGAGAACTTGGAGATCAGTCAGGTGAAGTGTTGAAGAAGGTCGAACATATAGTGAGCATAATGTAAGGACAACATGAAGTGTAAGTCTCACTGCAACGGCTTGGAGATTAGTTGTACGTGGCACATGGCGGTGGATAACATTCTCACCCGAAGGTGAGAAATAATGATATGCATCGTACCAGGCTTGCTGACTTGATTGACACATGTCATCAGTTCCCAATTGCGCAGATCGATGGCCATGCAGTTGATCACTGGATCGTCTGGTTCAGACTCGATTAATTACATAAAACTGGAATGTTGCTGAGTGCGGCGTAAAACTAAACTCACCCACTAAATAGAATTGACTTATGTGTCATTATACTTTCTTCTGTTTTAAAGCATATGTTTGCAAAATAAAGAAAACAAGCACATGAAAATATTTTCGTTCATGAGCGAGATTAGTCGAATTAAGACCAGCATGATTTCATTTTTTGTCATGATACTTTTATTCATTTACAGCCTCCAAAAACTTAAAAAAAGATATTTTCAGTGCAAGTCCATATTCTTGCACTTGTGGTGGCCAGTGGTCCTGTGCGTAGTGCTCAGGTCACAAATCAGTTGAGCACCATCGAGCTCGGACAGTCCTTGGATGGGTGGCCGTGTTTGGCAGTTGGACGCCTGTCCAGCCCCACAACGAAGCACATGTGAAACATGTGGTCTCACCTTAGGCAAGTGAGTTTGTTCAAAATAGCCTCTGTTCACCCAGCAGAAAATGGGTACCCGTTAAGGTAAAGTCATGCGACTATAACCTTCTAGCGCCTAACAGGCAGCGTGGGTTATCCAGGGTAAGCACTTATATAATTATATCCGTGTGTTAGCGCTTCGAGCATGCTTCCATGGTGATTAGAGCGTTATAAGACTTCACATTATGATTTACAGATTAGGATAACATGCAGCACAAAGGGTTCGGGTTATCCTGGCACAGTCAGGCTGGTAAAGCTCATCATCAGCTCAGGACCCTCGCCCAGCCAAACAGCGAATGGGACTTCTCCCAGGAAACACATCCTAGTCGAACCCACCAAGAACTTTCCGGAGAATATGAAGGCTCCCCAACACTGCAGCCTTCTGCATTACCCAGATTGTCAGAAGGGCTGTGCTTCCGGTGGAGAACCCGGGTACCAAACCAAAGACGCCGAGAACAATGGGGAGTCTGACGACAGTGTATTTGGGATGCAAGCGAGACATTTGAAAGGCGAGGTCCGCATATTTATCATGCTTTTCCTGAATATTGCCAATGACATTGCTGTGAAAAGGGACAGAAAATTCAATGATATAAATAATTTCATTGGTTTTATCAAAAAGGACAAGATCAGGTTTTTTATCAGGAATTCGTCTCAGGTTGTATATTGGCCTATTCCAGAGAAGTTTAAAATCATCATTTTCCAGGACGCCCTGGACATGTTCAGGGGCGTACCATGGATGGCCAAAGAAAATATCAATATGAAATGTCGTCTTTGCAGTGAATTTATTATTATTTACAGATTAGGATAGAATGCAGCAGAGAGGGTTCGGGTGATCCTGGCACAGCCAGGCTGGAGAAGCTCATGATCAGCTCAGGGACATCACCCTCTCTACATATTATTATTCTCACTTGTAAGAAATAGCGGAATTAAGTCAAAATGAGTTTATTTTTGTACAATCTTATAAATATACCTTCATTCATTCACAACCTTCAATACAAGAGTAAAAGTAAATATTCTCTTTCATGGGCCAAATGATTTTTGCACATGGGCGAGATTTTCTTAAATCGTTTTAACTTAGCTGAATTAAGTCAAAATGAGTTGAATTTTGTGTCATGACACTCATAAATGTGCTTTCATTCATTTACATCCTCCAAAATACGTGAAAAGATGTATTTGGAGTAAAAGGAAATATTTTAAAAACCGCTCTAAATTAGAGGAATTAAGTCAAAATGAGTTGAATTTTGTGTCATGACACTCATAAATGTGCTTTCATTCATTTACATCCTCCAAAATACGTGAAAAGATGTATTTGGAGTAAACGGAAATATTTTAAAAACCGCTCTAAATTAGCGGAATTAAGTCCAAATGAGTTGAATTTTGTGTCATGACACTCATAAATGTGTTTTCATTCATTTACATCCTCAAAAATACGTGAAAAGATGTATTTGGAGTAAACGGAAATATTTTAAAAACCGCTCTAAATTAGCGGAATTAAGTCCAAATGAGTTGAATTTTGTGTCATGACACTCATAAATGTGTTTTCATTCATTTACATCCTCAAAAATACGTGAAAAGATGTATTTGGAGTAAACGGAAATATTTTAAAAACCGCTCTAAATTAGCGGAATTAAGTCCAAATGAGTTGAATTTTGTGTCATGACACTCATAAATGTGTTTTCATTCATTTACATCCTCAAAAATACGTGAAAAGATGTATTTGGAGTAAACGGAAATATTTTAAAAACCGCTCTAAATTAGCGGAATTAAGTCCAAATGAGTTGAATTTTGTGTCATGACACTCATAAATGTGTTTTCATTCATTTACATCCTCAAAAATACGTGAAAAGATGTATTTGGAGTAAAAGGAAATATTTTAAAAACCGCTCTAAATTAGAGGAATTAAGTCAAAATGAGTTGAATTTTGTGTCATGACACTCATGAATGTGCTTTCATTCATTTACATCCTCAAAAATACGTGAAAAGATGTATTTGGAGTAAAAGGAAATATTTTAAAAACGGCTCTAAATTAGCTGAATTAAGTCCAAATGAGTTGAACTTCGTGTCATGATACTTATTGACATACTCTCATCCATTTTCAACCTCCCAAACATAGACAAGCTTGTATTTTGGGTATACGGAAATATCCTCTCCCATGGGCAAAAATGATCTTCTCACATGGGCGAGATTTTTTACGAAATCGCTTTAAATTAGCAGAATTAAGTCCAAATGAGTTGAATTTCATTTCGCGACAGTCATGAATATTCTTTCATTCATTTAAAAACTGCAAAAACATGCATTTTGTGTAAAGTAAATATTCTCGCCCATGGGCCTAAATATTTTTCATCCATGTGAGAGATCTTTTTTAAAAATCGCTCTCATTCAGTGGAATCAAGTCACCACGAGCTGAAATTTGCGTCATGATACTTATAAGCATACTTTTATCCATTTACAACCTCCAAAACATTACGTCTTGACGAAACTAAGCATTGCCGTCCATGGGCCTGCCTGTAGGCCGCTGTTCGCCCATGGACACGCCCATAGGCGAGCGAGTTTAAATCTTGAGTTTTCAATTTTTTAAATGTTTTTTTTCCATTTTTTTTCATCCTTAACACATATTCATAACAGGTGCATGTGTATTTTTGTCAAATCCCTTGTGAGAGATTGGTCACAGTGTGAAGAGTTTCTTGACTTTAGTGAATTAAATTGTGACATGTTTTTTACTTTTCAAAATCACCATGTTGTAGCAGTTTGGACACATAAAAAAGCTGTCTTCTTTGACAATAACACCTTCAACAACTGCCTTTAACGATTACAATCCAACCATTGAGTGGGGGTAGTATTTATTTTCACATACATTTTACGTACACAACTAGCACATAAAACATAAAGGTTTGCTGTACATGAAAAAGACAATCTTGACCTTTATACGAATGTAGAGTACACGTATTACAGACTTCACGAAGTGACAAGATACTAAATCATCTATTGCATTGTATTGTATAAACCTGTGTTTGAAGCCCCCTAATATTGGGAGAAGGACGTGCCTATATTTATACCGCATGTAAGCGAAGTTACTATGACTACAAATGTGCATTACAAGGAGGAGTGTGACCCCATAAAGCAAGTTGTCCAGTGGTATAAAAGCGGTTCTGTTTATTTTGCACGTGTCACGGGACAAACCTTTCAACAAGGACGTAATTACATGTGCATTGTACCGGAGGCTGTTATTTCAAGCGGTGTTCAGTTATTGCTTATTGCTGTAATCTGATTGAATTATTATATGCATGTGTATCGATACTGTAACTGATATACTATCCAGTGGTTTTTGACGATGGATTAATAGAGACTGTGTTGTTACACGTGATAATCACGGTCTACGTATTTTTAATTACCAACGTACTGTGAGTGAGTGTCAGTGAGTGAGTGAGTGAGTGAGTTACACCGTCACATTTCGGCGAAATCGTGACGAGAACATGGGTGATATTGAAATGAAAGATGTATATATTATGAAAACCTGTCATCAAAGGACAGCAAAACAACTAGAATATCATATAATAAAATATTTATCTGCTTACCATTCAGTCAAAATCTAATTCTTCTAAAAATACATGAACATGAACTTACAGTACTAAAAGATCATTCATAGTTTGTGATTTGGTGTCAGGTTTCACTGTTTGAAGGATACAAAAGCTTTTTAAAGTTTGATTCTTGGATTGTATTGTGTCACTCTCTGTTCATCTCTCAATTTTGGGATGGACACACTTGGAATTTGAATGAGTTACTGTGGGAGTTATAGAAAGACCCCTAGTCCATTGTGTGTACTGGCCCATTATCAGGGAGAAAACGTTTGACTGATCCTGTTGCTTGTTATGTTGTTTGCCCAGCACTTCGGAAAGTACAGAAAATACTGAAAAAGAAATTCCAACTTATTTTCCTTTGTGTGTTTTACTCGTACTGAGACTACCCAAATGTCTTCTGAGAACGATTCCAGTCACATTTCATCACGTTCATGGATTAATATCTTGTTCGTACTCTCTTGTAGCTAAGGAAATGAGCGAGTTATTTTTGTCTAACTGGCAACAATTTATCAATTTGAATATGTTTATATGCGTGTTTGTGCCTATGTCTAAGATTGTGAGAGTTTGCGTCAGTGTATTGAGTCTGTATGTGCCTCTCTCTCATACGGTCTCTTCATATTTCCCTTGCAGGTGAAAGCATTTCAAATGGGAAAGATGCAAAACAGAGCAGTACGGATGACATCCATGTTGCTAGCCGTGCTCTTGATATATCTTATTTAAACAGTGGATCACTAACAGCCCGAGGCAACCTGTCCTGGTGGGATTTGGACCTGAGGGGGTACTTCACCATCAGCAACATCACCCTCACAGCAAGGAACAGCACGGGTTAGTGTTCATATAGATTTGACATATCGATATCACTTGAACTTCATCCCTTCCTAATAAAATACATAAATTAGGGACGTACAATGTGTCTTATAAATTCTATGTCATTGTCGCTGCAATTCAACATCATTTAACTGCCCTGAAAGAATGGTTACTCTTGTTTGTTCAGGATCAGGCTAGTCTGTTAAATTGACAGAAGACTATACTTTTCAAAGAATATAAATTTTACCGAGCTTCTAGTATGAATGCCTTAACTATGTTAAAAGCATGCATTTATGTGTGATACCTACCATGGGCTGTTCACAGTAACCCACATGACAAATGCGTACGTGGAAGTGGCGGACAAGGATATCAGCCTCTGCTCTGATGTCCAGGCGGTGTGGTGTGGAGCAGTACCTCATGGAATTGCTCCTGGGGAGAAGGTCACCTTCACCTGCAATGGTATCGCCCCTGTCCGCTTTGTCCGTGTCACAAGGCGCTCCCCAAATCACATACCCCTCGCGATCGGACATGTTGACGTGCAAGGGGAAGGGGCAACGAAACCATATCGTGAGTAAACCATGGACCGAAAGTTGTAAATCATTATCTCTTAAGTTAGGAGTTAAGGAGCAAGTTCACATATTTTATCTTTGTACCGGGTGCCTGAGCCCCACGCAAACACCGCCGGTTCTATGAAACCACTGAATGGATCTGTTCGTCAGAGGCACACAACAGGTCGCATGAGACCACTGAATAGATCTCGTCGTCCGTGGCTAACTGTTGGTCCTATGAGACCACTGAATGAATCTGGTCGTCAGTAGCGGTGACTTTGTTGTTTATCTTTAGTAAGTGAGCGAGCGAGTGAGTTAATATTTAACGTCACATCGGCAATATTTCAGCCATATCGTGACGATGACATTTAAAGCTGAAATGGAATATATGTAAATCATGAAAACCTGTATTTTTGTCATTAAATCCGACGTTGACCATATAAGTGACCTATAAAATCGTTTGCCTTCCAGGCTTGAATATCTACAGGTTATAAAATTGACATTGCATAAGACGTATCAGTAAGGTCTTTCGTTCATGGAACTTAAGAAGTTACGAGGGTAGTTGGAATACAAATTGTCTTTTTATCCTCGTCAGACAAGGTTGAGGTTTTGTTCATAGAAATGTATCTGTCAGCCTGCCATCTTGTTGTGTGGTATCACTGTAACTCAGGACCTTGATTGTCAGCCAGCTGTCTGGGATGCTGAACCACACCCAATTACATATGACCAAATAGTCTATTGATCCATAAGGAACGATACGGTGATAGCGCAATCCTTAACTATGAGCAAAGTCACTTTATCCCACAAAGATGGTCTGGGTGTTCTGACTGACATACTGCAGATAGTGTGTCACATGACTTGATGACGAGACCGGTATAATGTCAATGTAACGTTGAAGAAATCCAGTACACACTAAATAAAATTACTTTTCTGTAGGATCCCACTACAAACCGTCCCCGAACAAGAAGATGTTGCAGCCGTTCCTGGCCACGTCGGCAACGACAGTCGGTGACTGTGGCATTGTGTGCCACAAGCATCATTCATGCATCGACTTCAGCTACAGTGCAACAGCGCCGACTGATGATAACTGTCTGCTAACCGACAAAGCCTTGACTTCAGTTCACATCAAAGACAATTCTTGGACAACTTACACCATTTACTGTATATAAAATGTCAACTCCAAAATTTCACTGCTCCTTTCATTCTGTACCGTGTTTTCTATCGGTTGACAATGAAAATACACTTACAAAGTATCTGGAACAAACTTCGGATTAAGATTTATCTTTGTAATTGATCTAAGGTTTACAGTAGTCACAGTTGTTTGTTTAGCTAAGCCACCTAACGGACGTCCCGTTGGAACAGCCCCATAACATCTGTAAACTGGGTCAGACACTTGACGGGAGTATTGTTGGGATGGTGCCTGTAAATAGAAAGCAACAAAACCCTATCCATTTTCATAAGACATCTCTGCAAAAAGTAGAGTCGACTGCACATATCTTGTTGAAACAAATCAGGTCTGAACCAGAAAATCCAGGTTTGTATATTGTTACGGCAATGTACATTGACTCAACCTACTAACGGAGGTTCTACTGGAATGCTGGCCTTTGTCGTTTGGCACAATCATCTAGGGAGTCCCGCTGCAATGTCCCCATAATGTATGTTATCTGACTCATGAGTCCCGTTGCAATGATCCCTGTAACCTATGTCACTTGGCTCAACCATCTAGTGGAAGTATCGCTGCAACCGTCCCCGTAACCACTGTGAACTGTGTCAACATCGTGACTTTTATTTGGTGTCGTTGTATACGGTTCATCTCGTCAACTATTTTTACACAAAATAACTCCCAATGCTGCTTGATAAGATACAAGGATAGAGGTAATTCCATTCCTGATTTGGCAGAATTCCAGATGGTCCCCATTGATATAAATTATTTTTCGATCGACCATTCAATTGATTGGAGTACCTAGACCAAGCTCAACAGAAACAAAACTGCAAATATAAACCGTTTACGTGTCAGTTATTTTAAAACGACATCATAGGTGTGTTGTAGAGGCATTAATATTGGGAGCATAAAGATTTCACTTATATTTATAGGGAAGTAGTATATGGAATAACGGTGCGGGGGAAAAATAATGATAAAATGAGGAGGAAAAAAAAGAAGAAGAGGTCTAGTGGTGCATTTGAGTATATTTAAGAGAAAAAAAACAACATTCTTTGTCTTCGGATAGATTTTTCAGCAGTGGACCCAACACCAAGGCAGATATATGGAAAACAAAATGGAGACACTTGCAGAAAAAAACAAAAACAAAAACAAAACCCAGCAACAGAATGTGGATGGACCATGTTGCTTCTACATCAAACAAGCGGAAGACAACCGGTAAAGGTGCATCCCATTTAGAGATTTAAAGAAAAGAATGCTGGGAACCAATTTATTTCACGATGCCTATGCCTAGATCCAATCTGTTTGTTTGTCCCTTCGGGAAGTATAGAGGAAATACTACCATTGCCAGCCCAATATACGCGAAATCGGCCAACTTTCCTGACATGACAGAAGTCTTCAAAACTTGCTGGAGAAGTGTCCCCACGTCTTGCTTTCTGACTGAGAGAATATAAATACTGGAGCAATTGGACAACATCATCTACGAGTTTTACCAGTTTCTCCAACGTTCTATTTCCTGTGCTTTATTGAGTTCGTAGAAGACAGCAAAGTATTTGATCTTGTCTTCATCTGCATGCTCAACCACTTTCCATCTGCAATGGGCAAACTCAGAATTGTTCTCGGAACTGACTACCTTCCGGAAACCAAAGACAGACGCAACCACTGCACAGACTACCTCGTCATCGTATCTTAACTCCCCACGGTCTTTGAAGCAGAAACATTGACTATCAAGAGCGATACGCTCGACCACTGCATTGGCAGCAAGAAATGTGTTTTCTGGCAAAGCAAAGACAGACTACACACCACAGGACCGAATCCATTTTGAGTTCCAAGAAGAAATCGCTATCGACGCCTGTTTCTGGAACGTAGTGAATGAGTGAGTGAGTTAATATTTAATGTCACGTCGCCAATATTTCAGCAATAACGTCACAGGAACATTTAACTCTGAACTGGAATATGTGTATATTATAAAAACCTGTCGACGAAGAACAGTAAAACAGCTAGAAAATCACAATCAGATTTAAAACTAACGTGGAAACTAATATCACTATTTGGACAATACAATATAAAAACAGGCTATAGATCGCAAACAACAGACGATAGATCACCTCGACCCCAGAGAACCTGTATGATGATGACTGCCTCCTGTTGTGCCTTCGACACAACCTCCACCGCCCGTGACAAATTGGCAGACAACTTTTTGTTTGAATATGGCTGAAATATTGCCAATGTAGCTAAATATTTTAACTCACTCACTCACTCTATATACCTATGTGTTTCGTATGTTTTTCAGTATGCAGTTGTTTGTTACCGAGTCTTTACAGTATATAGCTATTTCTTTCCTAGGTTAATTACATACAGCTATTTGTTACCTAATATGTGTCATTATATAGCTGTTCCAACACCTTTTCATTATATGACAATCTGTTTCCTAGTTCACTGTACAGTTAAATATGTCTGTTTTCTACTTGTTTCCACTGATCTGATGAAGGAGTAAGATTATATTCCAAAACCTTGTGTTTGGTGTTTGTTGTTTAAATTCCTTAAGTGTTTTCTGATATTTTTACTGACGTAGTAAGGTTGGTGGCCTGTCGTGAAAGACTAATTGTTGTCTAAATTCCTTAGGTGCGTTCTGATATTTTTACTGTAGTAGTTAGTTTGAAACCTATCGTGAAAAGTTGTTTGTTGTTTAAATTCATAAGGTTATTCTGATATTTTATTGCAGTAGTTAGTTTGAAGCCTATAGTGAAAGGCTGTTTGTCGCTTAAATTCCTCATGTGCGTTCTGATATTTTTACTGCAGTAGTATGTTGGAAGCCTTTTGTCAAAGTTAAAGAAATAGTACACACATAATTGTAAAGTGTCACTCATTCTCAGTAATGAAGGCATATATGAGAGAAACATATTCAACAACAGGATTTCATGATGACACAGGTGATTAGCGATGTGCTGATAGTGGTGAGGTTCATTATAATAATTATTATCATAATACTTATGTTTCATATGCTGCCTACTGATAAAGCTGGAAGACAAGAATGTATTGCTCTCTTTTGGGTTACAGAATGTATAGTTTGTGTTGTTTGTGGATTAAATAAAAACCTGCTGAAATTGTTTGCATATGTTATTCATTGGTTTAGTAATGGTTATTGGAATAATAATGGGTTAATAACACATATTAGAGCAATGAGGATACTTTTGTTACCAGGTGGTTCATTTCAGTTCTTGTTTGGTTTCCACGCAGTAATCAAAAACACAACGGATCCTGCTTTCAGTCTGGGTTACAAAGTTTTCAGTAATTCATGAAGGATGGTGTGTTACGTTTCTTTCGGTGTTTAGTGTAGGTCAACCAAAGCGTACACTTTCTGTCTGTGAGATTGTAAAAAAAGTGTTTAGGATTGAGATTGCCGCTGATACATCTTTCGGCTCCCCAGATCATATTAAAAGACTCACCTAATCTCTACCTTAGTCAGTTGAAAGCCTAATCATGGGTACTGAGCATCTCTTTGAGACTTTTGTCGTGTCTGGGTTTATGGGACAAGCTTGAAAAAGCTTTTAGTAGATTGAGTTAATGTATCTTTTGATGAAGTCACTTGAATTTCTGGTCCCATGGGGCAGGTTCTGATATATCTTTAGGGCACAATGCAAAAGAGTGTTCATAAATATCGCTAACGGAACTTCACGCTACAAGAACCAATACACCAGGAACTGTGGTTGGATAATGCCATTCAAAGTTAATGTGATTGAGTGACTTGCAATCAAACCTATCTAAGATGTAAGTCGGCGTGTCAACCTGATACCAAACAACCCTCTAGAGGTGGGCTTTTAACACTTACCACATGCGATACCACATGCGATACAATCTCTGACACGAACAAATCGAGAAATACACTGTTATACCTGCTCATGTTCTGACATTATTCCACTTGTGTTTGGATTTGCAGGTTTATATATCCATCATTTGCGTTAATCAGAAGAATTCTGATCTGTTTTATACAGGAGAAAAAGCACTCCCTTCACATTATCCTGCAGGAGAGACATCATGTCCAGATGTATTGTTTCTGTCTTTGTTCAAAACCGTCTCACACAAACCACAACCTACTCCTGATGTATATGTTTTATCGGGTGTCCCTTAGGTACTTCTGTCGATTATTATAACTCTTTCTTGGAGTAAACACTTCAGACGTTGCTTACAACAGTGGAAGTAGGAACACATGTGTAAAAAGTAAATCTTTATATTGACACTTTACATTCCCAAGTTTCACCAGCGGAAAAGAAACATAACCCTGCGTCGCCACCGCAGTTGTGAGCCTGTCGACAAACAGAACAGCAGATATCGTTAAGTGACGCCAGAACATTTCCTAGACGCTTCCTTTTGTGCTTTCGAGACGATAGCAGAAACAGCTATTAGATTATTCTAAAGTAGAACCCTCGACTCTGAAACCCAGTGATGACATGAAACTTTCTAGCAGTCATCCATCTTTTCACATGCTGGTCTGATGCTATTTACAGTGAGCTCAGGTCATTAATACTAGGAATTGAACCCGTTGGACACAATACGCTCCATTATCGTAAAGGATACATTCTTCTACTCCTATGGATGTGGAAAGAGTTTTGTCGCTTCCGTCTACATAATGGCATACGTCTTAAGCTGGGGTGATTTGGAGTGAGAGGAATATCTCTCCGTTCGTATAAACACATTAAAGTAACAGGTTTAGTGGAATGAATGTGCAAGTGTGTGTCATGGTGGACATTTTATATGTAGCAGAAGTTAGTGAAATCGACGTTGATGCCTCAACGGCAGTATAGCAGTCGGATTGGAATAATAACAAAGAATTTATTCAGTTCCGAAAAATACACGGAAGGGCAATATTAAGGGCATAGTTACATTAACTATGTTCTTGTTTGGTTGAATGCTCAGCGATATCACCTGATTGTCTGACGGATAGTCCTCAAGGTACACGTGTCGAATGAACGCTTTGAATGTCCTGTGGACTTTCATAACTGCAGGAACACAAGGAAACATAATAACGTTTTGTTTTATTGACAAATGCAATATCAACCAGTTGTTTCGGAGCATTCAGGCAATCGGGGGTAATTAGTCTGTTTAGGTCATGGATGATTTTGTTGTCAAAGGTGGCTGATCATGTTGTCCACTTAAGGGTGGGATAATGAGGTGTATTATCCACGTGGCAGTGAAAGACATGTTGATCGAAGCAAAGAATAACTCGCGCGTAAGAAAATTATTTCATACTGAAAACTGTTCACTATCTGTGTGTCTCTTACTTTTGCAAGAACATTACTGAATTTTCTCAGAACGTTCAATCACATATTCGTATTGAGACAGAAAAATGACGCAAGTTCAACCTTAACAGTATTATTGCTAAGATTACGTTATTAATTATTGTGCTTATGTATGAATACCATGATCTTTTCTTTGAATGAATAAAATACTGATATACCAAGGAAAAGGACCAGTTCAAATTGTCGATTTATACACTTAGAGGATATGCAACTCTCCAAAGTGAACTGCAGCTTCCTTAAAAGACAATTGCATTCCTGTACGGACGAAAGAAATGTCATGGCATTTGTTTGGTATCATCGGTACGTAGGACAACCGCTCAGTCAGTATTGCTCTGACAATAAACATGCACATTCTTAAATGTTCAAAGCGAGCATCGTTCCCTTAAGTGACTTGGCTGTCTTGACGCCAAGGGGAAAATAAACTGCATCATTGAAATACAGCGATCTGATGTTAACGTGTATATATACAATGTTTTTATGTACAATGTACAACAGTTCACCCCAACATCCACAATAAGAAACGGTTATCATGACCTACGTGCAAGTGGTGATAGGTATTGTTCTCCAGAAGCCAACGCTTGACCCGTGTGGAAAACGTCATCAAGGTAGTTTAAAGTACATGAGACCAAATAATTAGGGAAATATGTGAGTGAGTGAGTTTATAGTTAACATCGGCAATATTTCTGCAATATCGTGACGAGAACATTTTACAATGAAAAGGACTATATGTATATTGTAAAATCTGTCGACGAAGGGCAGTAAAAGAACGAGAATATCACAATTTGAATTAAAACTAGCGTAGAAAGTTAAAATTAACACCACAATAAAAAAAACAGGCTATAGATCTCCAACAACCGAAGGTAGGTCACCATATTAGGAACCATGGGGACTTACAGTACCTTTGCTACCTGCATGGACCTTAGTTGGATTTACATCATCCCTTCGACCCGTGAAGGTCCCGGGATAGACTAGGCCTTCAGAGGCGACTATGCTTGTCGTAAGAGGCAACTAACGGGATTGGGTGGTCAGGCTTGCTGACTTGGTTGACACATGTCTTCGGTTCCCACTTGCGCAGATCGATGCTCATGTTGTTGATCACTGGATTGTCTGGTCCAGACTCGATTATTTACAGACCGCCGCCATATGGCTGGCATATTGCTGAGCGCGGCGTAAAACTAAACTCACTCACTCACTCACTCACTACATCATCCCTTCAGCCGCTGGAGAGTGTATGATATGCTAGCCAAAACTAAAATAACATGAATACTACGATTAAAAACCTGTTAGACTTATATTTACATCAAATGTTTGGGGACTTACGTACCCTCTCAGGAGGACAATAATTTTACAATGCTTCAACCCCCTTTGCGGGTACAGCCACTAACAGTTCTAGTTACTAATCTAAACTACCAATTATTAAAATACATCTATTTACAGAAACATATTGCTCAAAATTCAACCATGAAATCAATTTCCCTGAAAAAACCAAGAATTAAATGGGACTAACAGTGGTAAAAAGATCCTTCAAAGTTTTGACGTTGAAATATATATATCCATTGTGATGGAGAATTCAACACAGTCAAGTAGGATATGCTTGACCGTGACTCTCGCATCACAAGGGATACAAAATGGAGGATCTTCACCTTTTAACAGGTACTTGTGGGTATAGCTTGTATGGCCAATACGATATCGTCGCATGATGACCTCTTCAAATCTGGACTGACAACCCAAGTAGGCATAACCAATGTAGGGTTACATTTCATGTAGTTTATTGATACCTACTTAGATGTCCCACTTCTTCTGCATCAGATCACGGATGTAAGTTCCAATGCTAGCTTTGTAATTAGTGTATTGGATAAGAAGTGGTGTCACAGATTTGTTGAGTGCTGCCTTGGCAGCAAGATCTGCCATCATGTTACCAGAAATGCCCACATGGCTTGGTAACCAACAAAAGACGATGTCGTATTGGCCAGTAGCAAGATCATTATACAATTCAATTATTTCTATTAAAAGTGGATGTTTACATGATAAATTTTTAATCGCCTGAAGACAAGAAAGAACATCTGAATAGATTATGTATTGTTTATGTTCAGGGTTTCTTTGAATATATTTCAGAGCCGTTAACATGGCGTTTGCTTCCGGTGTGAAAATAGAGTTGTTATCCGGTAGCCTAGAAGATATGGTACTGGCTCCAATGACCGTGGCACATGCTACTGCGCCACCGTCCTTGGACCCGTCTGTGAATAAGGATTTGTAATTGTTATATTTGTTTTTTTAATTGATGATATTCTTGTTTCATTTGTTTCTGATTCTTTAAATGTCGTTAATGTTAGATCCACTTGTGGCCTAACCAACTGCCAAGGAGGAGAAGAAAGAAGACGGGAAGGCGATATACGTTCCAGCTCAATGCCGGCAGAAGAAATAAATGGTTTAATTCTGTGCCCTAGAGGCGGTTAGGGAAATATGTACATTTTGAAATCATTAATACTGATGTATTTACTTTTGGACACACTGATAGTGTACCAATCGTGAATATACAATAACTACCCCTAACGTATTTTGTCCAGTATATATATGATTAATTATAGAGAAGTTTGCATCCAGCCATCTGACATATAACGTTAGTTTGAAACGTCACTATACACAGTTTATGATTAGAGACACCAACAGACAACGTTTATGCGGTTATCAAGGCACAGAACCGGATTGTACGTTTGCCGGAGTAATAGTTTACTTCTGTTAAAATCAATGGACAACGAATGCATCACACGCGAGGGCTGAACATTGAGAATCGTAAGGACATAATACATTTAAAATGGACAACAACAACTCATAATAAGATATAAATTGTACGGCTCTTTTAGGTACAAACAAAACAACAAAGAACTGTTTATATATCCATGAAACATGAATTTTGTTATTCTGCCAAAAATTACAAAATTCTGTCAAAATCATAGAATCAACTGTATAAATCAACTCTCATAACCATGGTCTGGAACCGATAGTGCGAAATCAGTGTTGGGGTATAGTTAACATAATTATATGAACATGTATAGATCTGACTATATTCAATATAAGAAGCACATATCAGATTGCATAACACGCGGCCATTGCAGTAGCAGTGTGGACACACGTATAATAATTATAATTGTAAGCATAGAGATTACTATTCTCAGAAATATTGCCTTAATCGAATAGAACACATGTGCTCATGGCTCGTATAGTACATGCTAGTTCTTGGTTTTCTGTTCTGTCATGTACCCAGACCTCAAACCTTAGTGGTACAACCATGTTGTATTGCTCTAGACACCATTATTAATGCTCACCATTAATGTACACCTGATATGAATAATCGGATAAGACCACCTGGTTTACAATTGTCACTAGATTTCTTTGTCAACGTAAAACGTCACGCATATAATCACACCGTATATAACACCCAAATCCTGTCAGTTGTAAATTCCCAAAATGTTATTATGAAGTCAGCAATGGTTGGTAAGACTGGCATGTCACATTGCACAAACACAACAAATTGGGCTGAACAAAACGCACGTGTAATCTGTAGGCTACACTGCACGTGATTTCGTGGAATATGAGTCCCATTGTACTGCAGTCTTTACAATCATTTAAAAACTTTTCCGAAATAGCACAGAAATGCTTACCGCCAGATAAAAACACTCCACATCACAGGTTTGTAACACAATGGGGCGTCACATGGGAATGTCAGAAAATGCCGGACATGAAGAATGTAGAGATCATGGATGAGTGAGTGAGTGAGTTTAGTTTTACGCCGCACTCAGCAATATTACAGCTATATGGCGGCGGTCTGTAAATAATCGAGTCTGGACCAGACAATCCAGTGATCAACAACATGAGCATCGATCTGCGCAATTGGGAACCGATGACACGCGTCAACCAAGTCAGCGAGCCTGACCACCCGATCCCGTTAGTCGCCTCTTACGACAAGCTGAGTCGCCTTTTATGGCAAGCATGGGTTGCTGAAGGCCTATTCTACCCCGGGACCTTCACGGGTCAGATCATGGATGAGCTTACGACAGGTTGCCAGACATTTTCAGGCCCACCACAGTTCCGTTTCACGTCTCCAGTAAGGCCAGACACAAACTGGAACAGTGGAAGATAACCCACGTAGTGACATACCTCGGAAAGTGACCCCACGTGCAAATAGTAATCTTGTGACATCATCACGACGCAACAGATTTGCCAGTGCTCCAGATCTTGATCAAAGTCTTCGGAAACACGAGTGCAACCACTAGTTATCAGTAATCGCCTCCAGTCTCCGTGCGCCTTGTTTATGTATGTTACTTCCACTGACCCACCCCTTTCACCTTTCAGTGCACCACTTTTCCATTTTGTGATGATGTCACAACTATGTGTTTCTCTTTTGTAATTGCAAATGATCAAGGTAAAACGATACATTGATACTTATCCGCATTTCTTTCTGTTTATTGAAAAGTTTTGTTGGGTGTAAATAAAGGTTTGTTATTGAGTACGTAAGGCCAAAAACAGAACACAAAATAACAAATAACAAAACACAAAAACACCAAAAACCAGAACCAAAAAAAAAAGTCCCCAGGAAGCGCAGCAACAACAGACAGGCAAACAAACAGCACAGTGATACCCCATCGTCTTAGCAGGCTTGAACACTGCCTTCAAATGGGAAACATTTCACTTATAGGGTAATCGAATACATCAAAATACGAAGCAATTCTGTCCGCCACCAGCCACGGTTCGAAGTAGTTCCTATACCGCAGACTACAGATGTCAGAACCACCAAATGAAGGTTCACAATTCCCTTTCCCACCCAACACTACAACATAACATTGTAGATGCTAATACCAGCACGAAACATCAAAATACTTTTGGTCTGAGTTACTGAGTTAATCATCAAGCTTATTCTAGTTTCCCTGGGGGAACAGACTAAATGACTATCCGTCCGAAGAATTGAATCCGGCAAGGCAAAGGCTTTTAGCCAGAAAGCTATGCGCGTATCCAGAACAGCCAAAGGTTTTGAAAATATCCATTCTTCAGCTTAATGCTGGTGTCAACATGGAACACCATTTCCTGCAACACATTATTATAGCCACAGCAGCATGTTTACACTCATGAAGATAGGATGAAACGTGTGTGTTCTACTCTCGTCCAGAAGATGAAAGTATCTTGAGAGTTGTCCTTAATACTGTAAGAAAATCACGTTTCAGTGGCTGATCCTTTGTATTGTAAGTAAACAAAAGATCATTGATCAATACGTCTTATAACTTTCAGTTGAGAATATTTATGTAAAATGCTCATTCTAATATTATTAATTTTGGCACAAAATGTATGTTTTGGGGCTATATTGTTTATGTATTTCTAAATATCAAACAAATAATGATTCACGCATAAACTTTGGTCTATATTTGAATGTAAGTGGTTAGTTTGAGAATCCCTTAGCGACGGTTCATGTAACTATTAGGATTTCTCGACATCTGAAAACCACTTGAGACAACCCGCTGAAAGCTTCTTTGAAGATGGTTAGGACATGTGTGAGAGTTAATCTTCATCTCGGCACATTTAAGCCCCAGTTTATGACATCTGAAACGAAACGTAAACCTACGTCATCAGTGATATGTTTCCTTCTGGACTAACAGAAAAGCAGAAGCCATTAAAGTAACGCCCGCGTAATTCTTAGGCCGTGTCCTTTGTGTTTTGCGAGACACTGTCGGACTTGGCTATTAGATTTTTCTGATGTAGAACCCAAAACCCCCAGGCGAGGCGCGTGCTATTTACTGTCAACTAGGACCATAAGACTTGGAAACAGGAACGTTTTCAAAAGTCCACATGGGCACAGGTTGATCCATCCTTAGAAAAAACACTTTCTGAGCTGCGTTTCTTTTATTCCTGAATATGGA
This sequence comes from Haliotis asinina, assembly GCF_037392515.1. NCBI lineage: Eukaryota > Metazoa > Mollusca > Gastropoda > Lepetellida > Haliotidae > Haliotis > Haliotis asinina. Next base: position 30,730,120 of record NC_090281.1, on the reverse strand, counting down.
GTGAAAGGACGACGGGAATAGGTGCATGTTATGGGGACCATTATTTGTTGTACAAGTTCTCGCGAACTAAATGGCCAGGTCCAAGTTTGGCATCTCAAAACAGTACCCATAACTGCGAAAAGGTGTTAACAGTTGAACCAAATAATGAATAAAGTGGATGAGTGGCAAGTATAACATTTACTAATTATAGTAAGAAAGATAAGTCAGCACTAATCCATATGTACTGGCTTAGGATAATTTACTATTGCTTCGAAGTCTTTGATGACTATCTGAAACACAAGGCAAAAGGTTTCTAAAAAGTTCCCGTCAACGAATTTCAACGCCAAAAACAAATCTCCATCCATTCCCACTGACACGGTTGCAGCACAGTTCAGGATACATGAACTTCTTGCCACTTTTGCCAGTTGATTCTTGAAAAATAAATTGTCCAAATCGGTTAAACATTTTCCCCGGATTATGCTTGAGATTATCATAACCAAAAGTTGTGTAAAAGGTCAGACTTTCGTTAAGTATGGAGGACAATGTCTGACCAGAAAGACAGGAAATAGTAATCAATCAATTGATGGTCACTGAATATCTCTTCAAGTGGTTGTACTTGTATGGTCTCATGGAGTTTCTCCCATCCCCCATTCGACGTGATACTTACCAATTAAGATAAACTATAGTTATGAACAATCCCTAACACAACAATTACAAGAGAAAGTATAAAAAAATAAGTGGAAAACCCTAAAATATTTACAATATATAGAGTCGAACCACTTTGTGTTACCTCTGTTAATCTGCTGAAGAAACAAGAGGGAGTGAATAGAGGGACCTCTGTGCCTGCTTTAAATGACATTATACAATGCCTGCCATCGTATGTAAGCCAATACAATACAGTTAGGATAAGGGTTAATAATCAGTCTTTTAGAAGATGCTTTAATAAGTATGTTTTCCTACAGGAGGTAGACCCTGATGATGAAAAGCGGGAGCGGCTTGATGTGATGTGTCCGTGTCACTAGCACACGGCTAAATGAAGCTAGATTGCCCTCCTGACACATTATAGAGATATCTAAATTTATCGTACAATGGGTAGTGTTCTCGGCAGGATGAAGCCACCGGATATTTTCGGTATCCGATGAGGTCATATACGGATACCGATGCAAATTGCAGAGGTCATATGCAAATTTTAGGGGATACTTTCAGAGAGTAAACAAACGTGGCTTCACGGGTGGGTGATCGTGTCCGGACGGACGGCCGTGGTTACGGTAATGTCAGTGCTTTCATCCCTGATAAGGCATGTCTGCTTATGATCGATGGTGTAGATTATAAAGCGAAGATAGAAATCCATAGGCTTGTACGATACCAACAACAGTTTACCGTCCGCCTGTCAGTGTTAGCGAGAGGACGGCATATGAATCGAGGTGCACAATGTCAAGCGAACATTAAAATTCATTTGATGTTCGAAAGGATAACTGAAATTTTCCCAAATTCCACACGTTTTTTGTCATTTTTCAAACTAAGTTAACATCTGTTGACAACAATACGCTCTTTAACATAAAAGATGACAGGGAACTACAATACATAACGTAGTCAAATGAGTGATCAATAGAAAGCTTGTGACGTCACGTATTACTACGCACATATTTGTGACGTCATAGATATGCGGGCAAGGATCGCTAAATACAATGTTTATTCCCAATGCAGGATATGATCCATCCCAAACCACACTCGAGTGATAACCTATATTGACCTTTAGCTTTCATGGCTTAGTGTAGATTTGTTGGGTGTTTTTGCATTTGCACCAAATAGTACTATGCGAGAGCTCTAGCTAACAACCAAGCATTTTGAATGGCCTCACCTCTAAGTGCATTGGCAAACTGTGGTTTCAAAACAAATGCTACCGTGGGCATATGACTTGCAAACATACGCTTCCAAATATCATCTGTAGTCAATAGGGGATGAACTAATCCATAAAACCGCAAGATAGTTAATACTACTATTTTTCCTCAGGAATCGATGTCTTTCATATCGAGTTACTGGTAATCTGAGCTTAAATAGCCTATTGATAACACAAGTATTTGTTCCCTGTTCATTTCTAACATGTCTTGTCAAATCTCCTGAACGTCTTGAAACATTATCATGGAACTTACACTGGTAATATTTCAACACGCTTCCAGCCATAATTCTGGAAAACAAGCTTATATTCCTATCTTGGCTGGGATGTCAATGAGATTGGTACTCGACAAAAGTTCCATTTATACAAAAGACTATATAAAGACAATCAATGCAAATTTACTCTTAATACTGATTTATTGCTAATATTTACAAATACAAATATACAACATCTTACATCACACGCTTAGTTACAGATGTAAATCAACATGACTACCCCAGTGGGTCACCACATTTCCAGAATGAAGACTATTCAGTCTTGATTGCACAGCAACTGAGTGTCTGGTCGACTTGGTAATGTCTACACAAATGCATGATATCCAAAAGGGGGAGAGCGGTGATAACACGTCCGCACAGTGTCTTAACCAACACTAGTCTGTCACTCCAACATGCAGTCATCGGAAGAAACACATTCAAGCTTCTATCTAATTTTGATGATGTTCTTGTATCATACAGACCCAGGAAACCATGTGTTTGAGATCAGGCACAAAGTCAGGCATTACCTGGACACACTTCCTCAGTTTCTGCCACTGATCTAGGGATAACAAGATACCTGCTGCGGTAGGTACAACAGTTCCCATCTGTGCATTCATTTCCCACTGTCTGAGATCCACACCATTACCATCCAAGGTAGTATACATGTTCCCTCCAGCATGTGCATAGGAACCTGACTGATCAGACTTCATAGCATCCTTCAACTGATTGAACACACTGGGACTTTCCAACCAGTTCTTTAGAGTTAACATATTGCCTGGTTTGGTAGGATAAGACTTGCCCATTTCCATGTTTTGGCTGTCTAAAACACATCACCTCCCAAGTCCAGATCACAGCGGGGATCCTGTAACTCTGTCTTATCATCTCCACTCTGTCCCAGGAGTCTGGCTGCTCCATGTTCTCCAGTGAATAGGAGCGCTTGGACAGATTGTTCAAATGAGTGGGGCCCACGTTTTGGCAAGGTTAACAATAAGACTCTGTTGCTGTCTATTTTATAGTCTTGATATTCCCACAAAGAATACAATGCTGTTAAACTATACAAATCCATCACAGGTCACGTGATGCCCGCATAAGTGTCATGACCTGATAAGGAGGAGTTGTTTTTCATTACGTATTACGTATCACACGCACAAACCTGATCCGAAGGTGGGGACTAATCTACGAGAATTGGGCTTAAGGATTCAACATCGATGAGGTCACACACCCACGTGGCCCCATAGAAAAAGAAAATGACCGAACAAAGTGTTCTCAACCCCCACCTCAAAATCAACATTCCATTTTCATGACGTTGGTCTGTAAACAGTCTATCCTGTATCAGACAATCCATTGTGCATCGAGCTGCACAACTGGGATAAGATGACATGTGACAACCAAGTTAGCGAGTCTGACCACCCGATCCTGTTTATCGCTCATTACGCCGGATCTTCAAGGGTTCTTTTGATGAGAGATAGTCAGGTTGACGGATAATGAGGGGTACTTGTCACACCGTCCTTGATCACAATATTTCTTTTCATTTATTGCTTTAAAAATAGAACTTTCGTTCTCTCAATAATCATAGCTTAACATAGTTAATGTTTAACCGGCTGTAATAATGATTTCCAGTTGCAAATATCCATTAAATACACAATTAGACACTGTTACAATTAGACGCAGCTTCATGTGCACGCCAACGCTAATTAACATTGCAGTAAGACCTGACTGTCTGGGAAACAAATCTGTGCCACTAGTAAGTCTGTGCTGGGAATATTGAATGCGTTCTCGCAGATGCATGGCCAAAATGACTATTGCTACATTTCATCATATGTAACAATCCGAACTTTCTCAGAGTGATTATTAATGGCCGCTTTAATCAAGTGTAGCGAAATAGTCTCTTGCTCAAATAGCCGATGATGTAGTGGGACAACTGCATTCTTCTTCTGATTGATGTGGTTCTTCTTAAATCAAACCAATCGTGTTACCTGTAGTGAATTGGATTATAAACCTTTTGTCATCAAAGTCCGTGTCAAAAGCATGTGATGATTCCCTGTTATTTGGATTTTGAAAATCATCATTGTATTTACCATTTTCTCTCACTAGTGATCAAAATTAACATAGTGCTTTAAATTTTGCGTATAAACTTTAATGAAGTCTAATCTTTCACTAATAAATGAAATGCTTTGCAATAAGTGTGTTCATGCACATTTCTAATAAAAATAGAGCATCATCTGAACGTTTAATATCTAATGCAAATATCCAATCTGCGGAACTTACAATAACAACACAAATCTCAGTCTTTGAAAATGCGTGTTCAACAAGAACGACAAGAACATTTGTTTAATCCTATAGCCAGCAGTCTCGCCACACCATCTGCTCCTAGTACATTTCCATCACAGGTCAAGGTCCTGTCAGAATAGGGTGTTCAGAGGAAGGCCCTTATAATCACTTTCAAGTTTGAAACAGCCCCTACCTCAATCTGTGAAATTGTAGTCGAATGAATAATTTGGATGATCAGTGTATGTTATCTGGAGGATTGGCTACTTCATCTGAATGAAAATGAACATGGTTTATGATTATGATCACTATTCTGTTCTGTCACATTTCTGATCCAGTGTACCTTCAAACAAAAGCGAGGACAAGACCACACACAGTTGCCTTAAATGACGAAACCAATCTCCATTTTCCGTTAATAGCAACATCTTTCGGCTCCTCAGATCTCGGGCAATCTCTACAGCAGTCAGGTGAAAGCCTTAACGTGAAGATGCATGATTGCCAAGGTACTGAACATCATGAAACTTTCCTTGACCCCAGATTTATGGAACAAACCTGAAAAAGCTTTTACATGGTTACGTTTATGTATCTTTTGATGAGGTCAGCTGGAACATCAATACCATGAGATACGGATGAGGGAAAAATATCACCAATGTGACAATTACCTGGATGCCAATAGTCTAGAGGAAAGTAATTTTTAAAGTCTATCTGACCTAAGCGTACCCACAGAAAATGAATGAAAATACCCTGAAAGTGTAATGTTTGTGTTGCTATCGAAAGCGCCAGACGCACAATCCAAGACGTCATGGCGGAGGAATAACACATGGCCATTGTGGCTTGTTCACAAGCCACTTCTCAATGAATAGCATAGTGTAAGCCCCGTGAGGATTCAGGCTCACGATTATGTTCAATCAGCATCCGTTAGTCTACAACGTTAGGATAGGTCCCAGGCAACCCTGTCTTGAGTAATAACCTGTGCTGATAGTACAAGACGTAATCTCTTGCTTGATGTGAGGGTCACCGTATCCATCGCAACTGCTTTTACAACAAGTCACTATGCTCTTAGCATATGTTATGAGTCGGCACAAAACAATGTGCAGTCTGTTTGAAGGTAGGACATTCTGCAACGTGAATGTAGATTCTATGTTATACGTGACGGCTAATTATGGACGAATGATTAGAAGAAGAAAACAAATTAATTTCAACTTTCAGGCAACGAGCCCAAAGAACATACTTTAGACAAACATGCTATGGTTAGTGTACCGGTATAACACAAAGCAATATTATCAGTAATTTTCTTAGTAACTCAACTAGTTTAAACGCATGAAAAGGACATTTCAACAGTTGGGTAATAGTGTGTTTACATTTTGAAGACATTAGATTACAAATGTTTCCTTTGATGGATAAGTATGAAATACGTATCGATAAAATTAAGTCTTAAAGCAGAAAAGTATCACAGATACGAAGAAAATGGTATTATTCGTTTTCAATAAAAGTACACTCTGCTATTTGACACAATGGACATATTTTTTAACTCTTGTGTTTCAGTTTATCAGTTTGTGACTGCTACTGCAAAATCTTGGATGACAATATATTCTTCCTTATTTTAGTGCAAGTGACATTTCTGTGTAATGAAAAGTATCACAGATACGAAGAAATTGGTATTATTCGTTTTCAATAAAAGTACACTCTGCTATTTGACACAATGGACATATTTTTTTACTCTTGTGTTTCAGTTTATCAGTTTGTGACTGCTACTGCAAAATCTTGGATGACAATATATTCTTCTTTATTTTAGTGCAAGTGACATTTCTGTGTAGGTTTGCACACCATTATCTAGCAAGTGATCAGATCAAATGTCACAAGCTCCCTATACAGTGTATACTAGAGGTTCTAAATTCATGGTGCATGTACTTTCGTGCATGACCTCCCCACGTTTGGACATCCAAGTGAATGTGACAGTAACAACATTCTCATTAACTATTATGTTTGTTCAAATCTCAATACGGTCTCCACTTGTTTGGCCACATAACTGGAGTAAACCTGCGTGCAGCGTAAAACTACACTCACTTACTTGCCCATCTGTGAGGAAGACAAAAAGAAAACTTACAAATACATTTGACCCTTCTGGAATTAATCTGAAAATGAAGACAGGGCATGATATATGGTTCTTATAATTCTCTTTCATTTTTTATAAAACTACCAAATAGTCTCCAAAGTAATCTCTTAATGAAGTAAAAATAGGAAATACCAGATCTCCATCCAGCAGGAATGTAGGAGACAGTAATCTCTTCAACACTGTAATATCTATTATTGATCTAGCATAAAACAAGTCAACGTTCTAATATATCCCCAGAAGACTAAACTGCCGACTGCAACAAGATCCACTTTCTCCATAACGTGTATTTTGTGAGACTGAATGGATATTAGATGACTGAGAACTGTGGACAGGTTGACACACTACATTCCCAATATCGCATTGATTTGTATATATACTTAACCTTTACGTCGTTAATCGTTTAGTGTCTGTTCGAGGCCACTCATGTTGAGAGTTGGGTCTCAGACATAACGTGGATGGAACATCAAATGTCTCAATTGGGAAAATCGATTCCGACAAAAACTGCAAAGTCAACCAAACGGAAGCCTGTCACAAACTTTTGAAAGTTACTTTACTGAAACCATTTTCATCGAAATGTTATTCTAAGCCCCTCGCTTATTTTAAATGCCATAACTGATATTTCTAATCACACTAACCACTCGATGGCGCTTGTAGTTTCGATATGAAAAATGGAAAAAGTATTGATATGTCACCACAACACGAAAAGGTTATCTGAGGTTTAAGTTTAATCCATGTATGTGAGGAGGCACGACTTAGCAGGATATTATCGTAATCTTCCAAATATTCTCAGCAATGACTCGCAAACAAACACGAAATTTGTTTCAGAGATAATATTCAGTATTTGCTCTAAGTGGTTCAATTACTCACGTTTATCATTGTTGCTCCAATTTTCATTTTAATGTTAAAGAAAAATATCTGCACGAGTGATTTTGTACATTTTTACTTTGATCGCAAGAAACTTCATGATACAGCGTTTATCCAGGAATCTTCATAACAGCATGACCCTGATGTGATTCGTGTCCCTTAAAGGCCTGTAAGATTTTAGGACCAACATATAAAATACACGACAGGGCCCAAATACACTCCACGTCCGCTCAGTCTATACACAGTACCTTCATATGACTGTAACTGATAATGCACCCTTGGGACCTGAATTCTGGTAGAGTAAGCGAGTACATATGGTTTCACCCCGTTGTTAGCAAAACATCGGCAAAATCACGGGGACATCAGAATGAGCTTCACACATTTACCTGTGTGGGTAATCGAGTACTTACCCTCGACGTGACGTCCGTACGTTTTATGGTCTGTGCAACCCCACCACCCAGCTTCCTGGTTCCCTAATCATGGGAATATACTAGTGTATCACCTATCAGTGTGTGGTTTAGATTTTATCGTCACATCGGCAATATTGCAGCCATATCGTGACGAGAACAGTCTAAGTTATATCAATATTATTATCAATAAATTGAAAACGTGAACACCTGCCATCGAGGGACAGTAAAGACACTAGGCTATTACAATGAGTGAGTTTAGTTTTCCGCGTCGTACTCAGCAATATTCCAGCTATATGGCGGCGGTCTGTAAATACTCGAGTCTGGTCCAGACAACCCAGTGATCAACAGCACGAATTTCGATCTGCGCAATTGGGAACCGATGACATGTGTCAACCAAGTCAGCGAGCCTGACCACCCGATCCCGTTAGTTGCCTCTTACGACAAGCATCGTCGCTAGGCTATTACAGATATGAACAAAACACTAACATTGAAAGCTAAGGCATTTGTAATTAAAGTGGACAATACAATAGGAGAAAAGCTCACACTTTTGTCTTGTTAGTGAGCCATTGTGCCCACATGCATTGTTTTTGTCTTTGCCAAAATCATATACGAATGTCTCAAACAAACCACAACCTATTCTTGATATATATGTTTCACTGGGAGTCCCTTGGGTTGTACTGTCGATAATTTTAGCTCCTTTTTGGAGTCTGAAGCAAAATATTTTGCTAAAAGAAGCAGCGTAGATGGTTAACACATGTGTAAGACGTAAATCTTAATATTGACACATTACATTCCTAATTTTCGCCAGATTAAACGAAACATAACCCTGCGTCGCCACTGCGGATGTTAGCCTGTCGACAAAGAGAAAGGCAGATATCGTTAAGTGACGCCAGAACATTTCCTAGACGCTTCCTTTTGTGCTTTCCAGACGATGGCAGAGACAGTTATTACATTATTCCAAAGTAGAACCCTCGACTCGGAATCCCAGTGATGACATCACACTTTCTAGCAGTCATCCATCTTTTCACATGCTGGTCGGATACAATTCACAGTGAGCTCAGGTCATTAAAAGCAGCAATTGAACTGATTCTATACCCATTGGACACCATAGGCTCTATTATCGTAAATGATACATTCTTTTCCTCCTATGGTTGTGGAAAGGGCTTCTTTCTAAATAATGGCGTACGTCTTAAGGTGGGGTGATTTGGAGTGAGAGGATTCTACCTTCGTTCGTATAAACACATTAAAGCAACAGGTTTTGTGGAGTGGATGTGCAAGTGTGGTGGACATTTTATGTGCAGTGATATCGTAGTTGATGCAACAATGGCAAAATAACAGCTGGATTTGACTAACAATTTAAGCAGTTAAAACACTACATGGAAGAGCAATATTCATATTTAATAGTGTGGGATTTGAATCTTATTTAGCTTTCTCGCCCGGAAACGAAATCAAAACATGAAGTGATGTTGGTTAATTAGTTCCGAAGAGTATCATACATTTAACCAAACAAAAACTTATGTTCTTAAGTGTTTGACTGAACACTCGGTGATATTACCGGACTGTCTGCAGGATACCTCAAGGGCACACTTGTCACATGAATGCTTTGAATGTTGTGTGGTCTTTTATACCTGCAGGAAATAGTAAATTTGGTCTTATTGATAAATGCAATATCAACCATTTCGTTGGAGCAATCAGGCAAACGTAGGTAATTAGACTACATATGTCACGGCTGATTCTTTTGTCATAGCTGGTTCATCATGTTGTCCATTACAGGTTTGATTAACGAGGTGTATTATATTGTCAAAAATGGCAGTGGAATAAATCACGCTTAAAACTGACTTTGTGGACAATTGTTTATTGATTGTATCGCCCACTTTGACAAGGAAACTACTGTTTTTCTCAGAACATCTTCCACTGCTTACGTATTAAGACAAGGAAATGACAGTCTAAACAGTAACGAGGCGAAAATTATGTGATGGATACTACATTACGAAAGAACTGAATTACATTTTGTAACTACATTGCTACAGTTTGACCATCAAAAGCTAAAATAGGAATTACAAAGGGAAATAAAGTCCAGGGAAGATTGACGTCACAAAATGAATACCTTGTATTATATCAAGTCATACCTAGAGAATGGAAAACACTTATCAATATTTGTGAGTTGAACATATTACTTTCCTCTTAAATATCCGGTTTATAATATGTCGTAAAGAACATACGTCATAATTCTTCAAGTGTTTATGTCCAAAGCAATTTCCAGTTGTTCACTTGCCGTGTTTGTAGTGTGAGGAGGTGTAGGCCAGGATCATTAGACACAAACAATAGGTAACATTGGAAAAAAATAGTTGAAAGCTGAGTTTTTCAGGAAAGCTTCAGAACAGCATTGCCATGTGCTAAGTACAAAGTTCTGCAAATTCTACCTTGTGGCATTTTCAAGATGGCCGCCAATTTAAGATGGCCGGCAAAATCATTAAAATGATTATACTCAGACATTTTGTCAATAATTATGCCATGTGACATATCAAATGAAAGCTCATCTCACACGGAATCTAAATATATTGATATCATGCATTTGGGCATTTTCAAAATGGCCGCCAGTTTCAAGATGGCCGCCAAAATCATTAAAGGTCACATGCAACCAAAAACTCAAACATAATTAAAACACATTTATCACTTATTCATGACATATAATATACATTGCTGCTTTTAAAAAACAAATAAACACAATTATAAGCGTATAATCGCGATTCAAAAGTGCAATATTTTGTACTTGGGCTTACTTCCCCCGCAATGAAGCCCTCGGGAGACCACCCAGTCATAGCGGGTGGATTTGCACTCAAGTAACGACGGCTTCCGATTGGCTGTTTCATTTGCTGATATGCTGAGGGTTCATTGTGCGTACAGAAAGATGATCTGTTTGATGGGTATTTTAGAAGTATAGCCAGTCACAAGAAAGTAAGAATTTAACCTTGCACCAAGTCACCTGTCAGTAACGTTAGCAGGTATCGTAATTAATACTGCATCCTCACCATCGCCAATATCTCACGATATATTCTGGAAGATATTTATTGTAACTGTAAGTGTAGGCGTTACTATTCTGGAAGAAGTTCCTGAGTCTGTATAGTAGATGCTAGAAACCATTCTCACTCCTTGTAGGTCTTGTTTTTGACGATGTCATTTATCCAGGCCTTAGCGTTATAACCGAATAGTATTAATGAAGAAACCGTTATTTATGGTCCTCCTTAAAACGACTCATGGTAAGGTCATGTCTATATGTCATGTTTAGCATTTCATATCCTTCTAGCAATCGTATTTTATATAGGCTATCATTTTGGTTATTCCCGAGGGCTAGTATTAATTTTCCGCAACGTAAACTGCGTCTTCTCATATGGGGAGATGGTTTTCAATTGAGGAACTATTCCATCAAATATATTATGTTAAACACTTACGTGAATGAATAACAACAAGATCGTGACAAACATGAAGGTCGTTGATCCAACCCTCCCAAAAATCCAAAACAACCCCCCTCCCCTTCTCCCCCCCCACACACAGAAACACACAAACACACACAGATACACCCTCAAGAAAAAAGGACAGTAAAAAAGTACAAATAGGACAAATTGTTATGAATAACAACTTCTTTATTGCGTGATGACGTTTCGATACAGATTCTTGTACCGTTCTCAAGCAGCTGCTTGACAACGGTACAAGAATCTGTATCAAAGCTGCATGACAACGGTACCTGTTTGTCCTATTATACACCTCAACTTCTAAAATGCCACTCGAACAAATTGTTTGAAGTAGTTCCTTTACCTCAGAATGCAGATGTTAGAACCGCCAAATGAATGTTTACAATTCTCCTTCCCATCCAGTACTACGACATAGCATTGTCAATACAAAACACCCATCGCAACAGTTATTTCCCTTTTGCTCCGAGTTGTTGTCGTTGAATCATCAAGCTTATTCAATTTTCCCCCGAGGCCACAGATGAAATGATTGTCCGTCCCTGCAAACCTGAATTAGGCAAGGCAGAGGCTTTTAGTCAACATGCTATGCTGTTAACCAGAACCAAAAGTTCCTGATAATAGCCATTCTTCTGCTGAATGCTGGCGTCAAGCTTGACACACAAGTGCCACCATTTACTGCAACACATTATCTTGCCAAAGTAGCATTTCTTCACTCACTTCCATGAGGGATGGAGACAGGATAAACAGTGCACGTTTTACTCTCGCCCAGAACATGAGTGGATCTTCAGAGTACCTATTAGTATTACGCCATAAAATGTCTCAACAATATTATTAGAGAATACTTGTTTAGATGTAGCGCCCGACTACTTCTCAGATGGTGTCTTTTGTGTTTATTGAGACACTGCCAACTTCGGATATTCGATTATTCTGAACTGGAACCCCCCAAAACAGGGACAGAATTACACTTCTTGAAGATCTTGAGAATATCTTTCTTTAATACTACAGGAAAATCGCCTTTCAATGTCGCGTTTTGCGTTTTTTGAGATGAACTAAACAGTATAATGATATATGTCCTTGGAAATAATCAGGGAATTACATCACTGATCAATATGTCTTGTAAATATTATTTGAGAATATTTTTTTAGAGAGCTCATTCTAATATTGTTTCTTTTGACATGAAATGTATGTCTTGACGTACAGTGTTTATGTATTCCTGAATATCAAATAATTAAACATGCACATATAAAGCTTGGTGTATATTTGAATGTTAGGTTTTGGTTTGAAAGCTCCTGGGTGGTGGTGTCATTACCAATTAGCATTTCTCGACATTTGACGTAGAATACTTGAGACATCCCTCAGAAAGCTTGACTTGGAGATGGCTAGGACGTGTGAGAAGTAAATCTTAATCTTGACACATTTTAGCCACATTTTATGCCATCGGAAACGGGACATTAACCTACATCATTGGTGATATGTTACCTTGCAGACAAACACAAAAGCAGATCTCACTGAAGCAACGCCCGATTACCGCTCAGGTGGTGTCTTTTGTGATATCGAGACACTGTCAGATTTCGGCTATTAGAGTATTCCGAAGTAGAACCCCAAACCCCAGCGACAGCATTACACTTCTTGAAGTTATCAATCTAGGCCAGGCAGGTGTTATTTACAGTCAGCCCAGACCATTAGACTTTGTAACTGAAAAGTCCACATGGGTAAAGTAGGATCCATCGTAAAGGACAGTTTCGTAGCTGGATTGCCTTTATTCGTGAACCTGGGGTGAAAGGGTGGCGGGAATAGGTGCATGTTGTGGGGACCACAAGAGGATAAGAAATTTGTCGATCAGGTTACAATGATTCTTTATTTCCTCCAGAAATCATTACGAAGATTATTGATACATGAATTCAGTCAAACATATAGCACATTGGTATTTACATACTGGACAAAATCACTTATAGTTGGCTATTGATATGTACAGAAATCAGACATCAAACATTACCGTATAATCAAACATTCACAAAGCGGTGGCGTCACTTGTACACAGCTTGTCTCCATTAAAACTCAAGATATGGTTTCACATTTTGGTAGACATATTCTGCAAAGTTTATCAATACAATATGATATGTGTCTCGGACGAAGGACCTTGAAAACTGTGAACTGCGTATCTGCACCTTGGAGTGTTGACGACATTTCATCGTCTTCCAACATTTCAAAATTTACATAGGTTTCAACATCAAGTAAATCAATCAGAGATGAGAAAAACATATTTCGGAAATATAAAAAAAAATTCACAATAGACTATCACATGCCTGTCATAATCATAAGCGTGGTTGTTACAAAGCAGACATTATTTTGAGACTTCGTGATGAAAATGTTAAATATAATTGTAAGGCTGATCTTTGTTCAAGGTATAAACATGACAAGTTCAAAAGTATGTGATTTGTCAGTATTTAGGAACTCGCATGCAAAGAGATTGTCCTGCATTAAGTGATACTTTATGACGCCACATTTTTTTCTTCATATTCATGTACTCGTTTGTTTACAATTTGTGTCCATTTGTGTTTGGGGGAAATGAACCACTCTTTAAATAAGTATGTAAGTAGTTTCTGTGATTGTATTTGTACAAGACAGAAAGAAGTTCTCCACAATTACTTGATTTTCGGGCGTGTTAGCCCTGGAAGCACAGAATATGTGTTACATGAGATTGTCACAACTAGTGTTACATACAAGGCTAAAAATTGGAGCTTGCTTTTATCATTGTAGTCAATCATGGTCCACAAACCTAAGTTTGCAATAATGGACTCCGATGAAGATCTCTTATCTAGTCTGTCATTCCAGATTGGAAGAGGCCATTATGAGACTATGCCGTATTGGTCACACCAGATATACACATAAACACTTGTTGAAAGGTGAGGATCCTCCATTTTGTATCCCTTGTGATGAAAGAATCACGGTCAAGCAAGTCTTGCTTGATTGTGTTGAATATTCCAGCACAAGGGATACCTTTTTTAAAATAAAGTAGTATAAAGGACCTTTTTACTAATATCAGTTCTCATTTAATTATTGCATTTTTTAAAAGAATTGGATTTGTTGAATAAATTGTAAACAGATATTTTTATTGTTGGTAGTCTAGATTGGTAACTGAGACTGTTAGTGGCTGTACCCTGTGGTCGAAGTAAAATTATTGTCCTCCAGAGAAGGTATATAAGTCCCAAAACGTTCGATGTAGATTTAAGTCTACCAAGTTTTTAATCGTAGTATTCGTGTTATTTTAATTTTGGCTAGCATTTTGTACACTCGCCAGCAGCTGAAGGGATGGTGTAAATCCAGCTAGGGTCCATGCAGTTAGCAAAGGTACTGTAAGTCCCCATGGCCTCTAGAATAGTGATCTACCTTCAGTTGTTGGCAATCTGTAGCCCGTGTTTTATAATGTATTTTTGTCTTCTTTAATTACAATGTTTTAGTTTCTCGTGCTAGTTTTATATTTATATCTGTGCTAAGTATTTTTACTGTCCATCGTCGACAGGTTTTTATAGTATACATATATTCCATTTTAGTGTTAAATGTTCTCATCACGATATGGCTGAAATATTGCCGATGTGACGTTAAATATGAACTCACTCACTCTTATCTAGTCCCTTAACAGAGAAGGCGAAGTACCGCTGTGTATTTTCTACCAAGCAAAGTAGCTTCCCTTTTATGTCAAAGGTCAAACAACAGTTCAGAGTTTTAATAAAACGCAGGACGACATGACTCTGTCTCAGTCAACACCTTACAAAAGCATATAACTATTACTGTAGTGCAGTAGTTCCCAGTTGATGTGATTTGTTAAATAAGCTATCGTGCCATATTCTGTCAAATGCTTTTTCGGTATCTAAAAAGGCAGTATATACTGTAGAGTTTCTCTCAAAGTAGTATCGGATACTTTCGATAAGAGCTAAAACGTTCATAACTGCCCCATTTTCCTTTCTAAATCCAAATTGTAGTATATCTGGGAAAGAATAGATCGTAACGTACGTTGATCAATGGTTGCGTAAGCTCTCGCAAACTAAGGGCCATATCCATAGTCCATCGTACAGGAATCGGAACGGCCAATTTTGACTTCTCCAAACAATCTATTGCCCAAAATTTATGTAAATTTAAGTCTACCGAGTTTTTAATCGTAGTATTCTTGTTATTTTAATTTTGACTAGCATTTCTTACAGCGGCTCTGGGGATGGTGTAAATCCAACTGGGGTCCATGCATACAGCAAAGGTACTGTAAGTCCCCATAGTCCCTAGCATAGTGATTTGCCCTCAGTTTTTGGCGAATTATAGCCCGTGTTTTATATTGTATTGTCTGCCTTAATTGCTAGAATGTTTTACTTTTCCATGCTAGTCTTATATTGATATTTGTGATACCCAAGTACTTTTACTGGCCACCGTGACAGGTTATGTTCTTCAAAATGTTTTCTTTTTTCGCATAGAAATTGTTTTCGTCACGAGATGGCCGAGATAATGCTGATGTGACGTTAAATATTACTTCACTCACCCATGTATAAGAAAGTTAAACCAGCTCTAATCCACATGTACTGGCTTAGGATAACTTAAGTGACCCGTGAAGGTCCCGGGGTTGAATAGGCCTACAGCAAACCATGCTTGCCATAAAAGGTGACAATGCTCATCGTAAGAGGCGACTAACGGGATCGGGTAGTCAAACTTGCTGACTTGGTTGACACATGTCATCAGTTCCCAGTTGCGCATGCTGTAGATCACTGGATTGGCCGGTCCAAACTCCATTATTTACAGACCGTCGCCGTATAGGTGGAATATTGCTGAGTGTGGTGTAAATGTAAACTCACTCACTGACTCGAATCCTTTGACGTCTAGCTGAAACACAGCTCAGAAGTTTCCAGAAAACAAATTGTAACGTCACGAAGCAAAGCTCCATCCATTCGCACGGAAACACAGTTCAAACACATTTCATGCAACATGAACACTTGACAACAGTTTGCGTCATGCTCGTCTCTTGAGAGGTATTTGATTCCTAACAGTTACACGTTTTGAAGCCATTCTGTCAAACTGTATTACACAATTTCGTATGGAAACTGACCTTTCGTGAAAGTGTACGTGATGCTATGCGTGAAATTACCATTGTCTGGGAATAGCCACAATGAGAGATGTGATTTTTTCATATTTCAATATAATATGTAAAACGGGAGATTGCACTAGTAGCGTTCGCGTCTCTGCTTGATAGTGAATCCAGTTCTAACTGTAAAACGATTTAAGACCAAAGTTAGTCCATTAAGAAATTTTCATCAGAGATGACTTAACATCGTAATCCATTGGGATTATATTTTTAAAACTGCAAATGTCATTGCGTCAACATGATTAACTGAAAATGAAAGCAAAGATGAAAAGTGACAAAAGAGACTCCCTTTGTACTCAGCGATACTGGTAAAATGTTATTCCCAGTGGAATGTACAGTAAAATCCAACGTATATCTTTGCATTATCTAGTCACGCATACACTATGGGAAAACATAGGTAAAATTCAGAGGTGTTATGACGAAATAATTTGTATTTGCTTACTCGCAATGCGCTTTTTTCCCGTTTATGTTATTGTGTAACGGCACACAACACGACATTCCATCTTAATGGTGGTTTTCTGTAAATAGTCGAGTAGGTACAAGACAATCGTGTGTACATCAATCTATGTATGACATACACTAAACACCCAAAGAAAAGTTACCCTCCTGCCTTAATGACGGAAATACCAATCTTCAGCTGGCATTGCGATGGGTGGACGTCCACATTTTGGTCTGTGAGTGGTCATCTCAGGCTGTCTGAAGCTTTGAATAGTTGTTATAACCTTCATACGGTGCCATTCCATGACGTTGGCAACAGCATCAATTTGTATCTTAATCCCATATGCACGATTCCTATGACTCTTTTCCCCTCTTCGGATGTTAATCGTGGCATATTTCTCGTACCTGTGTATCGTATCATACATTCGAGTCTCTCTACCCTATAGAATCATTCTACACGTGAAATGAATGCAAATACCGCTTGAATATTGCTACGTTTGGGCGATTGGTATTGCTATGTGCAAACAGAAAATAGACAAAATGTTACGGAAATTCCGTAGTAAAGTAAGAATTATGAGGTATGTTTAGGTTATGGCATAATCCTTTTCGATTTTTTTGCTCATAATTCTGATCACTGTCTTATACGGTCTCATTCCAGGTCCATTGTACCATCAAACGGAAACAGAAAACACGACCACACACATTTGACTTAAGGGAAATCTCCATTCAAGAACGCCTCGATTCTAAAATAACTACGAACACTGTAATAGCAACATCTTTCGGCTCCCCAGATCAGGCTCACACAATCTCTACTGCAGCCAGTTGAAAGTCTTATCATGAAGATACATGATTCATAAGGTACTGAGCATCTCCTTGAAACTTCACTTGACTCTAGGTTTATGGGAGAGCCTTGAAAAAGCGCTTAGTAGTTTGAGTTTATGAATCTTTGGACGAAGTCTCTGGAACTTCTGGTCCTATGGGATATGGATGTGAACAATATCACCTTAGTGACAGGTTTTGCTATATCTTGAGGGCACAATGCAAAGAGAGATTTCGTAAATATCACTGAAGGGAACGGCACCCTAATTTGCGGTGCGACACCAATACACCAGGAAGAATGGTTGGATAATGCCATTCAAATTTAATGTCCGTAAGTGACTTGCATTTAAATCTATCTAACTTGTATGTCGACGTGTCAATCTGACGATGGGGGGAATTGAGATAGGCCTGTAACATTTAAATCTTGCGATAAAATGACTCACACGAGCAAAGCCCCCAAGGATGGCATCATCTTGACGCGAATGTACAGCAACTGTCAGTATTTTGAACGAATGCTCCATTCATATGTCATTGATAGATAGTGATCAGATTTCCACCAGCTCGCCGGTAGTTGTAATAAACTTTCCTAACTGGAAACGGATATGCTGAAAGGAGAAGTACTTTCACTAATCCACTATCTAGATGCTATTAGATAACGAGAAACAGTCTGGCACCAACATGCCTGAGATGGCGTTAAACTGAACTGTCACGATAAACAATTCATGACACATGGATGTAAATTAGCGCTATCTAGAAACGATTTCCAATAGTGCTTAGTCAGCTGAAATGTACTGGACAGGCACTACATAAAACAAATCCACGGAATAGGCATCACTTAAGGATGTGAACCTTCACAATGTATTTGATCTGATAAAAGATGTAAACGAAAGTTTGAGTGATGGAGCGTTGGTTTACAATGTGGGAGATATTGCCTTTGAATAGCGCCCAAGCTACCTCGTCTGATCTGCAACTCCTAGACATCATGAAACACCTAGTGCTGGTAGTAAGATGCTTGGTCTTTTGGTTGACGTACATGCAATCGTATCCTGACAGCTTGTGTGATTTATCACAATACTGATTTGTCTGATTTCAACCGTATTGTCTGATACTTCTGTATTACTTGCAGAACGATTGTATATTGGTAAGTGCGACAAACAAGAGTTAAGAGCATGTCTTCTGTATTCTAAGTTTACACTAATTGTGTGAGTGTGTTTCACAGTGCCCCGAAAGCGATGATCTCTAAAACAATACAGTCTGCCTGACAGGAGAGCATGCTGATTTTTTGAAAGACGTGACGAATGACGGAGGAAGGATGGCAAGTCTTCAAGTAGGTGATCAGATCAGATGAAATCAGTCTATATAATTGTCGTAGTGCATACCAATGGTTCCACTTAAGTGGTCCACGTGCTTTCACGCATAATCTCCCCACATTCAGCCGCGATACCGAACCCAGTCAGGGTCGGTGGGTGTGCATTCATGTGTAACGACGTCATGCAAATGGTCACTGGTTCATTTGCCGATACGCTTATCCGGCTCTTTGTTTATAGCTTATAAACCAGATAGGTGTAACTTTCCAATTGCACATGGCCAGTAATTGAAGTTGTGAACTGCATATTGTCATTAGCAGGCAGACAGACAGGCAGGCAGGGAGGAAGGCAGGCAGGAAGGCAGGCAGGTAGACATATAGGTGTCAAAAAACCAGACTTTGAACTTTCGCTGTGACAGAGTCCGCTTATCACAATCAACATGCTTTGGTTTTTTTTTAAAATATAACGAGTAGATTATTTACTTGTCTGTGTACACTGCTCAGGACCTCATACTACTCACTGAGCATGCATGATGAGCGCTGCGCAGCATAGCTGCTGAAACCGGTTTTCCCCGTTTGAACTCCGATTTCGCGGGATTTTTTGTCATCGCGCTTTTTTTCAAGTTTATAGGTTGAAATGGCATTTTTGATGATTTGTTTCGGTAAGTGGATACCGAAAGGTATCAGAATCTGCAAAGTTGTGCTTTACGTTGCATGTGACCTTTCAGCTCTTTTGTTAATTGTTATACCTACCATTGCATTTTGCACATGACTTCTGTGCGTGCAACTTTTAGCTGATGGCCGACCATCCATCAGAAATATACTATTATGCCTCCTCGCGTTCTTACATTCCAATCGTGTTTATATTTGCGTGTTATATATCCATCTCTGTGTTCATCGGAAGATAAATGGTGGTCTTTTTTCATACAGAAGAAATACACCTCCATTACATAGTTTTGTTGACGAGACATCATGTCCAGATATAGTGTATATTGTTTCTGTCTTTGGCCAAATCGTATATGAATGTCTCAAGGGTGGTGTTGTCGATAATTATAGTTCTCTCTTGTGTCTGAAGCAAAATACTTCAGACGTTGCTAAAAGCAGCAGTGCACATGGTTAACACATGTGTAAGAAGTAAATCTTTATATTGACACATTACATTCCTAATTTTCTCCAGCGGAAACGAAACATAACCCTGCGTCGCCACTGCGGATGTTAGCCTGTCGACAAATAGATATCGTTAAGTGACGCCAGAGCATTTCCTAGACGCTTCCTTTTGTGCTTTCCAGACGATGGCAGAGACAGCTATTGGATTATTCTAGAATAGAACCCTCGACTCTGAAACCCAGTGATGACATCAAACTTTCTAGCAGTCATCCATCTTTTCGCATGCTGGTCGGATGCTATTTACAGTGAGCTGAGGTCATTAAAAGTAGCATTTGAACTGATTTTATATCCATTGGACACCATAGGCTCTATTATCGTAAAGGATACATTCGTCTACTCCTACGGATGAGGAAAGTGTTTTGGTGTAGATTTGCCCAAATCATAATCTAACAAGATGTATACTCCCGCATGCTTGTCGATATCAGTGGGTGACAAACGCGGTGTTAGTATTATACTGATAACAATAAGTAAGTTACACTGAATATAATGATATGAAAAGAACGGGTTATCCTTATCATATTTTGGCTAGTATGTATAAATGAATTTTGCGTTTAAACAGTGAAGATGATCTGGTCTAGGAATAGATTCTGGGACATGAGAGAGAATGATGTATTTTGGAATCGAGGCCACTGCCCTGTATACGATATTTATTTAGTTATACGTGGTTAATTGCAATAGCAGGTACAACAATAATTATGCGGTTAAGTAATACAGGAACAGTAATTATTTAAAGTGCGGGAAAATGGGAGACAACATAAGGCATATGACTGTATGTAGAAAATGGAGATTTAGGAGAGTAAGACAGGAGAGAGGAGAGAGGAAAATACACTGATGGGTGAAGTTGTGATTGAAGTTGTATATTGCATATTGTCATTAGCAGACAGACAGGCAGACATGTAAGTGCCAATAAACCAGACATTGAGTTCTTTGTGACAGTCTCCTTATCACAATCAACATATGTTGTTTTTTATGTAAAGAGTAGGTTGTTTATTTGTTTGTGTACACAACCAAGATTAGACTACTGCTCACGACCTCAACCGCCGGGCAGCCATACTGTTTAAAGCTCAGCAAACCCATTCAGTGCGCATGCGTTGTGAGCGCAGCCCAGTATCGCTGTTGAAACCACTTTTCCCCCAGTGCTGGAACTCCGATTTCGCGGGCTTTCTTTCATCGCATTTTTTCAACTTTCAACAGTGCATACAGAATCTGCAAAGTTATGTTTTATGTTGCATGCGACCTTTAAGTGGTTCACTACTAGTATCCTGCCCTCCCTCCCAAGGGGAAAATGAACGACATCATTCAAGGAAGATGATATGGTATTCCTGGTCGTTACACCACAACGTGAAAGAGCGGTTCACCTCCACATCCACCTAAGTAAACAATTATTATGATCTGTGTGCAGCTTGTAGTGAATAGCTATGGGTTACTCGTACCAGAAGCCAACGACTGACCCAGGTCGAGAAAGAGATATTTCATCAAGGTAGTTAAAAGTAGATATGATTAATTATAGACAACCTCTCCCCAAGCCATCTGCCATTAACGTTGCCTTTAAATGTCACGATACACAATTCATGACTGGGGTGACCGATAGACACCAGTTATGCGGTTATCAAGACAGAGCCTGTGATGTTAAGTTGCCCTCAGCAATAGTTTACTGACGGTAAAGGTAAAAGGCAAGGAATGCGTTACACGAGTGGGCTGAAATTAAGAATACATAGCCTTGTAAAGAACATAAAACAATTGAAAAGAAAGAGCATTCCATCAGTAAGAAAACAAAATCTCGTAAAGCACATAGATTGCTCTGCTCTTATAGGTGAAAATATAGGTCACAAAGCACCGTCTGTATTTACATGAAACGTCTGTCAAAAGGAGAATCAACTGTGTAAATCAACTGCTATAGACATCTTCTTAAAATGATAGCCATTAGTGTTTGTATATGATAAACACATACGAACATGTATACATGTAGATTTGACTATATTCATCATAAGATAAATTCTACCCAAATCAATTTGCACAAGACATGGTGTTTGCAGTACCAGTATGACCAGAGCACACAGAACAGAAGTGAATGGGGTCACCTTATCTAATAGTGCCATTTAAACAAAAGAGTGAAAACCTTTAGATCGTATTGAAGCGTATATATTGCCAAGCATGAAATTATCATAAACGTTACTTCACACAAGTAGCATGGTTGCATGTCTATAGTTATTAAAAGGGAACAAAGAACACTTGCCTACCCTGGTAGTCATTGCGACAACCAATATTATTGTATTTAATAGTGCTAATGGCATCCTCTAAGTCACAAACATCTCTCGTTATTCATTGGAGGAAATTAACTGTAACTTTAAGATATAGATTACGAGTCTTAGATGTAGTTCCTTTGCTTGTCTTGTTTTTTTTTTATTTTGTCATTAATCCTTCCCTCAAACCTTAGCTTATCAACCGTGTCGTATTAATGACGACATTTTCATTAATGTTCACCATTAATGTAATACTGCTATTTAAAATCGGAAAAGCACACGTGCCACTTCATTTTTTGTCGGCGTAAAACATCACATAGCAAAGCCCATGCATCTATAGTCTATGTGTGATGCCATGTTTAGTATAACGTTTCATGTTCTTCGATCGTATCTAACAATGGTTTAATCATGAGTTAGACCTGAAACATTTCTCTAGGTGTTAGTTATAATGTCCCACAACCTAGAAGACGCTTTGAGATATTTGAGAATAGATGAACAGGCATATAATATCAGACGACTGTCTATCCTTGTTTGCTTTCACTTGATAAACCATTCCGTGTATATATCAATACGTATGTGAATACTAACAAGACCGTGCAAACATGCAGGTGACACGGGAATCACTGTATCTTTTATGCGGAACACTACAAGGCACGTGATGGATATATTTTCAAACATTTAGTTTTTTCTCTACACGCAAACAAAGCATACATGGATACAATTTCGTTAAAAAAATACAAAAAACCCAAACAAAACATACAAACAAAACAAAACAAAAAAACTACAAAAAAAACCCAAAAAACAAACAAAACAAACAAAAAACAAACAAACAAACAAACAAACAAAAACAGCTTGTGGTTTGCCTTCAGATTAACCAAGTTTCTCACTTAAGGTAATGCATGCATACACCAGGGCAAACACATCAGTCAACAGCATCTTTCTTTTGAAGCAGTTCCACAGAACATAGATGAATGGAAATGTTAGAACCACGAAATGAAGGCCTACGTTTCCCTTTCCTATCCAATACTACGACAAAGCATTGTTGGTGCCAATGCCAGCACAAAATCCATCAAAACAGTTATTTCCCTTCTGACTCGACGTCCTATCGTGTCCATGGTCCTTAGTATGGCGATCTACCTTCAGTTGTTAGCAATATATAGCTTGTTTTTACCTTGTCTTGTCCTCTATATATAAACTGGGTCAGGTGTAATTACTAGTTTTACATTCCTTTCTGTGATGTTAGTTTTATGGTCATTCGTTGACAGGATGCTAGAGTGTGCCAAATCATGTGGGTTTTTTTATAATCAATCGTTCTCGTCACGATATGACTGCAATGTTATCGATGTGACGTTAAACATGAACTCACTCACTCACTTCTATCGTGAAATCATCAAGCGTATGGAAGATTTCCCGTAACAACAGATCGAATGATTGTCCTTCTTGAACATCGAGTCAGGCAGGGCAGATTCTTTTAGTCAGCAGACTTTGCTTTTAAGCAAAACAGCCAGATATTGGCGTCAAGTTGGACATGGCACCACCACCATTTCTTGCAACAGATTATCCACCTAAAATAGCATTTCTCCACTCATTTCTATAAAGAATGGAGACAGGATAGCCGTCTGCTCTTTAGTGACGTCCAGAATGGACTTAACTTGAGCGGATCTTGAACGTACCTCTCTTTAGTACTTCAAGAAAATCGCGTTTCTGCGTTCGATCCTCAGTGTTGAAGAAAGCAACATAATTTAAGTGAAATTGGATTTTAGACTTCTCTGACTGTAACTGCAAACAACTATATCATCGGTAAAGTTCAACTATGAACATTAAATTGGCGAAACACTGTACTACACAGTTTTACGTCACCTTAGAGGAAAATTGTTGAACGGTCGCATTACCCTATAACAAATTTTAATTTACAATTAACTAGATTTACTATTTGTTGACGTAACATATGACACATTTATGTCTCCAAAATTAGCAACTTCTTTATTTTGTCTCTCACTACAGTTATTTAATATATTTAAAGTTACAAAATTAACAATCTACAGAAGCGTATTAGGGCCAAGGTGAATATATAGTTTTCTAATTATCTTCTACGTAGGAGATACTAAGTCCTACGTATAAGATAGTATGTCCTACGTAGGAGATAGTGGCACTAAAAACATTCTTCAGCGTGGGTCGTTAGTGTGGTGATCTACCTTCAGCTGTTGGCAATATATAGCTTGTTTTTACCTTGTATTGTCATCTATGGTTAAACTCTTTTATATCTAGTTGCTAGTTTTACATTAGAATCTGTGATAATCTAGTTCTTTTACTGTCCTTCGCAGACAGGTTTTTACAAATTACAATTAATTATTATGTATGAAATTAATTGTTCTCGGCACGGTATGGCTGAATTATTGCAGATGTGACGATAACATTTAACTCACTCACTCTTCAACGTGGCCCTACTGTGCTTTCGTTAAAAGCTCATCGGATAAACTGCGCATGGTTAACGATTAAATCAATGTGTTTGGTGGAGCACTTCATGAGCTTACTCTGGATATGACTTTGAGAGGACTAGATGTAAAAGCACCCAAGCAAGGCACAAATGTTATTGACATATCATACATATACAAAGACTTCACATTAAATTGTACGGTGTTTCAATAGTATCATTATCCCGCTTCAAGGGATCTTTTGATTCGGTCTTCTGAAGCAACAACTAAGCGCAGAAACCCCTTGTAACCAGGAAAGTGTGTCTGTATCTTTCGAAGGACATTGTCGCCAGTCCTTATAGCAAGCACAAAGTGATTCAATACGATTCCCCCAAAACGTAGGTCAAATGATATAGATACACATAAATGTCGATGCCCAATAGTCCGTCAAAATTTGTCAAGAAATATCTCATGCGCATGTTATTTACAAACACAACGTGGCAAAGATGACTGCCAACATCTAGTAGGTTAACATAGCATGGTTTGACCTGTACTAGCACCCTTCTTTCTTCCGAAAGGTCAGCTAAAACATCAATCTGCGAAAAAAAACACTTCTTCAGCGTTGAATGTAATTTCACTTGGCTCCTCTGTAACAGAAAAAGAAAATGATAAAACAAGTCTGTAATGACAGGTTCGTGACAATAGGGAACAAACCTCAATACGTCAGTTCGAGGTCTTGTCATACACAAGAAAACAGGACAAACATAAAAGGTGTGATTGTTAGAGTGACTGCATCGATTATTCCTAGAAGTGATAGAGAGAAACTCATACTTGGTTATTCAGTGATTAAGGAACTAATGTTATATGCACATTCATATACATATAATCTCTCTCTCTTCTCTGTATATCTGTGCATATATACAGAAGAATCTCCCTGAAGACACAATATTCAAGCATGTGGGAGAAGATCCGTGTCGTGTTATCATCTCTGAAACAACATGTTATATATGTATTACTGTACTCTCAGTTTTCTCATTTCTTTTTTCTTTCTTTCTTTCTTTCTGTATGTATGTATGTATGTATGTACGTACGTACGTACGTACGTGTGTGTGTATGTGTGTATGTATGTGTCTCCCCCTCTCTCTCTCTTTCTCTCTCTCTCTCTCTCTCTCTCTCTATATATATATATATATATATGTTCGACCACAATGAAACAAATCTGGTAACAATGTTCTCGAAGTGCGAAGCTCTTATACATACATGAAATGTGTGTTTGGCGGTACAGTGCTGTATGCAAAACAAGTAAGAATTCACACATAAAGCTCGACCTATATTGGAATGTAAATGGTTGGTTTCGGAGTCCCGAGAGTGGTGGTATCTTTTTCAATTACCATCTCTCGACATCGGAAGCCGAATACTTCACACATCCGGATGAAAGTTAGATTGGAGATGGTTTGGACATGAAGTAAATCTTAATCTAGGCACATTTAAGCCCCAATCTACGGCAACGGAAACAACACAACAATACGTCACCAGTTATATGGGACGAAAAGAAAGGAGATCTCATTAAAGTAACGCCCGAATATCTCTCAGGCGGTGTCTCTTGTGATTTTCGAGACACTGTCCGATTTGGATGTTAGATTTTTCTGATGTAGAACCCGCAACCCCCAGCGACAGGATTACACTTCTTGAAGTTTTCAGGTGCTATTTGTCATACCAGACAGGTGCTATTTACAGTCATCTCAGACCATTAGACTTTGTAACTGAAACGTTGTCTCAAGTCCACATGGGTTTAGGCAGTTCCATCGTAAATGGCTTTCTTAACTGCATTGCTGTTCGTCCTGAACTTTGGGAGAAAGGATGACGGGAATTTGTGCATGTTATGGGCACGACTAGAAGATAAGGAGTTTGTTGAATGGGTTAGCATGTGCATGTTATGGGAACGACTAGAAGATAAGGAGTTTGTGGAATGGGTTAGCATGTGCATGTTATGGGAACGACAAGAAGATAAGGAGTTTGTGGAATGGGTTAGCATGTGCATGTTATGGGAACGACTAGAAGATAAGGAGTTTGTGGAATGGGTTAGCATGTGCATGTTATGGGAACGACAAGAAGATAAGGAGTTTGTGGAATGGGTTAGCATGTGCATGTTATGGGAACGACTAGAAGATAAGGAGTTTGTGGAATGGGTTAGCATGTGCATGTTATGGGAACGACAAGAAGATAAGGAGTTTGTGGAATGGGTTAGCATGTGCATGTTATGGGAACGACAAGAAGATAAGGAGTTTGTTGAATGGGTTAGCATGTGCATGTTATGGGAACGGCAAGAAGATAAGGAGTTTGTGGAATGGGTTAGCATGTGCACGTTGAGGTGGTCATTTGTAGCCGAAGTGAATATGATTGAAAAGTTGAATAACCAGTGCCGCTAACGCTAGAACACCTTAACATACACAGTGTAAAGTATGTCTATAAGGGTATAAGTTCTCTCAAACTATGGTTTGTATTCATGTTGCAATATGTGGATAACAACCTACCAACCATAACTGAGGACATTCGGCAAAGCAGGATCCAAATAAAGAATGACAATAGACTACTAGATAAGTAAGTACATATGATTTAATAATAACCATTTAAGGATAAATGTGCACTAATCCATGATGTACTAGCCCCGGATAATTTAGTATTTCTTGATGGCATTGATTACAAGCTGTAGCACGGTTTGACAAGACTTCCAATGAGAAAAAGGTTACAGCAAACGAATTTCAACACCACAAACAACGCTCCATCCGTTCCTACGCACACAGTTGAAACACAACTCATGCAACATGAAGTTTTTCCTAGATTGGCCGATTACTTTTTAAGGAAGACATTTGTCCAAATGATTAAAATTGATCGATTATGTTTTGTCTAGATTATGCTTGAGGTATCAAAACTGAAACCCGATGCTCGAGTATGATTTCAACGTTAAACCTTTAAATTACATTTGACATGACAGTATTGATGTTGGTTAAACTGAAATATTCAAACAGGCCTAATCACCAAGACTTGACAACATTTCGTGTCATGCTCTTCTCTTGA
Source organism: Haliotis asinina (assembly GCF_037392515.1). NCBI lineage: Eukaryota > Metazoa > Mollusca > Gastropoda > Lepetellida > Haliotidae > Haliotis > Haliotis asinina. The sequence goes on along the minus strand of NC_090281.1, from coordinate 30,702,272 downwards.
GAGTATTCGATTGCTAACAGCTACACGAGTTTAGCTATTCTGTCAAAACATATTTCATGTTTTCTGATCGGAACTGACAGGTCCTTCGTGAAAGTACACATGAACGTTGTGGGCGATATAATCACTGTTGATGCACAGGGATAGTGAAAATGAGAGACGTGACTTTTTCCATTCTTTAACATATGCTAATGTTTACAACGGGAGATCCCATAAGACGAAATTAGTATACTCACTAAGATATGAAATTATTCAGTATTCAAATTCTACGTGCTATACGATTTGTTGTCAAAGTTCCGTCTTGCCTATAAGCACTGCAAAATATATAAGCAGACCTTACGTAAAGGCGAAACTCGATTGAATTTATCCGCAAAACTGCAACAGCCATTGCGTCATCATAATCTAAGGAAAATGAAACCTCGTATGATAAGTGACAAAACGAATCACATTGTGCTTACATTCAGCGATATGGTACCTCTTGGTACAAGTTTAATTGCAGACACTGATCAATAACCAATGCTACATTTATCAACTGTTTAATCTGTAATAATGGTTTCCAGTCACAAATGACGATTGACAGAGACAATGAGACACCGGTCCATTTTCACAATTAGATATGTAGCTTCGTATGTACTGCAAATTCTTGTTAACGTTGTAAAGTTGTTTGATTGAATATTTCACAGTGACACGTGAGTGCCCAGGGAATAGACTTTTGTCCCTAATGATTGCTTTGAATAGTGGATGAATTCTCATAAAGTTAGGGAGAAAATCAACGTAACTACGTTTCGCCACATATACAATCTAAATACTCTCAGAGTGAATATTGATAACCGAGATAATCAAGCATAGCTAAGTAGTCTGGTGTTAAAATAGCCGATGGTGTAATAAGGTCTGCCTGATTACTCTATCGATACGTTTTTTTTTCAAATCAGATGAATCGTGGTACCTGTTATGGGTTGGATGATGGATATTTATCATCAGATTCAGAGCGAAACGGATGTGATAACCCGTTTTAAAGGTAATTTGGAGTTTGAAAATCATCATTGTATTTACCATTCTCTCTCGCTTGTGTTTAATAACATTTTGCTTCAATACAATTAAGGGTTGAACCATCTCCAACCTCAAACTTCGCTGTTGTAGACAAATGAATAAGTCGGATAATGAGGGTCTAACACCTGGATGTTTGCCTCTCCCAACCCAGCAAAATTGCTCATAAGCCTGATCAATGTCCTGTTCTGTCACATTTTTGGTTCACTGTATCTTCAAACGAAAACCGGAAACTAGACCACAGAGATCTGACTTAAGGGACGAAAACTAATCTCCAAGTACACATTGAATCTGAAAGTTAACTACTACCACTTTAAAAACACTATCTTTCGGGTCCTCAGATCATATTACAAGACTCACACAGTCTTCACTGCAGTCAGTTGAAAACCTTATCATGATTCCCAAGGTACTGAACATCTGTTTATCCTCGTGACAGGTTCTGATACACCTTGAGGCCACAAGCAAAACAGAGTTCGTAAAGGTTGCTAATGGGACTGGCAGGTTACTTCATGCTACGAAACTAATACACTATGAACGGTGGTTGGACAAAGCCATTCTGAACACGTCAATCTGATTGTCTGAGCTGCGTTTAAATCTATCTAATATGTTATTCATTGAGTCAAACCGATGCTAGGGGAAACGCAGTGTGTAACGTTAACATTTAATACTTGTGATAGAATGACTGACACGAGCAAAATCTTCAAGTGGATGGGTGAGTTTAGTTTTACGCCACACTCAGCAATATTCCAGTTATAAGACATACAACCCAGTGATCAACAACATGAGCATCGATCCGCGCAACTGAGTGAATGAGTGAGTTTAGTGTTACGCCGCACTCGGCAACATTCCAGCTATATGGCGGTGGTCTGTAAATAATCGAGTCTGGATCAGAAAATCCAGTGATAAAAAACATGAGCATCGATCTGTGCAATTGGGAACCGATGACATGTGTCATCAAAGTCAGCGAGCCTGACCACCCGATCACATTATAGTCACCTCTTACGACAAGCATAGTCGTCTTTTATGGCAGGCATGGTTTGCTGAAGGCCATTTGGCAACCAAGTCAGCGAGTCTGACCACCAGATTACGAAATATTACCCAAGGATCGCTTCATCTTGTCTTTAGTAGAAAATTGACAGTGACTGTCTGCATTTTTATTTTCTGACACAATATGTCATTGATAGACAGTCTTGGAAAGCGTATGGTTACATGCCGCTTTTAACACGTTTCCAGCAATATTACGGCAGGTAACACCAGGAATGGGATTCATGCATTCTGCATGTGTTCGGGAATCGAAACGGAAGCTAGCTAACTCACTCAGTACTGTTTTAAAACAAAACACATTCGTAACAAGAAACAAACCGGTACGTTCAAACTCGAAGTGACAAATTCACTATCTACACACTATCAAATAATGTGGCACAGCTTCACAGCCACACACCTAAGATAACGTTAAACTTAAATGTCAGGATAAACAATTCATGACTGACGGGTGTAAATTTGTTGTTGTGAAGAAACGATGTTTAAGAGCGTTAAGTCAACTGAAGGTTATTGAACAGACATTGCATTAAAAACAGGACTTTGCATAAAAAGTTGCTTGAGAACGTGACTGCATCGTTTTCTCGATAGGGTGTAAAGAAAGGAGAAGACAAAAATGTTTTACATTGTGTTAGCCTTTATTTCTCAAGATGTTGTCTCCTGCATGACATAATGTGGTAGTACTCTGCTTTTAGCGTCCAACTGTGATATTCTAGTGGTTATACTGTTCTTCGACGACATATTTTTCATAATATACACATATTACTTTTCTATGACAAGCATGTTCTCGTCACGATGTGGCTGCAGTATTGCCTTTGTGACGTTAAACATTAACTCACTCACTCTGCTTGTACCGCTGCAGACATACTGAGTTAATGAACAGTTTTAATAAGATCATAGTTAAGATACTGGCTGGCATCTGTGCAGTGATAATTAATGCATCACTGCAAATCGCTAAGGCTGTTGTCTCACTAAAACGATGGACATCAGAGACACCCCCCACCCACCACTACTTTGATGAGAATGCATTAAATGCAATAATTTAAATATGTGGCACGCTTTCTTTCTTGTCGCATTGTTTACTCTTCAAAATACAAATGTACTATGCATTCACACACACACATACACACAAACACACACACTTTAATTATATATGCACTTGTAGTTGAATCAAAACAAGCTTTCAACAACGAGTAATTCATGTAATTTAATGGCTTGTGTCCAAGCATCAGGAACAAACCCAAATGGAGTTGTCATGAGAATGTGGGGTAATATAATAACAAAGGCATAGCACTTAAGCAGTATCCCTGTGATACAACGGCGGGTGTATATGTTGCAGATGAAGTGAACCACATCAAGTGGCAACATTTGCGTTATAGAACTAACCCAAAGATATCTTTATGTAATTAGGTTTCCATCAATTGTAGTTGGAAGAACATGTTTGGAATCAAAATAAATAGCACCCAATATATAATGCACATACATGTCTCAAAGTACATTTTGTCAAAGTAAACGGTATTTCGATATAAATGACGAAAAACAACTTTGAAAAACAAGACTTATTTGTGACAGTGATGCGACAGTTTTATGTGTACAGTGTTATTCCACAAGAAGTCCGTTTGAGCAAACTGTCGCAAGACATATTTGTCTCATCCCAATTGAATACTGATCCTCATACAGAATAGGGCATGCATTTACTGTCACACCAAATCTTTCAACCGACACTGTCACACCCTAGTGTAATTTGCAGCTATGTCATGTTCCCTCTAGTAATCAAGGCAACTTCAACTAATAACAGGAGTATTTCTTGAAATCGGTGGTAAAGACCTCTAACTGAATTCAATACAAGTAATATGTCACTTTATTTAGATATTAGTGCTTGGTTTAAGAGTCCCGAGAGTGGTACTATCCTTTGCTTTCATTCTTTCCCGACGCAAGAAGCCAAATACTTGAGACAATCCATAGAGAGCTAGACTGAAGATAGCGAAGACATGTGTAAGAAGAAAAAATCTTTATATTGGCTGTTTTAATCCCCAATTTACGCCTGCGGAAACGAAACATAACCCTATGTCGCCACCGCTATGTTTGCGTTTCGACCAACAGAAAAGAAGATCTGATTAACCAAAGCCTGACTATTTCCAAGGCGGCGTCTTTTGGTTTTTTCGAGACGCTGTCAGACGCTGCTATTAGATTATTCCTAAGTAGATCTCTTGACACAAAACCCAAGCAACAGCATTACATTTTCATTGAGTCGTCAATACGTTGTAATGCTGGGCAGGTGCTATTTACAGTCAACTGAGACCAATAAAGGTTGTAATTGAAACATTTTTTATGTCCACATGGACAAACTATCTTGTCAACGGTATACCCCCCAGGACTGAGATGGAAGGGTGACGGGAATATGATGAGGACCACAGGAAGATATGGGATTCTTGGAATGGGTCAGCAAGTGTGTGTCAGTCTGGAAATTTGTATTCAAAGTGAGTGAAATTAACGTTTGTACCGCATTTGCTCTTTTCAGATTTCGTTGGTTGTTTTTTTTTCCAGCTTTATAGCGGTAGTCTGTAAATACCCGTTTCTTCACCTGACATCACACGGATGTACATCATTACCACTGGTATGTGCAGTGGTGGGATGATGATTTGCTTGAACTCATAGAGAGAGCCTGGCCACCCGATCCTGTTACATGTCTCTTACGACCAACAAGGGTTAATGTAGCTGACCAGTTCTAACCCGGATATTCACGGTTGTCCACTTCCTGTAATATATCAGCCAGGTATTATAGAAACAAATTATATATATGGTAAAGTTACAAATGGGCGTGTACAAGCCATGGGCCATATTAATGACATATTAAGGAGTTTTCGACAGCAGACGAGAGAATGTGTGGCGCCTAAAAATAATGTGCAGGCGTGCTCACAGAAACCAGAGACCGGCAGTGAAACATGTGCTGTGGGCCGGTTCCGAGACTTAGAAGATGGTCAATTCAAATAGAAAAAGTTTGTCCAAATCCATGAAACCTGGTATCCTTTATCTTGACTGCCCACTGGATTCAAACTTTTAAGCTTCAAATAAAGCTTGGCATACCATCACTGATCTTTGTTACTTTTGAATGATTCAAACAGTCCTGACAACATTTCTCACCTTTCGTTTTCTCTTAAGATGGATTCAGTATCGAAAAGTGAAGCCAAAACTTCATCCTCTCATAAAATATTATGGAATTCACGAACGTACAATGAAGTATGCGAACATGTCTCTGTCAATGCACTGCCCTTGCCAATGGGAACGTGTGAACTGTTCCATTGTTTGTCTTCAATCGTTAAAATGTTGGCACCGCACAGGAGGAAATAATAAAAATGAACAGAATTTGATATTTAATCCCCTTCTCTTCGGAGACATTCAAAATCTAGATGCTACACAATTTCAAGTTTCATTTTGCCTTGAAGCAACAACAGGAAATCCCACATGAGGACTGACATTAATTCTTAACCCAATGGATGTTTTGTGCAAAAGAAAACCGGTCCTTGCTTCAAGGTGATCGCACGAGAAGTGACAATCAAAGGTTCACTTTGTGCTCGCACTCAGTGATTGCTGCAAGAAAATAGTCACAGTAGTCATCCATGCACTGCTAGTTAACCTGAAGGAAAAGTTCTCCAGTGACAGTTGTCATCAATACTAGACAGCGCAAACACCAAAGAAACAGACATAATTAGAACGGTGCACTCACTCTGATTCCCATGAAAGTATCGCCTTGTCGCACTGACTGACACTGAAGTCACAGCGACTGGTAATCAAGAATAGAATGGCGTCAAACAGTTGAAGGATTGGCACCACACAATATACCAATCACACACTTTCCTCGCACTTGTCATCATAGCCCTGATAATGTTTGCATATGTGTTAGCAAAGGTAATTCCACAGGACTAAAGGGGTGGTGGGGTAACTCAGTGGCGAAAGCTGAAGGTCTGGGTTCAATTTCCCATATGAGCACTATGTATGAAACCTTTTTTCGGTGCCACCCTCTGCGTTGCGGGAGTATTCCAAAAATGGCTTTAAACACAATTCACTCAATCACAGAACATTTAAAACTATATGGAAACTTAGCCAAGGTCTATACTAAATAGTTACTATATGCACGGTCGGTAGGACTTGAAAGCTTAACATTTCTTGATGGATATGTATCGTCATAATTTAAGTGTAAATGTATGTGATGAACCATTCTCTGAGTCATTTAAATCATGACAGTTATTATAATTATTATCGACCATTTTCACACAGTTAACAACTATTTTCAGTATCACCATGCTATCACTTAATCGGGAGCGGTCAAACATTTCACTTTGTAACGATGTGTAACACTTTTCATAATGATAAACAAATCCGATTTCCATTTGGACAGAAAATTCATGAAACATCTCCGGTTTCTTTTAATGTATGGATCATGACGCGATACCAACACCAAATTCATTGTATGAAAGTGATCTCATTTTAGTACTACTCGACAGATATGGAAACTGCATGAGGCTATGGTTAACCATTGTCAGCATGCGATGTACGTGTGGACTAGTTTACATGTCTAGTTCTTTTCAAAACGGAACTCACAGTGCATATCGTTATGTTATTTTCACACAACGTACAAGACTCCCGGATTTTTCTGATTTGTTCTGTTCCCTTGACTGTGAAAGATGCTGCCACAATCCTGGTCAATTATACTGTTAAACTGAGAAACAAAAGCACACACGCGGAGCTCAGACAAAAAGCCTTAACATGACACCCCTTTGATACCACGGTTATTTCTAGATACATAGGTGGATCAAAGGTGAATCCACCAATGTAAAATTACACCCTAGTGTAATTTGCAGCTATGTCATGTTCCCTCTAGTAATCAAGGCAACTTCAACTAATAACAGGAGTATTTCTTGAAATTGGTGGTAAAGACCTCTAACTGAATTCAATAAAGTAATATGTCATTTTATTTAGATATTAGTGCTTGGTTTAAGTGTCCCGAGAGTGGTACTATCCTTTGCTATCATTCTTTCCCGACGCAAGAAGCCAAATACTTGAGACAATCCATAGAGAGCTAGACTGAAGATAGCGAAGACATGTGTAAGAAGAAAAAATCTTTATATTGGCTGTTTTAATCCCCAATTTACGCCTGCGGAAACGAAACATAACCCTATGTCGCCACCGCCATGTTTGCGTTTCGACCAACAGAAAAGAAGATCTGATTAACCAAAGCCTGACTATTTCCAAGGCGGCGTCTTTTGGTTTTTTCGAGACGCTGTCAGACGCTGCTATTAGATTATTCCTAAGTAGATCTCTTGACACAAAACCCAAGCAACAGCATTACACTTTCATTGAGTCGTCAATATGTTGTAATGCTGGGCAGGTGCTATTTGCAGTCAACTGAGACCAATAAAGGTTGTAATTGAAACATTTTTTTTATGTCCACATGGACAAACTATCATGTCAACGGTATACCTCCCTGGACTGAGATGGAAGGGTGACGGGAATATGATGAGGACCACAGGAAGATATGGGATTCTTGGAATGGGTCAGCAAGTGTGTGTCAGTCTGGATATTTGTATTCAAAGTGAGTGAAATTAACGTTTGTACCGCATTTGCTCTTTTCAGATTTCGTTGGTTGTTTTTTTTCAGCTTTATAGCGGTAGTCTGTAAAAATCGTTTCTTCACCTGACATCACACGGATTTACATCATTACCACTGGTAGGTGCAGTGGTGAGATAATGATTTGCTTGAACTCATAGAGAGAGCCTGGCCACCCGATCCTGTTACATGTCTCTTACGACCAACAAGGGTTAATGTAGCTGACCAATTCTAACCCGTATATTCACGGTTGTCTACTTCCTGTAATATATCAGCCAGGTATTATAGAAACAAATTATATATATGGTAAAGTTACAAATGGGCGTGTACAAGCCATGGGCCATATTAATGACATATTAAGGAGTTTTCGACAGCAGACGGGAGAATGTGTGGCGCCTAAAAATAATGTGCCACGCGTGCTCACAGAAACCAGAGATCGGCAGTGAAACATGTGCGGTGGGCCGGTTCCGAGACTTAGAAGATGGTCAATTTAAATAGAAAAAGTTTGTCTAAATCCATGAAACCTGGTATCCTTTATCTTGACTGCCCACTGGATTCAAACTTTTAAGCTTCAAATAAAGCTTGGCATACCATCACTGATCTTTGTTACTTTTGAATGATTCAAACAGTCCTGACAACATTTCTCACCTTTCGTTTTCTCTTAAGATGGATTCAGTATCGAAAAGTGAAGCCAAAACTTCATCCTCTCATAAAATATTATGGAATTCACGAACGTACAATGAAGTATGCGAACATGTCTCTGTCAATGCACTGTCCTTGCCAATGGGAACGTGTGAACTGTTCCATTGTTTGTCTTCAATCGTTAAACTGTTGGCACCGCACAGGAGGAAATAATAAAAATGAACAGAATTTGATATTTAATGCCCTTCTCTTCGGAGGCATTCAAAATCTAGATGCTACACAATTTCAAGTTTCATTTTGCTTCGAAGCAACAACAGGAAATCCCACATGAGGACTGACATTAATTCTTAACCCAATGGATGTTTTGTGCTCTTTAAAAGAAAACCGGTCCTTGCTTCAAGGTGATCGCACGAGAAGTGACAATCAAAGGTTCACTTTGTGCTCGCACTCAGTGATTTCTGCAAGAAAATAGTCACAGTAGTCATCCATGCACTGCTAGTTAACCTGAAGGAAAGGTTCTCCAGTGACAGTTGTCATCAATACTAGACAGTGCAAACACCAAAGAAACAGACATAATTAGAACGGTGCACTCACTCTGATTCCCATGAAAGTATCGCCTTGTCGCACTGACTGACACTGAAGTCACAGCGACTGGTAATCAAGAATAGAATGGCGTCAGACAGTTGAAGGATTGGCACCTCACAATATACCAAGCACACACTTTCCTCGCACTTGTCATCATAGCCCTGATAATGTTTGCATATGTGTTAGCAAAGGTAATTCCACAGGACTAAAGGGGTGGTGGGGTAACTCAGTTGTGAAAGCGTTTGTTCGTCAAGCGGAAGGTCTGGGATGAATTCCCCATATGGGCACTATGTATGAAACCTTTTTTCGGTGCCACCCTCTGTGTTGCGGGGGTATTCCAAAAATGGCTTTAAACACAATTCACTCAATCACAGAACATTTAAAACTATATGGGAACTTAGCCAAGGTCTATACTAAATAGTTACTATATGTACGGTCGGTAGGACTTGAAAGCTTAACATTTCTTGATGGATATGTATCATCATAATTGGAGTGTAAATGTATGTGATGAACCATTCTCTGAGTCATTTAAATCATAACAGTTATTATAATTATTATCGACCATTTTCACACAGTTAACAACTATTTTCAGTATCACCATGCTATCACTTAATCGGGAGCGGTCAAACATTTCACTTTGTAACGATGTGTAACACTTTTCATAATGATAAACAAATCCGATTTCCATTTGGACAGAAAATTCATGAAACATCTCCGGTTTCTTTTAATGTATGGATCATGACGCGATACCAACACCAAATTCATTGTATGACAGTGGTCTCATTTTAGTACCACTCGACAAATATGGAAACTGCATTAGGCTATGGTTAACCACTGTCAGCATACGATGTATGTGTGAACTAGTTTACATATCTAGTTCTTTTCAAAACGGAACTCACAGTGCATATCGTTATGTTATTTTCACACAACGTACAAGACTCCCGGATTTTTCTGATTTGTTCTGTTCCCTTGACTGTGAAAGATGCTGCCACAATCCTGGTCAATTATACTGTTAAACTAAAAAACAAAAGCACACACGCGGAGCTCAGAAAAAAAGCCTTAACATGACGGTACACGCTTCTCGTGGTAGTTCTGCACAGGATATGAACACCCCTTTGATACCACGGTTGTTTCTAGATACATAGGTGAATCAAAGGTGAATCCACCAATGCAAAATATTGATTTCAACGTGGTCTATAGTCATTTTCACAAGGTAGGGGTTCGAGTCCATTGGTTCGAACCCGCCTTGTTCAGACTTGTGAAAGTCGCGGTAGCTGAGCTGGTTAGGTTGCTGACCTTGTGTGCTTCAGATGTCATTTTCTTGTACTACCCATCAAAAGGTTAGACTCACTAGTGCACATGTAGCCACAACAGTCCTAAACTAGATTTTGCAAAATATTCTATTCTCTTTAAAGGTACTGTTTACGCATAACTTAATGCATTGTTAAACAAAGGTCGTTGAGCATTTTCATGAGTTCAATAAGTGGTGAAACTCACTGAAATTTGGGTATTTCTTAACAGAACTGTACGCCAAACAGCAGCTGTGGACATATGGGAGTTTTGCACATGCTTTCTTATAATTTGATGCATGATCCTCGTGCAGATCATCTGCATGGAACCGTGACAACTCCATATCAGCGGAGAAAACAGTCTTCGATGCAACTATACACACACAAAAGCACACACACATACACACACAGAGACTTATTTTTACACATACATAGTTATTTTTACATCACACTCAGCAATATTCCAGCTATATGTTTGGACTAGACAATCAAGTGTTTGACAGCATTAGCGTCGTACTGCGCAATTGGGATACGGTAGTATGTGTCAATCATAAGCGAGCCTGACCATCCGATTCCGTTCGTCGCCTCGTACGACGAAGGCATGACACTTCCTTCCTCAGTGTCCTTGTGACGCCACCGTGTGTATTCACGGTGTGCGGCTACCGTGAAACGCATGAAGTGATAGCACAGATAGCATAGACCATCGCCGCAGTTCGTGACATCTGTGAGTTGTCACGGTTCCATCATGTGAAGCCATTACACGGCACAAAGTATACACCACACAAAATGCAATGCACATAAAAGTTTTGAAGTAATTTTACTCAAGGTAAACTACAATGAATTGTAAACAATAACCATCTGCTTTGACAGTTTTCTTTACTGTCGTGTATTTGCATACCCCCAACAATACCAAGTAGTGATATGATCATTTACAACGCCATTTGATCTTTTAGTGAATTGATAGGATGAAGCACATGTTGCAGTCGAATATAGAAACAGTCCTTCACTTAGATCATAAACGTTATCATTTTTCAGAAGATACAGGCATGGCGATGATAAACCATGTTTTGTAATATAAAACTAGTAACTGGCGTTATGTGCATGATGCATTAACCATCATAAATCGACTACATAAACATGCCAAGATGTTTCTTGTGAATATTAAATGGTGTATTGCTCTCAATAACCCCGAGCAATATTCTCGGAAAATAATCATTTATTGTCCATCAATGTTTCAAATTTCAAGAACCACTCATGGTTTCAAAATTCAAAGCAGTTCAGGATAAGGTTTGCATACGGATGTTCAACTCATGTCCACAATTTCACCCTTTGACCTTGCAATAGAAGAGACCACCAAAGGTTCCCATTACACAGCAGTGCATTGCATAGTGATACTCAATCTTGATTACAAGCAGTGAAGATCCCAGTGAGAATAATGTTTGTCAGAACACATGTTTATCGTATGAGACGACAAATCGTATCGGGTCAGACGGTTTACGCCTGTCATCGTATCCTGAACATCCATGATCATGATGTCATTCCATTGCTTGTCTGTTCCAGACACGATTAATAACACACAGTCGTTATTATGGAATGTTGATGAGTATGGCTTTAACAAAATCACACATATGTCAAAGTATATAGAATGTTTTATGGAGAACGATTTTTTAAGAACGGCCAATATGCATTCTTCAGTCAAATACAGGAGTCATGTTAATCGCGCCAGTGCCACGATGTCTTGCTCTTTCTCGACGAAGTAGCATTCTTCTATTCCAAGAATGATGACAACGGAATTGCAACATCTTGCTCAGAAAGACCGCGATCCTTGAATATCTTAAGTGCGTTTAAAGAAAACAATATTCAAAGAAGAATGGAGAACACATTAAATGCCAACAGTTCGATACATTATTAATATATCTTTCAACAAATTAAATCACGTCTGAAAGCCGAATTTCCTTGTAGAAAGAATTGCTCTGTCACCATTCGTTCAGCTATTTCTAACTAACACTCAAACACTTTATATGATTGAATTTTACGTCATCATTCAAAAACATACTTTCCAACTCGGCTTTTTCAAATTTAATTTCAGAAAGGATGCTTACAATGCCAGAATTTATCTTGAGACCCCCAAACCATTATACATGTTCCGGAATGACCAAACATATTAGCCCCTTTTCAACAATAACAATATATGTCAACGAATGAGAATGACATATTTCACATTTGTTAGATACAAGTTGTATAACAATGTGTTGGGTGTCAGTAATGGACACAGATAACGATAAGAACGACCCAGCCTGCTCCATCGTCATAAGATGTCTGCAATATTTATGACACCTACACCACCAGTCAAGACATCAAGAGTCATGCTTGTTGACCCGATGAACAAGCCTTGAGCGATATGTTTAAATGCTGCTTCTACGGCCTTACCTGTGACAAAAAGACTTCAAACGCGGGAGGTGTCGAAATATTTCTTGACATGGAAAGAGAAGATATGCATGTTATTTCATCAAACTGTCACGATGGAGGTATTTTGTAGTGGTGATTAATAGTTCTATTAGACAAGTTGTATTATTAGATGCAGTGACCGGGAAGCTTTCTTTTCTTTCCAGGTGTAATGGTTGAGAGTTTGTCCAAACAGAGATGTATTGGCAGGTGTCACTACATGCTACAACGAATGACTAAAACTGTACGTGATTAAAATCGATGCTATAAAAGTCTGACACCTTGAATCTTTGTGGGCAAGAGTTGAATGGATGTTTCCATGTGTTGACAAATTTGGACTTTAGAAAGTACACTTAGATGCTCCAAATCAAACGATATGATACCCCCTTTCTACAGATCTATGGAATGCATTCTAGTAGATTGTGATTATGATAGTGAATAGAAGGTACATTTATGACAGATGCATCTTGGTCTTGTGTAGCTCATCTCTCTGTGTGGTTAATTCTAGTATATAAAGCAATGCCGCCATTCGCCAGCTCCAAATTAGACGTACCTCTTGCAAACCTTTCTTTCATATCGAAAGTTGCATTCAGATGAAAGGCCACGGTACTGCATAGGTACAGCCTTACGGTTGGTAGATTCAAATCAATACTCCCCTTGTTTGTAATCGGAGGTATATCCGACTCTTTTAATCTCAGACCTTCACCAGGAGTTGCCTGAGATAACCAACTTTGAAGTTACATGTAACATCAAACATAGAGCGATTGACAGTACTTTCCAAGCAAATGCTACCAATCCGTATTATGGACGGGGAGTTGGATGCTGTGTAATACAACTGATAAAGTATTTCGGATGAGTTATGGCATTGTCAGAAGAAAGATGATACAGAACACAAATGCGATTTTAAAGAAAAGAGATTTGAACTACAAAGGGACATGTACACATAAAATCTTCCATCAATGAAATCATAGCCTTACACATACTGGTCTTATTCCAGGAACAAATAAAGCCGAGACAGGACATCCTGGGCAAACCAATCAGTGTTCCAGTTTTTCGAGCGATCGAAATCTGACGATGAACTTTCTTTGTATTCAGTCCAGTTACTTAGACGCTGGATAACAGGCGAAGAATGTGCTGTCTGGCACTGCCACTGCTTGTACAAAAGCCTGTGAGGCAGAGTAATACTCGTAAATTTAGTGACTCTATCAGCTGAAATGTTCCAATCACGGGAAATTCGCCACACCAGTCTAGAAAGTGACACAGTTTTCCGATTTGTCTGTCAGGTCATAATCAGGGGACATACGCTTCGTGACCCCCTTCTTCAGAAGAATGCCATTGTAGATTACAAAACAATCCGAAGAAGAAAGTGTCCATTCACAAATTTATCACCAAGTAGGTGCAAAGAGTTGTGCTACTGCCTCGTGTTACAAAGGATGTTGAGCTGTCAAAAGAAAGAAGATTCTTTAGATACAAGATCTAAAAGAAGGAAGCGTTTTTTTCAAACTGATCTCAAACGTTCCACTGGTAGTGTTGAGATGATCGTGTTCTAAGCAGTGATTTTTCAAACAAAAGTTTTACATTTATCAGCCTCTCTAATAGAACAACTCAGATACATCCAAATTGAAACTGAAAAAGCACACATAGTGACTCGTTGATTCACAAGTTGAGACTTTTACAAGGACTCAATATGAAACCATCAAACAATGAAGCAACGTGTTACAATTAGCAAGTTCAGACTCATACAAGGACGCAACATGACACCACCAAACAATGAAGCAAATGGTTACAATTCACAAGTTGAGACTCATACAAGGACGCAACATGACACCACCAAACAATGAAGCAAACGGTTACAATTCACAAGTTGAGACTCATACAAGGACTCAACATAAATCATCAAACAATTAACAACTGTCATACAGTCACTTAGACGTTACACTCGGGTTTGACCTTGAATCGTGTAATGCGCGAAAATGACATTTTGAATGTTCACATTCACAAGTAGATTCAATTTTAAACATGCCATACTTGTACAAACATGATTATTGTATGACAATCAGAGTTGTTGTCTTTATAAAGTGCAATTATCATCATAGAGCAACACTAATTGCAATCATTTGTACCCTTTTTAGTCAAAGGATCATATAAGTAAGAGAAAACTCCCGTTTTGCATCATGGTCAACATGAGACGTTTTGAGAACCTACTAATGCAAGGGGCGCTTTGTGTATATCAAACAGCTGCTAGACATAGACGGTAATATTCATGTAACAGTAACGGTAATTGCCAGTATCCGAAATAGGCTGATTATTCAATGTAAGATATGATTTGCACAAAATACTGGTTTTCTCGTGAAGTGAGATTTAATGTGAGAAGAGAGTTTGTTCACATTATATACCCTACAATTATATACCCTATCTGCATTCGAGAAGGAGTTGTTGTAGAGTCCAGAACTAGAGTCCATAAAGGGCACATCACTACTTCTCACTTTCTATACACATGCACAATATATTACACTAGGACCTAGGACATCGAGTATCACTGCCACATATCAATAGGAAGAAAACACCAGGTGACAGAAAATGGTAAATATGATTTTGAAGGATATTGTTCAACCTAATTCTCTGTGAAGCTTCAGATGTTGTCATTGATGTCTCGTCATCGGAAACCTCCGAGGGAAAGGATATTTCTAAACATATGTATAGGCTAAAGTGAAATAACGTAAGGTGAACAACTATGTAAATATTACCACACGATTGAATCTCAGTTTCAGTCGTGTCTAGGTCATGCATTGAAGTTTGCATGGTCAGACACTATTTAAAGATGACCTTTGTGCAGAGACGCATTTCACGTGTATCATACTTTGAAAAGGAAGGAGCTGGCCAACGAATCACCTCAACATGTTTATTCACTCAAAACCTGTAAAGAGGGGATGTCTGCTCCTGTTGCCTGACATTCGAGTCTTGAACTCAAAAAGATGCACTGTATCAGATCAAGTGTTGTGATGACGGCTATACGGCTATGACGAACACTACATACCTCTTGATGATGTTGTCAGATGACATATTTGATCAGACAGGGTAAACTGGGACTCTTGAAAAGCTCTCTTGCTTCACTATATCAGTAAGTTTCAGTCTGCTCATGAAATTTGTATCGATGTCTGTGAAAGGCCCGTGACATTCAACCCTCCCTAAATGAATACTTTCTGTGACAATGCTCTGACAATGCAGAACCATTTCTACATGTTAGAGATATTTCAAGTATATTTCAAGTACAGAGTTCAACCATGGGGCATATACATAGTACTAAAAATGATATTCTTAAGATGCAAATGCAAGGCTAGAAAGAAGAAAAACACGCAAAATACCCCCGGCCTGTTTTATACTGAGATAGTGCCACAAACATTTACAGAGACAAAAATATGTATCCACAAGGTAGAAGGCCGTACAAAAGACAATTAAGTCACATATTTTTAAAAAATACAAATATTGAAAACAATAAAGATTAACTGATATTGGTTTCAGCTATTTGACATCTATCTGAGGTGAACTGTAACATTTTCAGAAATGTCAAAAAATATATATATTTGTGCTTGTTCAGAACAGAACAAACCTCAACTGTGCAAGGATACATGTTTCCCTTATCTTCAGTGGTTTTTCTGAGCCCTGAGAAGGTTTGGCAAGTTGACTATACCTTCAATTTGTAAATATTCCATAATTTCTCCATAGCAAACAAGGTGAACGTTGCATGGGTTGTGAGTTCGATTTCAGAATATTTTGGCAGTATCAGCTTAAATAATCCACCCTCAATGAAAGACTGGGATCAGACAGCGCCCATGGCCTTGTTTGTTGGGGTACTGACTTTGCAGCGGGCAGTAGACATGTAAAATATCTTGGGTAAGAAACATAGAAGCATCTGGAAATTGCATTAAGAATGATACAACACACTGTTGGCCTGTAAACAAAGATCAATCAATAGAAATGCCATGCACTGCGATCTATATACATATTTATTTTCTACAATACAAACCGTGTGGACAACGCATCTCCTTACTGACTGACCATAACTATATATAAGCGCACTGTATATCTGGACGTCATGAACAGTCCCATAAACCTCGATATTACTGCACCAGAATCCCAGAATGAATGTAAAGTGGTTTCTGGTGATATGACGTAATGCACGTATGGGAAATGGGTCCATCTATGACTCGCGACCTTATACAAATGTCACGAATACAGCACATGCACTCACCCTTCATGTCGCTGATGTATTGACAGTCCGGGGAGTAGTGCCGTCAGTAATTATAAACCTTTCATGAAGTCTGAAGCCCAATACTTGAGACATCCCACTAAAAGCTTGATTGGAGGTGGTGTAAGGCGTAGATCAGTATTACTGACACTTTTAATCCCCAGTTGTTGCCAGCGGAAAGCGGTCATAATTCCGAGTCGCCACCGAGGATGTTTGCCTGTCGACAAACAGAAAAGCAGATATCGTTAAGTGACGCCAGAGAATTTCCTAGACGGATTCTTTTGTGCTTTCGAGACGATGTCAGAAGTCCCTATTAAATTATTCTGAAGTAGAAGCTCCGCTAATACCCAGCGATGACATTAACCTTTCTAACAGTCCCCGCTCTTTTTACATGCTGGTGGAAGGGTATTTAGGGGAGCTTGGATCATTAAAGGCAGTGACTGAAGTGGTTTGGGGTGTTTTTATGGCCCATGAACTTAAATAGCTTCAGTGTCATAAAAATACATATCTCGAAATAACGGTTTACTTCCTGATGCTGCGTTGAGAAAGGAAGTGGTGTATGTGCTAGTTTTGGACAGAGTAGTAGGATGGATGAGCAAGTGCATGTCGCTGTCGATGTGAAGGAGGTTTATGCCTCACTGGAAACAGCCTGATGTGATTGAAGAGATAATACAGTAACTGATGGAAAGCATTCAGCACATTACATCAGACGCTTACAGTGTCTTTTGATTAAAAAGGGACTTGAAAATTCTAAAAATATTATTATTTAATACAAGCTTAGTACGGGCCTCCAGTAACCAATGCTGTCGTAAAGGCAACTCATGGGATCGTGTGGTCAGACTCTGTTATTGGTTGGCTCATGTCATCGTATACCAATTGAGTAGATCGATGCTCATGCTGTTGATCAGTGGATTGTCTGGTCCAGACTCGATTATTTACAGACCTTCGCCGTATAGCTGTAATACTGCTGGCTGCGGCGCAAAACAACAACCAAACCTAACCGAAACAAACCTTCACAGGAGGCGATTCATTTCAACAGTCAGTCACGCTTTAATCTGTGAGTAATTCTCGGCTGACTAACATTGATCAGAAGTGGCAACCTCTTGCTTTCGTTTACGAAATCTATTTTATGAACAGTTACAAGTGGACAGTATGAAACATAGACAAAGTGTTTCTCCTAGCCAACTGATATCGGAAACCGGAAATGTCACCATGTAAAATTCATGACTGAGAGACATACACGTGACATTTTGCCGCTGACGCACACAAATGCAAATTTTATGTGAAATAGTCGACAGACCTACAAATACCAAATGAAAACTATCAATGTGTAGGTTCTAATAAGGATGAGTTTGCTAACGCCATGACATGAGAAAATGTACCGACTTTCATTACCCGTGAACATTCGGATTAGAACTGGCCTCCGGGAACTATGCTTTGTTGTAAGCGTCGAATAGTGGGGTAGCGTGTTCCCGGAGGCCAGTGGCGTACATTGATGTGCATGCTCTCATTCACTGGATTGTCTGGTCCAGACACGATCACAGAAAACCGCCATGCATCTGGTAAATTCGTTAATATTGTGTTAAACAACAAACAGCATTTTGAAAAATGTGGAAATCTTGCATCAAAGGCCACATGATAATCATTTTAACAATGATGCATTTGCATGAAAGAACATTAATATCTCACAAAGAATTGTCTGTCACTCTGACAAATTGCTTCAAATTATGCCAAAATGATCGCCCATAATCACTCATCGGTCTCTGTGCCTAAATCACTTATACGTGTCCATCTTTCCTAAAACAAACCAAAGGAAGAGTACAACTCGTTATATCAATTTTAACAAATTTGCTGCCTAAACAAGTGATATTGCAATTAGTGATTATCCTGTTGGAAGAATATTTCGAGAACAGGAAAAAAAACAAACTTAATTTATTTAACGGATCGTCAGTTTTGCAAATGAACACAAAACGACAAACAGAACCTTAAAACATGTAAATTACATTTTTCGTTTACCAGTCTAATAGGGATAAGGGTGAAGCTTAGTGGATAAGGCGTTCGCTCGTAACTCCGAAGACTCAAGTTCGATTCTTCACATGGACAAAAGTGTGTGGAACCTCTCAATGTCTTCCCGCCGTGCTATTTTTACTTTTTCTAACTTTTTAAAAAAACTTTATTCACACATTCACTCACTGGGTTCTTTCTAATAACATGAACGGTGAGGGGAAATGTGCAGTGAAAAATGGAAGTCAATATACATCAAATTATAGCTTCTCATTTAATCATCTTCTGCAATGTCATAACATGAAAAGTTTTAATTTAAAAAGGAAATGCCTGTATGAAATGAAAATGTATCGCACAAGGTGAATACATAATACAGAGTAACGAGTTATATGGTTAAATTGCATCGTCTACTTAGAAGCCATATATTGATAAATAACAGTTAGTTGTAATTACGTTGTAATTTACGTCCATAAATGAAGGCAAAGCAGTAAGGGATGTATTACAGTTCAGATATAATAGAAGCGACAAGGCCCAGAAGAAATCTCTGCCATAAGCAGAGTCGGCTGTAAAATTGTGACAATATCATGACTGTGTGTTTGTTTCAGCAGTGTTGCCGCCGTATCATGTCGTTTAAAAACAAACCGATTCATTTGGTTGGCATTCGGTTGGGTTGATCGTATGATTCTTAAACGAACTAAAGTACATTTTGGCGATAAGACACCATCATCAGTATCACAGCTGTTCCATGTTGTTTGCAAAATAGAATCTGGACCAGACAATACAGTTATTAACGCCATGCGATATGATGATCTTATAAAACAAACCACGGCAATAAGAAACCAAGAAAGTCTTCACAAGATTAATTAGAGTGCATTAAAACGAAGCATGAGGCCACATTCGTCCATCAGCATGGTTGTTTGAAATGCCAACCATTATTTAATTTAGAAAAATAAAAATGTTATCCGTTAAAACACTCCGTTATTTATACCTAATGTGATACGTACATGAACACTGAATTACATGGACCAGATTCAACGTGAGCATTGGAATGTTTTCGATACCACTGACTGTCTTGAACACATGTTCATTCCGGTGAATAATAAAGCCAAACAGGACCTTTTAAGTGTAAACGTATTGCCTGAGGGTAAACTTAGAGGTGTTAAGTGAATTAAGCAGTATAAACTGCTTTTTTACCCCCGTTAAAATACTGAGAGCCGTTCTAACCAAGTGTGTTGTCAGCAGGTCTGAACGCCAGGGACGTGACGTGGCACCAGACCCAAACGCCGCAGACTTGATTCTCAGGTCTGTTATTATTGATCTCTCTGATTCCGAATACACCTGACCAGGATAAATCTTTTAGTGGCGCTTCAACTTAACCAACTGACGTTGTTGCTTGACCACAACAGTCCACGTCATCTGGAACCTTACATAATATATGCACATTAGCTTCCGTATTCGCAGGAATCTTAACTGGAGTTGGTTGTTTGCAAAAAGTGTAAATTTTATCCAATTTTGTTGTAAATTCTTGAATTTTAATACACCACCATTCTAAATCAATAAACCTTTTCATAACGCTTCAAGGCGGTATATGACGGGTCACTGTTCGCCGGTCAAGGTCGCTCTCGACGTGGCAACCCATATGTGCTCACATACAAACCCTCTACATATATGCTACATGTATTATATGTTCTACACATACACTGACAATGTGCCTGCATATCCATAACTATCTCTTATCTCAGTTATTTAGACCGATCCTGGATTGCCTGGCCCAGCCTCGAGTATTTACAAAACGTCTCAATCTTGCTGGAATATTGCTAAGCATGACGTTAGTCACCACACCGACCAGCCTGTACGTATATACGAATTCACCATATACAGAACTTGAATATTTCAGAACACTGTCTGTGTAATGCACTTCCATCGCACCCAGTTATAAAACTCGTCTTGTATCTTATATAAATGAGTATCCCTGTACCACCCAGCTTCACTTTATATCGTCATTGTGTAGCCATGTACCACCAACATCCTCTCTGATGTCATTATTGTACATCCATATACCACCATCTGCTGCCCTAAATATATCAATTTACCACCCATACAGTACCTTTGTATACATTCTAGGGTTATATGCTACCCGGATTTTTATCTGGATTAAAAAGAGACACCCATTCATCCATTCCTTCATATCCGCGGTGATGGAATGGGTGGCCAAGTGGTTTAAGCGTTCCCGTCAAGCGAAAATCTTTGGTTCTGTTTCCAACACGGGTACACCAATGAGTGACGCCCAGTTCGTCTGTCCGGCGACCTGCTAGAATATTACTAAACTGGCGCAAAACTAACCTCACTCATTCACACCCCTATGCCGATTGCACCCATGTACCCACCCATGTACCATCAACCTACACCCATGTGTATGTATGTATGTATGTCTCTCTCTCTCTCTCTGTATGTATGTATGTATGTATGTATGTATGTATGTATGTATGTATGTATGTATGTATGTATGTATGTATGTATGTGTGTGTGTGTGTATGTATGTATGTATGTATGTCTCTCTGTGTATGTATGTATGTCTCTCTGTGTATGTATGTATGTCTCTCTGTGTGTGTATGTATGTATGTATGTATGTATGTATGTATGTATGTATGTGTGTGTATGTATGTATGTATGTAAGTAAGTATGTATGTATGTATGTATGTATGTATGTATGTATGTATGTGTGTGTGTGTGTGTATGTATGTATGTATGTATGTATGTATGTATGTATGTGTGTATGTGTGTATGTATGTATGTATGTATGAATGAACCACCATCTTCACTTATATGC
Organism: Haliotis asinina; assembly: GCF_037392515.1. Taxonomy (NCBI): domain Eukaryota; kingdom Metazoa; phylum Mollusca; class Gastropoda; order Lepetellida; family Haliotidae; genus Haliotis; species Haliotis asinina. Next base: position 30,680,539 of record NC_090281.1, on the reverse strand, counting down.
CGAAATATATGTCTATGTAACACTATGTAGCAATTTCTACATTCCGAAGTGTCCCGTGCATCTACATACGCTAACATCTCTCTGCTGCCATTGTACATCCATATGTACATATACAGGTCAGAAATAATACACATACTTCCTATTTCCTTGATATCCATACTTTCTTTGACAAACAAAGCATTTTCCATTATTCATGTGTTACTAAAAGCAGCCACTCACCTGGATACAAACAACATGACCACGATTCCTTGGATACAGGTTATTATGAATCATTTCGCTCTACCGAAAACGTAAATATCATATGATACGAAACAAGTAAAGACCACTTTTAGAACTGCTGTTCAGCAACCCATGCTTAGCGTTAGGGGCGCATGAAGGGACTGGGTGTTCAGCACATGGTATCGTATCCCCATTGCGTAGGTCGATGCTCATACTGAACATAGATCACTGGATTTAATGATCCATATTCGATTTATTAACAGACTTAAGTAATATAGCTGGAATACCACTTAGAGGTACGTTAACCAAAAGACAAAAAATACACAAAGTTATAAATGATAAATGTAATACGGACACAGAATTGAGAATGAACATGACTCTCCTTTTCACTAAGCAAAAGGTTAACAACATTCGATCTGGAACTGGGCAAAAAATAAACAAACGTGTAAATTAGAAATGTAATACGGACACAGAAATGAGTGAGAAAATGATTCTTCCTTTCACTGTTTAAAGGGTTGATGATTTGCGATCTGGAGTCGATGTGGAAAGAATTAACCCCAAAACAGGAGTACAGTTATTTGAATTAATAAGTTATCTTCACCATTGTCGTCATCCCTGCATTAAACATATCATAGAAATGTCAAATGTAAAACGACCATACATTATAAATGCAACTATCAGATCATACGTATAGCTATGTTTATGTGTAGAAATATCTTCCTGTTGCTATGGTAATGCACAAATAATTGAAGAGCCCAAATAGATTTTTCTTCTGATGGTGCTGGTACTGTTTCTTTCAATACCTAAATATTCTTTTCTTTATAGTTTTCACGACTTTATTAGCAACGGTAGTTGTTGTACATGACATAGTTCTTCAATGTAAACTACGCATTTCAATTCAACAAAAAATGCAATTCAATTTACAACTTGCTAACTTTGTTTCTTTGTGTATGTAATTCGAACAGTTCACAATCTATACCTAAAAAGCTTTAAATAGTCACAGAATTACAAGAATATGCAATGTAAGAATATGTAGGCCAATATTAGGCACAGGTTTAATTGTAAAACATATCTGGGTCTGCAGATGTACTTGTGTGGGTGAGTGAGTTAATATTTAACGTCGTATCGGCAACACTGTAGCCATATCGTCAGGAGAGAAAACTAGATCAGTATCAAAATCAATAACCTCAGAAGCTATCATCGGCTGTAAGAAATACAAGATTATCACAGCTCTTAATATCAAATTCGCACGCTATCAAAAGACGGAATCACTAGAGACAACAGTATAATATGAAAAACAAACGACCTATAGATCACTAGCAGCTGAGGTTGATGACCAACAACTGAAGGTTGATCACCAGCTGTTGTATTTGAACAAACACCTTCTTCAACTTCTTTTTCCAAAATCGTTAGTTAATGATCCCTAACCTTATCTATTTGTAAACGAATACATCACGAATAGTCAGCTCTTTGCGACATCGTATAACTTGATAACTAAATGCTCATTGCCACACTCTGCAAAAATCGGAGCCAGCATGCCGAGACTTGACAAAGAAACCTGGCACCGACACAATACACCACGACCTACGCCATATGGTCAGTCTGACATGTAACGAGCGAAGCAATCAAGGCTGATGACCACAAGTCCCAGCTTAGTCTACTCGTAAGTATCATCATACTTACACGTTTAACTGTATTATACTTCGACGTATCCATAACCGGAATCAACTCGTTTTCTTGCCACACAAAGACCCTAAAAAATCAATGTTTTAGTAAAAGAAAATGGTATTCATCATAAGGTTATGGATTATCTGATATGACAGATTGAGTCTGAAAGATATTCTACTATTTCTTCTGAGGAGTGTGTTGTTGTACACATACAAAATCATCTTACATTTTCTCATGCGAAATTATCAGAAACTGATCATAGTAATGCCATCACGTTGGGCAATTGGCAAGTAAACTCAACATGCGGTATCACATAGTTATTAAATTATCAAACGACACCGAAAGAAAGCTGGCACCAGGCATTCGAAACCATCCAAAAATATCCCTTCACTGTTAAACAGGATTGGAATGTCTCCCCCAGTGAGACAAATAGTTTAAAACTTCTCTAATTGTATGGCTTCCTATTCACCAACAGACAGAGCATATTGAACGTGCGCGATAACGATCGGGTCATGAAGGCCCTCAGCCGAAAAACTTCCAGAATTGCTGCCTTCAAAGAGAGTGTGTGTCTCCTTGCCCAGACATCTTCTGTTTCCACCGGGCTACCGTCACGCCAACAGATCCCTTTACCCAAATTAGAGAGTTACCAAATTTTCCCAAAAAACAATGATGTTTATTTAATGAAACACTAACGATTTTAGGTAACTGACTCGATTTGGAGAAGAAGTGTTCTGTTCACTTGATTTCCAACCGGATTGTCGATTGTATAATCTAATCACCCTCTTCCTGACAAAGGACCTCCACTGTGAATTGCACATGCCCTACAGAACAGCCCTGACACTGTCCCACCCGAAGTTGATCGATATTGTTTGATCTGGACGCGTGTGATGCAAATTAACTCCAAATATTGAACATTGAGCATGGGTCTTCACCGCCAGCGTTATGCAGGTCGACTGGGAGTTCCATGCTTGTTATTTGCCGCGAACCGTGCAGAAGACACTTGAAGTACCTCCCATCGGTCGATAGTTGAGTTTCCACGTTTTCATGCCAAACCGGTCCGGAGATTCATTTTACGATACGGCTTCATGCTGGCGGGCGATTGCTACAAATTAGAAGAATATTGTCCACTTTTAATTGGCGCTAACTTGTAGCAGAAGGCTCAGATCGTGCCTCGAGTCGAAGAGTAGAGAGCACGTTCAGTACGCAACAGACTGTTGCCTGGGTCTAACACGCTGGTATCAGGCTTTGTTGCACTGAGGAAGTCCCGAGACGATAAGACCTATCGTATTGTGTCTTAAGAACTTCCGCGCTTCGTGAAGCATATACTTGTAGCTATCGTCTTTGAAGTTGCAGCACGATATCGCCTTGTGCGTGGACCGAACCTAGCGCTTCTCCTCTTCCATGAGATAGATAATTGGCTGTGTTCTATCTCCGCGAACACTTACTCCGCTTGTAGCATTGATTAATCATCTCTGTGACAGATAAGAAGATTTTGACCCAAAGTAGATGATTTAATATACCGGATTGTGTAGCACAGTGGACTGTTTTTCTGCGGGATATTCGGAAATCCAAAGACAAGCGTTTCGATTTTCTTGTCATTACACCAAGCTACGTATGTTTAATAAAATACGCCAGTTATTGGATACTCGTCTAACGACAAAGTGAGTCAGTTGTATACGCGGCTCTCTGCGCAGACGGTATGAGAATACACGAAGAGAGCAGCAGACGATAGATTGAATTCCCAGTGCTCGAGCAGACGACAAACGATTCGAACTCGGAAGGTGCACATTTAGGTCGCTATCGGATGTACCTGGCCCAAGGCATGTCTGCGGACTGAACACTCTTCATAGAAGTAATAACTGCAAATTCAAGCATCAGAGCAGACGACAATTTTTTGGTCGATGGATATTGAAATGACAAAGTCGAGATGACATAGCTTAACAGTGAAGAGTGTAATAGATGTGATATGACGTCCTGACGTGCATGCTTTGGAGAGCAATATATCTCGTACTGACACAGATACTCTAGCCATGGAGCCTCATGTCCAAGTGATCCAAATCCTCTTCATAGGACTTATGGGGTGGTCTTCAACACGTGGGGATTTTCATGCACCGTGTTACGGATGTCAACTCTTCAACATCGTCCACAGGGAACACCCGGATCTCTCGGTACGGAAACCGGTATGTACCACATACATGTATATTTACCTTATCCATAGCGCTTCTTACCTAACTGCTATCACCATGCCATTGATATGATTATATCCGTGATAAAGCGCAGAGAACGTACACGCCTGACATAGAGCGATGTTGACAGGTGTAAACACAATGGTGATCATGTCTGACAGTAGCATGGATCTTCTAGGTATAACCCAGAGCAAACACAGGTAAGGACGACCATAGTGTGTGTTACTTGTTGCTACCTAGAATTATCCTTGATTAAGCTATATCAAAATTACCGTCTAAGATCATTTCAGCACCCAATTCGTTCCGAGCATTAGATGACATCCCCATGGATTATCTGAATACGCATGATTAGAAAAATGATACCGTGACTTTGCTTGGCGATTAATTGGCAATTCCGTCGGAAAATCGATGAGGGGAAGAACAAAATACATAAAATGAAGCTGTTAGTCAGATGTTAATGTCTTTGTGATATTTTTTTAAACGTGACATATGCAAGCTGTAATATGAACTGCTTCTCAGGATGAAGGATAATGACTGCAAAATAAAAACAGACAGAAACATCTTATGTGATGCGATGAAGAGATTTGAATAGTGCATCTCTGATTGATATTTTCAACTTCAAACAAAGCTATATTTCATCGATTCCACATAAAGAACCGGGTATGAAAAGATATATTGCGGGTTATTTAATTAGACGTGTACTTTAAAGGAAACTTTTTGATCTTGAAGCAAAATATTCTTTCGTTGATGGTAACTTATGTCGTGATGTCGACACAGTTTTTCTGATCTGTCAATAGTTTTAATTTGTTCCTGAAATTCTCAGTAATGAATATGTACCTGTGAAGAACAGTATAGAATTGGTCTTCTGTATGCTTCCAATACGAGGCGACTAATCAATCTGACTACTTACACATACCATCGTACTAATTTGTGCAATAAATACTCAATTGTCAAACACACGATGTTGTTCCGGACTAACACATACCGCCATGACATGGACGTAAAACGCGTTATAAAACAAGAAGCAGACAACAAACACAGTGTGTACATGTACTTGTTTATAATACCACCCACAAGCAACAGTAGCATAATTTTCTGTCTCACTCTGGTCACAAAATGATCACTCGCAAACCTTTAACAAAAAGTGTTGATTGACTAAGCCTGCTTATTTCCACGATTGTCCAAAATCCGTCTTTATAGCTTGTCAACTTGCATATAAATGTCATCAAGCCAAACCGACAGGCGTTACTTTTCGCTTATATTGTCCCAAATGAATCAGAATACCGCGACACTGTCTATTTAATTTACTTGTAACGGGATTGATTCAAGAGGCAACAATTAGATTACACGCCTCTTTCCGTAATGAAAGGGTCGCAATAACATTTCTCTTATTTCACCGACTTACAATAAGAAACTCATTCACGTCCTACCCATAACGAACAGGAGACTTCCGAACGTGTGAGGTTGCAAATAACACGAGTCGTTTAACCTTGAGGATTTCTCCGTGCCTCCTTTCAATTCCGTGCGATCGGACAGTCAATCATGAAAACGAATATTATTGATATTCCTGGTTAGGGAAACTCTAGCTGCGGCGTGAAGATTTCCCATCTTCTGGCAGATTCATTGGAAAGGAAAAATTTTATGGTTTTTCCTGTCCCAGCGATCTCGTGTAGGTTAGATTTCTGTCTTAACTTACTTTGGGGTCTAGCCAGTGTCTGCGATATGTAGGTCAAGAATGACATTAATGAATAAAGTGGCATGGTTTGGGACGGTTGAAACTATTGGATTTGTCCACGGTGAATGGTTTGAACAGATCGCTGACACGTGTTGTGTGGATGTAAGCACTTACTACACCCGGGATCGACCTATTTGAGTTGAATAAGGGGGAGTACTTTTCATAAGAGTTAACTGATTTAACAGTACAATGACCTGATGGCTTCAGAAAAGTAGACTGAAAAAAATCGGTCTTTTAGAAGTCGGATGACCATCACTGTAATGATTGGATTTATACTACTCATCAAAGGTTTGGCATCTATATATGGTTACTACGAAGATGTCTTTCTCCACTAAACTTTGGGCAGAACCAGTTTTAAACCTTATGCAGATGAATTGCTTGAGGATCACGTGCAAATATCTTGCATATGGACAGCTACATCTTATTGCAAAGAGTTGTTAAGAATTCTTCAATTGTCACGGAATTTCAATATCTATTGAACCTATGACAATACCCTTTTCAACGTTACGAATTTGTTTTACAATAGACCTGTTCAGATGTAGATAGTACCTTTAAACAATATGGGATGTTGCACTGTTGCACTATTGATACGATTTAAACTTCTTGCCCAGATCATTAATAATTACTAGTCGTGCAGAATACCCGACCGAATGTGACCGTAAAATATTTTGAAGAGTGATCCGTAAACTGTCGTCAGAATCAGCTATATTTTGGTTGCCTCACGTCATAGAAATCACGTAATTCAATTATCGTGATAGAGTGCCTTAGCCATATAATCATTTGCCAGAATAAAATAATTTTATTGTGAAATAATGCAATTGTAGATTTGATATTGGTGAGAACTTCAGAAAGTAATTAACTGCTTAAGTGTGTTTTGCTTTTGTATGTTTCATTTTTTTCTTAAGAGGGAGTATTACACTGTCTTTTCCCGCGTGCAATCAGTGAAAGTCCTTAGATTCTTGAGAGGCATTTAGATGTTAGTGATTATATAAGATGAGTATAATTTCGTCTTTATTGTATAACCCGACCTGTGGCCCTTTCTTCGGGTGAATACAGACAGGTGTGAACAAGGTGCAAAACGTCGCCCCGTAACGTCGTGTTATACATTAAAGAAATGGTCATCCTCATTCTCATCGAATTCCTGATAGGTACGCAATATTAGATCTCAAACAATTCAAATGTGCTTTCGGAATGTTTTCTCAAGACAAATAGACAAAGCAATAGTTCCACTGGTGTCAATTTATAGATGTCTTTCACATGTCATCCTGGTTATGATTGTACCACACTATCAATATATTTCCAACAATACCCAAGAGAACGAGTTTCACAGAGTGAGTTTTGCTTGTAATCGGACCCAATGAGCCATCCCTTTAATCGCTGAGTTTGCCAACCATTATCGTTCAATAATGGTCAAACGGCCAATTTCCTTCCGCTCAGTTTCCCACCTGTGCTAGAAATAAAAGCGACCAGCTACACTGCCTCATTCGTTTAGATCTGAACATAAGGATGACAAAGAGCGACAAGACACTACCAACAAGAAGGTATGTTGTGCAATATTCCATCAGCTACAACATGAAAGTCTCTGCACGTCACAAACTTCAAGATACAATCGAGCATGCCCTTCCTGTAAAGATTTCAAAGAGCCGCATAAGACTCAAACGTTGTTGGAAATGCGTTGTAAACTGGAGAGTTCACTAAACTTGATGTTTTCTAAAAGCAGACTAAAATTATATTCCCTTTTCATCTGCAACATACGCTCGACACTTTTGGGACACATAACTGACGTGCCTTTGCGTGTGTTTTTTGAGGGGTTCTACCGATAGGTCAGGGTTTGCGCAACCTTTCACCACTGTCATATGAAGTATTAGTTTTTATAAGAACCGTAGAAAGTGTATTCCTCTAAGTAGCATATATATGTACCTTTTTCGTGATTACTGTAACTATCCCAACTTGAAAACATAGAAAATGTGTTCCCCGATATAACATATACACATAACTCTTTCATAACCAATGTAACTATCCCAACTTGAAGTACCGTTGAAAGATTGTTCCCCGTTGTAACATGTACTTCCCTCAGTGAATAATATGTCATCACTTCCTTGATAACGGTGTTAGTCCCGACACCGAAACCTTGCACGTATTGCAATAAAGTAGTTGGTATCCATACAACCTAGCTTTCCCTCTGTGGCTTTTCATCTATGTATGAATGTGTTTCGAACGTTTTGTTGCTGAGACGATGTTGATGCGCCGTTTAACTTTAACTTGCACCTTGTGTTTACCCAGTTCTCTGTGAATTCGACTGATTATAGTGACAATGTACCATTTGTTCACGTCTGTCTGTTAAATTAACGATGCGCTGTTGCAGCACTATCGGTGTCGTTGAACGATTCTTGTGCTTTATTTGCCGCCTGCAGTCCTGCAAAGGGAATTTAGTCTCAGAATAATGGACAGCTTAGATGCTCTTATGTCAGTTACATGTAGTGAACACTTCCATGCCTGTTTTCCTGTAGCCTCATATGCGAGATTTGACGATCGGTTGTCCGGAAATACATTTAACACATACCAGCTTAAAGTATTTGTCCCCCACCAACCCTGGGTGAAGTCAGCTGCAAACACAATTCCCATGGTACTGCTGCAGTGATACAGTATGTTACCAAGTATGCTTTTGTAATATGTGCAAATAACGATTGTTCACACTTTGAAAATTCATCCCATCCTACATTACCGTAGTATGATTCGTAATGACGTTTGTGATATTCTCACGCCACTCTTGGCGATCTTCCAGCTATATGGAGATCTGTTAGTAATTGTGTCAGGACCAGAAAATTCCGTGGTGGATGTCATGGCAGTCGGTCTATGCATCTGGGACACGATGACCTGTGTCAATCAAGTCAGTGAGTCTGATTACCCGATTCCATTAGTCGGTTAAGTCAAGCATAGGTTGCGGAAGATTAAATCTAACCTGGAGTTTTACGGGTGATTCATGCTTCTGATTCTTGTATAGAATAATACGCAGTACGACATTCTGTGGTGTATTTTGTTGACCTGAACAGCCCGATGCCTACAATTAAACAGCGATGCCTGTTTATAGATACGAGGACACCCAAAGGCAATATGACATAATGCTGACCATGGTTTACTCCAATCCTAGAAGAAACTGAAACACAGTAATAAAAAACCGTTCCGAAGGCAATCCGTATTCTAATTCAATTAATCATGAGTCATCCGTACGGCTCAGCACAGGTTGCGTGTATTTGCGCCGAACACTAAAAGAGATCTTTCCAGACCTTTTTTTTTTGAGTATTGATGTTGATAATCGCTTGTTGATTCGGGGACGTGGGAACTTGTATTATTTAGAATATGTTAAATGGATGCAATAACTGACATGCAGTATTTCCTACGATAGGATTACAGCAAAGCAGGTGAAGTCTGTTGTTTTAACTTCACACTCAGCTATATGGCGGGTGTTTGTCAATAAACGGTTTCGGACCAGACAATCCAGTGATTAACAACAAGACCATCCTCGCAGCTGGGATACGATGTCATGCATCAACCAAATCAGGGTGTCTGATAACCCGATCCCGTTAGCCGCCCCTCACAACAAGCATTGTTGCTGAAGGTCTCTTCTACCCCGGATGATTCATAGCACTAATTCTTGTCCAATACGCAGAATTATAAATCCTGTAATATATCCTGACATCTTCATAATAACAATAATCAGATTCGAACTAGATAATCCAGAGAAAGACATCATGGGCATCTAAGCAATTGGAATACGATGACATTGGGTCAACCAGGTCAGCAAGCATAGTCACCTGATCCAGTAGGATCCTGAGAATGATAATAATCGACAAGCCCACACTGCAGAAAAACAACAGCATCTGTTGTTCAACAGTGAAGGCAAACGTCAAACACCCCGAATAGCGTGTGTATGCCTTCTTACGAGCAAACAGTGTCTTCAGATATTTGAACTGCATTGCAAAACAACCAGAAGATACGCTAAAACCTTTCCTGCTATCTCCTTGCATTACTTACACATTCTTTTTTTCCCGAGTGTGATCTTCTTTGTTTCTATTTAAACTAAAGACTAATTACGTACGTTATTTATAAAACCTTAAGAATCTGGATTCAAATCGATACAGTTCACACTCATTATCCAGCTAATTTGAACGATACGTTATGGAAATAAAATCAGGAATGCTAGCTTGAGGACGCTTTTTCTATGACGTCTACTAAAGTTTAGCCGTGCCTTGAAGGAAACGTGATAAGAAGACTTTAAATTGCAGATATGTGAATAATTGATAACAACATGCCTCTTGCTCTACAGCGGTCCTGTCTAACTCTTCTGCATCCATAACAACTGCGAGGAGCTTGTTGTCGTCTTGACACAACTATATAAAAAGCTCCGACAAATGAAGCATCGGTTTTTCTTATGCGTATAATCTAGTTATTTCACTTCAAGGCTCTTGAAGGCAGCAGCATTAGAAACATGCCAAGTCTGCGTACCAGTGAGTGTGTTCTCCAGTTTCCACCAGAGTTACTCCACAACCTTCAGAAAACCCTTTGAAACCGGAATATTTTCGGATGCATGACAAACTATCCTAAGATCTTGGCAAACCGCTCCTCCGTCTGTCTGCTATGCTTTAAAGTTATGCTCAGCGATATTCTATATGATGTCGGTTTTGGAATGATACGAAACCTCACAATCCAGTGACTAACACCGAAAGCTCCATATACGCAGCTGAGATACGATGACTTGTATCAACCAAGGTCGAGGACACGTGCTGAAAGATCAGTTCTAACCTGGATTTCCCAGGTTTATAACGTTAACCTGCAAGTTAATGTAGTCAAACCTTTTGTTCAGTACAACTTGCTTTTGTTGTAGTACTAAGTATTGTATATTTTTTTCAAAAAGAGCAAAGGAAAGTCACACGCAGTGTAGAGCAGAGTAAAACACGTTTTATTTTTCAAAGGCATTTTCAAAGAGATCAGTTTCAGGCAACTATGGTCGATGGTGACCAAGATCAAGGGAAAGGTAAACTGTCAGAAACTATGCCTAAAGCGTGAACATTCCCCATGAAGTTTAGCCAGTGAATGACGTTATCAAGCGTTATCAAGAGTGTAATAGTGCAGCGGTAAGGCGTCTTCTTTTACACTGTAGGCCCGGGTTCGATCGGCGGTGGAGGCACCTAGGTTCGGGTCCCGACATGGGCACATATGCCCACATAGATACGAATCGAACGGAAGCTTAAATGGTACTTGTACATAAGTGAGTTGAGATCAGTTTAACGCTGAGTTTAACAGTATTTCAGTTATGTGACGTGAGGGTCTATTTAATGCGTTCTATATTTTTATATTTTAATTAAAGTATTTTTTTAGAAACAAACCTACGCTAAATGTAGATACTAATCATCAACTACCCCACTCGTTCATTCATTCATGAGGGAGTTGAAATCAGTTTAACACTGTCTTTACCAGCGTTTCATTTGTGTAAACTACTGGTCTATTTAATATTTTTTTTATTTATTTCAATCAAAATTGAAAATTTAGAGACAAACATAGGCTATCTGTGTATACTTATCATCAACGAGTCCATTCCTTCATTTATTCATGAGGAAGTTGAAATCGGTTTAACGCTGACTTTAACAGCTTTTATGTTGTGTAAACTAGTGGTCTTATTTAAACTTTTTTTTAAATTACAATTATAGTGAAATTCTAGAAAAAAGTCCACGCTTATTGATGATAGGTATCATCAACGATTCCATTCATTCATTTATTCATAAGGGAGTGAAAGGCTCAACAGACTAGGATCTTAGTAAACTACGGGTCTCTTTAATCTGTTTCTTATTTTTATACTTCAACTAAAAGGAAATTTTAGAAGCAAACCTAGGGTAATTGGTGACATTTGTCATCAACGGTACCATACACAAGACAACTATCGAGATTCCATGTTAGGAGCGGTCCTCATTAAAGTAAGTTACGATGGCCTGGCACCAACACATGGTTCGTGTCACCATACTTCAACAGCTTCCATCAAGACTTTGGCTTTAAGTGCTTTAAGCTTCACAAGTATAAATATGCTGCATCGTTTCTTATTAGAACTGACAAAGAAACGTACATTAACTTACAAACCTTTTCATTTCTCACGTCAACCTTGAATTCACAAATTAAATTACTGTTTCATGTATTATGTGACGTTCCCTTACTTGGTTGTCTTGGCATCTTTGTCATTAAAATACAGTCTGTATTCACATTTAAAAAACGTACATTCGATTGTTGTATTATATATTCATTGCGCTGTTCGGCTCCAATAGCGAAGGACACAAGAAGGCATGGTAATATGACGGAACGATTTGTGCACTCGATAGGCTTCTCATGAAGGTTACTTTGTACCAGAACTGCATATGTTATGAAAGCCTCTTTATTGCTCGCGTGATGAATGTTATCATCGAATGAACAGAGTCAGTATCATGGAGTTAGTGAATATATATTTTTATTCTTGAGAGATTGCCGGATAATAGTTCTATTTTTACAGCTGAAGCAACCGCCATACTAACGGCTCTTAAATATATTCAAAGACACCCTAAACATAAACAGTATATAATCTATTCCGACTCCCTTTCTTGCCTTCAGGCGATTAAAAATATGTCTTGTAAACATCCACTTTTAACTGAAATTGTCGAATTGTACAATGATCTTGCTACTTGCCAGTGCGACATCGTCTTTTGTTGGTTACCTAGTCACGTTGGCATTTGTGGTAACACAATGGCCGATCTTGCTGCTAAGGCAGCACTCAACAAATCTGTGACACCACTTCTTATTCCATACTCAGATTATAAAGCTACAATAAGATCTTATATCCATCATCTGATGCAGAAGAAGTGGGACACCCGGGTAGGTATAAATAAATTACATGAAATATAACCTTACATCGGTTATACTTACTTGGGTTGTCAGTCCAGATTTGAGGAGGTCATTATGCGACGATGTCGCATTGGCCATACGAGGTATACTCACGATTATCTATTAAAAGGTGAAGATCCTCCGTTTTGTATCCCTTGTAATGAAAGAATCACAGTCAAGTATGTCCTGCTTGACTGTGTTGAATATTCCATCACAAAGGATAAATATTTTAATTCACGAACTTTGAAGGATCTTTTTAATAATGTTAGCTCTCATTTAATTATTGCATTTTTAAAAGAATTAGATTTGCTAAATGAATTGTAAATAGATAAATATTTTATTCTTGGAAGTTTGAATTAGTAACTTAGAGTGTTAGTGGCTGTATCCTCGAGGGGGGTTAAAGCACTGTAAAATCATTGTCCTCCTGAGAGGGTACGTAAGTCCCAAAACATTTGAAGTCAAATTTGATCTTCCATTTTTTTAGCCGTAGTATTTCAGTCATTTTGATTTGTGGCTAATCTTGCATACAATCACCAGCGGCTGAAGGGATGATGTAAATCCAGCTGGGGACCATGCAAGTAGCAGAAGTAATGTAAGTCCCCATGGCCCACAGTATGGTGATCTACCTTCAGTTGTTTGTAATCTATATAGCCTGTTTTTATATTGTATTGTCTGAATAGGGATATTTACTTTTCACGCTAGTTTTATTTCTTATTGTGATGTTCTAGTTGTTTTACTGTCCGTCGTCGACAGGTTTTTATCATATACATAGATTCCTTTTTTAAGAATGCTCTCGTTACGATATGGCTGCAATAATGCCGATGTGACGTTAAATATTAACTCACTCACTCACTCACTCACTCACTTTTATTCTTGAGCAGTATTCCGGCAATAACCCGGCGGGGGACTCTAAAAGTAGGCTTCACTCATTTTACCCATGTGGAGAATCGAACCCGGTGTTCAGTGTGACGAGTGGACGCTTTTTCAAATAGGCTACCCGACCGTCCCTATCATGGAGAGATATATACAGTAATTGGTCAACGTAGGTTACAGTAATCGGGTCGTGAGTGTCCGGAATCGTGATGTTAAACTGCAAATGTACTTAACGCTTAAGGAAAAGGACTCCAGAAAAGGGCTGCACACATTGTACCCATATTCGTATGTATGTGTAGGTATAAATATATAAGTAAACGTTATTTTGCCTATACGTTACTCAAACCTTCGTAAGGTGTTCAATGTTTGCCATCAGCGGTAGTACCTCAAATGCTCTAAAAGCATCAGCCATTCGACCCAGTCCAATCCGATTGTACTAACTGCTACGCCTACTGTTATCATATATGATTGGACTTATACAATGATGCTGTAGCCTTGTATGTTGAAATGTGTATATTTTCACCGGAATACAACAGAGATTACGGTCTCAATACCGTGACCAGTCATGTGCGTGGTGATGACTCTGTTCCAACCTATTAAAGTTGAATATTCAAGAATAATCATAACACTCAGCGTTTATTCATACACTACATTATCTTAAATTTTCATTTCCATCCTTATGTAAACAGAAAAAAATTCCTGCAAAGAGAGACTGAAAGCGTTTAAAATATGTACATACCAGAAATACGACAACGAGGAGTATGATTCTTTACAAATACCAAACCGAAAGAAATCGGTATTTCCTCGCACCGTTGAAGTGCATAAAGGCAGAACGACATAATTAACCCACACACACCTCGGTGCAATATATGTACTGTATAGCACTACTGAGGCTACATAAATAAAATTCACTGCAAATGAAGACACAACATTGGACATATCTTGAACGCAACTACATGCCAGCTTTTTCCACTCGACGTATCCACAATTCAGCAAAAGAGCTGTAATGAACGACCTTATTGCGTGACGATACACGATTGCCTGAAAGTAATTAATTAGTTTGTCAGCAACGTACAGTGTTATGAGAAGTGTAGGAAGTCACTTCGTAAATAAAAGATTACACTCCAGCACTGATCCAACAATGCGTGTTTATTTCCGAACAACTATCCTTTTAAGTGCATTTGTTAGAACGACAATCTTTACACAACCTGAGTTAAACACTGGTTTGATTTACGAAGAAATGTTTTCTATGTTTTTGTTTGCTTTTTAATGACACAAAATAGTTATAGTCCAGCCATATGACGGCAGACTGGATTAGGTAATCCGGTGACTGACATCGAGAACATCAATCCACCCAATTGGATGTGGCTACATACACCATTCTTATGGCCAAGGCCGCCTTTGAAAGCTTTACGGACTTTGTTGCTGTCACCCGTAAACGTAACAGTCGTTGGAAATGTCAAGATATATTTTCTACTGAGTATGTCTTATTTGTTCTTCATTTTGATAATATAGACCCGTACGATAAAAGTTTTTGACGGTTTATACACACATCATTCGTATTTATTGCTGTTTCTGGGATCCTTTCATCATGCCCTCTGTCGTATATACGTGTATATTATCATGGAAACGAATATGGGAACACCTGAAAGAACACGTGTTCGTATATTCCTTTCCGTGTTTCTTCTGTTAGTTATGTATTGCACTGTGCTCGACATTCTAGAAGTAAGTAAAGGGACACTTTCAATTGTTTCCTCATTCGTTTCCATGAGTATATGTCATACCTGTTGCGAGCATGTACAGAGCAACGTAACACCGGATATTCTGTCTCTGTGCACATGTGCATATAGTTTCCACAATGGCTGCTCTGATTGCGGAGGTTCTAGACTAATGGTGTCTGACTGTTATCTCTATTGATCATTCATTTGACTGTGACGTTATGGCAACCAATGGCATCATATCGCCGTTACATTCCTCAGAGACAGTGAGGGTTTATCATTTCTTTTGAAATATACATAACGTCATCGATATGAAACGATTCCACTCAATCATACGCAGGAAACGATTTCAGTCGGTGTTAATGGCTACGGGCAAACTGACGGTGGTAGTTATTTAAATGTACCCACTGGAAACAAGAGATGACAATAGACGTTCGAAAAGGCATATCACCCTAACGTACACCCGTCACAATCAATATCTTCATTAAAGGTTATACATTTATTTACATGTATATCATTCTGACCTTAGAAGATCTAGTTCCATCTGATCTTGAGTAACCAATGTTTTGTGTGTGTCAAGAAGTGACCAACGGGATCCATTGGTCAGAGTCCCTGACATGGTTGACACATGTCATCGTCTCCCAACGGCGTAGACCGTCCAGTCACTGGAATAACTGCCCAGACTCGATTACATTCACCGTCTTTTAGCATGGAAATTACTAAGAAGGGCAAGCAAGGATATATCATTTATGTGAACTACAGACAGTATTGACAGTAACAATATGTTTTCAAACCACCATCAGTAAATAAACTCGTCAAACAATGGCAACTAGTTCATCTCACATTGAAGAAGGCAATGCAGCAATGAATTGGCCATGGCAACACAACCTCCACGTGGCCACTGAGCTCCCTACGACAATCAATATTCGAAGTAACGGTTTGTGTAGACACCCAGCCTCCCATCACAAAATAACCCCACACTAAAGACGATCTCATTTTAACAACAGTTCTGGACCCACTCCCAGCGCGATATCGCCCAGCTATATAATAAGCCTTAACTACCTCCCAGATACATGCAGTTCTTGATTATAGCGGACGAGACAGGTTATCAAATGGGCATAAAATGTGACTTGTGTAACAATGACATGCAAGATGGGGGTTGTTACCCCGGAGCTGTATTCTATACAGAATTGGCCACACAGAATACTCCGTGAAATGAAGATGAAATATTAATAGCGGTACTTAAAGACATGTTGACGTGAATATCTTTTTCACTGCTGTTTTTGACCTTTGGGTACAGCAATTTCCCGTCCTGCTACCGTTTGGAGATAAATAATTCATTAATGTGATAGAATCGTTTTAACGTCGTTGTTAGGAGAGGAAAGAGTAAGTATTTTACATGTTTTCAGAAGATACGATAGTATATGGTAGTGCATCTTGAAAATCATCTGGAAACGATGAAGTCGTGATTTTGGTAACTGAGTGTTATTCAAAATTGATCAATCGATGCAGCAGCTACTTGTAATTAATATTTGTGATTTAAATGGGTACAACGTATATATATTAAGTACAAGTACACACACACACATACATACATACATACACACATACATACATATATATATATATATATATATATATATATACATATACATATATATATATATATATATATATATATATATATATATATATATATATATATATATATATATATATATATATATATATATATATATATATATATAGACACACACATATGTGTGTGTGTGTACGTACGTGCGTGCGTGCGCGCGTGTGTTATACTGTCTTAATATTTATAAGTCACGGTGGATGTATTTGGATACGTTTTATGTGCCCTGTAAGCGCTAGATGATAGGGGTCCATTTCTAGACGCTTGCCGGGTGGTGGGGTAGCCTAGTGGTGATAGGGTTCGCTCGTCACGCCGAAGACGATGTTCCATTCCAAAATTGGGCACAATGCATAAAGCCCAGTTCTTGTGTCATCCGCCATGATGCTGCTGGAATATTGCCAAAAGCAGCCTAAAACTAGCCTCACTCATCTCACACGTTTGTCTCTTACCTGAAATATTTGAGTTACATCACGGCATCACGGGGTATTTATTCCCGAATCGTTGGAGGTCTGGTTCTCTTTTAGAGACACAACGAATTGCGTCCAGCTCCGTGGATGGGTGTCATTTGTACCCAGTCAACGCTCGTCGTTGACCACATTATCTATCACAGGGTCCAGCTCCGACTCTTTTTGGCCACGGTCTTAGAATATTGCTGATTACGCCGCTTAACGCCCAGACAAAGCAAAACTGGAGTCAGTTCATCAGTGGACAAAATGGATTACTTCAAAATATTTACCAACTGTGTTCTTTATTTTGTAGGCTAGTGAATTATTTGCATACCTTTTACCCAGAATGGTAATTAAATTTGAAGAACATTCTCTTTGGTAGACATGCAATGTTCCTATCACGTAGATTGAAGTCATAGCTCTTGCTGGATCTTCTTTGAAACCTGATAACACTACTTGTCAAAACAAGTGCGCTGAGAATTAGACTTGGTCAGCTAGTCTGAATAAAGACAAGAGTTTTTATGGATGACAACTTTTTTTATTGTGAAGCGTCACGGCGTTCCGAAGTATGTTCTTACTTCTTCATCAGGTGATACAGTATGTTCTTACTTCACCACCACCTGATGAAGACGTAAGAACATACTTCGAAACGTCTTGACTCTTCGCAATGAAAACAAGCTGCCATCCATAAAAAAACCTCTTGTATTTATGTGTATCACTTCTAAATGCCCTTCAAAGATTCTAGTCTGAATACGCTTCCAAGGCGTTTATAACAATCTCAGTTTGCTGTGGCTATATGTTGAAAAATGTTTGGAAACATACTTCTTTTGACGAAAAGAGCAAAGATAGCGTTTAGAATAGCATATCTATAAATTTTGTTAATTACCCATTGGTATGTGTGGTCTGATGTTCTTTGGCGTCTGCGACTCGACATTGTAATACAGCGTAGTTTTTCAAATGACATTAACATTAATTTGTATTGACGTATATTAATGAACAAACGTCTTTGTGAACATTTAATCGCGGATACGCTTATCATTGATTTCTTAAATGCGCGATTCTGCATTAGGCAATGACACGCTAATTGTAACAAAAACATCGGTTGATTCCCTACCAGTTAGGGACAAAAGCCGCCGTTGTAGTTGACATTGATTAAGACACATGCAGCCTTCAAATAGACCTTATTAAGCGGACACAACTAGTTCATAATTCTTCGCTGTTTTTGATTGATTTTTGCTGATGTTTCGCCTGCATGTTGTGGAGTTGATCACGAGACTAACAGCCTCGCTTGACGACCTTTTGGTCGGGATCTACTTGGCAGATGCTATTGATTATGATTTTAGAGCCATCTTGATCAATATTAGATTGGCATTTTGTGAATGAATCACACCCTTGTCAGCAAAAAATGTATTTTAGGAAAGTATGTGGGCAGGGTAGGGAAATACATTTTTTCTCCGGAATGGCGCAAAAGACATCTGATTCCTTACTTGGCAACATTGTGTTTTTATAAAGCGTTTTATGTATTAACTCTCCAACCTTACTGCTAAATATACAATGAGTCTTAAAACTACGACATACAGAATTCATTACAACATTGTGAGAAACCCGCCAAATTTGAGAACATGTTCAAAGTATCTTATATGGAGGGTGAAGACAGACGACGGAATTATTGTGGTTGTCTAGTTTTACAACGTGTTACATTAAAGATAGTCATAGCATCAACATGAATTGGTCATAACTGCCTGTTTTCTTTATGCATGTATATACTAAAATAATACATTTATATGCATGCTAGATTTGGTCTTCAACAATCCATGACTCCCGGAAGAGGAAACGAACAGGATCTGATGGTCACGCTCACTGTCCCAGACTGTCCAGACTCGGTTATTTTCATATCGCCACCATACAGCCGTAATTTTGTTGTATGTTAAACAACAAACAAACATTCAGGTTCACCAATTCGGATAGGTCTAGCACCAGATGTACTTTGGTAACGCAGCAGATTGATCTCTTCAGTTAACACTTTTTGAGAGCTAAGTTTCAATTCCAAGCTTGTAATCTATGTAGCCGTCTCTGGGGAACCGTTGTATTTAATTAGGCGATACCAGGCCCAGATATTCCAGATTCTTTACACTAGAACATTGACCTCGGAAGAAAACAAACTGAAAGTAAAGAGGCAGAGAACATTATAGACGCCATTATTGGACAAAAAACCTACCAGCTGTGGACGCTGGTTTTTCTTAATGAGATGAAACGGAGGACTTCGGACAGATGGGCGTTGCTTGAATCACGTTTTAAGAGACAATGGATGACTGTGATGAGAAACTTAGATGGGAAACTTAATTTTCGCATGATTCACTCACGTGCTCTTCAATTTTCGAAAGGGTTAGTCGTAATGCATCCGTGGCACCGTGGTCGCTTAAACACAAATGAGTGGGTTGGATGCGTTTATACTAGGTGTAGTAATGTTTCGTCTTCACGTGGGACTTCTGTGCAAGAAAGGGTTAATCGTAATACATTCGTTAGCACCTTTTCCCTGTAACCTCAAGAGTGAGTAAGATGTGTTTATGCTAGAGGTAGCAATGTTTCATCTTTACGTGGTACTTTTTAACATTACACAAAAGGGACAGTCGTGACGCAAGCGTGGCACCTTGGTAGCGTTCACACACATGGGTGGGCAGGATGTCTTTAGGTCAGGTGTGGCAACGTTTCGGCTACAACTGCCTTATCGGACGGGGTACTGAGCCTGAAACTCCGGTTGGACGTGGTAACAATAAGATTACAAAAGCTAGGAAAGGCAGATGTCCCTATAAAGCCATCCAAAATAATCGTTTTTGTGTCAATATTCAGAAATTTAGAATTTCGATTGATTCTTCTCATCCAAAATAAAGTTTTAATAACCAAGTGTCAACAATATTATAGCCATATGGCAGCGGCCTGTGACTAATCTTGATTCTGTATTGAATCCAGTGAGTGACACCATACGATATGACCAAGTGACGAACGTGACGTCGAATTTCTGTTAGTCGGCTCTAATGACAGGTATAGGTTGATGAAGGCCAATTCCACAGAACAGGATGTTTCCCAGGACAAGGCTCTCATATAACTAAGAGCTTATATTAATTAGTCGTAAAATCAGATATAATAGTTGAAGTACACCTCGCCGAACACAGGCATATTTAGTTCCAGATGACATTTATTTACCTTGGTAAGGAAACTCATTCGCATTAAATGTTTTTGTTCCACACAGATATGGAAAGGGCATCGAATTCGCATATACGCAGTGTTTGGAATGCTTTGATATATGTCTGATGGTATATGGAATATACAAATCTCATTTTACTGAAAGATACTATCTTCAGGCAAATCGTGAACGCAAAGATCATGCTTACCTGTTCCTATCCTCTGAAGGCATTGTACTGCAAATAGAGTTATAATAATAGTTTACTTGCAACTTAACACGTGTCTCAGTGTACTGTATGATCCAAAAGAGAGGAGTTACGATAGGTCTGCCGCAGGCAATAGGCTTTCAATGATGATTTGAAAGAGAAGACACATGGAAGGTTTCGTATTATCAATGTATATTGTTCACCTATACTGCTTCAGTGTACAAGGTAAAGTAACGCTTAGTGTCTGAACATACTGGACAAAATAGTAAGGGATATTTGTAGTTTATGATTGATATTTCATCAGCGTGTCAATCAATAAATAGATCATTATTCATAATTTCAAAAGTTACATGTCCCTAACTATTCTTGTCCTGTATATATATGAGATTGATAGAAACAATCAATTCCCTTTATGCTGAAAGAGTAAAGATAGAGAGAGTCCAAGTGAGATTGGAGATTTAGTACCTGTGGGCGTTTAGACTTGCTTCATTTAGGGCTTTAGCATCGCAGAAAGAGCTGCGTTGACAGGAAAACAATGCGGGCGAGTGACTGTGCTGAATTCTAGACGAGGCTTTCGTTGAATAGGAGAGGAGTTAACTGATATCTAAATTCAACTGAGATTTGTACATCATGACGAAGGTCTTGAACGCCGATTTTAACAGGATTTCAGATATATCACGGCGAATAAACTTTGGAGAATTGGCATGAAGTGATGCCGGTCCTAGATAGCTGGGAATTGTTACTGGGACAGTGAGTTTAGTTTTACACATCACACTGCTATGTTCCAGGTATAAGGTGGCGGTGTGTTAGTAATGGACCAACCACTTCCATGAGTCGACTCCTCCCGTTAGAGCATGAGTTCCTGACGATCAATACTAAGACACATCTTCACTTGTCGAAAAATTGTACTGCAAAAATAATTATCGTATTTGGGATTCGAACTCATTACCGTGACTCATACTAGTCAAACTCTTATTAATCAGGGAATATTACGCATCATGTTATTTGGCTTGACGCTCTAATTACAAAGAAATTCGACCATTATTCAATCATCGCACTATGCCAAACGTTCACAGACAGGTGATATTATATTGGTTAGTTACCTGTGAAGATCCGGGTTAGAATCAGTCGTAAGAGACGACTAACGTGATCGGGTGGTCAGACTTGCTGAATATGTTGGCACATGTCATCTTATCCCAGTTGCGTAGATTGATGCACATACTGCTCATCGCTGGATTGTGTTTTCCAGACTCGATTGTTTACAGACTACGGCCATAGAGCTGGAATTATTGGTGAATATGGCGTACGCCTAAACTCACTCACTCATTATATTGAAGGAGTAACATAACCAAGCAGGTTCGTAGTGTGACCAAACGTGACTCATTAATTTGCTTCTATGTGTCATGTGATTGTATTTAGAAAGTAAGTATCAGTTAATTTGTAAATTCCCAGATATGCAATTCATGCTTCTAGAGATGTAACGTGAGGGAAGAAGATTACAAACTTATACGACTCAACAGTCTCTGTGACTGTATACTCTCTATTCAAAATTGTCGTGATGTATAATTTTCTTTTGTCGGTATGGCTGCAATACCGCAGATGCGACAATAAATCTAAATTCACTCACTCTTTGTCAATTGTCATGTCAGGATTGGGTACTGATATTTAAGACAGTTACTATTTTCTGCTTAATTTAAAGGTATTGAGTATGTGACTACAAATTCAAATATGAAGTTCAAGTCTTTTTTTCAACATGATTGTTTCGGTAATATTGTATTCACATATAAAACGGCCAGTGAAGATACGCGTTAGCATTGGTGTCCTACAATCCGTGCTATCGTTAGAAGCCACTAACGGGATCAGATAGTATTGGTCTTCTGCAATCCGTGCTATCGTTAGAAGGCACTAACGGGATCAGATAGTATTGGTCTTCTGCAATCCGTGCTATCGTTAGAAGCCACTATCGGGATTAGATGGTCAGTCTCGCTGACTTTTTTTTGCATGTAGCTCGATGCTCACGATGTTGATCACTGGATTGTCTGGTCCAGAATCGATTATTACAGACCCCGCCAAATAGCAGAATTTTAAATAAGTGTTGCGTTAAAGAACAAATCAAAACCAAGCCGCACATATAACGTTGTTCACTTGCATTGAACATATTCCCCACAATGACAACTACGTACATTCGCTTCAGTGCTTGCTGGGAAAAACGCTTGAAATTGATAATGCTAATTTCGCCTTGACATAAAATCATTAACTTCCCCGCGGAGTGATTCGGGTTCGAAAATTCGATATCCACTCACTTCCTGCAGAATAAATGTCTGAAAGCAAAACTCTCTAATACTTTCTAACACTGGCCCAATCGGATTAAATCGTCCGAGAACAATCGGTACCTTACTCTGACACTTCAAGTACCCTCAGATCGATAATGCTTTATCGATTTTACACAGGCGTTTATTGTTTTCCATTGAAGACCTTTTCGTCAACAAGAAATGGACAGGTTTGGTATACATAAAGAGGCCATGAAAGGCAATACCCGCAGTAACGAGGAATTCTCAACATGCTGCAATTATCTTTTTATTGCACATCACGAAAGAGGGTCGTATTAAAAATGCACATTGTAGGAAGGCTGCTTTTATATCTTTTAATCCTTTTTTTCGAAATTTCAGTGAAAAACAAGGATTGTCCTCGAGAAAATTGTTCTGATATTGATTAAATATCTTTTAGAAGAAGGCATTTTCTGCAATACCAGTGAGAATAATTAGTTAATTTCACCGCTCGAACCATCCATTTATTTGATTACGGAAGACCCTATTTTTCAAAAGATTTTATACCATACTTTATGAAAATAAAAGTTCTTCGGGAAATACGGACAATGCATGCTTTTGTAACGTGTCCAAATGTATTGAGTGACGCCTAACAGATGTGTCATTTCCACCTGATGTTGAACTCCGGATTCTTCAGTGATGCTCATGCTATCAGTCTCAAGTTTCAGTCATACTGCATACGTGTCATACTGCAGCTCGTTCTGAAACGTCAGTATTCTTATCATTTCAACGAGTACTGTCAGTGTCACGGAAATGAAATACGGAGTTTCATTACTCTCTCTTTTCCTCGTTTTAAGGTAATGTATTTCGTTTCCCACTGTTAAGTGGGAGGTTGAGGTAGCCTAATGGTTAAAGCGTCCGCTAGTCATGCTGAAGACATGGGTTCGATTCCTCACACATGAAGCTATTCCCTGTGACCTCCGCCGTGTATTGCTGAAATATTGATAAAAGCGGCATAAAACTTTACTCAGCCACTCAACTTTCCCATGTTATGATACGCATTTGAGAGGTATTATGAATTTATGTCAGGACGCTAGACTGAAAAGCAGCAACACGTATCATCTTATTTCAATTAACTATTTATGCGTTTCGTTTAAATATTTCATTGTCAACAACAATGGTGTCATTTTATCGGATTCCATTTGAGATGGCGAAAGCATAGCCGAAGGGAAGCGTAGCGACGATCCGAGTTCGATTCCGTACTGGTGTAACAGAGCGTTAAAAACCTCTTATTGTGTCCCCCGCCGTGATGTCGGTTCCGTATTGTTTGACATCGTTTCAGTTCACTCAATAAGGAACGGCCCATTAAGTGGATGTACAATACGTCAACCCAGGATAATGAATATTACTTCATATGCTAACGGGGTACGCAAACACTCTAAAATGAAAATATGACATAAAAAGATCAATAACCTACTGTGTCAAAACCGTTTCCATATGTTTCTCAAGAATCTATTATTCAAAATCATCATTCCACTAAATCCTTACAAAAATTTGTGATATACTCTCCGTTCCACGACAGTCCCTGTAAATTGTCTAATTCATTTTTCTCTCAACGAAATTAACGTCGGTAGCAAACAATGCTGAAGAGCTTTTTAGCTATCGAAAAGAATGTGTTAATGCGCAATATAATACGACAGCCCAATCACGGTGCCCAAAAATCCATGAAAGTAAAGTGTCTCCCCGTGTCGGTGTATCTCAGGCTTTTCCTGTTTCAGTTTTTCCTTGTGTTTCCTCGTCCTGTCGGTTCGCTTCACATCGACGTGACGTTCTAGTGAGGACGTAAAAATACAGCGTCGATGGACCGCTAAAAGCTTTATTGTTGTAATACCGCTTGGAGGTGGTAAAAGGAATGCAGGAGAAATTTGCTTAACATACAAGTCAACTACATTGATTGGCGTGCTTTTTTTGTTCCAGTCACCTGGACAATTTTTAGAAACATTATTATATTTTGTTGCGAAGAAAACTGTTTACATATTCAAGCGTTATGACACGTGATTTACATGGCTTCGTATTCGGGTGCCCGCATTCTCGAGGATTGCAGAGAGTTTAATAATAATATGGATTCATACATTGTGCTAAATCTCCACACTAAAGTGTGATCAAAGCGCTAGCAGAGTTCATAGATATCACATGTTTATAATCCATTTCTTTTGAACCGCAAATTTTCGCTGCAATATCCTAGCGGCGGTCTGGAAATATTCGAGTCTGGACCAGACAACCCAGTGATCAACCCAGTGATCGATCTGTGCAATTTGCAAGTGGGACCTTGTTGAACCAGACGGTAGTGTTCCTTGTGGTGACAGTATCCTAATTTGTTGCGTTTCAACGTCTGACTTTTAAGATCCTCGATGTCTCCAGGGTATACGTTCCGATAAAACTACACCCTGGATGCAGCTACGGCTCGGCCAGATGAATTTATTACCTCCCTTGGCTTTTCTTATCCAATCAAGTGTCCACACTGGGAGGTGAGCGTGCCAATCACAATTTTAAACTGTCTAGTCTATTAAACTTTGCAACACAAATCGTGCAAAAGAACTCTGATAGAGGTAGGGGTTTGAGCCTTTGTTCTCTTTTAGTTCCGGACCTGTGAATTTGTCTGTATGATTTCTGTATGAGTCGCACTGGGGACAAACCTTCGCAACTGCGACCGGTGTCTGTGTTTACACTAGCAAGGTCACTTGAAACGGCTTCTTACCTTATTGGCTAGTGGGAGAATGCGGAGCCAGCAAAGGGAGGTAATAAAATTATCGGACCTCAGATGCATCCAGGGTAGAGTGGAGAATTATTGGAACATATACCCTGATATCGAGGCTGAATGTTAACGGAGATTTGCGAGAAACGGACGTATCGTATACGGAGAACTACAATAATCATGCTGTGGCTAATCTGTATAACATATCGACTATCCCATCTCACTATCATCTCTATCTGATCACTTTATGATCATGAACATAGATTTATCATTATAAGTAGCGTGAAAGCAATCACTTACTGTTTCCTTATTCGTGATAATGATGCTATATATTGTGGAGGTATCTCTTATCTCGTGATTAATAGTTTATGTTGGTTATATTCATTGATTAAATATGAAATCCCACACGTAGTGGAATGTATTTTCCCTGCATGTACGTCACGCCTTCACCCGCAACGAGCTGCTGTAAACTTCACATAACACACTCGCTTGACAGCTCCCTGCGTTGTATTTGATTGACACCACATGATACGGAGGTTCATTCCTGTGTCTGGAGATATCCCAGATGTTTTACGATGTGCACGTTATGAAAGCACACCTTTTAGAGTACATTGATGTAATGAAATAGATTAAATAGGGCAATGGGTTAGCTAAATACAAGGAAAGACAACTATACGATACAATGGAACTGTTCTTTAACAAAGCATGTTTTGTCGCAACAAACTTAAACGGGATCTTGTGGCCAGGTGCGCTTCACACATGTCATCGTCTGGCAACTGCGCAGATCGATGCTCCTGTTGATCACCGGTTCTCTGATCTGGACAGGATGCTAGAGGGTGGGGAGAGTCATGGGGTTCGAACCCTCCCTTTTGAAAATGACATATGATCATCTTGAAGGACTTTTATGCCTTGGCCGAGCCAGTGGGGGTTCCAAAGACCCAGACCCCATCCTTTCAAAACGCCTGGATCCGCCCATGGCTGTCATATAGCTGGATTATTGCTGAGTGAGCCGTTACATAACAAATTACCAAAATCATTATCAATATATGTAAACCACAATTAAGATTTTGGCACATCCGGGAACGTAATGACCACATCATTTTTGACTTTGGACACAAGCATGAGATGTATTTCAGAGAGAGAAGTATGGAAAGACACGATCCAGATGATCTACCTATATTATTTACGCGTCTCCGTCATAGAGCCGGAATATTGCTGACAGTGACGCTAGACAAAAAATACCTAGGGCACTCACACACTGCTGGCAAGTCGCTGCACACTCACCCAGGACGTTGCTCAAAAGATCACAAGTTTGGTATCACAACCTGTCAAAAAGATAAACTTTGCTATCGCGTCAAGTGAACCCATTTCACATTTCCTCAAATGACCTCCGTATTTCAAGGACTGGTATTAACTTATGTGATGCCATGGATGTGAAAGACCCTTTCCATCGTCTTGGAAAGAACTAGACGCCGTCGTTTCAAGGTCATGTAAGTAATTACAGTAACGTATTGGCAGTCAAGGTAATTCTTTTAGTTAACTGAAGCAAAGAAATCCTATTACCCTTGTGATTGGGAATGTCCGTTTGTATTTCCACTCTACTTTGTCTCGCACTGGAATTGTCCTACCGTTTCCGTTGTGTTTGTTGGCCACGTGGTGTTAGTGAGCCCTTCGTGGCAATCTAATTCCATTCATCTCTTGTACATGTTCACTGCTTGCATCAAGAGTAGTATTGCTTCTAACGAAGTCATGATGCTACCAACTGAATCACGCACACAATTCGCTTAAAATATGCGATGAAGACAGAACGGGTCATACAGGGTGTTCAGGGTTTCAACTGACCCGTGAAGGTCCCGGGATAGAATAGGCCTTCAGCAACCCATGCTTGCCGTAAAAGGGGACTATGCTTCTCGTAAGAGGCGACTAACGGGATCGGGTGGTCAGGCTCGCTGACTTGGTTAACACATGCCATCGGTTCTCAATTTCGTAGATCGATGCTTATGTTGTTGACCACTGGATTGTCTGGTCCAGATTATTTACAGACCGCCGCCATATGGCTGGCATATTGCTGAGTGCGGCGTAGAACTAAACTCAATCACTCAGGGTTTCAACTACAACTTGTCAACATGGCCCTGCTCGCACTCCCAACACCTTAGTAGAAGGTTGATTGTAAGCTTAACGTTTTTCGACATGACGGCTCAGGTAATACATGTTCATCCACCTATGAAGATCTGTGTTAGAACTGGCCTTCAGCAACCCATGCCTGTCCTAAGAAGAGACTATTGGGTGGTCGGGCTCCCTGACTTGGTCGGTGCATGTTATCGTATCACAATTGCGTAGATCGATGCTCATACCTCTGGATTGTCTGGTCCGGGTTCGGTTATTTACAGACCGCCGCCATATAGCTGAAATATTACCCACTTCGGCGTAAAACTAGATTCACTCACTCACTGTAATCGAAAAAAGAGCTGCGTTGCTTTTAAGGTGGTCTTAATTGCGATCGATGCTGATCGATGCTCAAGATATCAATCACTGGGTTCACTGATCCACCCCCCTCTATACAGCTGGCATGCTAAGTACCGCATTAAACAAAAAACAAAAATCACAATCCAAATTCAGAATCAGTAAGAGAAAGATAGCAACTGCCACAGTTCCAACTGAACCGCACACCCGATATGCTAATATAAACAGTGATGAATTAATGTTTCAACAGTCTTTTGACATACGTTAATTGTATAAGAACTTGTCAAAATGCCAACCAAGTGCGCCAGACATTAATACGACAGCCATGGTGTAAACAGAATCTGAACCCAGCTAAATAATGGTCGACATCGCTTAACGAACCATGTCCAAGTACGATGATACAAACTCAACGAGGTCACTCAGTGAAACCTACAGAAACGTTCAAATCGCTTCATTGCGTACTTAGGATACATTCTGTCTTGAAATTCCATGGAGGATTCGGACCGATATTAAAGAAACCACGGCATTAGCTTGAGCATTGATCTGCGCCGTCGGTGTAATTGCAAAGCAATAAATCAGCTGGGGCATTGCAGAAAGTAGATCATCATCCGAATGGCTACTAACTCAAATACTATCAATTCTCCTGATCAAAAGCGACCGTCTACTAGACTAGTATGTGGGGTGTTTACTCAGAAAGCCGAAGGCCGGTGTTTCGATTCGTGGCAGTGTCATATTAAGATTCATTTAAGGGTGGTAATTATTGTTACTCTGCCTGAAACTCGACCTTGAGGAAATGAAACAAGGACTGGTCGAGTAATATATTTTCCACGTTGAACTAAAGGATGGTATTTATAGCTAAAGCTATGAAACCGTCATTAGCCCTTTCTGATCCAAGATGATACGTTTCATAACTGAAAAAAACTTGAATGTCATCAAACGTAATTTCTCTCACATTACGTCATTCGACTTCCCATAGCACATGTAGTTAGCTATTACTCTATGCTTTAATGTCAATGCTGAATGTCTTATTAATGCCTTGAAGATCCGGGTTCGAATTGTTCTTCAGCAATGCTTGTGGTAAAAGGTGACAAACAGGATCGGGTGGCCAAGGTCGGTGATGCATGTCAAAGTATCCCAACTGCGTATTCGGTGTTCATGATGTTAATCTCTGGATTGTCTTGTTCACAGACCGCAGTTGGAATAAAACAAACAAAACTGATGTATTAAGGATAAACCACAAATCGTGACGAGGACGTTTAGTAATAGGTGCTGAAGTTTCGCTGAAGAAGGATCGACATTGCTGACAATAGAGGTGTGACCAAACTATTCCTGTCGATTACTCTTCTGTATCCGAAATGTCAAATGTAAATAAGTAATGGGAACTATTGGCGTCTCATATCTTTTGTTATGTTCATAAATGATTCTATGCTACATTCTGATATATTCGATTATATATGCCCAGTATTACTTCGAGATTGTCAGTAGTCTCCAAAGTGTTCTCTCATGTATTAGTAACTGATTTTGTCACGTGTAGAAGCAAAACAAACATAACTGGTACAAATATATCTTGCCGAAATGAACCTACCAGAAAGGAACTCTCGCTGATTGTAGAATGCATAATAGGTTTTTAGCTTATGTCATTTTATCTGAATATACCAACTCCTAATTGTATCCTTTAAAGAAATTGCAACACAAGTTCTCATTCGTGATTCTCTCAGAACCATTACAGATATATGAATAAGTTAGGAATACCTTTAGCTTTTAGCATATTCCAGCAATATCACGACCTGGGGCATCAGAAGTGGACTTCATACATTGTACTCAGAGAAGGGAATCGAACCCGGGTCTTCAAGGTGACGAGCGAACAACTGAATGTTTGTATTTGTGTACAAGACACTAGACCCTAGGTTCCGACCCACAAAAAAAAACGTTCGCAGATGTACGACGTTCACATCCTACAAAGCTACAACAGGTCGTAGCGTTACGAATGCTTTGTGGATCGCATCCAAGATCCCCAAATACATTGGATTGTACGAGGATCATTCTCTGGAGGCTGGAACAGAGACAATCAATACGCACGAATAACACAAACCGTAGATGAATGTTATTTATTATCCACGTTGTGAAGTCAGTACCATCAACACACTGTATTCCGACCTGTGTATTCAACGCAGAAATAAAGACGAAGATTGCTGTTCTCTGCCATACAGATGGATCCATGAACGCTAAGGCTAATGGTAATTTTGAAATGACTACACAATAATAATATAATAATTCTCTTTTGTAGTATTTGTACATTGGAAATACCGAATGTCATTACTGAACGTATAATATAATTTAGAAAGTTGTCAAATGTAACACATGTTAAATCTTGGATTACTTGTAGTACTTGTGTGTGGTTTCGTCTCATCCGGAATTCGAACCCACAATCAAGTATCAGGCACCTACTAAGGCAGCCATCTAACCCACTCAGCCACCGCGGCTTCCAGAAACACACAATAAACAATAAATAAATTGTTCCTTTGTAAAATGTTGTTCACAATAATGTATGGGTATCTTTCGATATACATAATATATAAATCTATGAAAACAAACATTGCTTATCAATGCCATGTATCCTAGCTTCACTGCTGAAGGTCCGGATCAATCAATATATGAATATAAGTGCAGTAGCAATGATATTCCACATGAGTTAATATCTCATTCCATTTGTATCTCATTCCATTAGTATTCATAAGAGACGTTCAGAATAGCAGAAGATAGTGTGCATATCTATACGCACGGATCGCTATATTCAATTTATTTTATATTCAAAATCGAAATTCAGTTTTTATAGAAAAGTAACACGACATTGGTAGTGGTACACTAATGTAGCCATGACCTTTTCGTTTACATGTGTTTTTGAAAAGCCACAGTCTGCTTTGATCAGGTAAATCACCTATCCCGATAGAGACTTAACGCGCCCCTTGCATCCATGCAGGCGCTTGGACATAGTTGCTTTACTCTCAGTGTAGGCACCAAGTGGAAGCGACGGTGCAGAGATTGCCAATAAATTGATTTGGTACATGCCAACAGAATTCGTTTGTGCTCATCCTGGATATTCGTTGAGCATCTTTGGCGACTAATAAATCGCGTTAGGCTGGTGTTTTACTTGCGGGCTATTGCACTTTTGCCTCTTCAAGGACCTTTTATACGATTTATTACCACCATCGTAGCGTTTTTCCCGCAGTTAAACTATTCAATAAAAGCGCCAGCGAGACAGATATAACTAATGCACACGGTTAGTGAGTACAAGGACTCTCAATCCGACACCCAGTCAGATACAATAGGACTGTCGGTCGGTTTATCAAACTAGAACCGTAATGGAAGGTGATAAATAACAAAATTCTATTCCGCGCTCTCTTGTTGACTCGCTGTCTGTGGAGCATAGGCAATACACGATGATATTGTTGAAAAAAGAAGGAAATGTATTGTAATTCGCGTCATGTTCGCCAAGACTCCCTGTCAATTTCTATGTAAATCTGATTATTCTTTTTCTTTTCCCATACCTTGTTAACTATACCGTCAGAGCAGCATTGCTTCGTCTCTGTAATCGAATATACACTCTTTCATTTTGGGGGACAAGTTGTCAAAACTTGGGTAATTGCAGTTGGTGTGCCGAGTTGCTAATTGGCGTTATCGATCAGATGAAACCCCTGATAAAAGACTCTCATGATCCAAATACATAGAGCTATGATCGAATTAGTTTAGAGAACATTAGAAACGATCAAGACAAGCGTTTGAAATAATCAGCAAGCCATGTTTTACACTAGGAATCCGCCGTATGTCTGATGGAGCTGTTAGGAAATCGGAATAGAAATGCAGCATACAGAATCAGCAGTAAAATAGCTTTACGACGGAATGTCACCATTGTTCTGAAGATGTCAATTTGGGACAATCTGTTCCTGAAACATCATTCGCCTCAAGAGCGCCATTTGTCTTCTTCCTGAAGAGATTCACAGTTATGCATTGAATTTACTTACGTCGAATCTGTCATGTGTAACTGTCTTGCACAATCGCGAAATCGTTTGATTTTGTAATGTGTTATATGTTATATGTATATGCATACAAAAAGAATGTTCTTGTAATTTAAGTCATAACATGTTTAGTTACACGATATGTAAACTCATGGGCAAAAGAAACTTATCACCCGACATTATTTGTGTTAAAAACGACAAAAACAAAAAAATGTCAGAAAGAATGTTTATATAAGAAAGATAAGCCATTTACACAGCAAAAACTGTATTTGTTGATGCCCTGTCAATGTTCATGCATGCAGGAAGTGAGGTAGATGACACATGGGGTGGACGTGAAAGTTTACACAGAGGATTGCATTCACAGAGTGTGTGGAAAACTGAATCTTGGAAGTGTCTGAGCACTCAGTACCTAGTGTGTCCACCCCTTGAATCAATGCACGCTAGTACACGTCTCCGCATTGATGTCGTCAAACGCCTGATGACGTCAGGAGGAATCCTCTGCCACAGTTCCAAGAGAACTTGCTCCAATTGTTGGCGATTTGCTGGTGGTTGCTGTCGTTGTCTTAGCTGTCTGTCGAGATGATCCCAGAGGTGTTCAATGGGATTCATGTCTGGGGAACGTGCTGGCCAGGGCAAAACGTTGATGTTGGCGTTGTTGAGGTAATCTTCAACGATTCTGGCAGTATGCGGACGTGCATTGTCCTGTTGCAAAAGAACACCTCTTGGCTGTTGACGCACAAAGGGCAAAACAACTGGCCTCAAGACTTCGTCCCTATACCTTTGGGCTGTCAGATTTCCATGCAGGATGACAAGCTGTGTCCTCTGATCAGCACAAATCCCACCCCACACCATGATACCACCTCCTCCAAATGGGTGCACCTCTTGAATGCAGTTCCTCGCCAATCGCTCACCTCTACGTCGGTATACACGGGCTCGGCCATCATTTCTGTACAAGTTGAAACGACTTTCATCAGTGAAGAGCACTCTCTGCCAGTCACGTCGCTGCCACCGACGTACTGTTCGTGCCCACTGCAGCCGACGTTGACAATGTTGGCGGGTCAAGGGCATTCCACGGAATGGACGGCGAGCTCTGATACCAGCAGCACGGAGACGTCTTAGTACGGTTCGTCTGCTGATGCGGTGTCCCAAGGCTGTGGTCGCCGTTGACGTCGCTGTGACGAATCTGTTCCGTAGGTGTATCGTACGGATATGGCGGTCTTCGGCGGGCGTCGTAACCCTTGGTCTACCTGATCTTGGACGGTCAGTGGTCTGACCTGTCTGCTGAAAACGTCTCAGGAGGTTGCTGATTGTTGCCTGGCTGCAGTGGAATGTTCTGGCAATCTGACGTTGTGACGCCCCCATATGGGCCATACCGATGGCCCTATTGCGTTGCTCCGATGACAGTCGTGGCATAACTTTGATATGCTTTTTGATAATGCATGATTGCACTGTCGAACAGCTGTATTTATGCAACCAATGTGCACGAGAACTTTTGGTTACACTCAAAAAACCTTTTTCACTGTTTTTCGTGCTTTCACGAAAATCACAATATCTCGGGTTTTTTGCTTGCTACTCAGCTTAAAAATGTGTTTTAGCGAATGTTTTCTCAGTATGTTTTACCTAGTTCAGTTTTGTTTAGAAGCGTAAATGGAAATTTTAAAGTGATAAGTTTCTTTTGCCCATGAGTTTACTTCAACTGACATATTTAGTTACACGTTATGTACTTCAACTGACATATTTAGTAACACGATATGTACTTCAACTGACGCTCTCATTGAGTGATTGCCTCATGTTTCAACTCCTATTAGAAAAGAAGTGAGCAGATGAACAATGATTGAAACGCCGTTACTTTTTTTTCCTCCTAGACTCATTAAAGTTTTTCGCCTTACCCTGAAAACTGAAAACACATTAGCATAATGATTCAAAATGATTTAACAGATCTGAAGTGATAGTTAGTCATATCGACACGTTAAAGTGAAATAGTCCTGTCCACGAGTCTTTGAAAACTATCAGACTACTTGTAAAGCCATTGCGAACAAGCACATTATGCATCGTGACCAAGACTTTAAAACTGTTTCCATTTTTTCACTTTAATCTGAAAACTGATAACATAATCAAATTAACTGGTTTATTAAATCGTAATGTTAGGAATGTTAGAAGCTATTAAGGTCGACATGTCAAAGTAATACACTCCTGTTTCTTTGTTAATATCAAAGGAACTGAAACAAACGCTAAAGTACAAAGATGTTATGCTCTGTGACCAAGATTTAAAAGTCCTTTTCTTTAATGCTTAAACCTGAAAACTGGTAACGCATTAACATAATAATATGAATCATATTAGCAGATCGGAATGTTAGGAGTAATATTCAGATCGACATGTCGAAGTAATGGAGTCCTGTTTCTTTGGGAACACCAACTGAATTGTGCAAACTGCTAATGTACAAACATGTCATGTATTGAGACTGAGACTATAAAACTCCTTACTTTTTTTCGCTTTAACCTGAACACGTTAGCATAACATACTAAGACTGTAAACCCATTACAGGTTTAAGCTTTACTCTGAGAACGTTAACATAATAGACTACGACTGTAAAACCCCTTACCTTTTTTCGCGTTAACGTGAACACATTAGCATAATCATGTTGTTTTTAGATCAGAATGTTAAGAGTGTCGACAGTGATTCAGCTCGACATGTAAAATAAACCTGTGCACGTTACTTTGTGAATATTGAAAGGGTTGCAAAGGTCGTCTCCAACAAACACGTTATCCACTGTGACAGTGTCGTCCACTTTATTATTTCCACCATAGCCGTCATGCGTTTGAAGTACGTTTAGGTCCCCTTCAGTTCAAAACTAAACTTGTAACGAAATTAACCCCTTACTGCCGTCCAACATGGCACCGTTACTGCCTTCCAACATGGCAACAATCTCTGTCATTCTGTCAGGGAGTTGTTTTTTCTGGATGTAATTCCATGCTTGGTGTTAAGAATATATATAAAATGGCTATGGAGCTTTAACCGAGTTGAATACGCAAAAGACCTACGTAATTGATGAGCGATGTCAATTTCTTTCAGGGGATGTTATGTTTTCGTCTTTTTGTACGTAACTGATATTTGCAAAGGATGATAAATTGGTGATGACGACTGTCTCTTCTCAGGTCTGACAATGATCTCTTCTGAAATTAACAGATATGTTTTGAGGTTTTTCCGATCCACATCTTTTACAAGACCTTTTTGTGTATTATAAACAGTGACTGTACTGATAAAATACTGCTACACCTCTCAATCATTGTCATTACCAACGGTATCTAAATCTTTGCAACAATGCATCACACTCGCTCACAGAAAGCTGTCTATCCTAATCGATGAAACATTACGTTCATACCCAAGAGTCAATTTCATCTCTGTAATCTTAAATATTGAAGAACATCTATGAGTCTCGTCTTTGTCTCCAGACGCAATCATGTGTCGTGTATCTGGCATCCATCTTGTGTGGCATAGATTTCCTGGCATCTCCAAGTAAAAAATCATTCGGATCTCTCGGGAGAGAATGTTCAGGACAATTAGTTTAGCAGACAAGGGTGATCTAGGGAGATGTATTGCATGGCCATCTTTTTGCCCGTTGATACAGTCAGTCGTGTATTATTAGGTTTATTTTTGTGCCTAGGAGGACAAAATATTTGAGGAGGTTGAGATGATAAATTCTGCTGTGCAAAAACACGCATTCTTAACAATAGGAACTAGTTTCTTGCGATGATATACATTTCCCGGAACCGACCTTTGATGACCGTTGTGTCATAATTTTTTCTCAGCATGTATTTCATTTTCGAATTACAGCTTAATTATATCAACAAGCAAAATTGTCTTTAAGAGCGACAGTGTTTTAGTGCTTTGAAACTGAAAACAGAGCGCAGGACATAAAGGCTTGTTAAGGTTGTGGTGGAGAAGCCAGATTTTCACAGCATACATTGAGTTTAAGATCAGTCCTGGAAGTGATTTTCGCTCCAAGAATAGGAAGACAATGTCGAGATTTGTTCACAATAATCAAGAATAACAAGTAGAGTGGATCGTGCATTGTATGCAAGTTATGGCACCTTCAAACAACCCTAATCCTTATCGTGAAGTTTACAGCAGTATATGATAGTACACATGGCGCAAAATAGCCATAAACTAAACACACTTGGCAATATTCATACAGGATGGAAACACTGTATCCCATCACCTAAACAGGAAGTTATTCATAAAACTGAAAGTTATGTAAACATACGATAAAATATGTTTTTGTGTGTTGATGTTATTTTCATCTGCCTTTAGCAATATACCAGTTTAGGCATGACTCCAGTGAGTTTGTTTTCGTAGAACCTGACCTTCTGATCCACCGGAGGTCACTCCAGGTCAATACTAAACCACGGAATTACCATGGTAATGCTAAATAAAATCATGATAGTAATGTTACCTCCTAAATATTTACCAACTTCAACACAGGAATTCTTGTCCGGGAGACACACCTCCCAGTGTAATCAGTAAAAAGTAATATGCACTTCCTTAGTGCAGCATGACCGACGATGAACGTGAAAATCTAGAACAAGAATGATCTCAGACAAAGATAAAGCTTTGTTTTAATACTCTAGCATTTTAAAGATGAAAATGATGAATGATTAAGCATTTTAACTTTTAAACTTTCAGCAAGTTAACTTTAAATGGAGTCGTAATCTTAAATAATTGAAACGAACACTCTCAGTCGTCTTGCAATCACAAAACATGATTTACTGACTTAAAAACCATGATTCACGGTGTTATTTTAAGTTCACAATAAGTCGCGAATAAGATCGATTCTTTTAACTAATCAAACCAGGCTTGGAGCAATGAGAAGCCATCCTTAGCTGATCCCATCCTCAAAAAAGGACTTCTCCAGATCAGCAAACAGCTATGTTTTTGAGAAAATGGAACCATGTAATGCTTTGCAACTGTCCTTCTCATTGACGAGTCTACTTCATCAATCCCCAAACTGGGATCAACTAAGCTTCTCATCGTAGTATGACTGTAACCGAAAAATGGGCGTGCTTGCTAAAGAAATATCCGGAAAATCCGTACTCGGTGATTGACTCTGTGTTGTTGCCATCTTTTCAATCAATACGTACCGTTTTTGATGAATCAAATTAACGTCGTAAAGGCTAAGTTCTGAATTCTCTGTAATCATGGCGATCTTTCCCAGGGTGATAATGGTACAAGGAGCCGCATCCGACCTAAGCTGATTTGGAGCGATATAAAATGTGATAATTACATCAAGTTCATCAAGTATTGACATTGAGGAAAATATGTTTGCTGTAATAGAAAATATGAAGATTTACTGTGCTAATTAATTATTTCAACCTGCTGAATCAAAGTTTTTCCTTCATGACAATTACACTGTGATCTGTAGACTGGACTAACAAAGCGTGAGACTATGGGAGTAAAGTTTGCACGTCAGGGGCTATGGTGCGTTTTTTAGGCATGCCAGTCGAAGAGGCCCAACTGATACTGGCAAACATGTGATAATAGCAGTGTTGCGTGTTGTATTCACAGAGATTATTCAGATCTGAATAATGCCAATACAGAGGTGAGAAGTAGACTGGCGTGTGAGTACAGAAGTGTTACATGAGCTGTCGATAGGTGTTAGTTCATAAGCGATATGCGAGATCTTGACACGTGTTACAACAAAAGTGATATATGAGCTGCTGACAGCTTTGTTACTTCAGAAGCCATGTATGATATCTTGACACGTGTTACAACAAAAGTGATATATGAGCTGTTGACAGCTTTGTTACTTCAGAAGCCATGTATGATATCTTGACACGTGTTACAACAAAAGTGATATATGAGCTGTTGATAGCTTTGTTACTTCAGAATCGTTACATCAGATCTTGACACGTGTTACTACAGACGTGTGCTGTTGATAGGGACGTCACAAGAGAAGCGATATATGAGCTGTTGTCACGTGTTATTACAAAAGCCATATATGAACTGTTGTCACGTGTTATAGCTGAAGTGATATCAGAGTTGTTGCTCGCAGCGTTACTTGGGAAACAGTATCTGAGGTGATGACATCACGTGTTATAACAGAAGCAATCTGTAATGCGTTGGACATCGCGTGTTACAACAGAAGCGATATGTGAGCTGTTGATAGCAGTGTTACTTAGGAAGCAATATCTTAGGTGCTGACATCACGTGTTAAAACATAGGCGATATATGAGATGTACACATTAATATCACTTCAGAAGTGTCATATTAGATTTACAGAACACCATTACCGTCTTATATCAGACCCTAACTACAGTGTCACCAAGATTATATCAGTGGAATATGGGTATATCATTAAATAGTTCTGTTTCTATTTTTGTCATTCATACTTATGGCACATTAATTACAGTTCAAAGACACGGACAGTGAATGTTTTCTGGACAGTCACGGCTTACTGTGACAGTGGTGACACCAGGTGTTCTGTTAATGCTGTGCATGGTCGTGGCATCTGGCGATGGAAAGGTCATATCGCCCAAGCATGAGGAACCATTCTACGACTGTCTACGTCCAGGGAGTAGTTCTTCCGTTCTTTTAAGAGGACACCATCTGCAGAAAGGTGGCGAATAATATGACCGACTTGTAAGGATTAACTTCGTTCCATGCATGGTCGATGGCAAGTACTTCTTAAGACCAGACCAGGAAGTAGTCGTAAATTGCACTGGTGAAACCTGCAAGCCAAGGGCGGGCTGACACACACTTCGATTGTTTATCTCATACACGGGAACTTGCCAAATGAATCTTTCACGAACAACACATTTCAATATGATCAACAATATCTCGGTTTGTTTCTTTATCACGGAGAAAAGCTAGTTCCTTGTACACGTTTATAGTTTAGGTTGTCTTTTAACAATACTCAAACAACCGCAAACTCTTTTTGAATTTCGGCATTACGTTCGTGAAACCCAAATGTGTTACCGTGGCCTAGGTAAATTTGTTCAGAACCAAATTTCTTTTTAGTACTCTGCAAACCAAATTTTGTCGTGATAAACTGACATAATATTGGTCTGTTGTTGCAATTTCCTCACACAACCCCCCTGCAGTTTGATGAAGGAATACCTCCGTTAAGACCTTCGTCAACATATGACCACGCTTGTTGCTCGGTGAGAATCTGTATATCAGGCTTGAAGGCTTGGTATTTTCTTGTCATCGTATCTCATCTGGGCAGGTCAATGCTCTTAATGTCGGTCCACAGATCTAGTCTGGTATTTTACTCGATTATTTACTGACCACGGTCACGTAACTGGAACATTGCTGAGTGCGGGACCACATACAACCATACAAGTTTGTTGTGGCTTCGTTGCTCATGTCCAGCAGTGTAATATTCCTGGACATTAACGGGGCGGTGTAGTAGCCTAGTGGTTAAAGCGTACGCTCATCACGCCGAAGACCAAGTTTCGATTCCCTACATGGGTATAATGTGTGAAACCCATTTATTGTGTCATACGCTGGGATATTGTTGGAATATTGCTAAAGCGGCCCAAACCATGCTCACTAAGTCGTGACCTTAACCCGGGGGTCGTTGACAGTATTACTGTGGTGGTGTATGATCTTGTTCATAAAGCGAGGGACACAAATCATGTGAAGTTACTCAACGCTGGTTCCGGAGAGATCTAGGATGGGTGACAGTGTTTGGCGGCTTCACTCCTGACATTTTCTGGGACTGACCCATAACGAAGTACACATTGTGGTCTCACGTCAGGCAAGTGAGTTATTCAAAATAGCCTCTCTTCATCAAGCAGAAAAAGTGTACCCCGGTGGCATACGCCAAATAAGTATAATAATTAACAATACACAGGCAGCTTGGGTTATCTAGTGTGATAGTGTACAATATATTGTGTTCGCATAGACCCAGTCTGTGCGTCGTGGACTTCTGAGTTATATAAGCGGCCCTATCATTGTTAGTTTCATTCTGCGGCATGTCTGACTCTGATCGTACCCTTCGGCGTCAGTTGGTGAAAGACCAAGAGCTTTCTCGCCTTGAACCAAGAATAGTCGAGTAAATTAAACCGAAGAATGTTTTCAGTATATAACGTACCACGGAATGCGATATTTGGTGTTTTAAGACTAGTAATGGGTGAATTTCCTGCAAAATTGAGAAGACTTGTAGTTCCTTGATCGTCTACGGCATCGTACTGGTTTTCTTACTATCAACTAAAGTACCATTCATATGACTGGACTAGAGTGACTGCGGGTTTCTTAGTGTAGATATGGAAACCAGTCTTTGGTGATCAACCACCTCCTCTTGAGAGGCACTTGATCGCCATTTGAAAATCACCTATCAGTAATCTTGAAATGCAATATGCTTCTAAATTTTACATCCGAGAGCACATGTTATGTATAGTATACGTTGTCCAGTGTACATAGTTTTCCCTTTGACTTTAATATCGCTTTCA
Organism: Haliotis asinina; assembly: GCF_037392515.1. Taxonomy (NCBI): domain Eukaryota; kingdom Metazoa; phylum Mollusca; class Gastropoda; order Lepetellida; family Haliotidae; genus Haliotis; species Haliotis asinina. The sequence continues at coordinate 30,639,817 of NC_090281.1, read as the reverse complement.
TAAATATATGATCATCCCGATTTGTTTCATTTGATGGATTGTCGGTTGACATATGCGAGACATTCTGGAACTCTGTGATCATATATTCCCGGGAGACCTAGGGTCTCCTGTTATTTGGTAGCGATAATTATGCACTTTAAAGCCGACGGACCTAAAGGAGACTGGTATGTTATTAAATGTTAATGTCTTCTAACCATCGGTCGGTAGAATGGTTTGTGATCGAATGGCAAGTGTTCTTCTAAGGTCATACTGTGCATCCAGATTAAAGTATCCGGACACTTCCAGATTAATAAACTCAGCAACCCACCCCCCCCCTCCCCCCCCCCCCCCCCCACACACACACACAAAAAAAAAAAACAAAACAAACAAAAACAAAAAAACAAAAAACCCAAAACTTGACACTCATTATCTTTTTAAATAGTGTTTTGAAACTTTTCTTGAAACAGTTCTTGTTGTTCTTGTTGTGATTATGGTTAAATGCATTGTCAAGGGCATTACATTCATTCTACTGGTCGGGCCTACGTAGCAAGGGGGGAGCACTGCACGCTAAAATCACGTTTCCACGTGCCACAAGTCACGTGACCTATTGATACACGTGCAACTGATCTCACGATAGCAGAGTAGAGTGTCATCTAAAAAAACACGGTTTTATGGTTAATTATTCGTTAATTTGCAATACCACGACTGCCAAACATTCAGCGTGAACGTGCCATTGGCATGCTGAATACGAGAACATCCGTCACTGATGTTGCGAGGGTTATGGGATGCAGTCGAAAGACCATCCATGATCTCCAGACACTTGTCCATCAAACTGGCACCACAGGTGAACGCCCCCGTCCTGGTCGACCGCGTGTGACGTCACACGCAGAAGACCAACAGATTGTCTTCCGTCATTTGCGTAATCGGTTTGTCACTGACACATCCACTGGGAATGTATTGTTTGGGGGTCGAGTGACTACCCAAACCATTCGAAATCGCCCACGCTCTGCTCGTCTTCATGCAAGGTGACCATATCGTGGACCAATTCTAACCCGTTTTCATCGACGACAACGTCTTCTCTGGGCACGACGGCACCTGAGATGGACCCAGAGAGATTGGAATTTATAGTGTTTTGTTTAGTGATGAATCAAACTTCGCATTAACCTTTGCTGATGGAAGTTTTAGATTTTGGAGAAGACGAGGAGAACGCAATGCCAAGTGTTGCGTACAGGAAGGGGATCGATTTGGGGGAGGTGGCGTTATGGTTTGGGGTGCCATCAACGGCCATGCTCGATCCCGACTCATTGTCATCCAGGGAAACCTTAATGCGGCCGCATACATGGATCAGGTGCTCGTTCCAGAGATTTTGCCATTCATGGCAGCTCATGGCCCAGGTCTGACTTTCCAGCAGGATAACGCCAGACCTCATACGGCCAATTTAACAACGAGTTTCCTCAGCAACGATGGCATCAATATCACGGAGGGGCCCTCAAGATCTCCCGACCTCAACCCCATAGAGCATGTGTGGAATGTGTTAGGCAGGCGGCTCCGTCAAGTAAGGAACCCTCCACAGAACTTTCAGGGGCTTGGTGCCATGTTGGTACAAATATGGCGGCGCATTCCCCAAGCTGTGTTCAGACGCATCATCCAATCCTTGAGGAGACACACCCGTTAATGACATGAGTTGTGACTCACAGTTTTTGATCATGCACATTGTAGTCGCATTTCCGATGGAACCGATTCCATGACAAACATGATCTGTATGCTGTAGCATTTTTAATGACAAGCGATTTGAATACAATCGTTATTTCAAACCCAATTTCCAAAATGTCCAAATTATTGACTTTGAAACGAGTGTAAAGATTTTATATTTGTTAAGCTTATTTGCTTTCCCAATACAACTTTGTTCTATGTAATTCCATTGTCTGGTTAATATACCTTACCGATGCTAAAATGTTGTTGCTAATAGACTTCTTTGTGCGGATGAGGGACGGGTGGTGGGTTGTCTTGTGGTCAAAGCGTTCGCTCGTCAAGAAATTTCCGGGTTAATTCTCCACATCGGTACAATGTGTGAGACCCATTTTTAGAGTCCCCCGCCTTGGTGTTGCTGGAATATTACTAAAAGCGGAGTAAAAACATACTCACTTGTGCGGATGATATCTGTGCGAATACCAACGGAAGACTGGCATGGACTGTAATTTCAATGCCAAGATCCGGTTTATACTTGCTCGTCGGAAACTCATCATTGTAGTAAGAGACGGCTGGCGACATCGGGTATTGAGGGTCTGACGTGGTTGACACATGTCATAGTATCGCAGATGGGTAGCTTGCTGCTCATAATGTAAAATGTTGGATACGTTTAAGGAGTCGGAGCGGTTATACTACCCCGATCATTTTATTCACTGTTACTTTTACATTTCACGTTCGTTAATGCTCCGGAGAAGGTTTGCCATGCTCATATTCACATTAGTAACACACGCACACGCACACGCACACGCACACGCACACGCACACGCACAAACACATTTCATCACCACACACACAGGCACACTGATGCTAGTGCACACATACGCACGTGATTCCAGATGTACATAAATAATACTAACAGCTTCGACCATGGAGCAAATGCATTTGATAGTAAGCACCTTATACTAGTAGTACAGTTATAAGAAGAGGAATATGGCAGACCTGTAATTTCAGTTTTAGTTCGATATAAGAGTAGCCTGTGGTGCGTACTTCGAGGAAATCTACGTGAAGCCCATTTCTGGTGAATTTCGCTAAAGGCGGTGTAAAATCATACTCATTCACTCACTCGAGGAATCTAGAGCAATGAGAATCGGGGACCAAGAAACAGTTCGTTACATCTGTCAGATAGTTATAACCGAGCTCGTTATAAATATTCTCCACTGTAATCAGTTTTGTGGCAAACTCTCAGACACACCATTGAAGCGTTTGTTCGTGATGCTGGAGGTTCTATTACGATTTCCCTCATGAGTACAATATGCGATCACTTATTGTGTTCCTTTCACACTAACGGGATGTCCAGTTGAGAACTGGTCACTCAGACGGTCACCTATCATGTGGGTAGTGACCGCACGTAAACCATTTTGGCCCCTGCGGTTGAATATTAAACCCCCTTCTGTCTCGGTATTCCTAACGGGAACTTAATTTTCATACTTTGAACGTCGACACAAAGTGCATTATAAGTTTCTTTCTTGCAAATACTTCTCGAAAGGTTAGCCTATGCGCAATCAAATGACGTAAACTAATGCTATTTCAGCCTTACCACAGACTGCAAACATAATGGCAAACACCAAATAGGATTAACCAACGTCGCATGCTACAATGTGCAAATATAAATTACGGAATTCATTTCGGAAATTTTCCATTTATTTAATTTGTCACACTATTTCTCTGCTGACAGTCAGCCGTAGAAAATATTCCAGTCACATCGACAGTAGAATCTCAAGCCCGCAAACTGCGGGCGTCGTGGCTTAATGTCCGCCTCTGAAGAAGATACTTGACGTCGATACGACATGCGTTAAATGAAGGGTGTAGAAAGGACATCGTGCTTTGACTCGTTATGGCACAATGAGGAAGCTCAAATGAATTCCAAGGCCTTCTAATACGACATTTCCAACTCTTTAAGCTATTGGATTCCTCTTGGTATGTGCCTGTTTCACCAAAAATGAATTCCTAGCAAATAGGTTGGACAATCCGCGAGAAAATGGCCCCTGTTGCCTGACTGATGAAGTCCATGACATGTTCATTTTAATGTCGTCCTCGTGCGACTGTCTAGCCTCTCTGCCCACATCTGTTCGTTTCATTATGATTTTATTACACTTTAACATCAGTTCCTTACGCCTGAAACTCGTTAACCAGCGGAATGACATTTGTTGTTATGCTAATACGAGTGCATTACGTACTGTGTAACTGTCGTTCTTGTTATTTCGAATGACTGGCTTTGGAATGGTCGCGTAGAAGTGGGCTTCACACTGTTGGCTTCTTTGAAACTGCCTTTTCGACTTAATTGTCCTTATTGTCCTTATTATCATTATTTTAACAGCTAATTTTTTTCATAATACCATTTTCATAATCCTATGAAATCACTGCTATCGTGTGTGCATTTATTGTACACGGCACTGGAATAGGTAAATATCAGGCAAATGGATGCCATTTAATTCACTCACCGACATCTACTGTTTTCCGAAAAGCTTGTACTGGAATTGCCGCAATTGTACAGTTAAAATGCTGCATGGTATCCTATTGTGTTAGCACATTAAAAAAGACAGTAGTCCGGCTTTTAAAGCACAGGAAGCGATTGACCGACGGAAGGAAGGTCGCGTGCTCTATTCCCGGCGGAGGGATGTTACAAAAAATAAACGTTAAAAGATGATTGTTCTTGTGAGCACCAACCGGGTGTGGAGGGAATAGATCAAGGATAAAAATAAAAACGTCCCGAAGTCGAAGGGTGCCCATGCTAAACTTGATCTGAGCTCGACAAACACGAAAGGCCTTAATATGGACTTTTACAAGAAACTATACGCACACACTCACGTAGGCCCGCACACTCGCACGATGGCTCAAACACACGTGGTTAGAAAAGTAGGGTTACGTTGGACTGGAAGTTATAACTCCTTTAATCACATCGTCTTGTCTGTATGTAGTCTAAGAATACAATAGTCCGTTGATGACCATGATAAAATTATGCATACTGGCGATGGCACCATTCAGCAACATAACATTGAACATGTTCCGATCCGATAAATCTATACTTCAGTTACCACTGAGAAGTTACACGTTACTGACATTTTCCCAGCAAGATTTATTCAATACGGGCCCAACCACTTGTACCCGACGCTGGTTCAAACCCAGTATAAGTCAGTCCTTGAGAGCATTGGAGAATTTGATTCGATTAATTCGTACCTACACCGGAATTGCTCATTATTTCTCGAGGCGGTACCGGCTCCTGGTGGCAAATGACAATTTAAATAATATCCAGTCCGTCTGACTGGGGTGCCAAATCCAACACTATTCTTAATTATAACTGAAATGTTCTCACGCTAAAGGCCTGACTCCCATCTTTCATCCCCCAAGAGAACTCCTCAACAGAGTCGCCTCCCAGCGTGTGCCTTGGAAGATTCTGCGTTGGAACTGTGTCTGAAATTCTCATCAAAGCACATTAAAGGTTAGTCAGTTGACTTGCCATTGAAATCCTAACACTGATCTCGTTTCCTTTAATTTTTTTTAAACTTTTGACCATTTTTAAATGCAATTTCACTTCATTGTGCCAGCGTCATCCTGAATGAACGTTACAGAGACACAGCAAAATGAAACCTTCACTTCTCCTGGGCATTTGGTCTACAAATAACTTTTCATTACTATAAGACGCATATCAGATCCATTTCTGAGGACATATTTGATGGGCAAAATTGAATTTAATTCTCAAACTGCGTCTGATGTAGGGAAAAAATATGCATGTGAAATTAGAGAAAAATGCAGCTGTTAATTAGATAAAATTTACACTTTGTTATGTAAAATATAGATTTTTGTCTTTTTTTGTACAAGATGCCACAGCCAAAAGATTCGTTTTTGTCAAACAAAAGCTGACGTTTTATGTCAAACTTGATTGACATCAAGGAAAGTAATACATGCATCTCCCTGCATACTCCAGCTCCAAAGTCGGCACCAGTCGACAGATGAAATGCAATTACCTCTAATAGCAATGATACAGAACCAGCGATCTGACAGTTATTTTTACGTTTTTGAAGTCCCCTTGTTCAAAATAACGACACTGATTACTCCAAATTGTAATAAAATAGATCTTTTGTTCAAATTCCCGTTTGACATTTCTCGAGTAATCACAGATCCAAGACAAAATGACATTTTTTTCCTGGATGTCTGTGATCAGGTTTCCGCCTAACAGATGAAAGCTTGTACACAAAGAACCCTCTAGCCATGAAATAATATTCGTACAGGTGCTAGGTCCAGAGAGATTTGAATCCGTTTTGATCCTCACAGAGAAGTCAATCAAAGAATCCGTTTTGTCAAAGTTTCGACTTCTCAAAGCATCCCTAAGGCATCTCCTTGAAAATTAGACATCCTTTTCATATCAAAACATAACAAGACATATTTAAATATAATTAGTCACCACGACTTATAACTAAATTAACTGGTTTCAGCGAGTGTTAAATAGATGTATAAATGCTGTGCTTTATCAAATTCAGAAGACATTTGACGTTCTGACAGGTCAACCGTATTTGACGTCGGTACACGTTATCAGCGGCATATTTCGGTAGTTTGTATTTAACAAGCTTTGCTACTGTGGAAATATTCTACCAAACATCACCAATGATAACAGCACACCGTTAGTGCTTATGGTTTTCAATAACTTCCGTTTCGCGAGTATATTCAGTGTGAATTACCTGTTATAATTAGTCTGTAAGAGACAACTGAAGGTCTGGTTCGTCAGACCCATTGGATTGGTTAGTGCGTATCTTTGTATCCCCGATTTGTACATTATTATTATTATGTCATTCACAGTATTATCTGTTCCACACTGAACCATTTATTGACCATTATCAACGCTTGCTATATAAGGCGGAGTGTGCTTCTTGCGTGCGTGTTGCGGTAACGTAGTCAGTAGTATGACGTTATAGACTTTCATTAATGAACAATAGGGCGTAGGGGTACCCAGTGGTTAAAGCGTTCGCTCGTCACACAGGAGACTTGGGTTCAGTTCCCAACATGGTTGCAATTTGTGAAACCTATTTCTTGTAATCTAGCTGTGATGATGACCCGATTATTTACAGACAGCGGCCACATATGTGAAAATGACTATGGCAGTATTGTCTTTCCAGTAACACTGTCTCCTTTGGCGCCATGTATAACAGTGTCAGTCAGATAGACTTTTAGAATAGAGTCGTGTATGTACGGAGCGCGGGCGCGTGCGTGCGTGCGTGTGTGTGTTCGTTTGCTCGTGTGCATGTATTTATGACCTGTATGGCTTACATATACAGACTCAGTTGTGTCGAAGCTTAAGGGGCCAAAGTAAACTTCAAGATATCAGAGGTTTGACAGAACCGAGAAGAGTAGCGCATGCTTGAGTAAGCATATACTGAACAGCAAAAGAAACGCAATTCTGGCCCTTTGTGAAGTTCTTACATACAGGACATAAACATGAACGTTTACTTCATTTTTTTTCAGTGAGTGAGTGAATAAGGTTTTACAGCGTTTTTAGCGGTATTCCAGTAACATCATTGCTGGGACACCAGAAATGGGGTTTACACAATCATTGTGTCCATGAGAGGAATCGAATCCTGTTCTTCAGCGTGTCGAGCGAACGCTTTAACCACGAGGCTACTCAACCACCCCTAATTTTTCGAAATTTTGCTGCTCAGAATAAACAACCCAGATCCGAGATGATCCCAGATCCATTGCTGTGATTCCGATCGTCACAGGGTGGGGGAAGAGAACCCCTATTTTAAAAGCAGGCCTTTCCTTTCCTGGTCAGTCTACCTGTCACTCGCTCCACATATGCGACCAACACGATTACATGTTAACGGTTTATGAAATAGAATTATCATATCATATAGTTATAGCACTGACGGTGGAACCATTATTGTGTTTAACAATTTAACAAAAGGAAAAAAATATCTAATTTTACGTAATAGAGGGGCAATATTCATGTCAGTTGAATTACTGTCATCCGTGTCAATAAGTCAGGATGACTAAAGAGGTAACAACAACATCGCTCATATTATGTTGTTACTTTGTCAAACCCACGACATGAAATCAATACATTTAATAATGCAATTTAAACCGACTACTTGGTTGTGTCAACTGTCTGTTCCGATGCATAAATATGAATATCTGCGTTGATATGGAATACACAAGACTTTGAGAAAGTGGTCATATTCCAGAATCTGTACTTTATTGAGAACGTGTAATCCCAAATGTAACATTTATTGAAATTATCTGAAAAACCAAAACTATGTCACAAAGGCATTTGTGTGTTATCAGTGACTAGACGTGTGTAGTATTTATGTGGAAATAGCTTCTATCGTAACCTTTTAAATATCGTTTACATTAGATGTGGCGAATATTTTTGTCTTTAAACTCCATGAAGATTACTGCCTGAATCCCGTTAATCTGTCGATATCCTACAATTTGAGAAACGTGCATGCACAGAGGTCCCGTTTCCGTGACATTGTTGCTGTAAATTAATTCCACATTCATCCATTCCAATCACAAAGCCATGAGGCACACCTCGTATCTCACACTCTGAAATACCCCAAGACCCTACTTCGTCAAATCAAACCCAAATCATGAATGATTTATTAAATATCTCCCCTTTCCCACTGGCCATTCCCTGGTCAAGCACACACAACGATGCCTTTATTAAATCATGCATGAGTAAAGGGGCCCACTGGTCAATTATGGAATATATTATTCATCCCCCTCTACCGGTCACCACAAGGTCCGTACAAAGTATGCACGAATACATTGAACTACTACAATGAACGTAGTTCAAGAAAACGTTAAACGGAGATTGTAAACAACCACTGGGAATTCATTAGTATATCAACTCAAATATGCAACGTCACTGCAAGAGACCAGTAAAGATCACTGGTAACCCATGCTTGCCGTATGACTTGACTGACGTGATCGCTTTGTCTTGGTTACCACATGTCATTGTATCCCAGTTGCGTAGATCGATGTTCATTTTGTTGATCACTGATTTGTCTGGTTATTTCAGACTATATAATTTGCAGACTGGAATATTGCAGCGTTTAACAACAAACAAAAGTATTCCAATCCATGCTGGATCCATATAGGCGATATCCCAGGTGATGAAGTGAATGCTAGTTATTAAAGGTTTCACTAGCCGAGGTTATTAATATTACCTGTCACTTTAACGAAATGAGGGGAATATTAATCGGTCAGTATGAGTGTTTGTTCTATTCACCATATCTCATATTCACTACCCGCTTGACCTCCCCTAAATACGTTCTGGATCTATCTGGTCGTTAGGGACATGTCTGCTATGCAACGTCAAAGACTGACCAAACCAAACCAAAGACTACCTAGTATTAACTATCCCCAGAAACACTCTCCTGTTGTATGGTATGTGAAAGTTACATTTAAGCATCCATGACAATCAGTTCGGACACCAGGTGTTCACGAGAAAGGTCATAGTCTCCTGTCCCACAATGATCAATGCTAAGTGTTTCTTTATGTTATGTATCGGGTTCCTAGCACATCAGCGTTAACAAACATGATCAGTGCAACCACGTATCGAGACACCAGGTGCTCAAGGGTAATACGGTATTTGCCTTTCCGGTAGTTCCTGTCTTGTGTAAATCACAGGGGAGTAATTCGATGGCTGTGATTATGCTCCTTTGTCGTAAATAGACGACGAGAAGCATCGTAATAGGAGCAACACGGACGTGTAACCAATGCATTTTGCGCGTATGTGGCCTCCTTCACTTTATTTCCCCTTTATCGCATTATATACGAACTACGGATCTCACATGTAATTCCGAAATATGGGAAATAAGGCAAAAGATTTTAAAATATTGTGTTCAAAATAACTCAAATCAATGTCAACCATATACTGGAATATTACCGAGTGCGGCGATAAACAACACATCGGTGTGTGTAGATGGTCGACATGTAGCTGGAATGGTGCTTATTAGAAAACAGATCAAATATCAAATGTATTTGGTCGTAAGGCCTTTCGAGGGATATATGCAAAACTTAAATCAAATGAAGAACTGTTAGTATGGCCAAGGTTTTCGCAGTTATGGTGGACAGAATACCCCACACTGTCAATGTTGAATCTATCCCCTCTGACAGAAATCGGCCGAATAGCTACTTAGTTAAAAGAGTCTATTCTGTCAGATCACACCAAATTCTGTCAGCATGATGATTTAAAAGCAGTTCTACATCGATCTCGAGCTTTAAGTAAAAATGCCAAACGTATGATAGGGCTTTATAGGACAAATGTCATCGTATTTTGTGTACACATCTTAACTAGAAATTGTGACGGTGGTGTGGTGTACAGAAACGATATTGTAGTTATGCCACGTATTATTTTACGTTTGTAATAAAACACGATATTCATCATCATCATCATCATCATCATCATCATCATCAGTTTAGTGTGTGTGTGTGTGTGCACACGTGCACTTTGCACATTGAAAGTGACTCAGACAACACCACTTTAAACTGCGGTACGCCTCAGGAACGTTTTACATCTTAACGAGTTACAAGAAACACGCATCAGTTGATAATTTGGGCTATACAAATGGAGACATTTTTTTTTCATAAAACTCCGGGGACTTCTGACACTCCTACATATATTATGACACTGAAAAATATCCTCCTACTTACATAATGTGATATAGACTTATGGGGATGGTTGCTTGCATTCCGGTGCACTCGAGCGTGCGTCAAGGCATTGTAATGCTTGTACGTATGCCTTTCCTCATATGCATGCTGGATGCTTGATGAATCGTTCCTATATGTTCTCAAGCTTAGTGGAACGGAAATTAAGCTGTTCGGGAAGTCTATTCATCACTCCCGATGGATTTCCCTCGGAGATTTCACCGGTGGTAATATTTCATGGGGGAAGGCCTTTTGTTATCCATTATACTTCTCCTCACTGACAATCCATCCACAGATATTCCGAACAATATAAAAAAATCAGGAGGTGGAGTACAAGAGGGGCTTAATGCATGACTACATATGCTTCAGTTGATGTTTGAAATTAAAATTTTAACTGAACCTGTGTTTTAATTGTGTTCTAAATGGGAGTTAATTAATAGCTGATTCCTGATACAAATGCGTTGCCATGTGTTGCATTTTGAAGAATAGATTTGAGTGAGTGAGTGAGTGAGTGAGTAAGTGAGTGAGTGAGCTGCACTTTACCTTTATTCAGTATTCCAGCAGCGTGAAATAGGTATGTAATGGAACCCAGTTCACGGCATGACAAGCGAACGCTTCAACCACTGGGCTACCCAGAGTAATGAAATCATTAAACAGGGTCGGTGGAATTATTTATTTTGCTGCTATTCTGAGTCGCTACACTATACAAATGGCCAGACAGAAAAACATGAGAAATGAATTGTCGTCAGAATATTGAATTCATCGGACACACCTGTGAGCAATGGCATTAGTTATTGAATGGCACTGCTGGTATTCAGACCATTTGCAGACGTCATGAAAACAGCCGGCGCTGAATAGATCATCGTGGAAAAAGCTACACTGTTTTGACAAAGAATGAAGTATTTATTGGGTAAACAGCCTGGCAATGTAGCTGTGATAATAGCCAGTGCAGACCATCAACAAAGTAACCACAGTGTCGAAATCTTGTTTATAATGCCGATTATGCGATGAGAGTACCGCAAAATACAATGAATATACACTTCTCCCAGTTTAGAACAGACACAAATAAAGTGCCCTACCAACGTCACGTAACACTTCTCGTATGAAAACATCAGATAGCATGCGTCCGTTTCGATAAGACACAAACAAAAATATCTGTCTCTTTGTGTCTGTCTTTGATGGTCGTCAGGTTTTGTCATGCAGTGAGAACAAACACTGATCAGTTGTGGTTCAGGTATATGTGTACCCTTGGGTCTGTTACTGAGAGTTACACATTAATTGCCAGTGAAGATCCGGGAAAGCACCCCGTCCTCGTAAGAGGCGACTGACGGGATCGGGTGGTCAGGTTAACTGACTTGGCTGACACTGGACTGTCTAGTCTTGTTTTGATTTTACACAAACCGACGTCAGACAGCTGAATTCTTGCTGAGCTGTTAACAGCGAAAAAAGGAAAACCCAAACACTATTGTATCATACTGTCAGCTAACACTCTTCACACGAAGAAAAGCACAAGTCGTTTAAGAGCAACTAGGTAATGTAATTTCAATGGTAGACAACTGAGTTCGCCAACACATCAGATCTTTTTGCTGTGTTTCTCTTTATTTGATTGCACAAACAGCGTCTGAGTCAGTACTTTCTTTGGCCACCTTTGACAGCAATGATTGCTTAGCGCCCTCTTGACACAGATAGGATAGGTCGACGAAATTCGTTCCTTGGGTGTTCCATCGGGTTTAGACCAGGTAATTGGGAAGTTCATGGAAAGACATTGGCATGTGAAATGGGAAGGTACATGTAGCGACCGTAACGCGTGCTTTGTGTGAAATAGCATTGTCACGCAGGAACAACTCCCAGTTCATAATCAGAAGCATGTTACATGCAGTGACCTCTTTGTATACTGGAGACCCCACCCCACGGTATGACGCTGTTCCTAGCGAGTCCAAAGACCTGTTGAATGCAGTTCAGGACACGAATTTTCGTTTCTCCCACCTAATCATGCTGTTTTCATCTCGTCGGTGAAGAATACGTGATTCATCACTGAACCAAACTCGCCTCCGGTTTCGAAGGGTCCACTTTGAATAGTACGACGTCACCGTGAGCGACTGCGCCTATGGACGTTTCTCGAAACGGGCGACAAATGTCCATCTTGGTCGAATCCCAACATCGCGCAGTCAATTCCTGAGAGTGTGGTCGGAAATTCTTTTCAAACCCGGAGTGGACTGACCACGATGACGCAACATTGACAACACTGAACGCAACGTTTGTGTTTCTAAAGTGGTCAACACCGCATTCGTCCCCCCTTACTTGCACGTGCATTTTGCTTGGCATATTTCCTCGGCGACTTTTTGGAGAAATACTTGTAAAACCAGGAAAAAATTTTTAATTACACAAAGATGGCGTTTTTTTAAAGAGTTGGTACATTTCTGGTCTTTCTGCCGCAACTACATGAGTCCAATATATTTCGGAGACGGTAGTGACATTATTGCTCTTGCCGAAGACATGGAATATTGTGGTAAATTCCAGGGGCACGAGGACCATAATTAGTGGAATATGTTGTTTGAAACAGATAATCCATAAACTCCAAGACTTAAGATGCCAAGAACGATTATTCACATATGAAACTTCTAATCTTAGAGGATCCGAAGTTGTGTACACGTGACCTGATAATTGATCTTTAATTAACTTGTATAAAAGTAAAATGTAAATATCGAAAATAGATTCTTACTTCTATTCAGACCGGGCTTGAGGGTTCAGAATATGAGCAGGATATATCCAACCTGTTGTTTCATCATTATGAACAATTTCTGCATGTCTTGGGTCGGCCATAGATATAAATTCGTCGTCTGTTTGCCCTTCCGATAACTTATGTTGACTCATTTGATAATTTCAAAAAGGATACAAAACTGGGTATCTTAATCTATTATATACAACCCTATTTTTGAAACAGAACTTCGCGTATGTCAGTGATGTGTACAATGTGAAACGTCTACGTCAGTGACGTGTACAATGTGAAAGGTTAGCGTCAGTGACATGTACAATGTGGAACGTTAACGCCCGTGACGTATAACATGTGTAATATTCCCGTCAGTGACGCATTAAATACGAAACGTTCACGCCAGTCAGGTTCCATACAGGAACGTTAATGTCAGTGACATATCAGAAAACGTTAACATCACAGAAAAAAATGCCGAGTAGATCTTCAGACATAAATTTCATAAAGTAGGGCTCATAACAGTCGGAGGATCGTGAAGATAATATAAAGTCACCAAAGTGCAACAAATGCGATTAAAATGTAAACGGACAACTAATTTTAGTTCGTCATAACTATCGTTTGTTAACGGCATTTCAACTAGAATGTCTAACAAGAGGTCAGGGTCCCAGCACAACAGATCGTTATGCGCGTATGTTGTAACAGAGGTTACGAGCACCCAATTATTTTCGTTACACTCGGAACATTTAATTTAATATGCATACATAAACACTTCTATTTCTAGTCAATAAAAGCAATGGCAATCAAAAACGCATTTCTATACCGCCATACACTGTCAAACATAATATTTTAAGTTCCTCTTGAAGTGGAGTGAAAGCACTTAATTTCTTACATGAATTCCGCTATTTTTAACAGAATTTTCTCCACCAAATGTCGGCTCAGCTCCCTGGGGCAAGGAAGGGTTGACGTAATAATTCAACATGTGGATTTTATTAGTTCTATTTTTGACGTTTATTGTGTCGGTATCTGCAGATAATAACTGCAGTTTCACATACAGAGCAACTTACAGTGCCATCGCATGTGATTGAGTCAGATTTGATTAAAAACTACATTCTTCTCAACATCTGGTGTTCGTAACGAAGCGGCTTTGATCCATGCACTCGACATGCATCGGGGTCATTGTGATATGTGTTTTTGTTCATTATTCTGAACAAACGTGTGCATGTGTATGGAATTCGTTATTTTTATGGAAACGTGGGTTATTCACGTACCGAATTGAACCTATTTGTATGTATCAGTTCGACATTTCAAAACATTTCATGGATGCCTTTGGAGAATTTATACTTTTTGCGATCTCCTGAAGGAATGTCTTTCCTTGTGCAAAGGACACACTATTATACGAATTGAGAATAATGTTTCTACAAAGAAAAAAACGTTTGATGTCTCTTTTCTGGAATGAATATTCGGTTTGCCATTACGACACACTTAGTTTTATAAAGGTTGTCTCTAGGTCGTTAAGCTTGACAATCTATTATCATTGGCTGTTTGAGAAATACAGGAATATTAATTGCCGTAACGGAAAATGGCTCGTCATAACATGTCAGTTTTAACTGCTTAGATATTCGAAAGATAATGAATATCACTCATTGTACCTTTGTCGGGAATCGTACTCGGCTCCTTGAATCGAGGAAGGAACGCAATAACCTGTTGGCTACCCAACTTGGATAGATCCGAAGGGACACACAAGACGTTGTTACTGGTCCAGCAGCAAACAAAGGCTATCCTAACGGGACACGTTCCATGGTTTGGAGGATATGGAAGTCATACAGTACAATGGAACCTGCCTAAACCGGCAATCATCGGGACTGACGACATAGTCCGGTCTAAACAGCGTGCTAAATTGTAGAGCTGATGATAAATGTACTCTAGACAGCGTGCTAGATTGTAGAGCTGATGACAAATGTACAAGCCACGGGTGGAACTGAGACCTCACGCTGGTGTTGACAACTTGCCGGTTTTGACAGATGCCGCTGTATCTCCCAGGTATGTAGATCGATGTTCATGCAGTTGATCATTGTATTGTCTGGTCCCAACTCGATTATTTCAAACCGCTGCCATACAGCTGGTGTCAGGCAACAAAATAGCAACTCGACTATGTACAAACTGAGGTGACATGGCCGTTTCTAAATGCTTCCAAGAGTGAATAAAAAAATATCAATCACTTAACGAAACTGATTATTGGCCTAACCCGTCTCACATAATGACGGAAAACGGAAAGTAGAACTTGATGGCAGGAATGCATTGACATAATTAACTGTTTCTGACGTTATTCCAGTTTATGAACAGAAGGATTTAAAGAAGTCAATAAGTTATCTTGTACTTTAAGACGTGTAACGTTAGCGGATGTCAGTATGGAATCAGGAAAGCGCCTTTTCTTGGTGTTCCAGTGGAATTCTTTGAAGT
Organism: Haliotis asinina; assembly: GCF_037392515.1. NCBI lineage: Eukaryota > Metazoa > Mollusca > Gastropoda > Lepetellida > Haliotidae > Haliotis > Haliotis asinina. The sequence continues at coordinate 30,624,279 of NC_090281.1, read as the reverse complement.
AAGAAATCAATGGCACCTTCTACCATTACGAGGACCGGGATGGAGCATTTTGAAAGAATCTGTTTCTGGTGTTAATCATGGTTATTCTCTTGCCAGCATCGAGACAACATCGCAACTGGTCCAGACACCAAATATGTCTTTGTGGAATTTCATCTATTACTTCGGGTTCAGGCGGGCTACTAATATGCACAGTTCATTTCAATGTGTTTGCATTGTTACCTTCAGTAAGAGCTACGCTACTGCTCAAACGTACTACAGTGGAATCTGTCAAAACCGGCATCTGTTCAATCCGTCAAGTTGTCAACACCAGCTTAAAGTCTCAGTTCCACCCGTGGCTTGTACATTTATCACCAGCTCTACAATCCAGCACGCTGTCCTGACCGGACTATTTCTTCAGTCCCGATGAGTGCCGATTAGGCAGCTTCCACTGTATTCTTTGTGTGATAGAACAGTTCCACACGCTGTACATAACACAGATACATTTGTGCTCATTTGAGGTTATTTTTTTTACTGGTTATGGTTGTTGTAGTCATGGTCAGTGTGCGACTCCCCATAGGGTTAATCCAATCTGGTTATTCCAATTTGCCTTCGATGGAATACTACTAAACGCGGTGTCAACACGCTCACTCGCGTTCAGACATAAATCAAATCTAAGTGATTTTGTTCGCATACCATCATGTATTTTTTATAAACTTCAAACCCTGTGTTGTGCAAAATCCGTCCAATAAAGATCCGCTAGTCACAGCTTTTAGCCTAGCTATCACAATTCTATCCTTTGCTCAAAGGTCGTTTATGTACAGCTTAGCGTTATCTATCTGAAGCACCGCTGACTGTTTAATAATTTATCAAGCTCCCCAGCGCTATTTTATCACCACTGCCAGTAAGCATGCTCTCGAATTTTATTTTAGCTGCCATGTTGGAATGCAACACAATTTGAGTACAAGAGGCACTAGAAGATTAAAGTATACATTACCATCTTGTCCTTCCGGGTACGCTTTCAGATATGGTATTCGAATATTTTGTAGACACTACCAGGATTCAGATATACTCTGATTGATCTATCCATGTTTTTCGCAAAACTCGACTAACGGGGTCGGATGGTCAGACTCGCTGACTTGGTACGACAATTACATAGAGTGATGTTCCTACTGTTGATCACTAGATTGTCTGGTCCAGACTCGATTGCTTATTGACCTGCGCCATATAGCTGGAATATTGCTTAGTGAGGTGTTAAAGAACAAACAGATATAACATAACATCGCCTGATTTGTGCCGTGCGTTGTACACAGGAATCCAAGACTACAACAAAAACAGATCATTTCATGTTATTGATAACCTAATCATCATCAGATGTTTCTTCATATTAGACAGCACAGATATCCAGTTTCTGAATGTTTAGACGAACCCCGAAGTAGCAAGAAATAATATCATATATCATAACATTCCGTTTGTAATTTGTGTATCAAATTGGTATTGGAACTGGACTTTGTATGGTATTGATTTTCCTGATTAAACCCACGGCAGGTTGGTATTAATAAGGCTTCAATAATTGGACATTTCCTCAATCCCCACGATGTTAATGGAATGTGATATGCATATGTCAATAAGGGAGAGATAATGAAATCAATGCAGACCTACCACAATAACTCGACGTTCAACGCAACTTGTATGACTGAACTGCCAAAAAATTGAAGGGCTTATTCCAAACAACAAAACCGCTTCCCCAACCGTCTCTGCTAATAGTAGTGTCGATTGTACTTTTTCGGATTATATTGTGAGCAATGTTTGTCCAATTCAAACACATTTAATCCTGAAGGTTTACCTTTTCAAAGAGAAACTGAAAGAAATGTAAATAATAGTTTGAATAATAATCCGTGTTTCATGTGTTCTCTGTGTTTATGTGTATGTGTAATGTATCTGATCGATGTTTCACAGTTTGGACGACACACTTCTGTGTCTATTATGAGAGTTCTTCTAATAATCTGAGGTATCCTTTTTGAGATGTGCCAGGATCCGCTTCTCTCCGTGATGCTTCTTTGTAATTGTATTTCTTGGTTTCTTCAACGTTAATCTCGTGAGTGAATTTAGTTTTACACCGCAACCAGCAATATTCCAGCTGTATGGCGGGGGTCTGTAAATTATAGAGTCTCGACCAGACAATCCAGTGATCAGTAGCATGAGCATCGATCTGCACAACTGGGAACCGATGGCATATGTCAATCAGTTCAGCGAGTCTGACCACTCGATCCGGTTGGTCCTCGTTTATTGCAAGCGTGGGTTGCTGAAGGCCTATTCTACCCCGGACCTTCACGGGTGACAAAATCACGGCGATGGACACCAGAACAGAGTTTTCAGTGTGAAAGACTGAGCAGTGAAGGGGAAATGGAAGTCGCTAGTTCTATGCTGATTTGTTCTTTCCCTGTCTGGCACTTGGTATTGACGGAAGAAAACGTGGACTGTCAGTTCTGTGGTTGCGTGGTGCCCCTTGTTAAATTGCAGGATGGTAACACAGAGGGCTGTGATTAGTCCGCACTAAAACAGGCTGTCAATCACATACACACGCAAACACACCCACGTACTCACGCACCGACACACTCGCACGCACCCGACAGGACGTGTGCCCCCTGTTCACCACAGCCGAATGAATACTAATATCTGATATAATAAACAACTCGAACCTAGTTCTGTATTCAGTGTAGAAAAAATAATGTACCTACCAATTTTACCCCTCGAATATTCTACGGTGTATTCTGGGGTGCGTCATACTGTCCAGCTTTGACTCTCTTCCTGACAAATAATACACCGGGCATACACACTAACAGCAACTTCAAAAATGGATACCTTCTACCCTTTGATATTGATGAAAAAAATGCGTAAAGACCACTACCTATTGCTTGGAAAGTATTACACGAGCCACGACTTGACAGTTTGCATATATGGGAACGCCCTCCAGAATATTCCATTTGAAGCAAGTGGGAAACAGGTTCTCGTCTAAATATTGAAAAGTTCAATTTCCTCGTGCGAACTAAATCGCTCTCCGGGACACGAGTTAAACAGTACAGGTATTGATTTCACGCCACGGTCAGCATGTACTGCACTTGCCTAATCGTCAATCTACCTGTAGCAACCAAGTGTATTCGTCCAGATTACTTGCCCCTCCTCCTTGTCACAAACGCGTTCACTGCGCTGGCTCATCTAATACTTGTCAAGTAATATTTGGACACGTTCCAAGTCCCATATGTAGATTGAGTCTCACGGTTCTGTTTATGTCTTAGCGTTCTATAGTCAGGAGTTGTTATTTCCTTTTCAGTGACGTTAGCTGTTGAATCATACAATAGATGGTGATTAAATATACATTAATCAAGTGACATAAATGTGCTAACTGTAATTTCCATATTTCTGCTTGAAGAGGAATTATCCTTGCATGTCTAACGGATATAATATGATGTATATTTAATGTAACTGATAAAATGTCCTTTTACTGTATTCTCCCCAGGGAGCTGAGACTGTAATTTATTTCCTGTTACGAAGGTAATAACCCTGTAACGCTACGATCAATCATTCCGTAGAACGGCGGCATATAAATTACATTATTATGATCAATTAAACTACCAACGATACTATCGTATAATATCCTATTTTACAGTTTAGTCAGACTAATGATATGTTGATTGATTAGTACGTGGACGATAAATGTACTAGGACTCAACTTTTTAACGTTCTTTGAAAATGACTTGACTAAGAACTGGTAAAAGCACCTACAACCTAACGCAAGCACTCAAACACTTGCTGCGGCAATAACGATCCCAGTCGATTTTTTTCACAGGAAGCATCTTCACTGCACACCGGTGATTACTTTAATGCGGACAGGTCATAGATGAAGGCTCAAAGATCATGGTATCGTCCCCTCCGTGTTGTAAACGATGTCTGTAAAGTTAAACTATGTCACTTTTTGATCCGAGGCAATAAAAAGATCGATCTCTTTCTGCCTTTGAGGTGATGGCGGCCAACGGTATAATCTCCACCGTTGCATCAACGAGTTGACGGAATGTAATCGTGTTAACTGAGGAGACGAAAGGGGTAACTACAGGGAGGCCTCGGAGGAGAAGAATTCAGGGAGACGAGGCTTTGATTTCGGGACTCATCATGTTAAATACGGACCAAATTACCCATAAGTCTATATTTATGTGTCATTTGGGATCGCCATGCTCCCTAGCACTGATATGATTTGGGGTTTAACTCAAGCTAGTGTCTTGCAAGGATATGGTAGAACTAGGTCACACTTTGGAATGGTCAACATAATGGTATCCAGTAGCTCAATACTTACATCAGGAACTCGGATATATAATAAAGAAAATGTAATTAAGGAACACTAATTAGTAACAGTCACCATTGAGATGATCTCTATGTCTGATTAGTAATTGGTTAAATACGACTTTGTTTTAGTGTCATTGTTGATAACGCGAATTGCGGATATGCTAAACCAGAAGTTTCACCTAGCAAAGTGTTTGTGAGGATATTTCATTACGCGCTAAAACCCAATGTTCCTTTTTATATTCCCAGTTATATACCCATTAATGGCCTTGAAATCAGGCAATTCTAGCTCTTCTTCCAGAATAGTTTAGAATATAACAACCATTTGTTCTTGTAGAATGTGTGGGGTCTCGAATCTCGGACTTCTGCGTGATGCAGGAACTCTTCGAGCACTTGGCTTCCCAACGTAATACACACCATTCTATTCTTGCATTTATGTTCTAGGCATGTTCTATCACACGGGACGCACACTGAAATCAGACACTGCTTGTGAAATAGTATTGAACAAACAAACTCCTCTATATATCCCTCATTCAATTTGCAAAAACAATCAAACTGACTCTTTCAATTTCCAAAGTCAAAAACCCTCAGCCAACCACACTCCACAAATTACCCTCCCAAAACCTTTTCCAAACAACTGATGCTATCCTCACTCTATGCTGAATCTATACATTCAGCTAAACCTGGAGTAGATCGGTCGATTACACTTAGTAATGGACGTGCCAGTTATTAAGACGAGTGTTGGCTGAGGTACTGGCAAAGCCAGTCTTTGATTGCTACGCCTTTGGAATCAACCATCCTTAAAATAACACCTACGCCAACTTTGGACAAGATAAGCCTACCATCCAAAGGGAAAAGCTGTTTGTTAAAAGCTATTCTCCAGTACCTTTAACAGATACCATTCGGACAGGCTTCACTTCGTCTCAATGAAATTTATGCATTAAAAGATGCCTATCTGTAACATAACCTGTTTTATATTTTTTTCATCAGCTAAAAAGCCCAACGGTGTCAGGGAGTGAGATCTGAAGTGGACAAATGGTGATGTAGTTACGTCGCAATCCACGCTAAGCTCCCACGGGGCTCCTAACATGGGAAATATGCAGACCGCAGCCCTCGAGACTTGTAGATAAAGCCTCCTATCAATGCATTACCGTACAATACGCAGGATCATACATAATCGCCAATATGTTTGTAATGTCTGTGTTTTTTTTTGTCCTTTTGGCGATGCTTATAACAGTAATCATTTTGGATTACTGGAACTATAAAACAATCATATATCCACGCAGGCCATATAAGTTGAGATAACGTCTTCCTTAAAAAAGAAGGTTTTTTTTCCACGACAATCTAACAGTTGATACGTCTGAGAATTACGCCGACGAGAGCGTAGAGTTGACACGGTTTGCACGGGCAAAAAGCATCGTGTATTCATTTGAATTAAGGATCGTGCTATTTCTGATAACTCCCTTGTTCCCTAATCATATAAATTTTCGCAAAATGCAACCCCGATTGTATTGCAGTTCCTTGGACTTTTTGTATTTGTTTCCGAATCCTTTGAACATGTTTTGCTCAGTAATATATCTTACAGTGACAAGAAATGGATTGTGATTGTGTTCTTGTTCCCGTATATCGTAGTCACTCTTTTGTGATTCGCAAATTGACATAGTAAATTGGCATTGTTCTCTGCTTAAAGACTTCTGTGAATGCCTGCCCATGTAGATGTATAGACACAATGGTTCGACTAAGCCGCAAAGCAAGGTCTCGTTAACAGCATTAGCCACTGGATCAATAATACACATTTTTGAACTCTGATGTAGTGCGTGTTTTACAATGCCATACGACTCTCTTGTTTATAAAAATAGCCAGCCAATACAAAACGAAGAGACAAATGTTTTCTTACAAAAATGCCTGATGTATGAATATGTTTTGATTAGGAAGAACGTGGCGGTGGAGGATGTTATGTCTTCGTTGAAAGAAGCGCCACCTATGAGAGAATGGTGTGGTACTAATAGTGATTAACCAGTGCGCCTTTGTACTTTGCTCTGCTTAGTAAGGTGTGGTCATTAGGCTATGAGCGCAGGGAGGTGAAACTGGTTCACTACGCGGCGGATGATGAAAACGTTTGATATATAAGTAGTAAAACATAAATGGGGTGCTTCTTTGACTTACAACCTACGTCAAACTGTCACGTGTGTTGTTGTTGTAGAAGGGGTTCTATTGGGACTTGCAGCATTTAGTCGTAGTAGCATCAGTAGTAGTAGTGGCAGCAGCAGCATCAGTAGTAGTCGTAGTAGCATCAGTAGCAGTGGCAACAGCAGCATCAGTAGTAGTAGTGGCAGCATCGGCATCAGTAGTAGTCGTAGTGGCATCAGTAGTAGTGGCAGCATCAGTAGTAGTAGTGGCAGCATCAGCATCAGTAGTAGTAGTCGTAGTAGCATCAGTAGCAGTGGCAACAGCAGCATCAGTAGTAGTAGTGGCAGCATCAGCATCAGTAGTAGTCGTAGTGGCATCAGTAGTAGTGGCAGCATCAGTAGTAGTAGTGGCAGCATCAGCATCAGTAGTAGTAGTCGTAGTAGCATCAGTAGCAGTGGCAACAGCAGCATCAGTAGTAGTAGTGGCAGCATCGGCATCAGTAGTAGTCGTAGTGGCATCAGTAGTAGTGGCAGCATCAGTAGTAGTAGTGGCAGCATCAGCATCAGTAGTAGTAGTCGTAGTAGCATCAGTAGCAGTGGCAACAGCAGCATCAGTAGTAGTAGTGGCAGCATCAGCATCAGTAGTAGTCGTAGTGGCATCAGTAGTAGTAGTGGCAGCAGCAGCATCAGTAGTAGTAGTGGCAGCATCAGCATCAGCAGTAGTCGTAGTAGCATCAGTAGTAGTGGCAGCAGCAGCAGCAGTAGCAGTAGTAGTAGTAGTGGCAGCAGCAGCATCAGTAGTAGTCGTAGTAGCATCAGTAGTAGTGGCAGCAGCAGCACTAACAGTACTCGTAGTAGCATCAGTAGTAGTGGCAGCAGCAGCAGCAGTAGCAGTAGTAGTAGTAGTGGCAGCATCAGCAGCAGTAGTAGTCGTAGTAGCATCAGTATTAGTTGTGGCAGCAGCAGCTTGAGTAGTAGTCTTAGTAGCATCAGTTGAAGTAGTAGTAGTAGTAGTCGTCGTAGTCGTAGTAGACGTAGTAGTAGTAACATTTGTAGTTCGAGTGTTTCCAGATATTCCAGATATATCTGGAACCATCATTGAATAGTCAAGCATGACGAAGACAAACCAGTAATCAACAGCAGGATTATCAATATACACAACTGGGACACGATGACATGTGTCAACCAAGTCATCGAACCCGACCACCTGTTATGAAAGCATGGGTTTACTGAATATCAGTTCAAACCAAGACCCTCAAGGGTACCATATAAATGAAATACCAATGAGTAAAAGCATTCGTTTGATGTGCGCATTTTGTCATTGACATGGTTACAAGGACGTCATGTAGATGGTAGTGAAACCTCTTCATCACATCATGCAACGCTCTTAAAAAGAAGAGTATCCTTTCTAGGGAATTAACAGGTTTAAATACACCAATGTTCTCTCACAGGGTTAAGCATATATGTGTATTGATCCCTTGAGAACAGCTCATCCGTAGTTCGTGACATTTCATTACTTGGAAATCTTCTTCATTAACTGATTACGTACATTCGACGTATGACCTGGTGATTCACGAGTTTGTGCTTTTTTACGTTTTCTGACGTCGTGACCCATTTATCTGACACGTTGGTTGACAGCTGCGTGAAGTAGGTCAAGGAGAAAGGATACTGAAATAACGTTCTTCTGATTGACTGTTCACTTTATCACATCCTTCCACGTGTATAATGACAGCACGCGTCACGAGGCTCCAACGTCAAATTTACCATCACATCCACGGCCTAAAGGCGACTTTACACAGCCCTAATCGACGTAATCTTTTCTCAAGCAAGGCTTTTAATATTTTTAAATATCGATTCCTGACTTTTATTGACAGACGGAACCAAAAAGCCTCAGGTGGTTTGCTGCGATGGACATGGCCATGTCCATTTCCCTGACATCTTGACACGTGGGAGATATACAAGAGCAGCGAACTAACCCCGTTGATATAGCGGCATTAAACGGCACTCAATGCAAGGCTTAATGTGTCTGTTCATTTCAGATTGACAGTATTGCGTCCCCGTCTTGTCAACAGAATGAGATTGTCTGCAAGTCTTGTCGATTTCACATTTAGATTTCTCTGGTAGAGGAATGTGAAGATGTCTTTGGCCGTGTCGATCTATTCAAATTCCAAACAAATTATCCGTCTGACACGTGTTCATCCGCGTTGTTAATTCCACGGCCAGTGTCAGACGTCAAATCATATGAGGCTTAGCGTTGTGAGTTAACGTTAACTGTTGAATTAAGCAATGCTGAAACAGTCTGCAGGAAGACAAAAAGGTAGCGCTTGAATGAAAGGGGGGCATTACGAGTGCAATCAATAGCACCTAGGAAGTCTTAAACGAATGGTCAGATTGCGCCAGTAATTGCAGACGTTGAACGACATCGACTGCAACTCGCTGTGCATCTCCTGGATTGCTGCTTTTTCACTTTAACAGTTAATTATATATCTGAATTTGGGAATTCCCTTTGCACTTCATTGTCTATCACTCTGATCTTTTCTGAGAACTTGGTCTATTCGAGAAGTCGATGACGAAATCGACTTTCGCGTCAATGCGTACATGGCACCTCAGAATCTGTTTCAAAGGTTACATGATCATATTCATGTGAAATTCTTGGGAATTCTTGTGATAATAATGCAAAACGAAGACACTGTAACGTAGAAAAAAAGCGCCGTTACCGTGGAGATCGGGCGGTTTGTCGGGTGGGGATTGTGAAATGCGTTACCGCCGTGCTGACGGTTGCGCAGACGTGGTTCCCAGTTTTAGACTGAAGACGAACCTAATTAAGGTGGAAATGCCAAAAGGCCATAGACCTTAATGAGCACTTTACTTCCCTCTGACCAAAATTTAATGAAGCAATTAACCTATTATAGCAATGTGCTCACAAGGTGATTTAGAGAAGTGATTGGTCAGTCTGGACATCTAAGGTCTGTTAAGAGCGATGTAAAGCACCTTTTGTGTTTTGGGTCGAATTTACACCGGGCCTTTTTTTCTTTCTGAGGGGGTTAGTTTAACTTGTCTGCATCATGTGTATAAACTGGTTATTCAGAAGGCTAGGACAAATAAGTGCGTACACTTATTAAATATACATTTGTCTGCCGAATTAATTATACACCTAAACAATGAAGTACCAAGGATTCAAGAAATAATCACTTCATAACGAATTGACAGAGGAATCCTTGTCGATTGATAGCGTTCTCATTCCCGTTATTGCTAGTTCTCCCAGTTTTATTGGAGAAAAGGTGATGAGTGCAAACGAAGGTCTTATGTCTCTTGTCAGACCTGAAGAACCTACGGCCAAGGGTGTCCTTAATATGAAAGTTCTTTCCAAGTGTTGGATGAAAGCCAAGGTCTGTTCAACAATATTGAACTTTGGCGCAACTTGGCTGACACATGTCACATGTTCCCCGTTGCGCAGATCGATGCTCATGCAGTCCATCACCAGATTGGCTGACCCGGATTCGATTATTTACAGACCGACGACCTAGAGCTGTAATTTTGCTGAACGTTAAACTAAACTCACCCACTCAATTAAATGCTCCAATCAATATGTTAACATTTCTGTCAGTCTGTGTGCATGCCTATGGGATTTATATACAGTCATATTTTGTTATTTTGTTATAACCTTGTGTTATATGGTGTCCCAGCCATTTATCTGATTCATATTCGTCCTTCGACCTTCACCGTAAAATCTCAGCTTCTCATGGTACAGACACACACGCGGATGAGTATCCGATTATATCGAAGATATAACTAAACGACCATTGATCTCTTTAAGCTTGCAAATTGTCAGTTTGGATCATGGCGGTTTGGCACGCACCAGTTGCGACTAAGTTCAATATTGTTGAACAAACCTTGGCTTTCATCCAACACTTGGAGAGAACGTTCATATTAAGGACACTCTTGGCCGAAGGTTCTTCAGGTCTGACAAGAAATATAAGACTTTCGTTTGCACTCATCACCTTTTCTCCAATAAAACTGGGAGAACTAGCAATAACGGGAATGAGAACGCTATCAATCGACAAGGATTCCTCTGTCAATTCGTTTTGAAGTGATTATTTCTTGAATCCTTGGTACTTCATTGTTTAGGTGTATAATTAATTCGGCGGCTATCCCTATAATCAATTGAACTTGTCATTGTGTCAGGTACTGGGATCTTTTGCTGTAAAAATTGATGATCATATTGTCAGGACCTGATGGGGTCCATGTTAAATTGGTCCAATTTTGAATGGACTGAATACATTTCCTTAAGTAGTTTAACAGTGAACAAAGACGGGACGCATCCAAGCAGAAAGTCCCTATGTTTCTTATCAGTTTGAACTAGGAATGTCAGGCTTCTGATAACGTCTTATACATGGCTTATTAGATGAACTCTCCCTGTGATTTTGACAAACGAACTTTAAGCTATATTAAAATGAAAATATGATTGATTTTTTCCAAAGTTCTATAAGGTGAGACATAAAGGGTGCATTACATCAGTTTGGGAATGGAATTTCTGGGTTATTACTCTTGTAGAGCATGTCCTGGTACTTCGATTTTACGTCAGCGCGAAACGTCTTTCAATGTTGATATCTTGGAGATGAAATGAGATGTTATGTCACGAGGGGGCAGCGTCTATCACCACATCAGAATGCACAATCTTCCCGTGAAGGGCAATAGTAAAGCCCAAGTATGGATTTCCAGGTTTCCCAGAGGAAGGGGAAGATACATGTTTAGCGCTGTTGTGCAATGTCATTTTCCAAAACGTTTTTTCATTCCATTCGAAATTTCACGTCTCTTGACCCGATTACGATTTAAATTGATCAAATGTTCATCAGTGTCCAATGGCTTTTCTTTACATCGACATTGTCACTTAATGGCCCAATGTTTTGCTTTTTTCATGAATTTTGAGACGTTGTAATATACAGTATTTACATAATGATGTTATTTATCAGCACAGAGTGAGAGGCCTGGCTCAATATTTTTTTAATGATATTATCTTGCCTTATCAGACCAAAAACGTTTAAGAAATGTAGGGATTTGTTCAGCGAAACCTTATATTGATTTTTCAATATTCAGAACATGATCTTTTTTGAGAAAAGAATAACATGTCTTATGATCAACATTACTGTTGTTCAAGCCTTCGTATGACGGGTATTAGGTCTGACATGCGGACACTGGTCGATATTTTAGATCCTGCGTCCATCAGAGTACCTATAAATACAATATATGCACAGAATATTTTATAGCTGAAACACCACCACTTGACCTTCTTTATTTCCATAGTCGTGAGTGAGTGAGTGAATGAGTGAATGAGTGAGTGAGTGAGTGAGTGAGTTTAGTTTTACTCAGCAATATTCCCGCTATGTGGAGGTCATAGTCTAGAAGGTTGATTCGTGCATTGTAACGCCGAGTTTTGTTGTCAAGAGTATGTACGTGTGCTCCGACATGATGTCGATCTAACGCGTATTGTTTGGTTGTTGTTTTACGCCGCGCTCAGCAGTATTTCGCCTTTATGGCTGAGACCTGTAAAGAACCGAGCCTGGGCCGGGCAATTTAGTTTTGATAACATAAGCATCGATTTACGTATCTCGGATACGTCAACCAAACCTGAGCCTGACCACTAGTCGCCGCTTACGACCAGCATTGCGTTAGATCATTTCTAACCCGGGTATTCACAGATCTTTAGAATGTGATATCACTAGCATATCTTAACCTGACGTTTTGTTCTTACAGGAAAACAAGATGTGCAGTTACCCCTGCCAGTGTCCGGTGGAGGAGCTCCGATGTAACGAGGGTGTGAACATCGTGAAAGACGGCTGCAGCTGTTGCTACATGTGCGCACGTCAACGTGGTGACTTTTGCAACAGCAAAGACATCTGCGACTCAAACAAAGACCTCTTCTGTCATAACACTACAGGGACATGTCAAGGTAAGACCATTTACACAACCCAAAAAGTTTTAGGTACATCCCCATTGACTGATGAACTGCAGCACTGAGAAAGACTCAGGACTGTGTTTGCTCCCTATGATTCAATTTGTTTTTGTTATAAAACAGCTTTGAAACTTGAAGCACATTCATCCATCCACCATCCATCATGCCATCCATCCACCCATCCGTCCATCCATCCATCTTCATGATCCATTGATTCATCATCCACCAACATCTATTCATTCTTCATCATCAACCATCCAGGCTGTTACACAAAAACAAATATTGGAGAATTCTGTGTCCAGAACCTTCGTCCCTAATTAAAGAACGTTGCACCCCGTGTGGTCTTCTGCTCGCGGCATCTCGTATCCCCATATCCAATCGCACATTAGTATTGAGTTAATAACATTGAATACATAAATGATTTATTTTCTAAAGTCATGGAAATATATCCTATCATATACTCCGTGTAAAATACTTCCACTTGGTAATATCTCTTAATGTTATTAATTTTGAAAGATCTAAGTTTTCTGGTACTTAAAATGTGATGCGTTGCCAGTATTCTTTTCCTCCATGTCAATGCAGTTGAGATTGGATGAGTTTCAAAAGTGACCTCACTAACAGTTTGTATGCAGAAAGTGTTAAAAAGAACCACTTTTTACAGATGTTGTACTTTGCCTGCTGTGTAAATGTATCTTGTATATGTGCACATGTGTTATGTATGAGTCATCGCTGAAATAGTATTGACACAGAATATCTTGTTTCACTGAAGGCACCTTTCAGAATATTACCTATATCAAACTAATCCAGTTAGCGAATGGTTTGAACGTCTTCGGAGACATTAACAACGATCACTGGTCAGTAATGTGTACATCACACACTTTCTCCCGAAAGAACCAAGAATAGCCTAATGGTAAATTTAGCACAAGAATGATAGAATGAAACTGGGCTTCTTAATAACATACATTGATAGGGACAGTGAAGTCGGAAGATTTCTCGCGTTGCAGTCAAGAACATTTGCCATGGAAACCACAGATATCCAATCGATATAGTGTATATACATATCTACATTGTAAGTGAATCCCCTGTATAATGTATCGAATGATATACACACAAATGCTAGGGAAGCGGATACAACGAGGTTTTTGATGTTTTTGGCTTTTAAAAAAAATCTTGATAGGAGACGTTTGTCCTTTACAGCCATATATTTTGCAAAAGGCCATAACGAACGTTCATGGTCGATTTTCAAGACAACTGAAAAATAGTCAGTCAGCGACGGAACTCAAGTGCTATATAATTTCAGGTCGACAATGGTCTTCATAATTATATTTGGCATTTTGGCGGTCAAGTTCATGGATGGACAATTCCTATTGTCCACCAAGAAATATTACCAAGCACAGTATCAACACAAATATCTGCTTCATTTGCACGATAAGAAGACAGGTCGATATGTCGATGCATGTACCAAATCCTCATTTGGACATCAAACCTTTATAACAACGCCTGCTATGGAACAAGTGAATGAAACAAGACAAAAATCTCGTATTCACAATGAATATCCAGAAAATGGATGATCAGTGGTTTGTATTATCGGACACGAAATGGTCTCTGACGATAGTGGTTAGTGCGTTCATTTGTTACACAGATGACCCGGGTTTGATTTCCCATATGAAGGTGAAGGTGTTCCAGCCGTGATATTGCTGGATTACTGGTAAAAACAAAAACTGATTCACTCACTCAATTGGTCTCCCAGCTACTTAAAATTTGAAATATACCGCTCTTGTTTTCTTCGGCAGTATATATTAATACGTCACGACAATGAAAACTGACCCTAAAATCGGACACGCGCGCAAAACAAAATATGTTTCAGCATGATATTTTCTAGCACTGTGCAAGGTTTTCTGTTATAATCCAATGGGGGAAGTCAAATGGTGTTAGAATTGAGAATCTCCATTTTTTTGGCGGACATCTTGAACGCCCCCAAAATATGTTTAATCATGGTAATCGCCAGTACATGGAAAGTATCGTGCTTTAGTCCAGCATGTAACGTGGGCGTCATAATCGGAGCTAAACCGATTAATACCAACTTTTCGAACATATTATAGTCATATTATAGTCATATTATAGTCATATTATAGTCATATTATAGTCATATTATAGTCATATTATAGTCATATTATAGTCATGTTATAGTCATATTATAGTCATATTATAGTCATATTATAGTCATATTATAGTCATATTATAGTCATATTATAGTCATATTATAGTCATATTATAGTTTCCATTCGTGCCTGTGACAGCACCTTGAAACGTAGCTTATGCGGTATCTATGACATCCTTGTGCAGATGTTAGTCATTCACTTGGGGAAGATGAAAATCGTTATAGCTGGTTAGATGATCATTGACTGACTATCAGACTTATACTAGCTCGCGTACAATGTAACTGAAGAACCTGAGGAAGGTGCGCGTGTGTCCAAGAGGCCACGAAAAGTGGCAAAGAAAGGAAACTTGATGTACAGACAGGATTATGACATTTGGCATTCAGAAGAAAGCAGAAACATATTTCATATAAACTTTATGTTCGATATACATTTCATGGCACACGATTTTGAATAAGGTGTACGGACGTTCTGGCAGGCAAAGTGATCGACAGTAGGAAAGATCATAAATGGTTATCGACATGAAAACTGTCTTACCGACGATATCGTACATTAACTTTTGTGTTTCGTTTATTGATACAATATACAATCACCTGACAACTCAGCAGTAATGATAATTTAATTATGTACATTTCTGCGGGACGTTTTCAGCATTTTCATTTGCCGATATTATGGATAATATCACATTAGCCATATGCGGTCATATGATCACTTGACTGAGGGGTCAGTAGGGTCATTTTGTAAAATGGTGATCATTTCATTTTAACGGTCTTTAGGTCATTTGACCTGGATGGTCCGAAGGCTCCAGTTGCGATCAAATGCTTTGACGTGAATTGGGTTGTAAAATTCACGGATGCATTTAAATCGCACTGTGCACCTATCTGTGTCGTGGAGAGGAGGTCATAGGAAGTGGCTGGTATATTAGCCATAAAGGACCATAAGATCGTTTGAATCGATGATCACATTATCCATTCACGGTCATCACCTCAACTGAGTCGGGTGATCAGATCAGTCATAATATTAGATCAGGTCAAACTATCTGTGTGGTGACAATGTGATCAAATACCTTAACGGTATTTATTCGATAAAAAATAAGCTGCTTGTGAAATGACTGAATGAGTTTAGTTTTACACCGCTGTTAGGAATACTCAAGCAGCATCACGTCGAAAGAATCAAGAGCTATATGTTTCCCATTTTGAAGTGACTGTTATTGGGTGAATGAATGAGTTTTAGTGTTTACCAGCATTCCATCAATATCACGATAAGAACACCTGAAATGGGCTACATTGTACCCATATAGGAAATCGAACCAGAATCCTCAGCGTGACGAGCAAACGCTTTAACCACAAGGCTACACCACCGATTGGTTGTGAAATGAAGCAGTCAAGCAATGATCTGCATGTAAGAAATGAAGCTATTTCTTCAATCAACTATTTGCTTTAAACGATTTGGAAAGGACCTAATTGACAGGAAATCACACAAACACCGTTACACAGTATCAGCAAATTACTGTAGCTAGTATCTTACTCAAATAGTACAACTGTCACTCTCTTATATCATCACCACACAAGCGATGTAGCTCGATGATGAAATGTACCTTGAAGACATTATTTACGGTATCATCTGGTAGATTCATCATCACATCGATTTCTAACCATAATGCATCGTCGTCTATGTCTAACTGACCTCATTATTTAACCAACTGATCATGGGATACAGACATGTGATATAGACACACAGTACATGATGCATTTGCCTTGTCGATATCAGGCGGGTGTGAAATGAACACACATCAATCACAAAAACAGAGTAGACATGTATGGACTATGATAACGTTTCCCGGTCCGCTGAGAAACAGTGAGTGATTTAGCCCTTTGTAATTCACTACACTTCTTGAGCAGTCGATTCGCTTACACGACTGAATGAAAATAATCAGATAACCCTGTAAGCGGGATAAATTGGGACGGTTCAATAACCCCAATTAGGTCTACAGTTCTTGTCGATACCTACGGGGAATATAGGGGTCAGACACAGGAAGAGAGGGTTTTGAGAGGTTGTCGGTGGTTCCTCTAAGTACAAGAGCCTTAGAACCGTAAGGCGTTTTGTACACTCGAACTGCTACGGCCATTTGGCTAATGATATCCAATTATTTTGCAACTAATACAAGCTTGACGAGTCCCTTTTAATTTTCCCCGATATTTTTGACATTTGTATACAACTAATAATGATAATGAATGTCGTTTCTTTTTTAGACTGAAGTCCCAGTTTTTAATTACTTGGTCTCAAGATTTTATCTACCGTCAGTCTGTGGACCGTCAGGCTGTTGGAGCTGAGCCATCAGAACTACTGCCCCCGTATTGCAAACCGAATAGATGTCGTAAATCTTTTCATTTCTTATAGTCGACGATCTAAAAATGATCGAGTCTGAGACAGGCAGTCCAGTGATCAGCAGCATGATCATCGATCTATGCAACTGGGATGCAATGACATTTGCCAACCAAGTCAGCGAGATCCCGTTAGTCGCATTTTACGACATGTTGTACTGAAGTTCTAACTAGATCTTCACTGGTCTTATGAAGTACCTGTTCATGATCTTAACTCAATTTCACGAAGCTATTGAAACATTAGAGAAAGTGCTGA
Organism: Haliotis asinina; assembly: GCF_037392515.1. Lineage (NCBI taxonomy): Eukaryota > Metazoa > Mollusca > Gastropoda > Lepetellida > Haliotidae > Haliotis > Haliotis asinina. Next base: position 30,607,084 of record NC_090281.1, on the reverse strand, counting down.
TTTGAATTCGTCTGTCGTTTTATGTTTGTAAGATATGTTTTCGTCGTTGTGAATGCCCAGGGTGCTGTGTTTAGTTCCATTTCAAGATCGGGCCATCAGTACCAAAACCACGGTGGCGTGCAATTAGCTCAGGTCACAAATCAGTTGAAGTTAAAGGTCACATGCAACCAAAAAATCAAACATAATTAAAACACATTTATCACTTATTCATGACATATAATATACACTGCTGCTTTTAAAAAAACAAATAAACAAAATTATAAGCGTACAATCGCGATTCAAAAGTGCAATATTTTGTACTTGGGCTTACTTCCCCCGAAACGAAGCCCTCGGGAGACCGAACCCAGTCATAGCGGGTGGATATGCACTCAAGTGTAACGACGGTTTCCGATTGGCTGTTTCATTTGCTGATATGCCGAGGGTTCATTGTGTGTACAGAAAGATGATCTGTTTGATGGGCATGTTAGAAGTATAGCCAGTCACAAGAAAGTAAGATTCTTTATGGATAACAACTTCTTTTTGTGTAGTTGATGCGTCGTTTCAGTATGGATTCATATACTGTTGTCAAACAAAATCATATACACTAAAAGAAGTCGTTATCCATGAAGAATGTATATAGAGATGTTGGGTTTGGAAAATACATGTTCTCTGAATTTTCGTTCGATTCAATCAAAAATTATCTCAGCAGAGTTGGTGAACTGGAAACTGTCGTTCGTCCAAGTACAAAGCAGGACTTGAAGTTTGCACCAGTTTCCGTCAGATCCAGTCATCCGAAAAAAATGAATGTAGTTTGTTTGCAACCCACAGACATAAAAACATGTCATGTGTATCACACGTGCCTAGTTACATAATGTGGCAGACACGGGACTCGGGTGCACGAGTCATAAATCATCTTATTTTCTTTATGTCGTATAGTCTGATAGGTGTTAAGTTCAAATTGCACGTGGTCAATGATTGAAGCTGTGTATTGCATGTTGTCTTTAGCAGACAGACAGGCAGACATATAGGTGTGAATAAACCAGACACTGAGCTTTCTCTGTGACAGAGACTGCTTACCACAATCAACAAGGTTTTTGACGTAACGAGTAGATTATGTACTTGTTTGTGTACACAACCAAGATTAGACTACTGCTCACGACCTCAGACGCTGGGCATGCATACTGTTTCAAGCTCCGCGAACCTATTCACTGCGCATGCGTTATGGACGCAGCGCAGCAGAGCTATTGAAACCAGTTTTCCCCCCAGCGCTGGGGGGAATTTAGTGAAACGTTTGAACTCCGATTTCGCGGGCTTTTTTTTTCATCGCGTTTTTTTCAACTTTATAGGTTGAATTGGCATTTTTTATGATTTGTTTCGGTAAGTGCATACCGAAAGGTATCAGAATCTGCAAAGTTGTGTTTTACGTTGCATGTGACCTTTAAGCAACGTTGCGCATGGATAGTCCTTGTCTGAATATCCACATTTTGCAGCTTTACCCCAGCGAGTTTCTAGGGCTTCAGTCCTGCCCCGCGACGAAACACATGTGAAACATGTAGTCTCACCCTAGGCATGTGAGCATGTTCACAAGTGCCTCTGTTAACCCAGCAGAAAATGGGTACTCGATGGGATAAATCCTGTGACGAATAACCTTTCAGCACTCAGCAGGCAGCTTGGGTTAACTGGGCTGATGACAATCAGAGAGTGTTTTCCGCGCCGTTTACATCGTCTGGTGGAAATCAGGCGCAATACAAACCTATCACTATTGTCATCGTTATCCAGTGCTGACACTCGGGACACGACGACGTGATGTCGTGATTGCTTGAGTAAAATCTCCAGCAAACATTTATCCTGTCAGCTTATCGTCATGTAACGTTTACGTACAACGTCACACTGCCGATACTTCGTAAAAGGGTTTGACTGTAGGGTTAGCCTAAAATATTGTCGATATGACTTACAGCTTTAACTTGTACTCACTCACACATTAGAAGGGTTGGATTGGGCACGCGTCTTTTTCCACCATACACAGAACACGCGGTGTGACACGCCATCGCGTCTACCAGCCTCATCGATAACGGCAGCGACAGCAACAACAAGTAGAACCTCGTGATGCGTCAGCTGATACTATTCCACACACTATATCGTTATACTGATGCTATCACACTAATCCAATTGTCTGCAACTGGTTAAGCCAGGTCTACGCACGGAATATTTGTCGTGGACGTTTGGGCTGAATGCCACATGAATATATATTTTGAAGCAAACACGAACAGATGTGCACAACTTGGTGCAGTGGCCTCCTCCACAACGGGAAGGGCGGTTGTTAGGAAGACCTCTCTGAGATAATGGTATAATATCAGTGTAAAAAGTAGCGAAATTGCGGAGGCGCAAGCTTAATTACTGCCGTTCGGAGAATTGTGTTTTGGGTATAATTGATGCTTCTTGAACACGTCTTCATCCTTCTTGCACGATAGAGTCATCCCGAAGGGTGCCCTTAGGTTACAGTAACAATTCAATCTTCCACTGCACGTTAAAAGTCTACCTAATGTAGTGATTAAAAAAGAGAAATTGCACGCTTTTACAAGGATAGTGACGTGAAGAGGGAAAATGTGTTTTATGTGTTTGTATGTGTCTTCTCAAGCCGTTGCCGTATCGTAATGTGTCTAACTCGAATGCACGCACACACGCACACCACAAAATGAGTGAGTTATTTTTTAGTTATTGGTCTCAGTAACATTCGATTAATGTCATGAAGTGGGGACACCGGAAATAGGCTTCGCACATTATATATATTTGGGAAATCGAACCCATGTCTTATACGCAGTACGAGCGAACGTTTTAAGCAGTAGGCTTCGACACAACAGTGTATATATAGTCAAATCCCGATGGTTCGAATCTTAAGCATAACTCGAAGTACCTGTCAGTCCCTACGATTCCCTGCTATAGTTGTCATCGTTTAATGTCAGGTTACAAAAAGGCATCACAAAGACATTACAGGCACTGCACACTAACGCATCACACACACACACACACACACACACACACACACACACACACAGCCGTTATACACCTGCGACATGCTCACAGTGCACGCGTGACACAGCAAAAGCATACACACATTCCACCTATACACACGCAATAGACGCTAACGTCAATCGCATAAACATGCATACGTTACACACATCACTGCCATCCAACAACTGCATTACAGATCACACGCCAAACACATTTCACACACGTACACATACATTCATATACTGAGTTTCAACTACGCACACTGGCTTGTATTACACAAACAAATATATATATATATATCCCTGAACAGTTGCCTTGCAAACCACGCCAAGAAGACACCAACTACAACTTGGCTTCTGAAGAATGGCAACCAAGTCGATGGCAAGTTGATTATTACGTGTTCTGACGTTTTTCGCAATCAAAGATGAGATCATCAGTGCTACTCTTAGCAATTACTCGGCACAATAATTTAATAGAAAGTATCTCATTTCAGTGCACTAAGTACGACGTATAGACACAGCCTTATTGGCCTCTCTTTGATCTTAGATTAAGTAATATGTGTGTCATAGAATCGCACTATCTAATATATGCCTTAATCCGATTATGATCTCATTAGCTTCTTTACCTTTGCACTTTGTGGAGTATTAAAATACCCCTGGTATCCTTCATTCGAAGTGTGCATGGACCTTATAGTCAGTGGTCATTGATCTGATATAAACATCTTCCATGATAATATACAGAATTGCATGCTTGAAGCCCAGTATTGACCGTGGATTCGATTCGCTAAGTATCTCCGATTATATCTGTAGGTTTCTCGTGCTTGCGTGCGTCGGTTTCATAATGCTATTTATTTAGCAGAATATTGTTTAAAACCATTCTCTCGTCTTTGATATCAGTGTTACTACGCTCCCAAATTAGCCGAAAATTATGTAGCACTATTTTTCCATTTCTGATATTTCGTATTCGAAAATGATATGATACTTTTCGTCCGTTAATGATGTCAGTTTTATAACTCTTCCCAAGGTCTGAATTCTGTGTAATAATATCCCTCCATTGTTGATATCTTATTACGCTGTCACACGTTACCGAATGATAAATGAAAATATTCCTCATTACCGTTCTCTACATCTACATGAACCATGAACCATTATAATCATCTCTGTATATATTTGAACAATCACTTGATAATCTGGCATATATAATCAAGAAATTCTTATCTACATCACTGAATGCTCCACAAATCCACTGCTACATGGCAAATACGAAGGGCGCTGTTGCACTGGGGAATGCAAATACCTATGGTAAATCACTCTAGACTATCCCAGTTTACATTCTCGCCCTTAAGGACTAGAACAGGAAGAGCGTTTACTCGGACTATTCACATGGCTTGGCTGCAAATATTAATACAGTCAAGGTAAATATGATTTTGGTCCCACACTGGCCAATATCTGGTGAAAATCCATCATTTTCATTATCACGGGTTATTTGGGTGACGGGTAATCCTTATCCGTATATCAAACAAAAATATGATTACCCAGATAATTCTGGCCTGCATAGATCATTATTTTTCCGGCAATAGGCAAGGTCTCTATATTACCATAATGACGCAGGTTTTATTTCAATACAGCTTTACCATGCATGGACATTTGGGTTAATCTCGTTATATTAAAAGCTCGGAAGAGCTGGTGCTTTATTTAATAGCCAAGACAAGCTATAAACAGCTTTGACTTGCCGAATTATTCGATTTACTGTACAGGCAATTTTATTTCATGTGAAATCAATTGAGTGGTTGCCTTAACGGGACGACTGTTTACATGGTGCCTTCACCAACAATGCAATATCCAGCCATTTGCCTCGGCTGCTAGGCTCGTTGTTTAGTGACTTAATACACGCTTAGGGACCTTTATGAATTTGGGAATTAATGCTGTCATGGCACATAATTCATACCTGTCAAGTGGTTTGGCAAGTTGAATTATGGCTTTAATTTTCAGCCGGGTTAGGACTATTAGCATTACTTTATCCATTAAAGCATATTAATTGTATGGAATCAAATTCACATGTCAAAGCCAATGACATAATGTTTATTTATATGGAACTGAGATGAAAAGGGGTTTAACTTCGGGTTATACTCCAAGCTCCAAGTCGTATCTAATATCTTTAAACCAAAGGGCCAGGCAAGGAAGCAACAAGCACCATTTTAACGTGATGTGAATGGGTATCATTCAGCGAAACACCGTTGTGTCGAACTTTCACGTCTTGACCTTACTGCTCCTTCGAGGTTAAGTCCCTCATTATTCCTTATATAGCCACCATTTCCGGATGTGTTGAACACTGGATAACTCGAATCACTTAAGCAGGTCAGGTGTTGGCTTGCCAGGTAATATTAATAATCTCGGCTATTGAAACATTTAATAAGTGGCTTTCATGTCATCACAGCTATTGCCAATATGGATCGAAATAGCTTTGTTTTTTGTTGCTTAACGCTATAAAGAGGCGGTCTGCAAATTATCCAACCTCGACCAGACAATCCATTGATCAACAGCATGACCATCGATCTACTCAGTTGAGATACGACTGCGCCAAGTCAGCGAACCTGACCACCCTTTTGCAGGAAGCATGACTTACAGGAGAGCAATTCTAACCCAGGTCTTCACGGGTAGAAACGAAATAATATTGTTTTATAAATGGTTCTCATGACGGCTTAAACTACTGCAACCTTCGAATCTGTATTGTCTTTAAAGTCTTAAAATCATGTCAGTTCGGAATCAACAAGTCAAAACCTACTTAAAGTTAAAACAAAAAAAACAAGCCAAGGTTGGGTTTAAAAACACCGCTCAATGACGTCAAGAAAATGCACTTTGAAAAGATCACATCCTTTAACATACTGATGTATAAGACATTTCTCTATAGCCTACATGCAAAAGGTTGGCACAAAATCATTTTGAAATATGATGCATCGTTAAATAGGAACTTACGTGAAACAGAGAAGCGAACTTACAATGGAGAGACATTACTCGATCGATTGGAAACAACACCTGTAAAATACAAAGGAATGTATATATATATTTTAAAATGTACGTCATGTTGTTAATGTCATAAGCATGATTGACAGTTAAGGAATAATGTTAATTGCGTGTATAAAATGTATTGAGAAAGTCATTACTGCCCACGTAAACCTGGACAAATCACATCAGTGACCAGGCGGATGTGTCAAGTCCAAAGAAAAAGCAGCGTCGTCGAGAAAACTGAAAATGGTCAGTGGGTGTGACTTGTTGTTTCCTTGTCTGGAGCTCGGCATTAATGGGCTAAGGCAATGGTCAAAACCAAAGTAGGGATTATATAGCGAGCTGGAACATATGGCGGAAGTTAGATGACAAAAACACTGAGTGAGTGAGTATTTGAGTGAGTTTAGGTTTAAGCCGATCGAAATATGTCATCGTAGCCCAATTGCGTAGATCGATGTCCATGATGTTGATCACTGGATTGTCAGTTCCAAACTTTCAGACCGGCACCACAAAGATCGAATATTGCTGATTGCGGTGTAAAACTAAACTCACTAACTAGCTTGCAGCACCCACCATACATTTTGCATGAATTTATTCAGTTACAGAAGGCGTGCTTGTTTGATTACTGGCCACGAGTGTTCAAAATATTATGATATATAGTTTCAACAGTTATACATTGAAACTGGAATCTTTTCCACAGATAATCGATATTATGTAGGTAATCTGGCGCTGCAATTTATATTGACATTGACGTCGGACGTGACCCAATAGACGTCCCCTATTTATGGGCCGACGCGTAATATCCTGGGGCTTTGATTTTCGTTGCAGACATAATGTCATCAACAGTGACCTTGCTTTACTTTGATCTGAACATACGACGTGGTCAGTGATAGTGATTGCAATTACTGCTTATTTCCTTCATAACCATTTCAGTTTTTGCGTTGACTGAGTTAATCTATCAGATGAGTATCACGGTACGTTTGCAGTACGTTCGTACTCAGCTAAAAAACGCACCCTGCCCTTTTCCTCAGTTACACACCATACCCGTATATGGCATATCCCTTCACTTCCCATCTCATCAGAAGTGTATTGTCATTTATACCAACGTCGCATGGCACCGAATAGTCACACGCATAACACCCAATGCGCCGCACCACACCAGACAGTAAAGCACCGCACCGCACCGCACCGCACCGCACCGCACCGCACCGCACCGCACCGCAACGCAACGCAACGCAACGCAACGCAACGCAACGCAACGCAACGCAACGCAACGCATCGCACCGAAGCTTCTGATCTTATACACTGAATATCCTCATTGCAGCGAAAGTGAAGAAATCCTGCGTCATGGATGGATCCACGTACCATGACGGAGAGCAGTTTAAACCTGATTGCAAACGCCTGTGTACGTGCCAGAACGGTTATTATGGCTGTGTCAGTCTGTGCCCCCAGGAAGACAGCAAGCCGTCCCTCAAGAACTGCAAGAACCCTGCCCTCCTCCCTGTCCCGGGCAAATGTTGCAAGGAGTGGACTTGTGACAAGTTAGAGGACTTCGCATACAGGGACAGCTCCATGGCGCTGGAGAGCCAGAACCTTGTCATGCACAATCCCTTTTTCTGTAAGTATCCATGCACATGTTTTGCGGGATCTGGTAATGCACAGATCCTTTGTTTGTAACGACCTGTACTCATATTCTTTGTAATGTTCTGACCATGTGTAACTATACGTATTAATGTTCTGTTAGACCCGTGAAGATCGGGGTAGAATTGATCTTCAGTAACCCATGCGTGTCGTGTGAGGCGACTAACGGGGTAGGTAGTCAGGCTCACTGACGTGACTGACACATGTCATCGTATCCCAAATGCTTATCACTGCCTTGTCTGGTCCAGATTCGAAAATGTACAAACCGACGCCATGTAGCTGGGATATTGGTCAGTGCGGGGTAAAGCTAAACTCACTCATATTCTGTGGGACCTGGTCATGCACGTAGCGTTTTTTGAAAATATACAAAACCATGGTATGTGGCAGTTTGAAATATACAAATCCTTTGTCCTACCGGGCCATGTAATGTACAGACCCTTTGTTTGTAAGTATCCTTTGTTTGTAAGTTGAGGCCTTGTAACGTAAAACTCCTTTGTTTCTAACAATCCACGGTATTGTTCTCTATTGTTCTTTAAGGCCTCGTAATACACAGACACCTACGTAAACATACTGTTCTTCTGTGGTTCCTTGTCTTGCCACAGACTCCCTGTACGTGTTAAAGACCAAATGTTCTGCAGCATCTTGTCATGTACAGACACTGTTCGTAAGTGTCCGAACAAGAGTGAGTGAGTGAGTTTAGTTTTAAGCCATACTCAGCAATAATCCAGTTATATGGCGGTGATCTGCAAATAATCGAGACCGGACCAGACAATCCAGTGATCAACATCTTGAGCATCGATCTGCGCAATTGGGAACCGATGATATGTGTCAACCAAGTCAGCGGGTTTGACCACCCGATCCCGTTTGTCGCCTTTTACGACAAGTGTAGTCGCCTTTAATGGCAAGCATGGGTTTGTCCGAACAAGAGATCCGTTGAGCCTTAACATGTAAACAATTTCTATTTATTCTCTGAAGTAAAGTAGTATGATACCTTTCATGCTCACATGCTCACATTTTTAAGCATTCTTGACAGGACATTAAAGCATGATCATGTAAGTCTTATACCCTATTGCATATAGGAACTTTATCCATTGTTCGGGTATTTTTTGTCGTAAGGTGAGGTTGGGTAGCTGAGCGGTTAAAGCGTTCGGTCGTCACGTTGCTGACCCGGGTTCGGGTGATAGCGCTGGGTTGTTACTAAACGCAGTGTAAACCTAAATTCAAACTACTTCTCGTTCGCAATAACGACACATTTTGCACCTGCTGATGACATCCTGTCTATCCGAAACGTAAGTGAGGCAAACATCAAAGGCATTCTAAGAAAGGAGGTGCATGCCTACTGTTGTCATGGCAAAACGATAAGTGAAGAAAACAAAGAAAATAACACATTTTCTACAACGAAACTAACGATGTCATTTCAGCCCCTCCAACAATGACAACTCCAAAGCCAGCTGTGATAACGCCGCGCTGTCACTTGACGTCAACAAACTGGACGCCTTGCTCTGTAACCTGTGGCGTGGGCGTTTCTGTCAGAGTCATCGCGGACATTATCAACTGTAAAGCAGAGCAGGAACGCAGAGTTTGTTTCCTCAGGCCTTGTGGCGAAGAGGTGTCTACTCTGGTAATTATGACTAGCTTTTTAGTCGACGAACATATGCGAAAATATCAAAGAATCGCTTTGTACCAGTTATATAATACATAATATGAATCTCTGCTAAACTGAAGAATGTAACATTAGCCAATGAGAAGATGTGCTAATTTATGAAGGTATATCAAAACGTAGTGAGGGTCACCAAGAGAATGATATAAATGCCGCTGTTTTTATGTTCTGTTTTCCTACATAATATTGGTTTTCTATGTACCAGCCTTTGTTTGACTCGTTATTGTGTGTCCCCATGAACGCAAAATCTGCAATATTTGCATCACAACCTTCAGGAAACAAAATATGCAAGAAACATTTTGTATGTTTGATGTAGGTAAAAGTCCGCTAATATCAAACGTATTTATTAAAGTCACTTTAATGCACTGTGCATAAAATGCAAATTGAAAATACAATCGCTTGCGAAAGTGACACCCACCCACCCCCTTCCAAATGACTTCATCATAAGGACATAACTGATTCTGATGTTTTCACTATTCACACATGATGCCAATGGTTAAGCTCAATACTGAAGCGTCACCCAAGTGTCAACTCCCAATATATTGTAAACAGTGCCAGCTTGAATATCTGGACACAATGTTCGTGAAAGATCAAAGTGGGGTGTCCTTAAAACAGCCCAGGCCTAAATCTGAATCGCGCAATCCTAATCTTTGGCTGTTGATTATGACGGGAATATAAACAGACAGACAGACAGAATACATTCAATACCATTTTGACCACATTTTATACGATATTATCTGAGGACATACCATTATCCAGGAGGTATCAGTTGACATGTTGTTTTCATTTTCTGCAATTATTTTAGAAATATTAATAACTACTATGCATTGTGATGACTCATATCTCGAGAACCACATTACCCACAGATGTGAAACTTTTTGATATGGCTTTGCAAATGATCCCTTCACAACAAAAATGAAAAATGGACATCGAGAATATAGTTAGGTTCACTACCACTACTTTTTTGATATCCCCTCATATCAGATCTGATGTATATTAAACAGTTGATCTTCCCGGATGTGTTTAGGGCGAATGAACAGAATCAGTAATCTTAGTTGCAATAGTTGAGCTAAAAGTATCCTGCAAAATTTGGTATATATGAATTACTGATAAGGACAGTATAACATTTATAATACATCTAAACACACATTATTTACACTTATAATTAGAGCATGCGCGAATGTGTAAATAGTGTTTATCCGCAGATATGATGGTATTCCTATCAAATCACGACAGTTACCATACATGCAGTCATAGTAACCAAGTCGCGTGAAAACAGCCAAAGAAAACGGATATACGACGAGAACTTTCAACAAGCGGATCCTGTTACCACCAACGGACACAAATCTGCTCACTTACCTACGTCGTTTTAGGCAGGGTGATCAGCTTGAAATCCCCACCACAGTTCGTATTTTAAAAACGTTGTTATAATGTTCAAAGAGATAATTAACGTTGAAATCATTTGGCAATTACAATTAATAGCATTCCTTTGAAAAACACGTCTAAATTGACAGAAGATGTTGGTTTTATCTTATGCTGTCCACAGCGAAATTCGATATGTATTCAGTGTGAAACTGAGGTTTTGCTTTTCTCAAACAGATGTGCACTTACTCTGTTTGATGTTTCGAGAATGTCCCGAGAATAAAGGATTAAACCCCTTTAACATAATTGCTCAAGAATAACAACGCAATCCCATATAATCCCCACGGCCTTAACAACCTGAAAGAAGATGTGACGTATTGAGGAATTTGAAGTTGAATGACATCCTCTTCTTTGATAATCTTCGCCGGTCTTTTAATCAGCCATAGCGTATGATCAGAAAGTTCATCAAATTATCTGCTCAATTTCATTGCCACAAGTGCCTATTTCCAAACCAAAGCTGTGTCCAATTTCTTCCACTTACAATTTCGTCCAGAAAATTACCTCAATTTCCCAGTCGCCTAGCCGCCATGATGCAGTTAATTGCTTGTTTCTTCCGTCCATTAAGGAACATATTTTAAAAAGGCGTTAATGCATATCCGCTAGGCTACTGATCTTTCACTGTCAGCTGCAAAACGAGAGCTCCGTAAGTGGTTTAAAAACACCCCTCCTGGATGTAAACATTTGGCGCCATTTGACGTCATTACTCTCTGAAGCAAGACAATGTCTTCCTTGTAGGTTTTAAAGGTTGAGTTATCTTTCCCCGAAAAGTTACCTTCAATATTCATTATTATGATTGATATCATGAGCAACGAACAACGGGTCAGGATACGGTGTCATGCTAACGAGCTTGATCACCTCGGTTCATTAGTTTGGTTCATGCAACAAACATAGGTTCCTGAGACTGATGACCAGTTCTAACCCTTACTCACCACTGACTCATTCCGTTGTGAATGACTGAGCATTGTCACGGCTGGGAAGATACAAATGTCCGCTTTAACCACTGCACCATCGGGGCTATCCCACCGCCTACTCCTGATACATCAGCAAGGCAAATGTACGAGTATAGCCGGCTCTTTCTTTTGCAAATATGTATGCTTAAACTAAAAGTAAGCGCTTATGTTTTTTTGTTTGTCTCATGTGTTTGTTGTGTTGAATGTCTCATGTGTTGCACTCTGTAATAGTACAGCTATATGACGACAGCCTGTAAACACTCTAGTTTAGTCATCAGAATGATTATTGAAGTAGAAATAGTTTTCCAGAATACAACTTTTACGCAGCAGTTCACAAAAACAAGTACCATTTATTTCGAAACATGTGAATAAGTCATGCTGTGGGGTATTTTAGAGAAAGAAAGTCAGGCATCGGAAACTGATTGTTACAGCAATACGGTATAGGGTTTCTTATTTCGTGTCACGACATGGCTGCAATATTGCCGATGTGACGTTAAATATTAACTCACTCACTCATTCCTAATTCGTTGTGCATACAGTGCACACTTGAACAGCGTCATGGCCATCTAAAGTCAGGTCCTTGAGATGTTCTGAAAGGAAAATGTTCTCTTGGTCTTGTGTTTGGGTCGTTGTTTATAAATATTATAGACCTGACCTTTGGGATCTGCCCATGTACATTCTTCATATAAGTCTAAGCAATATGAAACATATGTGTTCTAACAGTTTCATATCAAAGAGAAAAATGATTCTGTCGCAGTCATTGTGGACAACATTCAGTCAATTCCGTGGGATAATTCAGAATATACAAGCTCACAATACGAGTTTCCGTCCACCTACTGGTTTCCCCGTGATAAGAAAAGAACCCACAGAACCATTCCCCAAATGAACCCCGTTAAGTATATTGAAAGATCAGACAGCTATTACTATAACGCCTGTCTGATGGCCTCTCACAAATTTTCCACCTGACATTGCCGAGAAAGAAGAATATACGATTTCCCTTATTAAACTCCGCGGGCGACACCGAAATAGTATTGCACAATATCAATGGAAAGGTTAATTAATGACAGTCCTACTCCATACGTGCATCACTTGACAAACCGACAAAGACCAACACAAGTGGGAAATATCACGACTATATTTATATTGAATACACGGATGACAGGTTTTACTGTAGGTCATCTTGGGCAACCATTTCACCCTACTTTTTGCATCAACAATATATGCAGGTAAGATTTGCTTTTAATGACAGATGACAAATCCTACATAAAACATTTCGGAATTCCTAAATCCTGGGGAACTTTTGCCTGTCTCATGACATTTCCTTTGCTTTTTGGTCGCCATATACACATATGATCGGTTTTGCTGTTGGTAATATTGGGCAACCATACAACAGCATACAACAGCATACAACAGCTTCGATTTGCCTGAAATGACAGATGACATACCCTATTTAAGCCTTATTTAGTTTTGGAAAAAATAGTTTTGGTATCCTAGGCACAAACTGAAACGACGAGTCCTCAATAAGAGATCACATCCGAGTAGACACATTACCGAACAGTTTGAACACGTCTTGAAGTTGGCAATCACTTGACCATGCATTTATGAAGCGCACCAGACGGACGGAATTTATTAGAGTCACTTCGAATCCAACTTGACTTTGCTATTATCCGTGGTTTGTCAGAATCTAACAGTTCTCTTAACACAGTTTCAATTCACAGAGTAAACTGTGTTCCGAGTGTTATTGTTCCGAGTGCAAACCGTTTTGACCAAATACATGCAGTCTATAAAAGCATTCCGTAATCAAAAGACTGATTCTGCCCTCCTAATAGTAGAATGTCCTAAGCATATTTTCATGCATCACTTTGAGACAATACCTGAAGGTCGCGAAAAGGTGAACGCTTGTGGCACCTTTCGCAAAGCCATTGAAATATATCATCTGCCATGGAACCCTTGAAGATTCGGGTTAGAATGGAGAATCTTCAACAAACATTGCTTGTCCTAAGAGGCGACTAAGGGGATCGGCTAGTCAGACTCCAATCATTGGTTGACATGTCATCATATCCCATTTGGGTTCCGATGTTCATGTTGTTGACCACTGGATAGTCTGGTCCAGACTTGATTGATTACTTGATTGTGCCATTTAGCAGGATGTTGCTGAGTGCAGTGTTAAACAACAACGAACCATCGAGCATCTGCATGGTAAATGGCTGGTGCTTGACCTCATTGGAGGCGTAATTTGTAATTAGTAATCAGTGAAATATTCGATATGTCAACGGGAACATTGTTCTCCTAAACGATATCTATTCCATTTTACCTCAGCTGTGAAACAAAGGTCCTTCTTAGTTCGCTTAACACGCCACATCACAATATGTGATTTAAAGAGCGTTGTTTACCTTTTAATTTGGGTTCGTTCGTGCTGAATGAGTGTTTTTTTTACAAAATGAGATGAGATTTGATCAAACTGGAATGCATGTGTACGAGACAGAATGCACACGCTTGATCTCAACACCGTGGCCGTTCCTGTGACCTTTTATTCTGATTATTTCGCCCTGCAATCACTCCACTCCCAGGAGATCCATACACAGATGTGTTTGACGATCTCATTCAAACATAAACTGATTGCTTGGTCGATGGTAATCGGAATCTGAAATAATTTGGTGTCTTACATGAAGATGTGGTTCTGGCACGCAGGGAATTATTCTTGTGGTGTTATTGTTCTAATGAAGGACATCATCAGATTAACATTACACCCAAACCGCCCCGCGTGCTGGATTGCGGTTTCAAAACACATAACACAACAATATCTAGACATTGTGTATTTCCATGTATATGTCCTGGAAAGCAATTAGTATTTTGTTGTAGTGTATCTTGTTACTGGTATTGCTGCTCTGGGATACAAATTGACTGGCGTAAAAGAATGGCCTAGATATTTCCCTAAAGCCATTGCATATATTTTCTACCATTCTCCTACAGTGTAATGAGGGACATGGGCCACATTTGAGCTATGGTTTTTATCGGCATTAAAATGTTTAATTAGCGATTATGGTATTATGGTATGGCATTATAGCGATAATGCCTTTCCCGAATATCATTTTCAGTGATTTCAAGTGTTCATCTCTAGCTATCATTTTGCCCTTTACACCAACAGAAATATGTATTTAGAATAGCATGAACTGGGTATTCTTTTCCGCTGGCAGTTTCAATTTACCTCAGGTTTGTACGTGTGAACTGATATCCCGAGTGTGTGCGTCCAATCACACACATAACATGCTGGTGAGGACGAGGGTGTCAGGAACATTCCCTTCAGACCACCATCCGCATTGGTTCTGCCAACCTGCATCTGCAGGGTGACGAAACATAAAGCTTGGGAGACAATTATGTTTGCTCCAGTGACATAACATGGGATGTCATTGGTTTTGTCATTTAACACTGGGGATGTAGCAAGCTGCTTCGAAGGCTTGACGATTCAATCACATTGTGACCCAATCACTCATAGATAATGCGCTCTTGGGATTGTTATTTTCATGTACAAAATTGGACTCCTTCATAAACGAACATTGGCATCATGATAGCCTTGTGTCTATTGAGCGCTTTTTCTCGCTAGACATACTTTAATGTTGCACCGAATTCCCCTGTTTCCCCGACACCACATTGCAAATAAGGATTCTCTCGCTACGACGCACATTTCATTCACGGTCCACGTGAGGAGGCAAGACAACCGGTGCCCCCGAGGATTCCGTGGTCAGATGCCCATTACGTACGAAGCGAAAATAAGAACTCCGATACCACAGGGTGACAAAAGAATCGGTCTCCGCGGGGAAGGTAGATTACCACTCGACAAAAGCCTCCTCGGAGAGACTACATTGATGTGGCCGAGGGAAACAGAGATTCACCCTCTGCGTTGTGTAAATGCCCCTTAACGATCGCTTCCTCGGGCATCCATTACGAATCATGCCCCATATTGTTTTATTGACAGATATGAGGGATATGAATGATGATAGAGTTTTCCCGTGACGTTCTCAAATGAATATATTTTTTTCAATTCGTTCTTTTAAAAAATTATTTTTAGGTGATCATATGATTCGAATTCTTTTCCTGCTGGTGAACAAATATTAATTTTCGCTATCCGTTTCTTAGTGTTTTGTTTCCTTAATTATAAATGAGTCATTATTTTCATTTCCAGTCTTTTCTCTCATGTTCAAATTCCGTCATGTGTCACGCAAAGCTGTTAAAATTCGTACAAGATTATATTCAAACTGGTGCAATACGTTTTAAGGACGTTGTGGTCTTTTTAGATAAAGATTTGGGTGTGTGTGTGTGGGGGGGGGGGTGGATGGGGGAGGTCCTGATTAGCTGAACTAACCCTTTGAGCCTGAAAATATATGAATTTTACAGAAGAAAATAAAATGTAACAGAATATTCAGTAGTTTCGTGTGGCGTTTTACATTACAGAAAGGAACCCGTGCATATCCGGGTTTAAACTGATCCTCGTGATCAGCAACTCATGCTTCTCGAAAGAGACGATTAACGGGACCGTTGGATGACGGTCGGTGTCGTGGTTGACATGTCATCGTTTCCCTGTTGCGTAGTCTGGTGCTCATTATATCTATCACTGGATAGTCTGATCCTTACTTACAAATCATTATCATATTGTGATTACTGATTGTAATATCCAATATTCAACAAACAAACCGGTGTACAGAGAGTCTCAGTCCACGAAAGGGAGTTCGGTCCTAAATAACAAACGAACAGAAAGACAGAAAAGAAGAGCAAAGATAAGTGTAAGACCATTAGGCTAGTCTTTCAGATCATTTCTTCCCTCTGGATGTCACATCTTCATTACAGACACAAGCTCATGATTATGTACGCATACAAAACATGAATAAGTCAATTTAGGACTATAAACTGTACGTCATTCAATCTATATCGTGAAGCTCCAGAAACTAGCGCGAATAAGCCCATCCTTGTGAAATCTCCTCCTCTGATGGCATCAGATCAGCATTCGGAACTCCTCGGTGCTGATCATTGATTCCGCGAGACCTCGGATCACATTTGGGCAAACATGATATTGATTTTGTTTCAAGACGGACTAATTGTGTTTAATTTGTGTCGTAAGAATGTCACATAATCCTCTCCGCGTGAACCGAGCACCTGTCGACAGTGAAGGTTCGGTTCGAAAGCGCCCCAAGATCGATGGTCAAGATTGTGGAATGGACGTTATATTTGCGCATTGAGAAAAACATGATTAGAGGGATTGAGTGCTTTCTGGGAAGAGCTGGGATTTGGGTCTCAGTTTCAATATCAATAGTATCGATGCTCTTTTGCGATGTACTTGAATGTTAAGGGTCAGTAGTGTTCTGAACTGACGTAAATCAGGGGAAAGGTTCCTGGAAATCTAGACGTGAATGTTTTATGGAATACTGTGTCTTCAGCCTTGGATTTACCGTCGAATATTGTATTTAAGAATGCACGGAAAATATCGATTGACATAGAAGTAGGCAGAGCGCTGGTGTACGACAGTGTGTCGATGTTATCTTTCAAGGTCTAAAATGTAAAATCGTAACATTTTATAAAAATAGAATCTAGCTGTCTATAGTCGAACTCGCCATATCGTGCGAAATAGTGGTATCATGGTAAAGGTGGCATCTTTTACCGGCACTTTGTTTTCCTCGAACAACGTTCGAAGGATGGATGGTTTTTTGTTGAAAGCCGCACCCAGCAACAGTTTAACTATATGACGGCGGTCTGTAAATAATCGCGTCTCAACCAGACAATCTACGCACTTGGGATACGATAACCAAATCAACGATCCTGACCAGGTTACTGACCTCTTACGAAAAGTATAGGTAACTGAAGACAAGTTGTCTTTCTTCACGGCTTCTACATATTGTCGAGGCATGACGGGACTTAACCGAAGGTGTTAAACATAGACAGAACTACTGAGAGAACACGGGAAATGGGCCCACTTTGGGGGTTATCGAACCTGGCACATCGGCTTGACAAGGCTACTCTTCATGGATTAGGAATGATCGAATGACAACCCCATTAAAAACAAAAATCCTAAAAAGAACTGAATACATGAAAGAATAACTCACAGAGGTTATTGCCGTTGTTAACATTGTCAAAGCTTTTGCGTGCATTACCATTCCAACAAAGGAACAACTTTGAGTGAGTGAGTGAGTGAGTTAATATTTAACGTCACATCGGCAATATTGAATTCTTTAACACTGAAAAGGATTATATGTATATTATAAAAACCTGTCGACAAAGGACAGTAAAACAACTAGAGCATCACGATTTGAATTAAGACTAGTGTGGAAAGTCAAAACTGGAACGACTTTGAAACATGTATATCATGAGTTAGTGTCAATATAAAACGTGCATGGGCAATATTTCAGCTGAGCAGTTGCGAGCACAGTGAACACATTACAAAACTGTTTCCAAATGATTGTACTATAGTATCATAGATTTTGACTTACAAATAGCAGGGTTTATTTTATAAAAGGATATCACTATAAAGAACAATAAAATACAGAAACGGGTCACAGATCGTCACAGCAACGTAAGATAGATCCCAACACCAGGGACCATGGAGGCTTACAGTACATTGGACCCCAGCTGGATTTACACCATTCAGCCGTACATTAACAGAACCCATATTCTACAATTAAAACAGTGATAGATACCATAATAATTTGTAACCTCTCAGGAGGCCATTTTTTTATATCTTTATGATCCTTCAACTCTCGTTGAGGGCAGAGCCACAATCTATATCCAATAAGAGTGAGTGTGTGAGTTATCAATATCACGACGGAAAACCCAAGAAATGGGCTTCACAACCAGTACCCATGTGGGGAATCGAACCAGGCTGTTCGGCGAGGCGAGCGAGCGTTTTAACTATTACGCTACCCCATCATATACTACCAATGTATACAATACATCACTTCACTTCAATTATGAATACACAGTCATACTTAAATGTGAACGAGTTTATTTTGACAGGGTAGTATGTATTTGTTGTAACTGAAGACCAGCACAGTCCAATAGGACATGTTTTTCAGTGCACGTGATTCTTTCATCTCAGGAATACAAATCGAAAACTCCTCACCTTTCAATAATCTATCATGAGTATATTTGCTGTGGCCAATACAGCAAAGTCTCAAATCTGGACTGACGGCGAAAAGTGATGTAACCGGGTGTGGTTTTATTGCACATAAACTGTTTAATATTAATTCTCTGATAAAACATATAAAACCTGTCTTGTAATCGGTATATGGGTATATTGTATTAGAATTATTTTCACAGATTCATTCACTATTTTAGCAACAGAATCGGCTATTGTGTTCCTATGCATTCCAACACGGCTGTGTAACTAACAGAAAGCATCGTTGCCAGTATCACTATCATTACAAAGTTTAATCGTTTTTATTACAAGGGGGCGTTCACATGACAAATTTTAATAGTCTTGGGGCACGAACGTGAATCTGAAAATATCAAACACTGTTTATATTTGGACTGAATATTGATACATTTGGACTTGTTACAATGGCATCTATTTCTGATGTAAATGTGAAAGCTGTTCTCCGGCATTCGCTACAATGTTGCTCTGGACCCAATAATAGTGCTTCAGCTGCGTCACCATCGTTAGATCCATCTGTAAATATAGATTTGTATGGACAATATTTACTTTTTAAATGACATAGTTCATGTTTATACTGTCATTTGTCATATGTTTCTGATTTAGTTTGGTCAGGAGCGGTGGGGTAGCCTGTTGGTTAAAGCGTTCGCTTGTGACGCCGACGACGTGGGTTCAATTCCCAACATGGACACACTGTGTGAAGCCCATTTCTGGTGTCCCCTTGCGTGATATTGCTGGAATCTTGCTAAAATCGGAATACAGCAAAACTACCCACTCTCAATTTGGCCAGCATCATGTCCACCCAAGAAGTAACGAGTTGTCAAAGTGGACTAACGAAAAGGAGATATAGTTTCAATATTAGCAACGGAATTGTGGAATTCCATTTTTTTTTATACAGATCCTCATTAAAGGGCATTATGCACACAGTAGTGAGCAAGTTTAGAGTCATTGCAAAATGTCGTAGAATGATACCTTTCTCTCTCTTTTGTTTCAGGGCCGCAAAAAGTGCACACCGACTACTCGCAGTGGGCAGCGATACAGAGTAGAGTACCAGGACTGCCGGAGTGTGAAAGAATTCAAAATGAAATTTTGTACAAATTGTAAAAAAGACCGATGTTGTTACCCTCAGAAAACCAGGACCAAGTTCGTAGAATTCGAATGTAGTGGTGGCCGACGAGAAATAATGAACTTTATGTGGATTAAGAAGTGCGCATGTGACCGGGAGTGTTACATCCCCAACAAGAAGAAGCGTCATATTTGGGACACTCGGCATTGAACAAAAAGTAAATTGCACATGTCACCAAACTCTAAAGATCATTTCGAACAAACATACGAACATGAGATATTACATGTGCAGAATGCAAAGAAGACATTTTAACATGTTTGAAGCCAAAATTCTTGGAACCAGATTCCCAAGGGATGAGTACCACCTCACCGAGAACTTGTACAGTGGGAATCGAGAACTGATCAATACATTGAGGTATTTCAATCACATCAGACTGGGAAAACCTCAAAGGATTAGTTTACTTAAAGACATTGATGAATAATAAGAAGCCTATTGGAGCTTTGTCAATATTTTGTGATAATCTGAAAGGAAACCAGTCATGTTTGGGAATGGTCCTCTGTTTGTATTGCAAACTATTCCAGTGCCTGAAAATAACAGAACCCTACGTGTTCTTACAGCAAATAGCTTAATAACAGCGACATCGTTTGCTGATATCATCCTGGCGAAGCTGCGCACGGAACATTATTGACGAGTCAGTCCATAACAGCTTTACAGACTTCAAAGCAGTGTGTTGTTAAAACGCAAGCAAAAAACCTTATGACAAAATAATCACAAAATATGATCGATCCAGAAGACTGTCTCATACTCCCACTGCACTCAAACGTTTGTGGTAAGATGCAGATTTCAGCAACTATCTCGATTGTGAGATACAATGACTTCAGCTCCACAACTGCTTGCAATACGAAGTAAGGGGCAGAGGTTGGTCTATAACATAAGCTGCTGCCATAAAGTCTCACAGTTCGTCAGCGTAACTGCTTACACTAAGTAAATGCAAGTAGTTTTTTCCTTTTCAACGCGGACACAATTGGTATTGCTTACGGCGAATAGAACTACATTACGAAGGTAATATATTAACTTGGTGAAGCTCTTTGTTCGAACACACCGAATCCTTGGCAATTGTTTTTGGGAATGTCTGCAAACGGCTGCAAGAACTTCACTCACATCAGGAGCACTTGTCTGGAGCGGTGTCATCACGATCAACGATACTTCTGTGTGGTATCATGTCTGTACATATTCAAGTATTGTCGCAAAAGCTGTTCCACTACACCGTTTGATTTTTGTGACAGTGTAGGAAGCTTTTCATCACGATATTATCAGATCGTGAGCCCAAGACAAACCATTGACGGACCATTAAATAACCTGGTTTAGGAAGTTAGGAAGGGCCGTTTCTGGAGTTTTTGTTGGGAACATAAGCGCTTTTTTGGGTATTGCTTCGGTCCTTTTTTATTTTGTAAAACGCAGGGCAAAACCTTCGTTTTTACATTGTGAAACAAGGTGTAATAATTCATTTGCAAGAGTTGCGTTTCTTTCGTTGTTGAGTATATTAGGCGTATTTAACCTGATGTGAAGGGTAGATGTGAATATCATGTTGTGACGTTATCATAATAAGATCCTTCCAGAAAACTTTAACATAATGGTTAATGTATAATGTCGTGTTTCAGGTATAAGCATACTTTATGCTAGAGATGAATTTCTTGGGTTGACAAGTCCATTTGTGTTTAGAATTGTGAGTGTCATATTTCAGACTGGAAATGTACCAACAAGATCAATATTGATCATTTCCTTGCTGACCCTTCGCATTTAAGAACACACTATATTGCTTTAAGATTGGCGTATTAGAAGTTTTTTAGAAGTTTCATAATAACCTAGTTATCTTCATTTTGGACCAAATAACGCGTGTCTTTTCTTCTCAAATTCAAAATATGCCAAAAGCATTTACGTGAAGAAATGGTTGCTTGGACTAATCACAAGGAACTTGTCTGGCTTCTAGTGAACACGTACTGCTAACATCGGTAGTATATATTAATATTTGTAGCTTTAATACATATTTAGTCCTTGAGTGATGGTTAATGAGTTCGACTTGAACCCAACTGTTGTCCTTGACAATGAAGATCATAAACTACCGAAAGATTTGCTCTGTAAATACACACAAGAATGGTCACGGCGTACTGCTTCTTGAACGCTTGAAGGAACATATTTTGGATTTCTGGAAACTATTTATGTATCAATATACATATTGATCGGATTGTTACTGCAGCTATCACCGTGTGCATCTACAGCACAGCGTGTAAAGGTCGTAACAATATGTGTGTTGAACATGTCGTTGTCATTTAATGACAACGTTTGAATACGTTTGTATATAATGCATTCATAACCAATGATACGCTGTACAATTTGGGAATTGTATGACTTTCTGTTTGGCCTTCAAAACGGATTTGTTTATGCTTGATTCAAACAAATACTTTACCTCAAGTATGGAGAGCAGAAAACGTTGTTGCATGGCTCGCCAAGTGTTATTAACATAACAAAAAGTATGTCAGCACATTGACCTGATTTGTTGTAACATGTTCACCGTTTGTATATTTCATTGTTCGCGATTAGGAAAATTTCAGTTTTATTGTTAATTTGATTTTTCTGGCTTAAACTATTTTTATGAAGATTCCTCTGACCATCCCTCTTTTATATGTGACAGTACAAACACTTGAAAATTACTTTGTCTACCTTTAAGATAATTTGCCAATAAGACAATGATTCCCTGCAAAATGTTGTATATAAAAAAATATTGACTGGCCATGTCATACCATGACGAGGTGTTGATATTTCCCGAGACAAAATGATATTTTGCCCTAGGGCATCGTATAAAAAGATATCGCCCTCGTAGATAATAAGAAATATTGAGTCTTATATATGACATACGTCTGTATAGGTCTGGCAATTTGGACAAAATGTACACCCTCGTCCAGTTTACATGTGCTACGGAAACAAAATACACACAAAACATGCATGCATGCGTACACACACACACACAGACACACACACACACACACACACACACACACACACACACATACAGCATTCACGGGCGTATGTGGCCTGTGCGTTAAAAGGACCTATGTTACTAGTTATTTTAGAAGTCATATATGGCATATATATTTGAATCATGACTTCAAACGTTTGCCTTCATCAGATATATTGCAACAACTTGCATGAAAATATGAGTGTTGTGTATTGGCTGTTAACTGAAGGTACATGTATATAATATTGACATACACATTATATATAGCACATGTCGTAAGTACGAGTTCCATACTGTTTGTGTGTTATTATGTTGCTTGATTTAACACAAATGTATTTTTCTTTGAAAATGCATTAACATTCCATTTATTTTTTATACTTATCCCAAGGACCTTTCATGCACTGGCAAGTTTATCTCCTACAGAAAAAAAATATCCATTAGATCTTTGATGATGTTTTTCAAATCAAACTGCAGAAGTTACGTAAAGCATATACATTTTTGTATTCGGGAAACTTCGTAACAAAGTGTGCTTCTTTTATTGTCATATAATGTTATGTTTTAGAGACGAACACGTAGACGTTGGGACACTATTTAATTCGTAAATATGATATTGTACACGTTTTTCTTTATGAAACACATAATTAAACCTGCATGTGAAGGCATGGTGATTAAACTGTTTTCATCTCAAACTATAAACAGATTTCATGGGAACTGAAACATTAATGGAGGTGTGTCCAACTGTCCATTGCATTAGCACATATTAGGTAGAATACTTCATCGTATACACGTGTTTCATGGCGGAATAAAGAATGTATATTCCTCTGCGAGTGATGCCTTCAGATTGTTATGTTGAAATGCCTAACCATGATAACAGGCTGTAACCACGATAACAGGCTGTACGTTGTATCAAGCATATGATGTTCTGTCTGAGTGATATACAATAAATCCATCTCGCTTAACTCTGTTTAATTTTTTGTCTGTTTAAGAAGTTTGTATCTGGCTGAACATGAAGCCTCTTCGTAATAAATTTATGATAAGCGTAGTGCTGTGTGCAGTGATGAGTTCCACTAAACAAACACAATGTACAGTTTGTATGAACATTGCGTGTTGGCACACGTCTACAAACAGAGAATGGCATTTTCACCTCTACCCTGGTGTCGTCACAGTAGTCCAAATATACATTTGTGAAATCGAAATTTTAGCCTGTTTTGCGGATAATTGAGACGTAGTTATCATATAATTGTGCATACACTGGGTTGCTGTACAAGAGCTTCTCATAAGAAGTTCTTTTTTAAAAAAACAAAAAACTGTGTGTTTATTACTAATGTCTATCTAAAGGATCACCTCTATAGATTGGTGACAGGTGAAGATCCGTGTAAGATTTGATCTTGACCATCATCCCATGATTCTTGTAAGAGGCGACTAACGGGATCGGGCGATCAGGCTCGCTGATTTGGTCGACACATGTGATCGTATCATAACTGCGTTGATCGAAGCCCATGCTAATGCTCATGGATTCACTGGTCCAGGATCGACTTTTACAGACAGGTGACATTTTGCAGGAATATCAGTGAATGTGGAACCCAACCAACCAATCACGTTGAACTAAAGGTTGCAATGGCGGTAAATGACAGTAAATGTGAAATATGTATGCACAATGTGCACTTCCAGGGGAAATGTCGGGGATGCTTATTGCCAGGTGTTATTTGTTCAGATGTGACAAAAAATATAGGTCCTGCGAAATCTTGCGTCATTAGCGAAGGTTGTAGTTTCTGTGTCATGTTATTCGTAATCCATGCACCAATGCAGAGAATGAATGTTTGGCATATTTGGACAAGAATGTGAAGACGTGGCAGCCATTAGAGTATTTACTAGCGTACAGCATGATTCGTGTCGTAAAGAAACGTAGGTGACGTCATACAGTATTGATTGCTACTGCGGGACTTCATATATGAAGTCGTTTTATTATATAAAGAGAACAGCTCCATGGCAAATACGGCCAACATGCGGTAAACTGCCGATAAATAGATAATTACCTGAGAATAGGTATTAGGAAAAATATCTTACCTTAGCATCCTTAATTATTACCATACACTGTCACATGTTTACGTGCACAAAATGATTACATTGTTATTTTCTATCACTACTTTGTTGATTCCTCCAGCGTCGTGTTTCTCCCGAGGCAATACCGACTAATATTCATGCAAATAAATAAATAAATAAATAAATAAATAAATAAATAAATAAATAAATAAATAAATAAATAAATAAATAAATAAATAAATTCTAATGCTGTATCGAGGTGTATAACGTAGGTTTCATAGTCCGATATTAAAATATATAGTTGTCTGTTTATGAATATATGTTACCTATCTCAGTGTGGCACTCTCAAATATAAATCTCTGTTCTTCCATTGCCAATTTGATAAAACTTCGTCATTTCCTGCTACACCGTGTGGCAATACACCTGCTGATGTTGGTGCACACAAGTACAAAATCTACTTCCCCATGGCTACATTGATAGACCATCAAATATGAAATCTCTAGTTTGTCATGACTACACTGACAAACCATCATCACTGCCCTGTATCCCATGTGACAGATGAGTACACATACCGATGGTGTGCCTACAACAAATATGAAATCTCTAGTTTCTCATGGCTACACTGACAAACCATCATCATTGCCCTGTATCCCATGTAACAGTACACCTACTGATGTTGTGCCTACAACAAATATAAAAT
Source organism: Haliotis asinina (assembly GCF_037392515.1). NCBI lineage: Eukaryota > Metazoa > Mollusca > Gastropoda > Lepetellida > Haliotidae > Haliotis > Haliotis asinina. Next base: position 30,581,452 of record NC_090281.1, on the reverse strand, counting down.
CTAGTTTCCCATTGCCATGTTAACAAACTGTCGTCACGGTCCTGTATCTCGTGTGCCCCTTTTGATGTACACCGATGTCGCCAAACATCTTGCTATTAATCATCACATATTCAATTAGCAAAACTGAAAAACAACTTTTATCACAACTGTAACACGTCAGTGTCAGTACCTCATATAGACATACACCACATGGACACCACAAGTCCGTGATTCTGTTTTCACATTTGTCCTCATTTGCATAAAGCCAACTCTGATTTGTGCTGGCAATAACAGGTATCCTAGAGTCTTTGCTATGGCTCTCTTTTAGCGTGTTGGGAAAGTGGTTCAAGTAGATGCTGAATCTTGATAATTGGGGTTATCTATTCTTTCTCACGAGACCAGTTCCGAGACAGCAAAATCTTTGAAGTAGAGAAATGTCTATTTTGGGTTCACAGTAGTATCCATTAGGTTTCTGTGCGTCAGTAAGTCTTACCAGTACTACTTTCTTAATAGGTGTACATTTAGTAAAAGTAGCATGTGGAGATGAAAGGCGGCGCCGCCATTGTGACTTTAGTTGATAAGACCAGTGAACAGGGAAATACTATCAGACAGCCAGGGAGAATCAATAGCATCGTATTAATTTCCATGTGTGATATTGTGAGTCCAGCTGGACTCTATATATAGATATAGTAATGAATGAGTAAATTACCAATATCTACGTTCTTAACGGTATTTCTTCATAATATTTGAAAACTGTCAGAAAGGAAGCTGGAGCTGGACAGAATCGGGGAATCGAACCCAGCGGGTCGGGGAATCGAACACTATCCGTTATGACATTAAACGGACGAAACCAACTGGGCCAAATGTGTTCACTATCTGTACTGAAACAGAACAACTGTGCTATGTTATTTGTAACCATCGTCAACTTTGGTTAGAACTAGCAGCCTGGCATCACTTCGATACGGCAATGCCAGGAATTCTGCTTTTCAGAATGCATAATTTAGTCTAAAGGACTTAATGAATAAGAGAGAAGTCAATATTACAGAGCCCCAACATGTTTTCATATAAATGTATTGGACACAGCAACGTCCTTCAAAAATTGTATATCATTCTTTTTGGCCAAACACAGTCACTAGAAGGTAGAACCGGGATACCCGTATAAATAATAAAAAAAATAAACTCGACTAAGTATAAAATCTGTCAGATGGACGTGGTTAAACATCGCCAAATTTAACTTTGCCATTTGAACAAAAGTATCTGGTCTGGTGGAATGTAGGCACGTGCAAATTGCATGAAAAGGCAATACTCCGTTGTACAACACATGGACAAACTTAATGTGGAGCACGGTTTTCATAAACCGTTTGCTATTCATAGGTTTCATCACTGGGAAGTAGGATGTTTTATTTCTTCTCAACACTGCCAACCCAGCTGATTTTGAAAACATTGCGCAGTCTATCATCGACAACATGACGGTGAAGGGATTACCTCCAGACTACTGCCTACGTAGACTGGATATAAATACTAGATAATACGTTCTCATTAAAACATTGAGCAGTATTATGTTATCGAAAAACGTCTTTTTCAAATCCCAAATTAGATACGGATATCGCAAAAATATAAAAGGAAAGAACTTGTGTCTTGTTTGTAACCATCAACAATCTGGGAAAATCTTCATAACATCATTAACCCAAAGTGACCATGTTAGTGGATAAATAGGTTGTACAACGTGAGTATTTGTAGCGTCTGCTTCAGAACTCCTGCCGCCAAAGTAGAAATTGAAATGTCTACCAACAAAACAAGAACTCATAGCTTTCCAATTACTTCCCATTTAATCAGCTCGACCGTTGACAGTTTCGATCATCGATATTGTTCATTTGGTTCTATTGTAACCACTTTGTCTATAGACAAGTATGGTTATTTGGCCATCATGTTGGCAGACCAATTAGGACTCATAGGTGGTACCGGGTGTAGCATCATTGAGGGCGTAAATAGCAAATTTGCTTCCATTTCATGGAATTAATGATGTTCCTGTGTTGTCTTGCTCCTTCACAATGAGTCTAACTGGATGAGCCGTTAAGGCTTCAGAGTGACTCCCTGTGGTGTGGTGTCTCCGGCAGAGTTCAGATGGTCATTAGAGCCCGATTGTATTAGCGTCAGAGACAGTTGAAGGGAAACCAGTGATGAATACGTGTGGTCACCTTCACCTACGAGATGGTGTAGACGTTAGCGCGAGTGGATAATATGTTTGTCACCACAGTTTCGTAAAATGTATGGAGAACTGATGGTCTAGTGAGTGAGTTAATATTTTACGTCACGTCGGCAATATTGCAGCCATATCGTGACGAGAACATACGTGACATAAAAAGGACAGTAAAACCACTAGATTATCACAGTTAGTATTTATTACTAGCGTGGAAACTTACAAACTAATATTATCACTGTTTGGACAGTACAATATGAAAACAGGCCACAGATCGCCAACAGCAGAAGGTAGATCATCATACTAGGGACCATGGGTACTTACAGTACCTCTGCTACCTGCATGGTCCCTAGCTGGATTTACACCATCCCCTCAGTTGCTGGCGACTGTGTGCAAGATTAGCCACAATTTAAAATGACACATATTCTACGACTGAAAAAAGTGGAAGATTAAATCTGACTTCAACTGTTTTGGGACTTACGTACCCTCTCAGGAGGACAATAATTTTACAGTCACTGATGGTCTAAGCTCTGATTTCAGAATCACCTCATTCACCGCCTCAGAACATTTTGTTTCCTATTTAGTTCAGGCGAACTAGTCTGTTTGTGCTCATTATATTATGTCTGTGTTGGGTATGTTCAACTGCGGTATTAACGTACTGGGACTAATCCGATACATACGTGCCAATACATTAGCATAGTAGAGGCAACAGCATGAACATACAGTGAGACAGGGTATGGGGGAGGGGCAATAAAGTGAGAAAGGGAGAGGGAAGGGAACAGAGATGATCGTACAGACAAAGAGATTGAGAGAAAGAGAAAGCAGGGTATGTGAGAGAATGAGGAGTTAAGAGCGCGAGAGCAATAGAGAGAAACGGTATGGCAGAAGGAAAGAGAGGTAACGAGAAAGAGAGGAAGGGGAGAGAAGGGCAGAACAAATAGAGACGAGGGGAAGGAAGAAAAGAGAAGGGATACAGAGACAAAGAATATGTCGATAGTAGCTATGTTTATGTTTAATATGGGATAATATGATGTGTCCGATGTTAATCAATTCCCTTTGTGGACATTTGTTTACGAAATGACCATCAAGAAACGTATCACCGTATTTCCGAAGTTGTTATCAAACGTGTGTCCAAAATGGGTAGCAACTATGTTTCCAATATATATTAGCTGTGTTTCCAAAATGGGTATCAGCTGTTTGAAAAAATGAATATCAGCTGTTTCAAAAGTGAATATCAGCTGTGTTTCCGAAATGACTATCAGTTGTATGTCTAAAATGGCCATCAGGTGTGTTTCCAAAATGACTGTAAACGGTTTCTTACATGAGTAACAGCTGTATTCCCGGAACGAATATCAGCTGAAATAGTTATCAGCTGTGTTTCCGGAGAAGGTATCAGCTGTATTTCCACAATGAGAATCGGCTCTGTTTCCAGAATGGCTATCAGCTGTTTTCGAAATGGGTATCACCTTTGTTTACAAAATTTGTATCAATTTACCCGAGATTCTCAAGTAGCACATCTGTTACTCTGCTATAAATTTCCACTCTGGAAGCAGCCCGTTCCCAACCAACAAAGGAAACCGACATTTGATACTAGACACTTGGGTTATTGACGAATCTATCAAATACGAGTAAACTGGTAATTGTCAAAGCAATCTCCACTACACAAAATTGCCTAGTTCGATCAGTTACGATCGGACTTGTGTTATGTGCTTCTGGCCATTGGCATGTCTTGATAATTGCTAAATTATGGTCGTCGTTAGATTTGTTCCTCGGGCGGAATAATTGAGATTAATGGGAATACGATATAAAGAGTAAATATGCGCATATAATAGGTCATGATGACAAAGTCATCCAATAAACAGCGTCTTTCTTGACTAAATGAAATTGTTTCACAATTTTAAGCATAACTTTGGCTGTGATCTGGGGCTCCTTTCACAAAGCAACCTTAACTAAGGTTAACCTTAACTCCCATTCTTTACTATTGCACGAAGGTTACTTTAGTCTAAGGTAACCTTAGTGCAATGTTATAGAATTGGAGTTAAGGTTAACCTTAGTAAAGGCTGCTTCGTGGTTGAAATTCATTCAACCATATGAATAACAAGTTAAAATCAATATGAATCGTTTTACTAGAATCGCTTCTTGTGATACCTTGTACACTACTGTAGACAAGCGATACCGGCTTCACAAAGAAATGTATTTATTTTTAAATCATAAAGTAAGTTGTGTGTTGTAAGACTTACTTTTTTTCATCTAACTCGGTATCGAGTAAGCAAAAGCTTATACATGTATAACACAGACAAAGCATTATGCGATGTCCACATTGACAGTAACTATGAAGACATTCCGCCTCCAGGTCCACATAGAGGTTTGATGTGATGTCACAAAACTGGTTCAATATAAGTCCATTTGGCAGCATTGAGTTGTCGGCACATTGCTGAAATTGTTAATATGTCTGTAATGATTTATTGAACTATGGTATCCCCGGGAGTCTTGTTGATATTCTGTTGCTGTTCAACGCCGATTACTAGTGTAATACAAGGAGGTTTTCTAAGATGGACACAATCAAGTGCAATGTATTGTTTAAAAACCACATGGGTAAATGCAAAACAATAGTTAAAATCTGCCCTATTGTATGCAATACAAGGCAAATGTTATAAATAACAACACCAATAAAGAGGTTGTTATTCATAAAGTTTGCATTGTTTTACTGCACCAACTTCGAAATGCCATGGACGATTTTTTTGTACGCAACCATTACGCTTTAACACATGCATTCTACAGATACAATCCTTTATATCAGATGGGAAAAAATCTCAGCACTATCTTTTGGACAATCTAGTCAAACACAGTCGATATTTCATTAGACGCTACAAAACTCGGCATGATCGTACTCAATGTTTAACAACATGCTCTGGTCTGATGGCCCATAACACCACTACGCTAATCATTAACAAACGTCAGACACGAAAGAACTTTCTTTCTAAAGACTATTTGCTACGATGTAGTAATCCAGGATAAGATGCTGATATCATCAAGAGGTATTGCAGTAATCTTCCCTTTTCAAGGGTCTTTATTGAAACGCCTGAGCTCCATTTCCGTTCAAAGTATGTCCATCTTCTGTAGCTAACATGACATCTGGTTGATAGGAGATACACAACACACCATTACTGATCTGTCTGGGGAGATGATTTAGTCCGTTTTCTGATATTTTATCCTTGGACTTTCCATGAAGTCATGCTTGATCAGATAAAAGGGAAGTTGATCCCCACTATTGATTTATGCTAGTTGGGTTCCTTAGAGTTGAAATCTATAGTAAAAGGAATCGACTTCTCACAAAAGGAAACGGAACGTAAATCAACATAGTGTTCTCGAACATTGTTAATGCAACGCCATGTATCAAAAGTTAGTTTTATCGATTTCCTTTTTGTATGTTGTAGGTACATTTCATGCATGCTAATATCTGTAAAGGCATCAATACATATAAGAAGAGTGTATAATGCATTCATATTTGTGGCAGCATTATTATGCAAAACATCGATGCATGAGGAGGCATTATTATACAATGGACCATATTAGACACAAAGCAAATTATTGACTATGTAATAGTTATATCCTGGTGGTATTTATGAATAGCTTATTAACTATTAATGTATCAATTTATGTTTTTATCATACCGACAAGGCTTCCAAGTGAGATATTGCTTGGGTGAGATCATGCTGCAGGTCCCTGGGGATGTTGCGGCAATGAACATTGCATCACAATGCTTTGTTAACCGTTGCCATGCGTTCCTTTTCCATGGCGTTACACATAACATCATTAATATCTTTTCGGTGAGCACTACCTATAGCGATGACGCACGCACGCAGGTCATCACTCATGATTCTTATCACCTTTTGTGGACGTTTTAGTTTCAAAGTAAGAAACAACTGTGCTTTCCAAACAGGTATCTTATGTGTTTAAAAATGGGTATCAGCTGTATTTCCGAAATGAGTATCAGTTGTAATTCCGAAGTGCGTTCCAGATGCGTTTCCAAAATGAGTATCGGCTGTGTTTCCAAAATAGTTTGTCCTTGTGTTTCCAAAATGGCGGTCAGCTGTTTCCAAACCGAGTATCAGTTCTTTCCGAAATGAGTGAGTGAGGTACAATTTATAGACAGATCGGCAATATTTCAGCCATATCGTCATATCGTGACTGAATCAAATTATAAATGGACAATAGTTAAAAGTAAATTAGAAATATCTCTCAACAAAGGACATCAAACAGTCAGATAATCGTATACATTAAAAAAAATCCTAGTAATTCTTTCTAAAATAATTTAACTATACATGACGATAGAATATAAAATGAATGGGGCGTCACGCTATTATGCTCACGTATTGAATCGAGCCGGGCGCGAACGCCTCTGGAACATGACAAGGAGACCTGTCTATCAATGTCACATAACGTGGACCAGGCGGAGCATGATGACATATTATCTGTCTTCGTACACTCTACCTAGTTTTCGTATATTTAAATCATCCATTATTAACATACAAACAATTCCTAGAAACTGATAACTCCTGCAATTGAAAATTTCAAGTTATTTTCTAAGGGATTATACAAAATTAAAGACACACAAGTGCATTTTACTCTTATTTTTAAGCATCAATTAAAACACGGCAGTAGTCATGACAATGTTGATTCCATTATTTCCAAATTCTGCAGCGTGTACTCCACAACATGAACATTAGTTTCAAGCCATCGCTCAGATGCTTACGGAGGTTTTGTGTCATAAATATTGGCGTTAGTGTTTTCCCCGGAGCAAAACGTTCCCTGAGTGTTCTTCATTAAATATTGTGAACTGAACAGAGTCATACAGAACTTAATAAATAGAAAACTGTTATCAACACGACTGCATCGGACAAACAACTACATGTTATTTCTTTGTGTCACACATGTCTGTAAATATGTACTCAGTCATCGAGCAAACAATACCCTCTTGTGCTGTCGTGGTAGTATTGATTCTCTTTACAATGCTAAGATGCTTTGAGAGATTTAATATTCCGGTCCAAATCGATCCTTCAGATAAAAATACTGGTAGTTCCATAAGAATGACTCCTACTGGGATATATTAGCCTGTATTGGCTGTGAGAGCATCCATATAAATAACGCATCATTGGTGAACATTGAATCTACAACGGATTTACGTACATATAGTAAAACATGATAAGATAATGCTTTATCAGTCGAACGGAAATTTGCTTCGCACGTTTAACACTGAAAACACATCCAATACAACAAAAGATACACACCACAAACACACCCATAGATATGTCAAATAGCAACAACGCTCAATGTATGAGGAAACGACGAATGACAAATAGGTAAATCATTTACTTACGACTTCAGTTGTACGTATTCATATGCATGTGCATGTAACATTACATTTCATCTGAAAGGAAATGGTAGTGTGTACATCTGTACTCATAAGCAATTAGATATATAATGGAGTGAGTGAGTGAGTTAAAATATAAAGTCACTTTGGCAATATTTCAGCAATATCGTAACACAAAATATATAGATTAACAGTAATGAAAGATAGATTAGACACAATCCTGCCAACGATGGCCAGTAAAAATAACTAGAATATCACAGGTATACATGTGAAAGAAGTAACTGAATCTAAAACATATTAGCTATAAGGGACAACACAATATACAAATAGGCTATAGATCGTCAACAACGGGAGGTAGATCACCACACGAGGGACCATGGGAACTTACAGTACCTTTGCTAACTGCACGGACCCCAGTTGGATTTACACCATACCTTTAGCCGCTGGCGATTGCAAGAAATGTTAGCCAAAATTAAAATAACAAGAATACTACATGTACGTTTAAAAGTCCTAGTATGTTTACACGGACGTTTGGGGCTTACGTAACCTCTCAGGGGGACAATAGTTTTACAATACTTCAACCCCCTTTACCGTCACTAACAATTCAAGATCCAAATCTAAACTACCAACCATTAAAATACATCATTCTGCAGAAAACAGCAATCAGAATTCTTCAATGAATTCAATTTCCTTTAATAAACCAATAATTAAATTAGAAAGAACAGTGTTATAAGGATCTTTAACTGTTTTGACATTAAAATATCTATCCCTTATGGTGGAAAATTCTGCAGATGGCGGTATGTATATATGTGGGAATCCACACACGCACGCACACACACACACACACACATATACATGTACATGTATAAAATTATATGTTTGACACTGATGCGTGTATATAGAGACCGCACGAATGTGAAACACTAGGCACTACTATCATATGGATTTTCTAAAGAAGATTCATTTAGCGTCTGCAATGGTTCAGATCAAGTATGGCCTTACTAGTCACCATCTCCGATATACATGTCATTATGTTGTACGGTCGGGCGGGTATTCTGACTTCACTGATGCCGTTTTATTGTCGATCGTTTGTCACGTTCAGCATGTTTAACGAATATTTTCGTATGATGTGATGCACGGTAATAATGCTCGTTGGCGGAAGAAACCTAAAGGAGGAACACTTATACTTTCATGTGTTCCCTTATGCATTTGTTTCCGTACATGCACGTATGTATGCTTAACTTTCACACGGCGATTATTTATTGAAAGTCATATACTGAACAGCAAAAGAAACGCGACAATGTTTTGGTAAAGTTTTTAAATAGATGACATGAACTTGAACGCTTACTTTCATGAGATTTCCATTTCTCGAAATTGCGTTTCTTTTGTTGTACAGTATATGTCATTATTTTCGGATGCAAGATATTTCCTCGAACCTCATGTTATATATAGAGGTGAATAATTTCCAAGACAAGAAAACGTATAGTGTAATGTGTGAATTGCACATCTTAAAGACTTACAGCCACTGCATGCAAAACCAGGAGAAGTATGAATGTGATATTCTGGAGACAGGGCACTAGCAGCAGAATATTCTCCTTTGTGTGTTCTTAAAAAAACAGATGCACTTGATCAAAAGGTCTGAAATAAAACAAACAATTACCATAACATTTCCACACAAAAAGCTCGTAACATTCACAACTGCGCTATTCCAACCATTACCACATTCCACCTATTGAAATATGCACATCCAAGTTTCGTCTTGAGTATAAAACAAGACACATTGCGTGCGAATTCAAGTGCTTTATAGTCTTTCCTCGCTCTGCTCGTCACATTTGTGTTGAACCCTTTAATTAGATTCAAGAAGTCAACATGTTAATGGTAGAATGACGCTACAAATGGACACCTGTTGTCCTTCGAGGGCATGAGCATCATGAATGATTGAGCACATTGACTACAATAAAGCCGATTGCATCGACAGTTTGTGCTCGAACACTCAGTCCTCAGGGCCTATGATAGCACGGGCTACAAACGTGTTTGGAGTATGGCCTATCTGTGGGAGTTTCGTGTGAGGACGCCAATGAAAGGATCACATTAACATGGTGTTTATGTCACCTGTTTCACGAGGGACATCCAATTCAGGGACATTCGAATTCTGTTTGAAATTTAATCACAGTAAAGTGAAAGGGTTTAGGAATTAGGTCAGTGGAACATTCGCTAGGCATGTGAGTGAATATTACTTTATATCGCTTCTAACGCCATTCCCGCAACATCATGGTGTTTTAATATTGCTTTTTAGAAATTTCGAACCTTAGTCTTTGGCTTGACGAACAAACGTTGTACCCACTAGGCTAGCACACTGTCCCTAAAATACATGTGATGCTCTAGTCATTTATTTCGTGACCTTTCCACTCGGGAAGATCTACGTTAAAAGTGATCTCCAGCAACTGAGGCAACTAATGGTGCAGGGTGGTCAGGCTCTTTGACATGGTTGACACATGTCATCATGTACCAGTTACGTAGACCGATAATCATGCTGTTTAGCGCTGGAGTGCCTGGTTCAGGCCCAGGTTCATTATTTACAGTTCACGCTCATGTACCTTGACTATTACTGAGTGCGGCGTAAAACTAAACTAAGTCAATCAAGTCCCTGACCTGTTATGGCTATAAGCGTCATGGTCAAAGTAGGAGTGAGTGAGTTACAATTTGCCCTCTGCTGGCAATGTTTCAAAGATAATGATGAATCGTTAACATATTTAATTTGAATCAATAAGAGCCTATCAGCGAAAACAGTGAAATAACTAGATTCTAAATTTTCTGCTAAAAGTGGGTTGAAACCAGCTACATGTTTTTATAAGTTCACAGTTAATAATGAAAAGGGAGAAACCACGCAGTATACCGTAGGGACATATAATACATATTTACTTGCTCTACCGTTCCCTATCAGGATTTATTCCATTGATTGTCGCTTATGTATTATTTAGCAGCGATTTGTAAATCTGAATTTTCTTTACCTTTACTAGGAAAGAGGGATAACCCCCAAGAGGGTCCCAAGAGGGTAAAACGGGTTGCCATTCCTCACATGGTTAAAATGTGCGAAGGCCATTTCTGGTGTTCCCCGTCATAATATTATTGGGAAATTGCGACAAGTGACGGATAAATCACTCATTACCTATACTGAATCAGTATATCGACTGTGTATAGCGATTTAAAGTCATAATCATTACAGTACTTGGCATCCCCGGCATATGAGTGATTTAAAGTAAAGACGGTTGATGCTTGTCGTGTTCCGTTCCACCCGGTGTTAATGTTAATGTTGATATTCGTGAAGCAAAACTAACACTACGAGTTCTGTTCAGGAAGCGATCGATACTTACACGGTGACTGTAGGTTTACGGTAGTCGTCACACTATCATCGCCTTGTGTAGCCCACATTAGGTTATGTTGTTTTATTTAACCAAATGTTTAAATGTTGAATCTGAACTTCAACATTGGCTGCAGTAACATGTGCTATATTCAGGGTTGGCGATGTTGATGAATTTTTATTATGATGAAGCTGGTAATAGCATGCAATATCCTTTCAGTGTCACGCTGTTCATCAACTGACACGTATACTGACTGAGTGATCTGGATTTAATGGCATTTAAACACAATATCGTGTGAGTTGGACATGGGACGAACGATGGAAGAGATGCGGGTCAGACGTGTGCTTCACTGACGATCCCACGAACATCACAATCAGGGCCAATCTGGAATTCGGAACAGAGACAACAGGCATCGCACACATCTGAATCTCGGCTTTGTACTTGGAATATCGATGCGTCAAATGCGTAAATTGTACGATACAATCGAAGAAGCGGCTGGAATATCACTTCAGATAATAATGGACACGACGATTGAAAGATGAGTATATAAATCGAGGTCAGGCTACTTGATGAGTTTTTTCATCTGTATCAGTTCATCAGTGAGCCAGCATGAGTGTCTTGGCAGCTACATGTACGTGCAGTGGAATTTACACCACCTGTTGTCAGCTCCACTTTCTGCAACACGTTCAAATCATTAAACATCGTGTTCATATACAAACAATGAACTTCTTGTTGATTCCCAAACTAACTGGGTACATTTATGTAAATGGCATTTGACGGAGAACGTTTCTTTAAACTAAAACATCAACTGCATTGTAAATCAAGGTCAGGCTACTTGATGAGTTTTCATCTGTATCAGTTCATCAGTGAGCCCGAATCTTTGGAATTTCATTGAAAGCAGGCTGTTTGTGACATGAGTACACAGGTCGTGGACAGGAAGGCTGCTTCATCATTTTACATCAAAAGTTGTTCACTGCGGGCTCGGGGAACATAAACAACCCTCGAGGGTACATGAGCCCATGGCCCCCTAGCGACCAGTGAACAACGTATTTATCTTACCGACCACCTGAATTATAATTTTGAACTGTTGAATGCGAGACGAATCGCCATTTTGCAGACGACACAACAGATTTAGAGTTATCTACCCTCCATCGATTTTCAATCTCAAAACATCGGTAATTTCCGTGCTGATGCGTGATGCAATGTTATTCGATACAAAGAAAAGTACTACCATGAAGCACCAGAAGAGTTCGGAATTCCCAGCGGTGTACATTGAAAATAATACATCGCCTGCAAGCGGGATACATTGAAAATAGCGCTCAGCCAATCAGAAAGCGACATTCATGTGTGAGGTAAGATAAATACCAGAGCACCTAGGTAACTGAAGCTTGAACGAACCTTCTTGGCCAAATCCCCTTTTCATATTCTGCCAGTTAAAGCACAAAATACGATCCCTGTGGCTAGAGAAACACATCAGCCATAAAAGACTACAATCTTGAATCTGTCAGGATGACATTGTTGCACGAATAGCATCACCACAACCCAGACCATGTATTATCATGTCTTGCGACCTATAGCATATCGATATCCATGTTGGTAGGACGCCATTCAAGACATGTTGGTACATATTTTCATAATCAAAGGTGATTGTTATCATGACACGTTGTCCACTGTGATTGTATGTCCAGCATGAGTGTCTTGACAGCTACATGTACGTGCAGTGGAATTTACTCCGCCTGTTGTCAGCTCCACTTTCTGCAACACGTTCAAATCATTAAACATCGTGTTCATATACAAAAAATGAACTTCTTGTTGATTCCCAAGATATGAACTAGCTTGGTACATTTATGTGAATGGTATTTGACCGAGAACGTTTCTTTAAACCAAAACATCAACTGCATTTGTTTCCATATTTCGGACCTGTTCAATGAAGTTTCTTTTGAAATTTATGTTGATGCCGGTTAAAATGAAGTGAAATGAGAAGCAGTCAAGAAAGCGTTCCATCAAACAGCAAAAGGGAAGTCCCTTTAAAGGGAAGAAAAAGAGTACGCCATTTAATATTTTTTTCTCATCTAACGTGGGATTCAAAGAGCGTCATACCACTGTTAGTCAGAAGTTGATTGATGAAGATTACAGCAGTCAAGACCTGCGTATAGCTTTCAAAAGGTTAATGGTGAGCAAGTAAGGAACGTTTCAAAATTTGATACTTCAGTTTTTCACACTTTCTCGATTTTTTTCAGATGAACTCACAAACATTTTGCAAATATTTATGACGACTGCAACCAGCGGGGCATAATACGCAAACGACACATTCAACAGCATTCCAGTATATGGTGGCGGTCTTTAAAAAATAAAATCTCTGTCAGACAATCCAGTGATCAAAAGCATGATCTACGGAATTTGGATACGATGACGTGTCAACAAAGCCAGGGAACCTGACCATCGTTGGTCGCCTCTTACGACAAGACGTAAGATTAATTCTAACCCGGATCTTCACGGGTCTTTACCCGTTGTCAGCGAAAAATGCTTCCTTTACAACATAGATCTATAAAGGAGTAAGACATATATGCATGTAGCTGTCAATTTCGCACACAACATACCTATGTTTACTCTGTGTAGATCCGTGTCATTAACAAAGGATATTCAAAATACAACAATTATGTCAGCACATAGAACAACGATTCATTGACATTTTGTAATACGGGAGTGTTTACCTTGTTTGTGCTTTCTGATCTTTTAAAAGAAGCCTAAAATATAAATGTTTTCATTTCATACTTTGTTCGATTGAACAAACATATTGCCATTCATTGAACACAAAGCCGAGCAAGGTAAACATAGGATAACACGATTGATCAAAGACTGTGTCAACATGTGATCTCTTGAAGACACTCGGTTTAAAATGCAATTTTATGCTGTTATAACATTTACGATATGACGATTTGTATTTCGAATATGTATTTGTTTGGAGTCGCTTCCTGCTCAGATTGACGGGCGGCTTTGACTGTTCTGTTATTATTTAAAACATAATGCCGTATGTGTATGTATATGCTGGTGTAGGATTCTTGGAGTATTTCTTAGGAGTTCATCTAGACATGAAGTTTGTGTATGCGGAATGAGACAGAAATTCTCTGATTTTATATGGCATATGTTCAGCACGTAGAACTATATCTCAAGAGTTATATCACATCAAAAAGTAATGAAGTCTGTATTCTATCTCACTGGGTCTGGTGAGATAGCCTAGTGGTTGAAACGTTCGCCCATGACACCGAAGACCCAGGTTGTTTTCCCCACACTGGTACAACATGTGAAGTCCATTTTTCTGTGTCCCCTAGGATATTGCAAAAAGCGCCCTAAAACGAACCTACTCACCCACTCACCCTGTATCATTAGCGAGGAGAGATTTCAATCACATTAATGTTAGAGTGTTCTTCTTTTGGAGATTCGAAGAATTCTTTCATTGTGAATGTGATTCTTTCAATGTATAAGAGGAGATCGGTGTACATAGATTTAGACCATTCTTTCAGAACAGAAATGGGTATTGTACACACTAGTGTTTAGGAGGAGAGTGCAGTCCTGGCAGTTTCGAAACATTCTTTCACAGAAATGATATATCCTGGATTGCAGGAACCTTCTCAGAGTCAAACCTTTCATTCAGGTATAAATAGTTCATGAGACATGAATCAATAATTCATTTTTAGAAACTTCAAAGAACCTATTCAGAATTAAGAAATAACGTTCAACGTACCCTCGTGTAAAGTGTAATCAAGTACCCTTTTGCCCTAGCTTATTATAGTTATATCTCGACGACGCTTACTAAGGAATCCATGTACAATTTTGGGTTCCAGGAATGTAGCCTGAAACCTGAAAAAATACTGTGTAGCAAGTGTAAAAATTCAAAAGGCCACGCGTATCCTGAAATTTCACCGATACACTTTTTATCAGTTTGTTTGGCTAACGCTAAACATCATATATCAGCTTGACCATCTTTAAACGACGAGACAATCAAATACATTGACGATGTTGCCTCGGAAGATATTGACTTAGGACAAACAAATTGTTTGAAATAACATTACATTTTGGTTTATAGTGGATATGAGATAGGGTGTGGGTATTCTCCGTCATTTCATAATCTTTCATATCAAAAGTATTCATTAAAGGAGATGTTGGAGATGAATGAGAACTACTTGGGTTTTTGTTTAATGTTTTTGTGAAAAACAATCATGTTTATTCACACCAGATGTGACATTCGTCATAATTAGCAGGGAATGAGTGAACATAGTTTTACAGTACTTTGTAAGATATATCACTAATAATGGTTATCAGTTTAACTGGGACATGCAGATGATACAACTGATCATGGGTGTAGACGTGCTTCATTTATTTCTTACTAGCTTTTTTCAAATATTTGCTTTAGACTTATCCAGCAATATCACGGCGATGGACACATGGGCTTCCCAGAAACGGGCATTGTTCCCATGTGAGGAATCGAACAGAGGTCGCCAGAGTGGCAAACAACAGCTTTACCATCTAGGTTACCCATCCGCCCTTATATTTTACGAGAGGTCACAAGAGGGAAAATGTAGTGTTGTAGTTTATATGTTTCCACAAGGGATACAACTCTGCAAGGCGAACCGCTGAGCGTGTTCGCAATATCTTCAACATAAATGTCATCATAAAGAATGCATAAATGTTTCACTGTTGTACATAAGACACACAACAGAAAGCCCGCAATACTAGTCGGCAGATAATCAAACTGTAGCGATACGTAAAATGAATTGGATCTTTTAGCAATGAAAACTCTTCTCTTCAAAGAATGTATGCTATCGCATCACCAAACACATCTGATATTACCTTTCTTTTATTGAACACAATTATCGTGTCTAAATGCATTTAGCTGAAGCTACCCATAAAACAAACCAATTTGCACGAGATCTCTTAAATCTTAGCAAACTGGAGAATACAAGTTTGATGTAATGTTTCCGTCTGGGTGCGTGTTTATGGCGGATTTATAAAACAAGTTTTCTTATGGTCTAGGCTGACAGACAATAGATCTACTCAGGCAAATGAGCGGTTGAGTTTAATTTTACGCCGCACTCAGTAACATTTACATGCCTGTAAATAATCGAGTCTGGACCAGACAATTCAGTGAGCAACAGCCTGAGCATCGATCCGTGCAATAGGGACAACCTACAACTTAAACCTAACATGTGTCAAACAGGTCAGCAAGCCTGACCACCCGATCCCGTCAGTCGCCACTTACGACAAGCATGGTCGCCTTTAATGGCAAGCATGGTCGCCTTTAATGGCAAGCATGGTCGCCTTTAATGGCAAGCATGGTCGCCTTTAATGGCAAGCATGGTCGCCTTTAATGGCAAGCATGGTCGCCTTTAATGACAAGCATGGTCGCCTTTAATGACAAGCATGGGTTGTCGAAGACTCAACAAACAATCGTTGCTATTTATTTTTCGTAAATGATTAAACAAAGTAAAAGGCGCTATGCAAAAAGAAACAAAAAGACCTAAAAACAAAAAAAACAAAAAAAACAAACAAAACAAAACAAAAAATTTAAAAAAAACGCTGTAATAAACAGCACAGTTACAATATTAAAGTTTATCATCGCTACATTAAAGGACACTCTTGTACGCGAGAGACCCCACCCCCGTCACCCGAAAAATAACCAAGAAAACGAACCCGGGGGTTTTGTGCTGATACTAGTGAGACTTACCATTTAATAGTGTACAATTCCGCGTGGTGGGGTTGTCATGTATTCTACTTTTAAAGTGAATATTCGTCTAACTCAAGAAAACATTGGAATTATTTGGAGCTTCAAGCACTCTGGACCTCATTCAGATTAATCACCTTGTTCAATTCTCTTTGAGGTTAGACGTCGTTTTTACCATGTCTTCAGTGTTTCTCAAACTCTCAGCATTCCCGGAACCCATTCGGTTTAGGTCTTTGGGTGGATTTTCGTTTAACAAATAATACCATTTTCATCACTATTTCACGCATAAGAGCTGGTTTTTAAATAGTGTTACTTCCCCCCCCCCCCCCCCCCCCCCCCCCCGCTTTTTCCGCCCTGAATCTATCTTAACCGTCAACACTCGCAAATGTATCAGAGGAACTGTTTTATTTTGTATTTTATGGAGCCTATGACCGCACTTTGCAGTACCCCCCAAACCGGCTTCATACATCACAACAGTGTTATTTCGGCCTGTGAGCTTACACATACAAATTATACATACTTGTAATTAAAGGCACCTTTTAATCGACCTATCTGAATATTATATTACTATCTACAACTGGAAAATACGAACTACCAAATGACATTTGATCACATGTATAAGGTATTGTGATATTCTGCATATTTGAAATGTATAGCTAACTTTCATTCTCAGATCTTTTCCACCATACATGCAGTGCTGAGTGTTACAAACTGTACATTTTTGCCACTGTCATACCTAGAAGTATACTCTACAAATGGTATCCAGTCAGTATTCCAATCCAGATAAGCAGGTATGTTAACACAGTATTCAGACATTGATTACACTAAAATGAAAATATAAGTTACATGGTATCCAACCAGTGTCCATACTCAGACGCAAGCATATGGAAACACATTACACGGCCCTATTCGTACCCACATGAAAATGCTATAGTATAACGTCAAAGCTTAAAAAGAGCTCCCATACAAAAATGTACAATGTTAAGTATAATTAATGTCCATATACTTTTAAAAATGTAGGGGAACTGTGCTTTCAATGTACGATTGTCGAAATTGTGAGATATATGGGATTGACTCAATGTTGATACAATAATAATGGATTTTTTGAGAATGCATCACGATATGGATTCCATTCAAAGCAAAGCTATTCGTTCAGTTATCCCCCTTGTTAGGTGACTGAAGTACGACATGAAAATTTCAGGTTTACAATTTTCAGTCAGTAGTGTGTGATTTGACCCTGAAACCCTGATCACTCACAGATGCAAGAAAATTATCGGAAAAAATGGTCTATAGTGATTTAACGACCTGCCTGAAAAACGTCAACACTCCATACACGTGTAGGAGGCTCCCATCTTGTGCACGTGCTTCCCATGCATTGTGTTTGCGTGTGGTGATAACGTGAAATGATGCTGCATACACAAGATGAATGTCATTGTAACGTTCCTCAATGGGTTTTCTTTCTACCAGACTTCAAAGTTCAGGTTCCCCTACTTTTTTGTAAGAGTATATATGTTACAAACTATCTGATCAGAAAAGAATGAGATTTGTTGACTGATTTGTAAAGAGTTCGGTATTTGATGATTGGAAGTTTAAATGAATACCTCAGATTGTTAGTGGCTGTACACTCCACAGGGACTTGTATCGCTTACAGACGACATTCGAAAGACATATAGGTGTATAGAGCCTAACCTAGTACTATATAAAAGGAAAGGTATATAACGAAGAAACCACCCCCTCCTCGATCAAAGTTACATGTTACCACGTAAAATATTTTTAAGGCCTCGTCGAGGCCAATGGATTGAAAGCCAGAAGATGTCCCTACGAAATGAGCTATAACGGGTCACAATCGGATCATTATTTCAAAAGTTATACTCCACGAATCATCGAAAACAGCTACCTCCGCAATTTCACGCCAAAATCATGGATCACCAATTACGGCGAAAACTCACCTCTTAAATTCGTTTATTAATTCCAGTCACGTTGTCAGCACCAGCGTTGGGCTGGATTCGATCGGCCGCGTCATTCCGCGGGTCGGAAAACTTATTGCAACATCTACATGTCATTTTCTCGACAGTAAGCAAACATTTTCAAGCAAGCCGGCAATCCTACTCACATGTCGGCCATAAGTGACCTTGACATTCAAGTGAACTGAGCAGATCCGCACAAACAGACTCGGGCCATTTCCACTGTATATTTTGTTTCCAACCAATCGGATGGCCCGAGTCTGTTTCCGCGGATGTGAGGCCGACATGTGAGTAGGATTGCCGGCTTGCTTGAAAATGTTTGCTTACTGTCGAGAAAATGACATGTAGATGTTGCAATAAGTTTTCCGACCCGCAGAATGCTGCAGCCGATCGAATCCAGCCCAACGCTGGTGATGTAAACGTGGCTGGAATTAATAAACGAATTTAAGAGGTGAGTTTTCGCCGTAATTGGTGATCCATGATTTTGGCGTGAAATTGCGGAGGTAGCTGTTTTCGATGATTCGTAGAGTATAACTTCTGAAATAATTATAAGATTGTGACCCTTTATAGCTCATTTCGTAGGGACATCATCTGGCTTTCGATCCATTGGCCTCGACGGGGCCTTAAAAATATTTTACGTGGTAACATGTAACTTTGATCGAGGAGGGGGTGGTTTCTTCGTTACATCCCTTTCCTTTTATATAGTATGAGGGTAGGGTCTATACACCTATATGTCTTTCGAATGCCGTCTATAAGCGATACAAGTCCCTGTGGTACACTCAAGGGAGGTTGAAGTACCGTAAAATTATTGTCCTCCTGAGAGTGCACGTTAGTCCCAAAACATTCAATGTCAAATTTTCCACGTGTTAGCTGTAGTATTATTGTCATTTTAAGTTGTAGCTAACAATCGCCAGCAGGTGAGGGGATGATGTAAATCCAGCTGGGGTCCATGCAGGTAGCAGAGGCACTGTAAGACCCCATGGACCCCTAATATGGTGATTTACCTTCAGTTGTTGGCAATCCATAGCCCGTGTTTTGTATTGTATTGTGTGCTTTAATTATTAGAATCCTTAACTTTTCGATGCTAGTTTTATACCCATACCTGTGATACACTAGTAGTTTTACTGTCCATCGTGACAGGTTTTATTCTTGAAAATGTATGCTTTTTTCATACATACATTGTTTTCGTCACGTTATGTCCGAGAATGTTGTTGCCGATGTGGCGCGAAATATTAACTCACCCACTCACTCACCCATACTTCAAGGTACAACATGTCACCCTGCATTCAGTTATATTTATAAGGCACACTTAAGTTGCCACAGACTTCCGTCAAATTCAAAGGTTCTGCTTTTACCCCTGCCTTTGATTACGATAGTGTAAGGTAACGCTATATACATTACCGTAGTCATTATACAACCATCAGTCCATGCAGCAGACATGTCAATGCTGGACAGAACGTAATGTTGCCGTATCCACACGTGAAAAAAGATTCCACACTCAGTTTTTAGATTATCAATATGGTTGAAAGGTTTTCACCCCGGTCTCGAACTAATGATCCAAAAATGTCCAGATTGATTGATGATGTAGGCGTTGAAAGGAAACCCGAGAAACCAATCGAACGATCTGTGCTATTTGATTAAACAATTCCGATTAAATGATGTATTGGTTTGAAGCCAGGAAAGGTGTCAATGATACCCTTGTCGCCGGAATGAAGCTGTGTTTGTTGTTGGCACAATGGATTTAAGCTCTAATCATTACGGTACCGGTCTTGTCTTTCCATTTTTGTATCACATTATTTAAAAAATCAATAAGACGACACCCTAAAAACGAACTGCTAATTCTTACTTGACAGGGGTTAACAAAACAATCATAAAGAAATGAAACATATTTAAAATGAAACGAAAATTTATGAGACCTTCGGCTTGGAATAACGTTGCACATTGCAAACCGTATTTACACCTTGATTCAGCAACGGAAATCAAGAATGTTTAAAACTAAGACTTATTAGGGACACAAGCACCAGCACGCTCTCACCACGCGCTGGCTCAGTAAATACGTGTTTCGTCTTGCACAGTGTAAACTTGTATATAGCTTAAGGGAGTAAATATTGACATCTTTAATTCTTCTTGCATAGTGTAAACTTGTGCATATGATAAGGCAGTAAATACTGAGGCATTTGTTACTTTTTGCATAATGCAAACTTGTTCATATGATAAGGCAGTAATTACTGACGTCTTTGTTATTTTTTGCGTGGTGCAGACTTGAACATATGATAGGACAGTAATTACTGACGTCTTTGTTATATTTGCATTGTGCAAACTTGTACATATGATAAGGCAGTAATTACTGACGTCTTTGTTTCTTCGTGCATAGTGCAAACTTGTACATATGATAAGGCAGTAATTACTGACGTCTTTGTTACTTTTTGTGTAGTGCAAACTTGTACATACAAGGCTGTGAATACTGACGTCTTTGTTTCTAGCCTGGAGGTTAAAGCGTTCGCTCGTCATGCACAGACCTGGTTTCGATTCCCCAATGTGTGACGCCCATTTCGCGTGTCCCCGCCGTCATATGGCGGGTACATTCAGTTAGCAGCAGTGTAAAGCTAAACTCACTCACTCACTCACTCACTCAAAAAGACTTGGTTTGAAATTTAGTTTACATAAGCACAGAAAAACACGGTTATAACCACACATATTTGTTCTTAACGATACTTGTTCTTTAAACGAATTTCGACAAAATCACAAATGCCTTGGGTTCTTTATAAGCTTGTTCAGGATAAAAGTAGTTTTGGAGGTAGCTGGAAGATTTCATATGAAGCAATGAAAATACGAAAATACGTAGATTGTGCTTAGTTAGGTCGTAAATGGCATGCATCGATGCAGACACTGTGTGGTTGGGTGAAGAAAGTACTTGGGAATGTGTGAAGTTTATAATATGTAGATGGATGTTCAGAGGTAGAAAGTGGGTGCGGAGTCTGAACCACACACTGACAGATGTGTCTGAGACCGGTTAGAGAACAACGTATACATCCATCCTCTTTCAACATTTGACCTGTATTCTTGGCCTCTTACGAAAATGCTCTATTCTTGTGAAAGTGGTGAATAAGTGATTTGGATGGTGAGACAAACTTTCCCTTAGCAATTAGGACTAATTCTGCTAACAGATAGTTATATTCCAGAAGCCCGATTGATATCACATACGTATTAATCTCTGGCAAAATATTTTATACTAAAGGAGATTTGAAGAGATCCATTAATAAGAGCTGAATGATACTTTAACTCTTCGGTGGTTTAGGTTCATGTGTAGGTCAGACAAATAACGATGGAAGACAATGAAATTGCACCAATGCGCCCCTCGGTTGCCAGACGCAATTGGCATTGTGTTATTCGATAAACTGAATAACAGTGATTAATTTGATTAATTGCGATTGTCCGCGCCAGTTACGCAATATCAAAGATTTCATTAATCTGCATATTTGAAAATATTCAAACACAGTCACTGTATATACACCAGCAGAGCATAAATAATTATTCTTTTGTGGATAGTTTTGAAGTATCCAATTGGTTGTGTCATACTAAAAAACTTGTATAAGAGCTGTTCACGTAAGGCTTTATAACGAACAGTTTCCGTGTATAGAAAGTGATACGCTTTTCTCCTCAACAAAATAAGCGTATTGGCTCGACAGCACTCTTTTTGTATCGATAGTTACAGAGAACATGTTCCTGTTTTCGATCAATTTTGCGACGATCTGTACCTGTGGGCATGTTTGTCAAATCAAAACGTCCCTCATACAAATTGATATCTTAGTCCATGTAAATATTTAGAATAGGAAGACGTGCTGTTTGCGGAATTGGACACAAAGGCTCGAGTAGGAGTCATAATACCAAAGAGGAGGTATTTTGAGTGAAAGTCGATATGTATCGACAATCTAAAAGCATAAAATATCTCCCAGTGCTTTGTCATACTTCAGGAGACATGAAGAGTATAACTTCAAGAAATATGACACCAAAGACTGTGTTACAAGAGAGGGTAATTTATTAGAAGTAAAAGCTTTGATGATCGGTTCACCTGAAGGTGAACTTCATGAACAGTAGCTGTACGCAAGAAATCATTGAAACATCATGATACATACAGTAACAACATGAGTATACTAAAGACCACTTACAACAAGTCTATCACAACTTATTTTCGAGCCGGGTAAAAGCTATTTAAGATACTAAACTATTATTCGACAACACAACATGAAATCTGGCCCATGACGTTCATCAGCAAAAGGTCAACATACAGGGGACCGTTTAAACCGTCTCTGTATCAGACAATGAACACACGTCAACTGATCTTCAAGACTGATGAGTTGAGGCCTATAGCGTGCCATTAGGTTGTCATCAATGAAATGATTCTGTTGTGAGATGCTGGTTGTGTCAAAACAGCAACTCTCTTACGTGGAGAAAGGATGTTCCTAAGGATGATTCTAAAGACGCAGCTCCCTCAAGTTATATCCCTATCCCGTCATCTTTCTTTAACTCTGACACTTGAGGTCTCACCAATATCTCAACTTGTCAGGCTTCAGAACAACTGTGTACAATTTGGTTATTAAATTGAGTTTTTAGCCCCCATAAAGGACGTGCAACAATGTAACACTTTACAGATATATATTATTACAACCTTTTCCGCTTTGTCCGCGTCAGTAATTCTTAGGACGATCAAGGATTTTGGCAGTAATAAATAGTATTTACGTTATTGTATCCTCCAAGTTTGCTAACAATACTTCTCCTGTAGCAAAATAAATCACATAAAGGTATCATGGAGATCAGTGGAACATTAAACTTTTCTATAGTAGAATGTATTTATCAAAGAATCCAAATGTTTGTTCATCCCTTCACTCAACAAAATCAATGATCGGTTCGACCTTTGAGATCGCTCAAGTCAGCGGTAACTAATTATTTAGGAAAATGGAACGCCAAAAAAGAACTGCCTTTGTTTACTACATAAACATATCCGATTCCCTTGTGTAAGTTGTTTACCGGCACTAAAAGGTTGGGGACTGTTGCAATATATCATTTCTCCGGTTGGACAGCTTTTCCTGTTTACATGGCAGACCTTAGTTCTAATCAAAGACTGAAGCAGCTTGGTTTTGTTTGGACAAGGGCAGAGTAATTCCTTCCCACAACTGTTGAGATCAGGCTATGATATACATTCTAGTATGATCGCTTACAAATGAGTTTTAGTAAATACTGAGATCATTGTATTCATCTAATAGCACCAATGTATCTGCAGGTATTCCTGACCATTTTCAGCTACATATATCAAAACCATTTTAACAAAATATTCAGTGTTTGCCAACTTACAAAATATGAGCCGTTGCACAGGTCCCTTGGTAAATCATGGGGACGTATTGGGAATAACAAATTATTCCCGAGAATACCTATGTTGGGGAACAGGGGGTTTGTTGAACCATAAAAAGAAACATGTTCTTAGCATGCATTTTCATTCCAGAAATGTTTCCAATGAATCGGTTCAAAAAGAGATATTGTCATCTGCAATTTCAGATTTAAAACATTCTCTGAGAAAAAGATGTATTTTCATTGCCAAATATTCTTCATTTTATTTTTACTTGCATTTTATTTGAATCGTGCCAAAAGAAATGAACCGAGATAAAACATTTCGAGCCACATGTAATAACACTGTAAATCCAGGTGATGATGATATTGTTACAGTTGCAGATATCTTGTATTGGGAGAAAGTCTGTGTTATTTCAGGCCACATCGATTCATGAGCGCTGATTTCGATTTTACTTAAACTATCTTCAGTAATCAATGACTAGATTAAATCTGTTAAACAGAAGCCGAGATTGCTTTCACTGGTCGTCAGCATAAGATAACACAAGCTAGACCCCCTCTGATAGGATTCTGCTGGAGAAAACCATCACCCGTTTATTAAGATGCTGTGAATCCGACCAACTAAACACAGTCCCCTCTCACTGACAATCACAGACCACTAATGCTGTTCGATTTGGGTCCAAATAGATTGCAAATAGAGAGCTGTCCAAGTTCGTGTGATAAGGGAGACTAGTGTTTTCTTTTGGGGGGACATTTTAAAAAGAATGACATTCGAACAGAAAGTTTTTGTCCTTTCTTTGGGATAACTATTCGTCAGTCGACACTTCCGTAATTTGCCAATGAAAATGAAGTGATGAGAATACTCGTAGCTTAAGCTTGAAATAAAGTTTTCGGATCACAATATATTGACCCGTTACACAGGAAAAGTAAACAAAGATCCCGTCATTTGAATCATACTCATCGCCTTGAAAGCCTAATGAAAGAAAAGTGTGTCCATACAAATATGACATGAACTCAGAATGAACATTTCATGAAAACGTTCTATGTGCGACCGCTTATGCAAATGTGCCCAAGTTTCCATTTACATCCTGGAAAGAATGGTACCAGGCTGGATTGCATTTGATTCCAGGTGGTAGCCTGTTCTATTATGCAATAATACAAAATATAATTTCACTTTTTTAAATGGAATTATCGTTAGTATTTTACCTAAACACTAACCTGGTTCGACCTGTGAAGGTCCGGGGTAAAATAGACCCTCAGCAACCCATGCTTGCCATAAAAGGCAACTATGCTTGTCGTAAGAGGCGACTAACGGGATCGGGTGGTCAGGCTCGCTGACTTGGTTGACACATGTCATCGGTTCCCAATTGTGCAGATCGATGCTCATGCTGTTGATCACTGGACTGTCTGGTTCAGACGCGACTATTTACAGACCGCCGCCGCTGAAATATTGCAGACTGCGGCGTAAAACTAAACTCACTTACTAATCTGGACCCTTATTCCACACAACATCATATTTTGCATGATCGGAGCAAAATCTGAAGCCTAAATATATATATAGACCTTCTCAGTGCGTGCGTGACTAAAACAATAAGTTGATTAACAATAATGAAATATTATACAACCGAGTCAGCGAGGGACATTAAAATAACTAGAATATCACAGATATACATCTAAAACTAGTAATTAAATCTGAAACAGTTTAGCTATAAGGGACAACATAATATGAAAATAGACTATAAGTCACCATAGTCCTTTTTCAGTGTTGAATGTTCTCGTCACGACCTGGCTGAAATATTGCCGATGTGACGTTAAATATTACCTCACTCACTCACTCAACCTACTCACTGACTGACTCACTCACTCACTCACGCACGCACGCACGCACGCACTGCAAAGAAAACTGATGTGCTAAGAATTCTTTAAATTATTAATGGATGAAAATAACTAATATTGTTTCAGTTTTGGAATATCAGCAATGAAGCTTCATCTGTTTGTGGTGGTAGTCTGTCATGTAGCTTGAACCAGAAATCAAGTGATTAACAACAGATCTTATAATGTGATAAAGAATTGTAATCATGTGTATTAATCTTCTTTTCACTCATACCTGTCGATCAGTAAAACACACATAAATCCTGCTCTAATTTCAGTTGAACTATCCATGCTCATTTAAGAGGTGGCTACAGGACAGGATACATGGACAGACTGTCAAGATGTCACCAAACTAGACTCCCTGATCCAGGCACGATTACCAACTGAGTATCAACATTGTATTATGATTTTGCTAAGTGTTACGAAGAAAGACTATAATTCTCAACATTATTCATTTCTTCTTTTTTTACAAGCATATCGTCTTCAAATAAACAATTAAAGTGTACACTTCGGTTGGAATCAACGCTACCTCACGTACTGTTCATCCTTTGTTTTTGAATGGACAACACATTGTGTTTACTTAAGAGGTCCTCGTTTCACGTTTCTATCACTGTTAGAGAAACTGAATCATTTTGAATCATTTGATCATCAAGTAAAGTAAAGTGAATTTAATCAGGGGGGTTAAACTATCGACATGCAATCGATTTTTTTATTCTCCATGTTTTATTGCCATGTAAACGTTCGGAGACACATGACAAGATTCCCTGAAAGAAACGTTGGAATACCCACGTCTGCCTGCCGAGTGATAAAAAAATATATTCTAGGAGAGTACGACAGAATACCGAACTTGAGTAACTTCAACTGAGCCCACGCTTTTCAACAGGTCAAAAAAAAAAAAAAAAGAATTGAATACTGAGAAATGACTTCGTTGAATATGTATACTGTTACCTTGGTTACTTGGAGTTTTCAACTTATATTATCTTCTTGTCAAAAGAAAGACATAGCTTCTGCTTGCAGAGCTAGTCGAAGGTTGTGGTTCGATATCCGGCCGTGTCATCCAAAGATTGGTTGTCAAAGATATAAAAAGTTTATGTCACGACAACTGTAAGTCTAACAGAATAAACCCAGAAACGATACGTCAGGAAATGCAATGAAGATCATAACAGAATAAACGAAAAAGCATCCAGGCTGGCGGAATCGCGAGTGGGTGAATTTGTTTAACGATGCTTTACGTGAGTGATTGATATATGTTTGAAACTGCTTTTAGCAGTATCCCAGCAAAACCACTTTGGGAAACACCAGAAACCAGACATAGTACACTCCACGTGACAAACAAACACTTTAACCACTAGACTATCCTCAATTCAGTTATAAATATTACACTTTGTTTTAGCGCCCTACAATTTACTGCAGTCCTATAACTTTAAATGCAAGCAAAGTCGATACAAACGACATCATCCTGTAATTACACATCTTTCAGCGATCAGCATCAACACTTTTTTTAGTTTAAAAGCCGTATCTTTAATTTAATGATTAAGCATCGTATTGATTTAAACAGTTCCACGGCAAGGAACCATCTATTTCTATTCTAATGCAATCAGCAATCCAACAATCTATATTTCTTCACTGTTACAGTATCAATACTACATTTGCAAACGATTCCCTGTGAAATATGGCTTGTATCATCGAGCTTAGTACTTCATCAACCTGCCCTAGAAGGAAACTCTTAAATGATCATTATTTTCATAGATATCGGGAACAAATCAACGATTGTGGATACGGAAAATAATTCAATATACACTAAGTCTGTTGATGCCAAAATGCAGAAACTTCTTGTATGTTGAGGAAAACACATCTGATTCTGTGCGATGCATCAAGCAAACTGAATAATCAACTTTATGATATGACCGTGACCATTACAAGGAACACCTTATCGTGCCATGTGCAACAGTCAGGACAGAATAAGCTAAGGGCCTTCTCCCAGTGCAGGGCAAGCAAACGGATACTTCTTCCAAGATCCGCTGCCCAGTAGAACCAACAGGGTATCGTCAGAGAATATGTGGAGGTTCCCCAACGCATCAACCTTCTTTATCCGAAGTATCAGAAGGACAGTTGTTTCGGTAACATTACGCCCAATCGTGTACAATACCAGTCAACAGATTTGGGTGTAGCAAACGTAAAGCACCGAGAAGACTGGGAAGTTGGAGAATATGACATTTGGGATGCAAGGGCCTGTTAACACTATGAGAGTCATTTTCCAAAATATGACACCATTTTTAAAGATTGTTGGTTTGTTGCCTCGCGACGCACATATACTGGCATTGTGTCAACATTCCAATCTGAACCAGACAGCCCCGTTTGAAACCCCGCTACAATCGATACTACGACCACATATGTATCTACCATGTCATAGATCCTGATGAACCTTTACACGTCTGAAAACGAATTTTAACATCAATATTCACTGATAGAAAGAGACAATAACAGATATGGTGCAATCAGAAATCGCGTGTTCGTTGCAGGTGATGGACGAACACCCGTTCTTAAATAATACATCGTGCAGCATGTCATTTTCCACTCAGAATAAACGAAAAATATTGCATTGATTTGTGAGTTATTGTTATGAACTGTATTTCTTTCTTGTCTGACAAGAGTATGAATACCAATACTATTTAATACATACTCTAGGGACATATCTTTTCTGTTGTTCCCTTGTCAACTTGGAGCGTGGTTCTTCTCTTCCAGCAACTGTTGCAATGTGACGTTTTCATCATTCGTGTCATCTGCCTCTTTCTTCTTTACCTCAGACAGCATCTGTACATTGTTTCGAAGGTGAGCTGATTGTTCCTGAGGCAAGTCAAGAAAAATATCCAAGACCTGAAATCATATGATCATATAACTGTCTCATGAACTAATGGAAACATAGTTCAAAGAAAATGACATCAACAAGTATCAGAACAAAAAATCCCCCGACAGCTTCAATGAGGCTTTTGTTAAATTGCATCTAACTCTTGGTTCTAGCCAAATATATACTACCCATAACAAGTTTAGACACGATAAAACCACTCACTGTATGTTACATATATACAATTGGTTACATCGAAAATAAAATTCTCCGTTAACGTGACGGAACCAGCTGTAATCCTTATGCAGTTGAATTGTACGATGTTCATCCATCAAACTGTAAAACGGTATGTGCAGATATCGTGCATGTAAACAGCTGCGCTTTGCCGTGTTTTGCTAAGAATTTGCCAAGTTTCACTGAATTTTATCATTTATTGGACTCATAATCTCTTCAACTTTACGAATTCGTGTTACAATACATCACTTTGTAAACAATATGGAATAATTTGCAAAGTCTAGTTACGAACAGATGATTTAAGTGAGTGGCTACATTTACACCAGCGAGTCTAAACTTTGGATGGATAGTATACTATTCGAACGAAGAGTACTCTGTGGTAAATTGTTTCGCAATTTCAAAATCAGTTTTAATCGAAAGTAGCGAACGACTAACTGACACTATCGTGAAGATAACACTCTGTTGTGTTAAAGTCACTGATACCAGACTCCTCCCTGGGCTAAAACGTTCCAGAGGAACGTAACTTTACAATACATCATTTTGTGAGTAAACGATATGGAATATTTTGCAAAATCTAGTTAAAAACAGTTGACTTAAGTCAATGACTACATTTGCACTACTGAGTCTAAACTTTTGACGTCACTGATACCAGACTCCTCCTTGGGCTTAAAAGTTCTAAGATGGCCAGAGGTACGTCACTTTGGGTCCACTAGGAATTTTCACGTATAATATACATAACAGATCACCACGAGAGAAAATCAATCATTAAATCAAGGAACGAAATATAATCACTGGAAGTATAGCTACGTTCTCAACATGCACTCGGTTCTCAGTACTCTGAAGATAACACTTTGAACCACATCCAGGAGGCGACTGAAGACATGCCCCCTTCTCATTAGAACATCATAATGAAAACGATTATGAAGAAGAAATGTCTTTGATTTTGAACCCGCTCGCGCTAAAACTCGAATCCCAATACTCGAAAGATAAGACCTTGTACAACTGCCAGGTATCGACTCAAGACATTCAAGTGACTTCTCAATTATCATTGAGGAGAAATGTATGTGAGTTTGTTTGAACCAACTCGCTTTACAATTTATTAAACTGCGTTCAAACTATTGCCTGATAGGTACACTTAGTCGAACATTATCTGAATGAGGTCGGAGGTGTCATTCACAGGCGTTGCCGTTTTATACAATTATGACTTTCGGCGCCACACAGTTCCTCTGTATAGTTAGTGAGTGAGTTAATATTGATCGTTACGAGAATATTCCATTGACGTCAATAAGTGAATACATTTAAAAACCTGTTGACGAATCGTTGCACTGTATAACAAGAAATGCAACGTCACTTTAATGTTATTTCTTTCTTTGTAGCTCATCAGCGAGGAGATGAGAATGAGAGTTGGCACTTATACCACATTTTCATCTGTCCACAAAAATTCTCTGATTGAAAAGGTTGATTAACCACAAGGCCAATGTATCTGCATTACAGGAAGTGAACACAGATTCATCATCGGGGGTGTTTGTGGAAGTGTAGCGTTTGCATTTACAAAATCCTTTTAAGTGATAGACATTTGCATACAACGTACACCTGAGGCATTTACATTTACATTCCGATTAATATAATAGTGCACTTAATTGAAAATGTATGCTACACTGAACGTTATGATGTAAATATCAATTACGTGTTAGTTACACATCGTCAAAATCCATATTCCTACGGACAATTTCCGTTATGATTATAGACCATGCATTATTTCACAACAACATGTGCTTTGAGTGTACATACCAAATGTGTTCTGGCAGAAAGTTTCAGATTGAAATATGATTAGGAAAGCAACTACTTTCAGTTCCACGTTTCAAATTATTCCGATATTTGTAAATATTGGGCTTGTCACTGAAAACGTTGGTGTGACTTTTGTAAATTTTAAAAGAATCAGATTCGGAGATTCAAACCTCTGAAATGAAAACGTAGTTCGAGTATCAACTATTACAGTGACAATATTTACAATCTCTTTGGTAACAGTGGATGCTATGAGTCATTAGGCATCAGTTTCAGCTCAATATTTATTGTAGGCTAAATGGTCGAATACAGCGATTCACGATGATCGATTTTAATATGCGTTTGTTTGTTATTCACAAACCAGAATAACATTTCATTCTCATCATAAGCCACAGTGAAACTACGATTTCAGAGATTTTATCTAAGTTGTCCTGTGAAAAGTAAGTGCAAATACGTATGTTGTAACCACCGAACCAATTGTCTAGAAACGGACGGCATTATACGTATGACAGTACCTGATCACAGTACCACATCACAGTACCTGATACAAGAACGTCAAGCTATATGCTCTGCACAGGGACTTACTAAAATATATATTCCACTTCTGTTACATAGTATTTCTATATGCCAGTTATCCACGTTAGTGGGTGAATACACGATCTTTCAAGACGTGTAATTAATTTTGCAGGTATTTGTGACAAGAAACATATATCAAGAACCACTTTCCGGGTTACAATAGAGTACACTATCTGATCACAAATCACTCTGTAAAATAACTGAACTAGTTTTCGGGGAGTCATATTCCCGGGCTGTCTTAAAGTGGGTACGTCTGGTCTGAAGTTGTATTGGACTTCTTCTCCGTAATATTACTTAAACTAACGAATGTCTCAAGCAACTGCAACACAGCTTCACTACAACGAAAAAGAACCAGAATTTATCTTGCCCTCAATCAAAGGCTCGACGGCATGGAGTACTGCTGGTTAAACAGATCTACTGACTTAACGAATAATTCCACTCTAGACCAATTCCACGCAACTGAATACCTATTTCATGTACGTCTTCAGCCAAGTGAGTATTACATCATCCCGTTTCCTGCTCTATATCCATCTTCATCTTCATCCCGATCCTATATAAGTTCCCTTAATCACTGACAATCGCATGATAGGAAATGCTTCCTTTAGCGAATTATTACTTCTTCGCCTTCCCTCGGTAAGGATCGGAGATGCGGACAACATTGATGGTGTTACATAATGCGCTCATGTGTCAACCAGAACCGTCTTTATCGCAGGTCAGCAATCAAATACTAACCCATAGCTTCAATGCCGTACCAGCTCACTGTATATATCCACACTTGATCAATACATGGCGAATGACGGTTATCCTTATGTATCCTCAGTAATGACTAATTTTCAGGTTTTGCAATGCATTCTGCTTTTTCACCATTTTTATTGATGCTATTGGCTGGTAGGTTATTCACAGGTGCTTCAATATATCATGATAAATCCTTACCTACATGTGATTCAGTCTTGCGCTTATTCGCAGCAAGGTTGTTAGTACCATATCATTTGAAGTAATGTTTGCATGTTACACTTTTTAATGCAGCAGCATATCAGGTTTTTTCTTCAATTCTTAGCTAAACTCATCAATGATGGGGGAATTTTGTAAATCCAGCTAAGTAAATGCAAAAAGCAAATGCATTGTAAGTCCCCCTTATATGGTGACCGATCTTAGTAACCGGCGATATTTACATGTGTGATTGATGAATAGTGGAATCTTTCAAATACTATTAAACAGCTTAAAATGAGTATACACCATAAGCTGTTATGTTGAAAGTCGATATGTACACTTTCCCCTTTCCGATTAAAAGCATAGTTTAATGATTTTCTCCCAAGTCCCTAAAGGATGATATGAAAAATGTCCAAAGTGACTGATTATTTGGAGGGAGAAAGGAAACCTTGGAAATAAATCGAATGACCTTTGCTATACCATGGATATACGCGCATAAACATCGTTGTGAATGAGCAAAGATCATGAACACGGCTTCAGTTTTACTCTGCTAAAATAGTCACATGGGGATCAAATGGCGTTCTTTAGATTGACATGTCTGCTGGTGTTCCTTCTTGCACATTATCGCCTTGAGGCAGCATTTCAACGTTAATGTTTTGGACGCTAGGTAAAATTTAACCTGGCACAATCGCGATAAATCTACGGCCTACTCAGTGGAAAGTGGAAGATATATTTGTCCAAATCCTTCAAGGATCTTCAATGTCAAATTAAACTTGAAGTGAAATGTACGTGTTTTACTTGGAACATGTTACTCTGTCGATCTGTTGATCTCAACCGTTGGCATCCATTGTTAGGTGAACAGTAGTATGATGAACGTAAGCCACAACACACGCCTGTCCATTAGTCTGTACACAGTAGCTCTCAACGTTTAGGCCGACCTTCTCTTGTCTCTAAGCATATTGCCTGCGTTTCAGAGCTCTGTTCATTCGCAGTTAACTTTCGACAAAGTAAGTGGTTAAAATATATATTTTGAACTACACACTGGATTTCCTAGGTGTGTAATGATAAAAATTGCCAAAACCGATGTAAAACCCACCTCAGTCATTTATGTCACACATATACAATGTGGGTTTCAGGATATTATATATACTAAGTCAAAAAGGAAACTTCACATTTTTTCTTCAGGGCCCCTGTTTTAAATGAACAATGACGAAATACGGAGTCTTCTAATATCCTTTTAATGTAGATCGCAAGGCATATTCTGCGAGAATGAAATGCAGAAAATAAATACATTGTGTGCGTAAGGACATAGTTCTATAATGTCTTCATAATAAGCGAATATGCAAATATGAATAGCAGATTAGTACATCAAACTGAAACATACCTGATATCCAACATTTACACTGAACCTCAGATTGAATATTAACCTCTCCCGTGTGGGAAACAATACTCTCCACATATTGTAAATAATGCTTCAGACCAGTTATGGTCAAAATGACACGAGTAAAAAAGTATGATAGCATTAACGTAATGATAAACCCCTTCAATGTGCCAGAATAACAACTGATAAGGCATGTACCCTAAAAATTAATGGACTCTTCCACAAGTGACTCAAATTCGGACTCTATAGCCATGTCAAAACGGAGAAATGTGTATACAAAGTAGTTGCATATAGAACTGTGAATAAACTTCTAAAGTTTAAACACTCCTTTCCATTATTGACAATGCTTACACACAACAAATTGCCAACGCAATGTCATCTCCGAAATAAAACGGAATCTTCCAAACCATGCACGCAAAGACATTTGAAAAGAGAAATGCAGTGTTCCATAAGTGGCAAATATTAATGAAATAGCAGTCATTAAACCATATTGTAAATATTCTACAAGAAGTGTGTCATTTCCTACCTGAAGAGTGATTGAAGATGAAAAAATGAAAGGTTGAGGCAAAAATACATTTTCTGTGTGACCATGCTATCGCTCTGACATGTGATCTGCCTAAAAACACTAGTTTATAATGGAAAATACTTTGCAATGACTGTCCAATGTGCAAATCACTAAGCAAATAAAGGAGGTTTCTACAGTTATAGCAAATACATAACATATTTCCATAGTAGTTTCAAATGAAAATGCCACCAAATAAATCTGAGCTAGTTTACCCCTCTGTTATACATTTTGAACACTATAAAATCCATGATACATACCCATGATACAAACAGTGTATACAACTCAAAGCTCAGGAATCATGATAATATTTAGATTTCTTACGTTTTCAGAACTGTTTAAACAGTAGCTACAAAATATCATTTGTTTCATGATGTCCTCTTTCTAGAAATTTAGAAAGATATATCTCTCAGCTACAAATTACTGATCTGATCTCATAACATATCACCAGATTCCCTTACACTGATTTTCTTAGTAATAATAAACATAAATAAAGGATGAATATATTTCTAACATACAGGTAAACATGATTGGCAATGATTCTCTGGTGCACAGATTCCATGAATGTAAGTGAACAAACAAGTTGAGTTTTACGCCGCACTCAGCAATATTCCAATATTTCGTGTCAAGATCGTAGTTATGCGGTCGAGCATTATCATGCTGGAACTGTAGATCTGGGCCATGAACCGCCATGAAAGGAACGAGTTCAGGGGTGAGCATCTGGTCACGCTAAACATCAGCTGTGAGGTTTCCACGGATGTTCCCACAGAAAGCACCCTACACCATGCAACTTCCGCCCCCGAATCTGTGGACTTCCTGTACACAACATTGGGCATACCGTTCACGACGTCTCCTGCCTGGGGTTAAACCTGGATTCATCGCTAAAGACGACTCGATTCCAGTCTCTCTAGGGCCATCGGGGGTGCCGTTGGGCCCACAGCAGACGTTGACGTTGATGAAACGGCGTCAATATTGCCCTACGATATGGACGTCGAAAATGGAGACTGGCAGCCCGCAACCGATTTCGAATGGTCTGTGACGATGGTCAACCTCTAAACATCTCATTCCTGGTTCGTAGCCGGCAGAAATCTGTCACGTAGGTGACGTAGGACGATTTGATGGTCCTCTGCTCGTGACATCACACGTGGACGACCCGACCGTAGGCGATCAGAAGTGGTGGCAGTTTGGTGTAGACGACCCCGCAAGTCATACACAGTACGACTGCATCCCACGTCAATAACTGATCTTCCCGCTTGCAACATGCCAACGGCACGTTTACGTTCTACATTTGACAACCGTGCCATTTAAAGTACCGTTAGAAGTAGGGTTTAAAACAGTGGGTTTTTTCAATTCTTGGGGCTAGTGCAAACACGTGCAAATGACGAAAACTTCGATGCGAAGATAGGGATCCCATTTCTGATGCATAGATGTATCATCAGAGAAAAATTATTCATTGTTTTTTAAAATGACATTTTCTGAAGTTTCTTTTTTGACTCAATATATATAATATGTAAATAAAATGCTGTTCGATTAGGGTCCCTTTAGTTGGAACATGTCAATGTTTTGTAGATACCTTGTATTGCGAGAGAGTTTGTTATTTCAGGCCACATCCATCCGTTAGCGCTGCTATCGATTTCACTCAAAGGCTTTTCAGTAATCAATGGCCAGATTTGTCGTTTAAACACAAGCCGAGATTGCTTTCACAGGTCTTCAGCATAAGACAACACAAGCTAGATCTCATCTCATAGGTTTTTTTTGGAGAGAACCAGCAACCGTTTATTAAGATGTTGTGAATCCGACCAACTAAGCACAGGCCCTGCTTACTGGCAATCACAGAGCCTTTCCATCTAAAACTGGGTCCCAGGGCCGAACCAGTAATTAGATTACAAACAAACAGCTGTCAAGTTCATTTTGTAAGGGAGACTAGTGTTTTGTTTCTTGAGACTTTCAAATAAAAATAAAAGACAAATAAAAGACATTCGAGTAGAAATTTCCTCTGAGTTCTTTGGGGTGACAGTTCATCAGTCTACACTTAAGTCAAGACATTTGCTATTGTAAATGAAGCGGTTAAAACCACGGCGAATTTCTTCCTTTACCGTGGAAAGATCGATTTGTACCTAAACACCATTCTTGTTCCCTATGCCACACATTTATTATCCATCTTTTATGTATGGTATATTTATCACTGTGACAGTAAGCTCAATAAAATCATACGACTTAATGTGAGGAAAAGCATTCGAAGTAAAATTTTGAAATATTTGTTGTATCGATGTACATATGACATAATATAGATATAGTATAATTAACATTTTATCTTCAAATTTGTATCCATACTGATGGGTGGGATATGACATGATTCTTACTTTGAAAATGAGAGGATGTTTACTGCTAACGCCAATGGAAATGAGGATGATGCTGACACAAATGATCATTATCAGCGTGCTTCTTTGGATACCTTCATCAGGTGGTATTAGCTTTTAGACGAGCTTCATCAGAAGGGATAAATATTTCACTGTTAAAACGGTAAAGAATCTTTATAAAGGTAGCTTTTTTTAAAAAAAATGAAATGATTGATCAATTCTGATTGATGTAATTTGTAGATAGATGTTTCTTAATGATTGGAAGTTTACATTTTTAACTCAGAACGTACCTTCAAAGGGGTTCGAAGTACTGTAAAATGGTTTTCCTCCCGAAAAAGTATGTAAGGCAAGGCAAATTTGAAAGTACCTAGCATATTAAGCATAGAAGGAGTAGTTTATGACAGCAGTATAGTTTGGGAGATCCTCATCCTACTGGTTGTAAACGGCATTAATGTAAGGTTATCTCTTGTATATGGTTTCCTTTATATATAATTAAGTATAGAATAACAGTATTCTGTGCAGGACTAGGTTTCTGTCTTATCATACTGTTACCAGCCTATTATTTGTTCAAAACAGCGCGGAACTGTGCGTGGATGGTTTTGTCCACCGATGCTTTGCGTGATTGAGATGTTTTAAACCGCAGTATTTCAACAATAACACGTCGGGAGACACCAGAAACGGGACTCACACATAGTACCCCCTACATGACAAACGAATGCTTTAGGCTATTCCCAGTTCAGTTATAGTTATTATAGTTTCCCTTAGCTCACTACAATTCCCGGCAGTCATACGACCTTAAATCCACACATGGTCGATATGAACAATATCATGTGGTAATTACCTATCATTCAGTCATCAACGCCAACGCCTTTTTCCGAGTTTGAACGCTATATCTTTAACACAATGATTAAAGTATCATATTGATTGAAACAATCCGATTAAAGTATCATATTGATTGAAACAATCCCAAGACAAGTAACCATTAATTTCTATTTTATTGCAATCTGCAAGCTATATTTCTTCTCTAGATGTTACCGTATCAATACTACATTTACAAACAATCTTTGTGAAATATGGCATGTATTGTCCAGTGAAGTATTTCATCAACCTGTCCTGATGGAAACTCTTAAATTCTAATTTATTTCATAGGAATTGGGTACAGATCAACACTTGTGGCTACAAATATAGTTCATTGTACACGCAGTCTGTTGATGTCAAAGAGCACAAACGTTTTGATGAAAACAAATCGGATGCTAGGCGATGCATCATTCAATCGGATTGATCAAACTCTTCATGTCAGGGTGACCATTATCTAAGGGCACCCTATCATGGCATGGGCAATACGCAGGAAAAAAATCAGCTCAGAGCGTTTCGTCTCAGGCAGCATGGCCAGAACATGGTGACGTGTTCCAAGAAGCACTGCCAAGTAGACCCCACCATCAGAATAGGCTGAGACTCCCCAACACTGCAACCCTTTTTGGCAGCTGTCTTGTAAACATAATCCCAATCAACAGATGTGGATCTACCAAATGCAAGGTACCGAGAACACTGTAGTTGGAGAATTTGACACTTCTGAAACAAGGTTCTCTTAATATTCGTATAATTGTGACTTTCCAGGACATAGTATCATTTCTCTAACGGTGGATTGTTTGTTGTATGCTGGCGTTGTGTCAGCATTCTAATTTGAATCGTGAGGCTCTATTAACAGCTTCATGACAAACAATCTTCGCAATTGGGATACGACGACATGCATACGCATCGACCAGATCATCGATCCTGAACACCTGGTCCGTTTATCTGTCCGAAAACAAATTTTAACATTTATATTCACGGACAGAAATGACAACAACAGATGTAGTGCAATCAGCAGCCATGTGCTTGGTGAGTGAGTGAGTTATGATTTAACGTCACATCTCCAGTATTTCAGCCATATCGTGACGAGAAATCATTTAACATTGGTACAGAACATGTGTAGAATAAACAAACAACTCACAAACAAAACAACAACAAAAACAAAACAAACCCCCAAACTGTCGTAAAAGGGCAGGACATCACAACTACAAACTAGCGTAGAAAGCCAAAACCACAAACATCATCCGGACAGTACGTAATAAAAAATGGCTAGAGATCACCACCACTGAGTGAATGAGTTAAAATCACTTTGTCAATAGTTCAGCCATATCGTGACTAAAATGATACATAGATTAACAATAATGGAAGATAGATTATACAATCCTCTCAACGAAGGACAGTAAAATAACTAGAATATCACAGATATACATGTATAACTAGTAATTACATCTGAAACATTTTAGCCATAGGGGACAACGCAATATAAAAATAGGCTATAGATCACCAACACTGAAGGTGGATCACCATACTAGGGGCCATGGAGACTTACAGTACCTTTGCTACCTACATGTTCCATGAGTTGGATTTATATCAAATCTCCATTTGTTTGCGATTGTGCTCAAATTTAGCCCAAATTAAAATGACAAAAATACTACATTTAAAACAGCTGTTAATTTTGAATTAGCCTTGAATGTTCCAGGACTTATGTATCCTCTTACGTATTAAAAATACGCTTGAAGCGTCATCAAATCATATTTTGTTAACAATATATCATGCAACAAATTGTGTCCATTCAGAAACAAACGAGTAATATATCATTTATTTGTGAGTAATTATTGTGAGACTGTATTTTCTCCTCCAGGTTAGCATTTGGATCATGCATGTCCTCTTCTATCAAATGTTGAACAGTGAAGTTTTGATCACACGTGTCATTTGTACAGAGTTCCCGAGTCAAGGCTCATGACACATGAATTAACAGAAGGACAGTTGCAAAAAATAAATTCGAGAAAAACAAATGCATGAAACGTTTCAGCAGAAGGACATTAATCTCCAACCCAATATTCCATTCATTCTTGGTTATTTCCGTGATTTTTCTAGAAATAGTTTGGTAATTCCAAATCAGTAAGAGTTACTAACAACTAACCAGCTCTCTTCTAACGATGCAAACAACACACAGATGAGATGGTGCCACTGATAACATGCACCATCCGGTGGTTAAAATGTGACTCTGAGATGACCAGAGGAACATCGCATAGGTTACCAACGAATTTTCTGGAATGGAAAATCACCATCGGAGAAAATCAATCGGTTCTTCATCCGATGAAAGAAATTTACTCACTGAAGCTATTGCGACGTTCTCAACATGCAGTGGATTCTCAACTGTTTGAAGACAAACATCCTGTACTACAGTAAGGCATCAACTCATGTAAAGGAAGTCACAAATATCCCTCTGTAACTGCCGAGTGTGATGTCAGTGTTAAATGTAGCAAATAGTCACACGTGTTCCAATTTAATTGTCCAAACTCTTCTTTATTAGATCATCAAAATGAAAACGACCAACATAATACTGAGAAGAATATTAATGCATATGGGCTTCTTTGAATTTGCTTACGTTATAATGTATCTAAACCATTGCCTCAAAGAATAAAAATACATTCATTGTCTTGAATGTCTATGAAGAAAATCCGATGAACTGTTCTTGAGATATCGCTGACAATCTTTACATGCATTTTAAGATGCTGAAATCTTTAAAATTTCGCCGCGACCTTGAAAATAACTCGAAGGTCATCCAATTTGACTAGACCTTGCACGTTTCCTAGATAAACTTGGTGTCAAATATGAAGGAAGTCCAATGAATGGTTCTTGGGATATCTCGATGACAAACATTACATGCTGGTTAACATGCTGAAATCTTGGAAGTGTCGCTTTGACCTTGAAAATTACGTGAAGGTCACAAAAATCGACCGGGTCCTGCGCCTTTCCTGGATAAACTTTTATCTTGAATATGAAAAAAAAAATCAGTGAAAAGGTTTTTGAGTTATCTTGCTAACAAGCGAACATGCTGAAATCTTCGCGCCTTGGCCTCAGAATTTGAGTGTATGTGACTCAAACCAAAAGGGTCCTGCGTCTTCCCTGGATAAAGCTTGAAAAAAATGAAGAATACGAAGAAAATCCACTGAACGGTTCTTGAGAAATCTCGCTGAGAATCGTTACATGCCGGTTAACATGCTGAAATCTTCAAAGTGTCACTGGGACCTTGAAAATTACTTAAGGAGACCAAAATCGACCGGACCCTGCGCCTTTCCTATATAAAGCTTGGTGTTGAATATAACAAAATTCCAGTGAATGGTTCCCTTTGTGACTTCAAAATTAAGATCACCGAACCAGTCTGGGTCTTTTACAGTGATGAAACAAGCTGCCAAATATGACAATAATCTAGTCAACGGCTATTAAGATATTCCATTTCGTACGTACAGACGGCGGACGGAGCATGCTACTATACCTATTAATTATGTGTCAGTTACACATAGACAAACGTCATATCTCAAAGGAAAATTTCGGTTACAATCGCAAAACTGTCAGACAAACCATGCATACTTTACAACAACATGTGCTTTGGAAGTACATATGAAATAACTTGTCGATACGGAAGTTTGAAATTAAAATATAATTACAGGTTTCAAATGCTTTCAAATACAGGTTCGACATCTTTAAATATTACTTGACTCAGAAATCAATAAAGAAAAGGAATAATATACAGAGATCGAACCTACTGATTTGAAGACGTTGTTCTTGTAGCAACTATTGCCATCACAATATTTACAGTCTCTTTGGTTACAGAGAATGTTGTGAGTCATTCAGCTTGAGTTTCAGCTCAATATTTATTGCAGGGTAAATGACCGATTTGAGAGATCCACGATTATCGATTTTGATATGCGTTCATTTGTTAATCCCAAACCACAGTCAACCACAGGAAAACTAAGATTTCTGAGATTTCATTTTGTTTGGGAGTTTCTGTCAAAAGCAAATGAAGAGACCTATGCCATAACTACATCTGCCAGTGGTCGACAAACGGAGAGTATTGTAAGTATGATATCACAGTATTAGATAAACTAGGGCCAAACGCCCAGCAAAATTCACGACAGGGAATTTCATGAAATGCACTTTCCACGTCCGTCCCACATTGTCTCTCAATACCACTTGTCAAAATCAGTATATGACTCAGCTATGTGAACAGACACGAAAAAAATTTATAATTTCCCGAACGTGAAATGCGACGTGCAACGCATTAGAAAACTGAAAGTTATTCACTGAAAAGCTAAACTGAATTGAGTAGAACCGCAGTGAAAAAATGAATTCAATGGTAAGGGTCAGTGCACATCTCCAATGGCATGTACAATTTGATTTCTATCATATATGAACAAATCAGGCACTTAGAAACTTCGCGAAAAGTTTCAGATAAAGTATGAATCAGTTCCGAAAAAGAGTGAAATCAACACATGCAAGCAAAAAGAGCTTGGCAGTTGTTTGAGAAACAAAAAAGTTAATCCTCACCATGAAATAAAATGGGTGGGTACTATAACTATCCACAGTGGCAGGGTTGCAACACATCATAGCGAGAAAGACAAGATTAGGCGTGACCTCCAAACCGTATATACAAAAATCTTGGTGTACAAGCTTTTCTTTGCCGATGATCGTTCGTATAATGTCTAACAGAGGGTCGGAGATAGGAATATGGGGGAACACTTGCATGCAGTGGAGATACTTACAGCTGGCTTTGTCGAGTACATTTGCCACTGGTGCCAACTTGACTGGACAGCCAACACAAATGATTGGTCTGTGCAGTCATATAAAGAACGTCAGTTTACCCGTGTACTTTAATCAATAGGTTCAATGTACTATGTATTCTTTTTGTCAGAATGCCTTCAAAGAATCAGCTGTAACCATTAGTCATTATATATAAGGTATTGTGTGAAGCCATATCCACCCGAGGGAAATGAAATGAGATAAGGACACTTGCATCTTGGAACCATCCTCTGTAAGGTCAGTGCGGCAACACGGAAGTAATAGGGTAATTGTCCCTTCCTATTCTTTATCTAACTATTCCGGACAATTTCACATTGTGGCATTTATTAAAAATGAGAGTTTCTAACTGGTATGCGCCTGCATGCATACAAATAACTTTTTCATAGTGTTATGGTGTCTACCACATTTACCTTCTAAACACATATACGTACTTAAAATATTTCAAATGTAAATTGTAAGCGTAATATATGCAGCAAACTGGAATCAACCTTGCCAGCCACGACTGATATGGGCTGTACGTTGTCAACATATCAATTATCTCGATTTAGCAGGAACAGCTTCAGCTTTGATCACCGGAAATTACGAGCTGAAGCACCCAAAATCTCCTTGAACGTGGAAGCTAAAGTCAGCACAAGACACATAGTGTGAACAGGAGGCACCATTACATGAAAAAAATTTTCGTTTGTTTGTTACATGTAGCTATATGGCTGCGGTCTGCAAAAAATCGAAACAAGACAAGTCAGTCAAGGGATCAACAGCATAAGCACCGATTTAAAACACCTAGCATGCGATAATGTGTGTAAACCAGGTCAGAGATCCTGACCGAGCAGCCGAGAGCACGAGATGCTGCTACGAAAAGGGAGTCATATTCTGTAACTGTAGTCAGACGCCAAATGCTAGACTACTTCTCTGCAGTATTACTTCAACTGGTCAATGTCTAGAACAAACTGCAACACATGTTCACCATGGCATGCTCGTTTAACATCACCACTGACTTTAACGAAGAATTCCACTTTCGACCCACTTCCACGCAAGTTACTATCTTTTCCATATACGTCTTTCGGCCTACAGATCCCCATATCACCCAGGTTCCTGCTCTATATCCATCCTTATCTTCATCCCAATCCTAAGTATGTTCCTTGAATCACTGACAATCGCATTATGAGGGGTGCTTCTTTCTGCGCATTTTTGCTTCTTCGTCTGCCCTCGGCAAGGATTAGAGTCAGACGGGGACAACATTGATAGTGTTACATAATGTGCTTATGTGTCAAACAGAACCGTCTTTATCGCAAGTCAGCAATCAAATTCTAACTCATAGCTTCAATGCCGTACCAGCACACTGTGTATATCCACACTTGATCAATACAAAGCGAATGGCGGATGTCCTTATTTATCCTACGTTGCGACTATTTTTTAAGTTTTGAGATGCATTCTGATAGTTTACCATTTTGTTACTGGTATTGGCTGATGAGCAGTAATTATACATATGTTTCCAGCAATATTCCATCATAATTAAATCTTAAACCTTAGAACATTTCCTTTTGATTTATTACTAGTGTGGTTCAGTGTATCATATTATTTTCGTACCTATGTGTAATGTATTCTTTGTAGTAAGCGGCAATTCTCACTCTTGTTACAGTCCGTTTGATTCCAACTGTGACCAATTGCTCACTAACACAAAATCTAATAATTGCAACAAAACCAAATTTTGCACAGCCACGTGAAATCGACAGACCAACTCTGATGATGTGTCTTATAATTTGGGACACCCGAATAAAAATGTTGTTTAACAAACGATCATCATTTTCTAGTAGAACAGCCAGGTAATCAACAAGCGTGTGCTGTGAAGATTGGGTCATCTCAAAAGTCGTTATCTGGTTACCACTTGAGATGTTTGCAATGGAAAGTGTACACCTCTGAACACATCACTGGCATTAGATTTGCAGTGCAACGATTGTGACGTCATCAGGTTCATGGCGTCATAGCAAAACTGATTTCACCCAATCGATATCTCCTGTGGAACATAGTTTGGGATGATAAATTTGTGATTTTAAACCCATCACTCATACACCACCATGGACAACTATCAGAACCATGCTGAAAGTCAGATGTGTACTTCCACTTGTCAGATGATCGATAAAATGTCATGATTTTCCGCCCCAAACACCTAAAGGATCATCCAGAAATACTCCAGAGTGACTGATTATTTAGAGGGAGAAAGGAACCCATGGACAAAATCGAATGACCTCTGTTATTTACTTGAACACAACCTCGTCTTAATTATATGTGATTTATTGTTGTCTGAAGTCAGGGAACGAGGCAATGTTATCCTATTCCAGCAACTATAGTAACATTCCCTGTTTTCACTGCTATGTTAAACTCTAAGCATAATTGCACTTATTGGATAGATTTAGGTAATGGCTATTTTTCCGCCTTTTTATCCTTTTTTCACATTTAGCATATACACAGAAATTTGTTTGCTGTTTAACGCCCCACTCAGCGACATTCAAGTGGTCTGATAATAATCGAGTCTGGATCAGACAATCCGGT
The DNA here is from genome assembly GCF_037392515.1 of Haliotis asinina. Lineage (NCBI taxonomy): Eukaryota > Metazoa > Mollusca > Gastropoda > Lepetellida > Haliotidae > Haliotis > Haliotis asinina. The sequence continues at coordinate 30,536,755 of NC_090281.1, read as the reverse complement.
GATTCATGTAATGAACATCGATACGAACAGGGGTATGGTGACAGGTACCAATGAAAATAAGCAATTTTGACCTCCCGATTCCGGCGCCTTTTAGAACAAGCATGGGCTCCTGAGGCCATGGTGCGAGTGAGTTTGAACACTTCTTCAAATACTGCTCCAGGTCTCTCTTCGAAGCTCAGCTTCCTGCAGGACTAAATCATGATACATTTCTGACATGTTTAATGCAATGATAAGCCCAACAGGATCGGCGCTGACAGATCTCAAACATGGAATTCGTACCGGCTATCGCAGGTTTCTTATGAGCACAGGAACATGACATTTGACAGGTCCAAGGTGATGACACGATGATAGGTCTTCATCATAGGTTCAAAAGAAGCAATGATGTAGAGGTGCAATGTGAAAACCATGTTACCAGAAATACACAAATACGCGCGCCTACACGTCGATGGCAATGTGCAAGGATCTTGAACAACATTTGAACTTCACTTGAAAATAACGCTCATGGATCACAAGAAATTCCGTTGGAATTGTGTGTCTACAGACATTTTTCTGAGTTTGTTATCGTCTGAGGTCATATTCCAGCTGGCACCATTGGGATGGATCAGTAGGAAGTAGAACACTTATTTCTCCATATGCTTTAAGGATCACTCCGTTTGTATCGTTTTAGAGCAGTAATACTTACAACACGGTGATAACATAGTGAGCTAAGACAGGATGGATAAAAAAGTGTACACTTTCATACAATGTTAATTAATGTTTTGTTAATAAATATGTGTAAAACAATGTATTCAAAGGACGTCTTATACTATTTTTGTGAGACTGTTTACTATTTGTTTTATACAAAAATCACAATTAACGTTTCAATTTCATAGAATAAGTACAGTTACCCCAGGTGAAAGTTTACCCACACACGTTTAAAAGAAGATCCTTTATTTTTTTCAATGGAATCATAATATTTATTCCCATTCCACCACGGAACCATGCATGTAAATCAATATTGAACCGACTGTACTATCAAATATGAAGCAAGTTCTTACAAAATCGATATACCTGTTTTTACAGAACAATTGGAAAACTAGGCTAATTGTCTCACGAGTGTGCACAGGAAAAGTTTAGATGATTCCGAATGTGTTACCCATACATATAATAATTAACTGTGTTGACATTTACATTATCCAATTCCATGATTCAGACTGAGATAAAGTTTGCTCCATTTCCAATTACAATAAAACTGGTCGATCAATATTTAGAGGTATTTCTGTAAAAGAACAATATTTTTCATCCTTAGATTCAAAATTATTTCTAGCATGACAAGACAGTGTTGTAAAAGATTTGCGTGTAATGTTTGGCATCACTATTTGATGTAAGGGAATAGATGATGGTAACATTAAAACATGGTGAGATCAGGAAGCTCGGACTTGATAGGCTTACGCGAACACAATAAGGGAATTGTGATTATAGGAGTGAAGGGAAAATAGCAGCGTAAGTGATTTGGACTCGATCATTGAAAATCTCTAAAGACACCAGGTGAGTGAGTGAGTGAGTTTAGGTTTCCGCCGTAATCGGCAATATTCCAGCTATATGGCGGCGGTCTGTAAATAATCGAGTCTGGACCAACAGCATGAGCATCGATCTGCGCAATTGGGAACCGATGACATGTGTCAACCAAGTCAGCGAGTCTGACCACCCAGTCCCGTTCGTCGCCTCTTACGACAAGCATAGTTTCCTTTTATGGCAAGCATGGGTTGCTGAAGGCCTATTCTACCCCGAGACCTTCACGGGCCTCTAAAGACACCAGGTGTTGCATGAAGGGTGTAAGCATATTCAGCCCCTGTCACTCACAATATTAGAAAGACAAGGTTGTACCATTAACACATGACAAGATCAGGAAGCTCGCTTACCATACGCCCACAAGAACACAATAAAGGACCGCCGATTATGTGAAGGACTGGAAAATAGCAGCAAAGGGTATATCAAGCTATGAATACTCACTGAATATATGTAATTCAATGATGTAATTTATATCAGTGAATACCCTGGACCCTTGACCCTCCGGGTTAAAACTGATATTCAGCTCATGCTTGTTGTAAGAGGCAACTGACGTGATCGGGTGAGCAGCCCTGCTGACCTGGCTGACACACTCGTATCCCACTTGTGTAGATTGATGCACACTTAAGTTTCTGACCGGTGCCATACTGTAGTATTGTTGTTGATTGTGGTGTTCAATAACACACAGACGAACGAAAAGGCAAATGAAAGTATCAAATGTGTACTGTTAAAGATCACATATACTCTAGGGGAAACAAATGCATAAATCAGTCATTGACATCGTTATAAATGAAACCCCGTCATTAAAACTGCTCATTTCGATCTTGAATTACCTTAAATCGACAACAGTGCACAATTCTCAACCACAAACAAAATTTCAACCAGAAATTTTCAGAGCGGCGCGTCTCCGTGACGTAATAGTAGGTATAGATATGAGGGTCTATGCAGAATTCATCTACATTTCAGGGGGTAAACTATTTCGTTTACAGGTTTGTACAAACCTGAAAACGAGACATCTGTTGTGAAACATTAAAGCTATATGTTCTCACAATCTGCTATCATTTAGTTTTGTATTCTGCTTTACCTAGTTTCCGAGTTACAACCCTTGTTTTCATAGACGATTCTGTCAAAATCGCTTGGTCTCGCTAGGTTGTAATCCGTGTTAGGTGGTATAATATTGTCACTTCGACCATGACCTCCCTTCCGAGGGAGAAGGCGTTATTTTCATGCAAAGTCCTTTTGGTCAGCAATGTGTAGTAAGCAGTCTTGAATTTATAAACTCGATGAAACTCCATTTTCTAACAGGCTTACACAACGCTCGCTTTGTACACACAAACAACCAATTTAAGCACAAACTACGGTGTCCGATGGAAATCTGTGTATAGTGACAGCATAACCCGACCCCATGGAGCAATTGACGGCAACACAACAGTTCGGCATGTCTTTGGTGACGTCGAGAAATCAGCAAAATGAGGAACTTCTTACACATCTTCCATACAGCTATCTGAAAATCGTTCCTTCTTTGACGTCACTGCAGGGCTCTGGTGACAGAGCTACGTAACCAGTCTGTGGTTTCGTTTGCGGGCGAGGGAGAAGCAGACGGCTTTTAGCAACTTTTGAGCGCTTGATATTAATCAACCAAAAGTTCTTTTGAAAAAATGGTGTTCCTTTGATGACTAAGCAGACGTCTTTCATATGCAGTGGTAAAAATAGCACAAAAAAATTGATTTTATTCGTCCTTTAATCGACAAGACACCCCAAACATTAATAATACGGTACAAGGACCAAAAAGAAAACAATATGAAATACTATTCCGTGTTCATGAATACCAACAGAAGAAAACGTGATCTGTATCTACATATACATGGTTATTTCCAACAATGTCTAGTTACAGATATCATTATACTGACACTGCATCCAATTCCCTTAGCTCTTCCGAGACGAAGCAAATGAGACATCTTCATGAACCGAACTGAATGTATTCTATCAAGGAAGGTACATTCCACGAATTCACAATGATCCCACGTTCCCTAAACTTGGCAGTGTGAACTGAATCAAGCAACCAAACAAACAACCTTTGAGAGGAGACAGAATGGTTGTAAGGCCAAATGTATTCCAACGAAACAAATCATTGGCATTTCACTCCTGTCATTTCTGACACAAAACATTTATATTCCGTACTGATTGGTCCACTCAACAGATTCCAATGACAGGGTTCTGTGTCAATGACGTGATGAAGCTACCAAACAGTCCAGTTCCCTCATATAATTGACACAGCAATCCAGAATGTTAATGACCCCAAGAAAGAGCACCTGCGAATGTCGAATGCTCTAACAACATGATTTTGACCACGCTGAGCGGTATGTGCAGTGCTTGTAATGGTTAGTATCTCTTCCATAAACACAATTTGTGGCATGGCACAACAAAGTGTAAAGTGCATCACAGGAGATCACTGCGCAGCTGTACGCAGCCTAACAGATCGAAACAAGGGAGGCTGATATATTATTTGACTTATTACAGTAACGTAATTAAGTTGTTTATATTTTGACAAGAACGTATACTGTATGATGAAACCCCCCTCAACATGATTTATCAATATACATTCTCACATATTATCTTCTTCGCATATAGAAAGTTGGCAATCCGATACATTTATTACCTGAATGTTTAAATGAAATGTCTCTTGCATGTGTACATAAACCTAAATGCATGGAGAAATCACGGTCAGTCAACATCCATAACAAGCGTCTTATGTGTATATTGTGCCAATTACTTACTGGATTAGGTGAATCATCTCGCCTTGCACACATTTCCAAGAAAAATAATAATTTCCTACAGAAAACGCAACAGTGTGATATGTATATGTAACGTTGCAAGATTAATTGAACGTATTAATTGATAGATATTTTGTCACCCTACAATACACTGTATTCTCAAATATATTCTCCGAGAAGTTGCATCAGTGAACTAATGTTTCCTGTCCTTCACAGAATTCCTGTCCTTCATATGAATAGTAAACTACATGACGTAATTCCACAAACGTTAAATGGAAAGAGTTCATTCCTTGCAGAAAACACTGAATGGAAACATGGAATGCAATTAAGCCTTAAGAACCTTCTGGAGTTTCAGATATACGCGATCTGTTATTAACCGTGCTGTGAGATCTATACCTAAGAGTCTGTATTTATAGATGAGTATTTTTATATCTGCAGAGAGACAATGGACTGTCACAAATGGTTGCAGAGAACTAATGGCTCACTCTCGGTTGCATCGGAAATCATCTTAAGAGCAGCTGTAAGTTGTATATGCTATAAAATGTCGTCGTTCTCAAAATACGTATTCACCACTGGTATTGCAATGCTGGCGTCGACAATGCCAAGCTAAGGTAAGTCTGAAGGGGTCAAATGGTGTATGGTATGATATAACGGTCGTGAAATCACGTTTATGTCATCGATATTGCTCCTATACATATCTGCAGTTTGCAGAAAAAGGATTTCGTGAAAAGCTATGTGTATCTTGTCTCAACCACGTCGTCCGTCCCACAAACATATACACTACAACTATTGGCCTGAGAATATATCACTGGAATATATGATTTCCAAAACATGAAAGATTGACTTTCCTTACTGATTTAACACACTCAGTATGTCTACGACGTGTTTCTAAAAACAGAACTTTTTTAGCCAGTCATACGACGCTCTTAGCAATCTCCCAACAAGTCCTCTATCACCAACTACAAAGGGGATTGTCCTTTACTGAAGTTAATCTTAGTATTCAACAACCAGTACCTGTTGACTTCTTTGTCCAGTCAAATCATCTTTCACACAAATTCTTATCTTCGCCCATGTAAATAATTACTGACTGACATCCCCACTATCACGTATCAGTTATGACGTATATCAATTATGACGTATATTGTATAACATGGAGATCCTGCAGCTGATCAGAAACGCTCGCTCTTCTGACCAACAAGAGTGAGTGAGTTAATATTTAACGTCACATCGGCAATATTGCAGCCATATCGTGACTACAACATACTTGACATCGAAAAGGAATATATGCATAATATATCAACGAAGGCCAGTACAACGACTAGAATATCACAGGTAGAATTTAAAACTAGCATGGGAAGTTAAAACTAATAGCAGTATTTGGACAGTGCAATATAAAACCTGGCTATAGATAGCCAACAACTGGAGGTAGTGGAACATGTGAAGAAGCGTGAGGACTAGTTTCGTAATATCGACATACATACATACATACATACATACATACATACATACATACATACATACATACATACATACATACATACATACATACATACATACATACATACATGCATACAGACAGACAGACAGACAGACAGACAGACAGACAGACAGACAGACATAACAGTGTTAGTGGATTACATTAGAAGTGACAGATCCTTATTATACCAAGTTTGGACATGTACAAAGCTTTTTTGATAAATATATGTATAGCATGTAAAGTAATACTATACGTATTACTACGCCAACTTCTCAGTGCCAGTGCCTTTTGTTTAACTTATCTATGAAGTAGAGCTATTTTAAAGTTCGTTTTAGTTTGTCTGAATTTTGAATTTGATAAAAAAAGGAAATGTTATGAATTTAATATCATTTCCTTTGGCACAGACATCTAGATGCTCACTCAGTGGGATACATCGGGTTTCAGGTCACTTTACTTGTTGTCTATGGACACGAACCCGGGCTCTCAAATCTTCTGAATGAGTGAGTGAGTTCCATCCAGTGATCAACAACATGAGCATGGATCTGCACAATTGGGAACCGATGACATGTGTCAACCAAGTCAGCGAGTCTGACCACCCGATCCCGTTAGTCGCCTCTTACGACAAGCATAGTCGCCTTTTATGACAAGCATGGGTTGCTAAAGGCCTATTCTACCCCGAGACCTTCACGGGTTCTTCTGAATGAGCAATACACCGTTCATTACAGTCTGTGCATGTTATCACATATGTACTCTCCCAAAAAGAAACGCTTAATGAATATTGCAATTTCATGTAGCAATGAATTAAACGTGATTCATTTTAAAAACACGTTTGCTCTGTTTGTGAGTCCTATGGTGTTTATGTCGTGAAACATCACAACAAAACGCACCATCCGTAAAATACCCGACGACGTATTTAACAGCATGATTTTCAATATAGGCGTATGTTTTCACAGAATACACAGTTACCGTGCAATGCACGTGAACGTTGGGGAGCAAATAGTCTCAACAATGGGTATAAAAGGTTGATCGCAGTCTGTCGATTATTCACTGTATTTGGAATACTGTAGTGTTGACGAACGCAACATGCCACGCCTACGTGACGCCAACCGTCACATTGTTTGTGGTCTCCTGGAAGCTGGTCAGTCTCAACGTGCAGTTGCCCGACTTACGAATGTTCATCAAAGCACCGTTTCACAGCTCTGGGAGAGATATCGCTGGCCAAATTCGGTTGCAGACGCCCCTCGAATTGGGCGACATCGAGCGACCACTGTGGCACAGGATCGCTGCACATCCGGGTACATAACCTGCGTCATCGAACAGCTACGGCGACCAGTACCGCTCATCAAATACCCGGATTGGGGAGACTTTCTGCACAGACCATCAGAAACAGGCTGAAACAGGATGGTTCAGAGGTGAATCACGGTTTCTTTCGAACGACACGATGACATAAGGCGGAAATATTGCAGGAGTGCATTGAAATTGAAACAGACACACACACACACACACTCACACATACATACATACATACATACATACATACATACATACATACATACATACATACATACATACATACATACATACATACAGAAATGCATAGACATACATACAGAGTCCCATACAGAGTCAAAAAGTCGCAAGAAACAAAACACTAGTCTCCCTTGCAAAATGAAACTTGACAGCTGTCTATTTGCAATGTACTTAGTGCTTCTGCTCTGGAACTCAAATCGAATCCTATTAGATCGACAGGGTCTATGCTTGTCACTGAGAGGGACTGTGTTTAGTTTGTCGGATTCACAACATCTTAATAAACGGTTGCTGGTTCTTTCCAACTGAATCCTATCAGAAGAGGTCTAGCTTGTGTTATCTTATGCTGAAGACCAGTGAAAGCAATTTCGGCCCATGTTTAATCTGGCCATTGATTACTTACGATCGTTTGAGTGAAATCGAAAGCGGCGATGTGGTTCGAAATAACAGACTCTCTCCCAATATCTGCAACTGTAGCAATAACGACATTGCTTGGGTTCGGGGTGAGACAGCCTCTCATTTGTACAGTATTATCACATGTGGGGGCTAAATGTTTTAACTGCGTTCCTTTCTTTTGACATGTGTCAAGTAAAATGCAATTACCATATATACAATATATATATGTGCGTGCGTGCGTGCGTGCGTCCGTCCGTCCGTCTGTCCATGCACGCACGCACGCACGCACGCACATACATACATACATACATACATACATACATACATACGTAGGAACATGCATACAGACATTCATAAAGAGATACATACAGACATACATACAAACATTACATACAGACATACATACATACAGAGAGATACAGACATACATACACAGATACATGCAGACATACATACAGAGACACATACAGACATAGATACAGCCATACATACAGAGATAGACACACTGTGCTCGCGATAGACTCACTGATACTATGCGAGGTGTTTTTGTAGCAACAAACACCGCCTCATAACATCATACGGAGACGACAGACAAAATATGTTGGCTTTTCACAATTCACAGCTGCATGACGCAATTCCTTCTGACACTACCTCTTCAAAATGGAAGGCTACGAACAGAATAATTGTGTACGTGTATATGGAACTAACTGCAGTTCTCTCTGCTCTCAAGGCACGTAAAAAGCAATCGCTTGTTTCTGAATATCATACATTTGTTAAGGTTTCCTCTCCAGTGAAGCCTTGATAAATGAAATGTCAACACGACGAACTGGTGTGTGCTGTTCGTGTATTTTTTTGTATGAATATGTATCACTCATATCACACATATGCAGTGGTGCTTGCGGGACCTTATTGTGACAAATACCATTGTGACAAAACATATTTTGATACACTGACACACAAGTCCGTGGATAGTTGTCATCTTATTGCAACCATTTGCAAAGTGTTTACTGTCCTCCATCGTAGGTTTTTTTGCTAAATTGTTAAATGGGACAATGAGTAAATGGGTTATACTTTCATCGTAGCCCAATTGTGTTGAGAAAAAAGATCATGCAATGAAAATACTTTCTACGAACCTGCCGTCGAATAACAGTATCACAACCACACAGACAAGAGATACTCAAAACTGGTATATGATGTTTCAAGAACATAAATTAACATATTCAACTGCACAATAAATAATAATTATGGATGAATATTGCCATCAACTCAAGCACATCAAACTTGGGGACCGTTGAGACTTGCAATACTTCTGACCGGGTAATGTAACCCAGTGAATCAACATCAAGACTTCAGAGACCTAACACTTGCTATCAGTGTTTTGTTGCAATATACTGCTTTTGTTCATAATTATGTCTCCAAATTAATTTCAGGTCGATGAGGGTGGCTGCTGTTTCAAGCTTGAGTGAAGTTAGATTTAGTTTACATTAGTTTAGTTTAAATAATCTAAAGATGCAACTACTTTCTGCGTTATCCCTGCGTCCTCCAGTTTCTTTACATGGAACTGTTTACATTTGTAGACATACCGATATTGTATCTCTTGAAATCTCATAACGATTGTATACAAATGAGTTGTTCAAGTCTCTGTGATCGAGTTTGATCAACTCTTCACAGACAGTGCAACGAAGGTGATAGTTCACAGATAAAAAAATCGCCGCTATATTTTCTGTTTATGCATGGCAATAATTCTTAGAACGATCTAGCTCTTTATAAGTCTTGAATGGTATTTATGCTATTGTATCTTCCGTGTTTGCCAACAATACATTTTCTGTTGGACAATAAAGCACATAAAGGTATAAAGGGGATTCCGAAAACCACAAAACATAAACTTTTACTATAGTTCAATGTATTTATCAAAGAATTCGAATGTTTGTTCAGCCCTCCACTCAACAGAATCAATGATTGTGTCGACCTCCGAGATCGCCGAAGTAAACGATAACTAATTATTTGGGAAAATGAGACAAGACACAAGAACCGCCTTTGTTTACAACATAAACACAGCCAGTCCCTCGTGTAGATTGTTTATCGACACTTAAAGGTTAGAGATTCTTGCAACATATCCCTTTTCCAAGTGGGATAGCTTTTCCTGTTTATATGGCAGACTTTAGTCCTAATCAAAGACTGAGGCAGCTTGGCTTTGTTTGGACGAGGGCAGAGTAATTCACACCATTCTTCTGCGATCAGGTTGTTATGTACACTCCTGTATGATCGCCAACAAATGGACAAATATTGAGGGTGTATTCGTCTCAATTCATCTGCAGTCATTTCTGATCATTTTCAGCTACACATAATAAACCAAATATTTTAAAGCATGGGCAACGTATTGAGAATATCAAACTTTCAGCGGATTAAAGAGCCAAATGTTAACAGTATGGGGGTAATACAAAGACATTCCATGGATTCTTATCCCATAAATATTTCCTATGGGAATAATGTCTCTCGCGTTGAACTGCTTCAAGAATAGAATATGTCTGTCTGTCTGTCTGTCTGTCTGTCTCTGTCTGTCTGTCTGTCTGTCTGTATGTATGTATGTATGTATGTATGTATGTATGTATGTATGTATGTATGTATGTATGTATGTATGTGTGTGTGCGTGCACACATGCACGCACGCACATATATATATTGTATATATGGTAATTGCATTTTACTTGACACATGTCAAAAGAAAGGAACGCAGTTAAAACATTTAGCCCCCACATGTGATAATACTGTACAAATGAGAGGCTGTCTCACCCCGAACCCAAGCAATGTCGTTATTGCTACAGTTGCAGATATTGGGTATTATTTCGAACCACATCGCCGCTTTCGATTTCACTCAAACGATCGTAAGTAATCAATGGCCAGATTAAACATGGGCCGAAATTGCTTTCACTGGTCTTCAGCATAAGATAACACAAGCTAGACCTCTTCTGATAGGATTCAGCTGGAAAGAACCAGCAACCGTTTATTAAGATGTTGTGAATCCGACAAACTAAACACAGTCCCTCTCAGTGACAAGCATAGACCCTGTCGATCTAATAGGATTCGATTTGAGTTCCAGAGCAGAACCACTAAGTAGATTGCAAATAGACAGCTGTCAAGTTTCATTTTTGCAAGGGAGACTAGTGTTTTGTTTCTTGCGACTTTTTGAAAAGAAAGACATTCGAACAGAAAGTTTTTGTAGTTTTCTGAGATGACAATTCGTCAATTTGCACTTCAGCCATCGCCTTTTGCCAATGGACATGAAGGGAAGAAAATATTCGTAGCCTTTCAGGTGTGTAGCGTAACCATAGGAAGAAGTTCCCTGACCATAATGTATTGCCCTGTTACCCAAGTAAACAAACCGAACTCATTGCGTGTATGTTAGCCCTTGCCTTGAAAGCCAACTGAACCAAAAATGTGTCCATACAAATTGGACATGAGTGAGTGAGTTAACATTTAACGTCACATCGGCAATATTGCAGGCATTTCGTGACGGGAATTTCACATGAACACAGAATGAATGTTTCTTATAAATTTTCTATGTTCAACTGCTAATTCAAATGTTCAAAGTGTCTTGTGAATATCCAAACTGAATAGTGCGTATAGTCATATAAACTTTAGGTAATATATTTTTTTCAGCATTCTTGTTAGAAGGGCTTTGGAACCAAATTATCATTGAATTATAGAATCTTACCAAAATACCATCCTGGTTCCTTTATCCACACATCATCAAATTTTACATGATCGGTGCAAAATCAGGCTTCTCTTTCAGTCATTTCTTTCCGAACATGTTGAGAAAAAACATTTAGAATATTAAATACCGTGGTCATACGTGGTCCTGTGCACAGAGCTCAGTTCACCAAAGTTTGTTGCCAGGACTCATCAGAGTTTCAAGGAATTCAGACCTGCCCCATAATGAAGAACATGGATGCATGTGGTCTGACATTTGACCCGAGGGTTTATTAAAAATGACATCTGTTCACCCAGCAGAAGATGGGTACCCGGTGGCATTATGATAGACGCCAAATTGGAAATTACCCTAGATATCAAGAAACAAGTTATACACATCAAACTTTAACCATGCAACATTATCTATGGATTTAGCACTTATATATTTCAAATAAGTTTGCATGTGAGTTTATGTTTTGTTTCTTGTAGCATACGATTGTGAACACTAACATCAATTTCATTCAGTTTCCAGTTGGCACTTTCTTCCAGATGTTTCCTTCGCGAGAATAGCGTGTGGAGCACGTGGCTCCTCTTCCATCAACCGCCCCAATTGCCTGTTGTGGTCACACATGATAAATGTGCACATCTATCTTGAACGGGCCATAATGTGTAACAATCTAAATGTCATTATCCTCTTTCGATGCTTTGACCTTACTCACAACAAGACTTCATACGCAAATTAAGTAAATTAAGTCTTTTTTGGAATGAGTCTCCAAAGAAAACTCACATGGCACGTGAGGAATCCTGTAAAGTTATTAATGGATGAACATATCCAGGATTGTTCCAGTAGAAGTATATTAGCGTGAAGCGTCCAGCTAAGAAGGGACATGGTTAATGCATTTACTCCATCCGTATGCAATACGAATAATAAGGCAGTGAAGATCAGGGCGAGAATTGATCTTCTGTGACCATTGTTTGTCGTATGAGGCGACTATAACGGGGTCGGGTGGTCAGACTCGCTGACATGGTTGAGGAGTGCCATTGTATCCCGATTTATGTTAATCACTGCATAGTCTGGTCCAGACCCTATTATGTACGGTTCCCCCGCCACAAAGCTGGAATAATGCTGGATGCGGCGTATAACAACAACCAGTTATAGATAATGATAAACAGTTATAACAATGTATATTAATCTGCTCTTCTTTCATATAGAGCTTAATTGGGGTTCAACAACCAATACTTACTTTAAGGAATCAGTAACAATATCGAATGGGCAGACTCGCATGTGTTCGTGTCGTCATTTGCGTAGATTGATGTTCAAGATGTCGCTCTGATCCAGGAACAATTTCGTATTGACACTCGCCTCACCAAACACCAATGAAAGCTAGCTTAGGTCACTGTTTATCGTTTTTACCACTGTATTTATTTAAGAGTTCTCATTTCACTTTTCAATCACTGTCAGGGGAAAATCAATCAGTTAGTCATCAGATAAAGTGAAAGGGATTTAATAGGGAAGACTTTCAGCTATCGATGTAAAATCGATTTTTGATTCTCTTACGACTTCATTACTAAACAATCACACAGAGACACATTACAAGTTTCTCCACAAAAGACATCGGAATAGCCCAGTCCAACTCCCGAATGTATATTAAACTGGCTTAAATTTAACTGTGTAAACTCTTTTCAATAGGTCAGCAGAAGGACAATGAGGGATCGTATATAGAAATACGGAAATGGGTTTGTTAATGTGTTTTCTGTTATCATTATTACTTTGAGTTTTCAACAGATATTTTCTTTTTGTCAAATGAAAGGCGGATTTTCTGTTTGCAGAAAGAGCAAAGGGTTATGGTTCAATATAGGCCAGGCCATTCGAACAGGGGTTGTCAATTGTCAAAGATACAAGTTTACGTCACGGCAACAATTCCTAACAGAATGATCTTGTGTAGTTTTATTCTTCCGACCTTCACCTCAGAGATAATTGATAAACGCACCCAAAACTATAACGGCCTATTTGGATAAACGCAATATTTTACATATATGACACCAGTTGTATCCAGACGAGTGGATCATTAAAACATGCAACAAATAAACAAATGGATCTTTCAAAATGCAACAAATACTAGTAGATGAAATGAGATTTCAAATGTCCATTAAATAGACGAAAGGAGATTTCAAATATGCATTGAATGGAAAAAAAACTGATCTCTTCTAACACAGGACATGCTACATTTTGAATTGTTTTTTTAGATAAATACAACTCCGTGAGCAGATCATTCGTTTTCAAACCTCATGTTCAAACCTCATGCATGTTCAAATGTTCAATGTGTCTTGGATGGGAGTGACAGACGATTTAGTGATTTAGTGGTTAGTGATTTGTAGACGCTATATAATGTAGGGATTATACATTCACGATATCGTTAAACATCCAATATTTAGAGAGAAAAGCAAAAATGTTGCTTGACCCTGCACACAGCACTGTCCCAACCATTGGACGGGATGCCTACATAATGGAATCTGGACTAGGCAATCCAGTGATGAGCATCGATCAACCATGGAATAGTGGTGATGTCCTCATTCGCAAATCAAGACTCGACACATCTGAGGTTCATATTATGAATATATAAAAGCAGTTATGAAACATCAGTCTGTGAGCCATCTGGTGCTTCTGCACATCAGTGTTCATGGCATTTCTGAGACAACCATAGTGTTGGCGATACCGGCTATGTACTGTATAACTGGAAACGCTATATACTGTGGATGGTTTGTTGTTTCAAGTACAGAATAGGAATACACTGTTCACGACTAGGTATCTGTCCAACTGTTCACAGAGTATGATTTGTTCAAAACAGAATCAATAGGGTGGAAAAATGCGGATTTTTACTGAAACAAAAATGCAACCGACCGTCAGGAGAAGGAGTGGATGGAATTTCTAAAGAATGCATTGCGTGATGTGTTTTAAACAGTTTTTCAGCTGTGTTCCAGCAACAGCACGCCGGGAGCCACTAGAAATGGCCAGCAGGCTAATCTGTTACAAATATTATATTTTCCTTTAGCTCTCTGCATTTTACAGCACAACAAACACAAAATCGTTTTAAATGACATCCTGTTATAATAACATATCTTTCAGTGATCAACATTAACCCTTTTTTCCAAGTTTAAACGCCATATCTTAATTTCATTATTTAGCACCATATTGATTTAAACAGTTCCAAAACAAAATATTCCTATGTCTATTATAAGGCAAACAGCAATCCAATAATCCATAGATCTTCACTCTTACCGCATCAATGCTGCAATTACAGACTATTCTCTGTGAAATATGGCATGTATCGTCAACTGAAGTATTTCATCAACTTGTCCAGAAGAAAACATTTTAAATTGTAAATATTTTCGTAGGAATTGGGTACAAATCAACAACCATGGTTCATGCAAACGGAATGATCAAAGTCATGATGTCACGGTGACTATCAACAAGGGGCAACCTATCATGGCATGTGCAACGGGCAGGAAAGGATATGCCCAGGGCGTGTCTCCTCGTTATACGCAGCACATGCTGAGTTCTTCCCCGAAGAGTTACACAGTCGAACTCACCAAGAAATCTTCTGAGAATATGTGGAAATTCCCAAACACTGCTACCGTCTTCTTTATCCGAAGTACCAGAAGGGCAATTGTCATAGAAAGATTTTGCGGAGTCAGCGGATTTGGATGTACTGAACGCAAGGCACCGGGAATACTGGGGAGGTGCTGAATGCGGCACTTGGGATGCAACGGCCTCTCAACAAACTAGTCATTTTCCAGGACATACCATCCATTTTTAAAGGTTGTTTGTTCTAAGGTGGTGTTGAGTTGACATTCCAGTCTGAACCGGACAGCCCTGTTTCAGACATCACGACAATCGCCCATCGCAAAGGGGATACCACGACATGCATATATATCTTCCATGTCATCGATCATTCGGTCCTTGTAGATGTCTGAAAAAATGTAATATTTATATACAGGGATCGAAAGACGCTATAACAGATACGGTGATATCAGGCGGCATGTGTTCGAGTAAGCTAATGGAACAACGCTTGTTATTAAAAGCGCAAACAAAACGTCCATCAAATTATATTTTTGCTAAACAATAAATCGTGCAAAATGTCATTTTCCACTCAGAAACAAACGGACAATGTTTTATTCATTTGTGAGTTATTGTTATGAACTGTATTTTCCCACTTATGCGACAAAAGCATAACACCAGTACTATCTAATGCATACTCCCGGGAACATTCGTCTCCTCATCCATCAACTGTAAAGTTTTGATCACACGTGTCATCCGCTTTCTATTTCGTAGCCTCCGAGGACATGTGTACATTGTCTCTGATGGGAATTGTCGACTGTAAGCCAAGAAAAATATCAACGACCCTGAATTACAATTATGATCATAAATTGGCGCATGAAATAATGGAAACACAGTTCAAAGAACATGAAATTGAGAAATATCAGAACAACCATACCTGGAAAGTTTTCAGTGATGCCTCTCGGTTCACGCTGAATATTTATTTTGAATTTGCAATGTTATGCAACATGTCTGCAAATTGTTTGTCAATATTAAAACTATTTTAATCAGGGAGAGTAACTAATCACCAACTAACACAGATAAAGATACCTGTAACACACTCGTGCGATGACGTCACTGATAAGAGGCTTCAACCTCCGGTAAAATATCTGGGACTCTGGGATGGGCAGAGGAACATCACACTAGTTTTACTACGATTTTCACGTTTCACATCTGTAACAAATTACCACAGGAGAAAGTCAATCAGCATGTCATCAAATGAAGGAAATAACGGAATCTAATGAC
Source organism: Haliotis asinina (assembly GCF_037392515.1). Lineage (NCBI taxonomy): Eukaryota > Metazoa > Mollusca > Gastropoda > Lepetellida > Haliotidae > Haliotis > Haliotis asinina. The sequence continues at coordinate 30,520,501 of NC_090281.1, read as the reverse complement.
TGGAAGTATTGCTACGTCCTCACAATACAGTCGATTCTCAATTCTGTGAAGACAACGCCTTGTATTACAGTCAGGCTGTGACTCGAGAAATGTCCCCGTGTTACAATAGTGCAACTGACGAGTGGTATCGGTGTTAAAGAATATGGCAAATAGCCGAACTTGGTTAAATTTAACTGTCCAAACCCTCCTCATCAGAACACCGAAATGAAAACTGCCATTGAAAATAAATGTCTTTGATACTGTTTGCATTCAAACTATTGTCTCAAAGGTTAAAGTCCGTTGGTCAGATATTATTCGAAATTTACAAAGATCGGATCAGTCTCGGATTCTAGCGTCTTATATGTTCATGACTTTCAGCTTCACGTCATTGCACTGTATTATATCAAGTTTACCTTCACAGTTGAAAATCACTTTAATATAATTTCTTCCTTTGTAACTCATCAGTTAGCGTATGGAAATGAGAGCTGACAGTCTCCATAGCACACTTTCATCTGTCCATAGATTCCTCTGATTGAAAGGATTCATTTACAAGAGTACCTAATGTATCTGCAGTATTCGAAGTGAACACTGACTCCTCATTTGTGGGGTTCGTGCCGCTTTTTGCTAGTATTGACTCCTTTGATGTGACAGGGATTTATGTGTACCGTTACACGTGAGACACGTTCGTTTTCAATACGATTAATATAACACTGCACCTATTTGAAAATGAATGGTACATTGAACTTTATGATGGAAATATTAATTACGTATTAGTTACACATCGTCAAAAGCCATATCCCAAAGGGAAGTTTCCGTTAAGATCATCATATTTTCAGATAAACCATACATGATTATTTTACAACAACATGTGCTTTGAGTTTACATATCAAATGGTGGAGTTCTGCCAAAACAGGTAGCTCTAGACGAAAGTTTGAAACTGAAAAAGGATTGGAAAAAGCAAATGTTTTCAATCCCAGGCTTCCAGTTAGTCTGCTATTTGCAAATATTACTTAACACTGATAGCTTTGGAGTGACCTTTATGCAGTTCAAAAGAATCAGATCGAAACCTCTTACATGAAAACGTAGTTCCTGTATCAACTTTTACAATGACAATATTTACAATCTCTTTGGTAGCAGTGGATTGTATATATCATTCAGAATCAGTTCCAGCCCCATATTTGTTGCAAGTTAAATGGCCAAATAGGGAGATCCAGGATGATCGATTTTCATTAACGATTGTTTGGTGGGTTTTATTTGATTATATATGATTATTATATGAAGAGACCTATAACGGATAGTATTAAAGTGAGTGAGTGAGTTTAGTTGTACGCCGCACTCAGCAATATTCCAGCTATATGGCGGCGGTCCGTAAATAATCGAGTCTGAACCAGTCAATCCAGTGACCAACAACATGAGCATCGATCTGCGCAATTGGAAATCGATGACATGGGTGAGCCTGACCGCAAGATCCCGTTAGTCGCTTTTTATGGCAAGCATGGGTTGCTGAAGGCCTTTTGTACCCCGGGACTTTCACGCGTCGGGTATTACTAAAAGAGTAATATCACAGCACCAGATAAAATAGTGCCAAATTCCAAACAAAATGTTCACCAGGGAATTTGATGAAACCTTTTTCCACGTCCATTCCACATTATTACTCAATGGTATTTATGCAAAACCAGCATTTGATCAGAAGCGTAATAGTGGAAACTACAATCATAGTTTCCTGACCTTGACATGCGATGTACAGCGTTATTGCCTTAGAAAACCGGGGCCTCGTGGAGATACTGTTGAGGAATTATGTAATGTTGGTTTGTTGCTGAACGCCCCATTCAGCAACGTGGGAGAATATATTTAAGTCAATGAAATAGTGAATGTTGTTTCAGGCCTTATCAGTATTTTTTTTAACTATCTGCTGTAAAATCAACTCTTTCCGTATAGAAACTGACCCATACTAAAAGGTATGACTCAATTTGCGGTTCCTCATCACAGTAAACAGTGAAAATTGGCATTCAGAACAGAATATATTAAATGTCAGTCACAGTCGTGTGTCAGTAATTTGGCATTCGGGCAGAAATTACAGCAAAAATAAAAACAGCTGAACTCGTGTGTGTGACAACTGTTTAAAGCCTCAGCATCAACTTTGCAGCTATTCGCTGTGAGAACTATCATAATTATGTTAGCTGTATGTTAAAAAGCAAGATGCATTTTAATTGAGTGAAATCATAGTCAAAACCCTCATCCCAGGGTAAGGGTCAGTACACATATCCAGTGGGACATACAATTTGATTTCTATTATATATGGAAAAATCAGATGGTTAGAAACTGTTCTAAAAGTTTCAGATAAAGTATGAATGAATTCTTCATAAGGATGAAATTGACACATTCAAGCAAAAAGAGTTTGGTAAGTATTTGAGATACGAAAGGGTGTATCACCATTAAATATAATGAATGTGTGGACAAAGTGTACCATTGGCCATAGTTGCAACACATCTTCATCATAGTCAAACAGACCGAAATAGGTGTGAACTTCAACCAATGACTTGACTGCGTGAAGCCTTTAAAAACCTTGGTATTCAAGTTTTTCTTTGCCGGTGATAGATTACACAATGCCCAATTGAGAGTCGATGATCGGAATATGACGAGGGTTTTTGCTTGAAGTGGAGTTACTCATAGCAGCCTTTGTCGAGTACATTTGCCACTGGTGCCAACATGACGTGAACAGCCAACACATCATGATAGCTCTGTGTAGTGATGCAAAGGCACTATAGGTTCATGTATTCAGTTTCCCGGAATAACATGAAAGAATGCACTATAACCATTAGTCATTATATATAAGATATAGTGTGAAGTCATATGAACCTGAGGAAAATGAAATCTATTGAGATGAAGAAACTGTCATGTCGGAAGCATTCTTTGTAAGACCAGTGCTGCATCGCGTGTGTGTTATGATAATGGGCCTACTCATATTTTTGTTACCACAATGTTCCATTCCATTATTTACTGATTGTTTACGATTGGCAAAATAAAAATAATTTATAAATGATTTATTCAAAGTGGTGTTATTTATAAACTATACCTACAGGAAGTATAACATGTTATCGTGACTTTACCATATGCAGTAAAATGGACAATGCTGGCGAATCTACGACTTTTGCCTGGATCCACCATCTTTCTTTCGCAGTAAGACCTTTGGAAATGATCACCAGAATATTTACGATCTGACAACACAAGAACAGACCTGACCTTAGGGTCAAATCATCCCAAACCAGGAAGCTGTCTCAAACATGCTCATTTTGTGAATAAGAAACACCACTACAACAAAAATCTTTTTTCTTTGGTTGTTGTTAGTTATATGTCAGTGGTCTGTAAATAATCGAATCTATGCCACACAACAATAGCATGAGCTACCTATACACATGAGATGCCATACAATGTGTCAGTCAAGTCAGAGAGCTGACCACCTGCTTCTCTTACGACAAAGCATGGTGCCAGTTCTAACCCGGATTGCCACAGGTTGTAATGAAGTACATCTGATCACAAATCACTCTGTGAAAGTGAAATGACTGTAAAGCTAATACATAAAAGGATGTTATGACCCTGTTGTCCAAAAGTTACTACCTGGGATTAGAAGTCAAATGTTAGACTTATTCTCTGTAACATCACTTCAACTAACGAGTGTCTTAAATATTTGCCGGAAAGGAACCAGCATCTACGACTTGGAGTACTCGTCTTTTAATATTTCTGCTTGCTTTAACGAATAACTCAACTTAGCCCCAATAGCACTCAAGGGGCCACCTTTCTCATATACGTCGTCAGCCAAGTGAAGATTATACCACCCAGTTTCCTGCTCAATATCCATCTTCATCTTCATCCCAATCCCAAATAAGTTGCCTTAATGACTGACAATTACATGACAAGAGGTTCTTGTTTTTCATTATTACTTCTTTGTCTGCCTTCGACAACGATTACAGTCAGACGGGGACAACATTGATGGTGTTACATACTGCTCACGTGTCAAACAGAACCGTCTTTATTACAGGTCAACAATCAAATACAACCTATATCTGTGCTGCGGTACTACTACACTGTATACATCGACACATAATCACTACTGTCCGTATGTATCCTCAGTAGCGACTAATTTCATCTCTAAGTTCTGAATCCTTTCTATTTTATTACTGATATCGGCTAGTGACCATGGACTATATGTATAATTGCTGCAATATACCATCATAATTAAATGTTGAAAGTTAGAACTTCCGGTTTTCAGTTATTACGCAGGTCCTGCAATATATCATGATAAATGCTCACCTTTTATCTCATTTTGTGATAATTTAGTAATTTTACTGTCCTTCGTTGACAGGATGTTATCGATTATGTATGTCGTATGAATTTAGAACTAGTTTTATTCCCGATATGATAGAAATAGTGCCGAGGTGACTTTAAATGTCAATTCATACAGTCACTTACTTACTGAAGAAAACACCACGGCATATGGTAAACCCAAAAACGTGAAACACGATCCACGCAAACGTTAACCAGACAATAATATCACCATGAAAGCATGTCACATTACCTCGTGGATCTGTGGATTTCTCACTGTAATATATATTTATTTCTGGTACTGAAAGGCCACAGGCCTGTATTACAACACATTTAAAAAATCACTATTTACACGCACATGTGATATACATAAAGAAAGGGAAATAATCAGCTGTAGGTTACAATGTGTTTTGACATATATTCTGTCCTATACAACATAGCATAATGGGTAAACATGGACAAGTTTTGAAGTATAGCATGGTTTGTGTTATTCAACAATGCAAAGAATTTATAGAGGTTTGGATGGACTTGATAATATTTCTTAATATACAACTTTCTGATGGAATTATATGCTGGGCAAATTAAAAGAAAATGATATTCATCTTCTATTTGGTTAAGATCACATAGCTTGCAAGTTCTGTTTTCTTTTTTGACATTTTTAAATCTTCCACTTTGGATAAGTAAATCATGTGAAGAACATCTCAGTCTACTTAACGCTATCCTATACTTTTTTACGTTTAGACACGAAAGATACGTTTCGGCGACAAAAGTACATTTAAACAATGTGATGTTTCGCATCAATCTGAGTTTAAGCTATAAATTATGTTTTGTTTATTATATTACACGGCTATGGACAATAACATCGATTTCCTTTCATCACCAGTGGCCATTTCCTTCTAAATGTTTTCTTCGTGACAATAGGATGTGGAGCGTGTGGATACTCGTCCATCAGCCGTCCCAAATGGTCGTTGTGATCAGACATGACAAACTGGCATATCTCTTTGTAACAATCTAAATATCGTTATCCTCATTCGATGCTTTGACCTCACCCACAACAAGGCACTCTATATACATTATTTGAATGCCTCATCAGGTCTTTTGGATTGTGTTTCCAAATGAAACTTATGCGGCAGTTTAGGAATTTCTGTAAAGTTATTAATGGAGGAAAACAACCATTATTCTTCCAGCAGAGGTAAATCAGCGTACAATGTCTATCCGAACAGGGTCATTTGTTAGTGTATTTACTGTCTTCATATACAATAATGATGATAAAGAGGGTAAACTGATAAAGGTCCGAACAAGAATTGATCTTCATACCTCTTCTCACGATATGTGCATCATTTTTAAGTTTATGTGTCTCTCCGCAGTTTTAAAAATACAAACATTTTTTTATTGATTTCGCCTTTTCGTACTGGGCGAGAGACATAGAAACTGTTCATGATCAGGGCCCACTTGCACAAAGCAATCTTAGCCTTACGACTGCCTTAAGCCTATGTTGAAGAATGGGAGGTACAATCATTGTAACGCTAAGATCGCTTCGTGCAAGTCAGCCCTGTTATTCATGTGTGTGGGTCAGGATAAAAACTACCAAAACCTGCATCTGTCTCCAATGGTAACCATTTTGAGTGAACATTTCAAAGTAAATTGTCATCTGTTGTGAACAGAACAGGTGACATTTTTTCGACATAAGGTATTGTTCCCTTCGTCCATACCCACAGCATATCTGACCCGTGATGGTCTGGGTTAGAACAGGCCTTCAGCAACCCATGCTTGCCATGAAAGACGACTATGCTTGTCTTAAGAGGCCCACTAACGGGATCTTGCGGTCAGGCACGCTGATTTGATTGACACATGTCATCAGTTCCCAATTGCTCAGATCGATGCTTATGCTATTGATCACTGGACTGACTGGTTCAGACTCGATCATTTACAGACCGCCGCCATATAGCTGAAATATTGCACAGTGCAGTGTAAAACTAAACTCACTCACTCACTCCCCAGAACATATCTTCATATGGTTTATTTTTATGTTTCTTTAATACGATTTCTCCAAAAGATGTAATCTACATTACCCCATAAAAATGACCATATAATTAATAGAACATATTATATACAGTTTTATGTTGGGACAATACAGTATCAATCGCATAGCCACTAAAGTTCAGTCGAGTTTTCACCAAGATACTTCAAAGATTTAAAGTTCAAGAAACTTTTTAGGGTGCAATCTACGTGAGCATCACAAGATCAAAACTGTACATCCACAGTCATCAAAAGGGTCTTGAAATAAAATGGTTTTAAAATGAAAGGATCTATTCAGTTGTAATGCCTAAGTCAGGAAATGTTCCTCCTTCACAAATTAACCGTTTGGTGGGTGCTGAAGGACGTCTGTGGAATCACGTGATGACGTGTACTCTATGTGACCATATTTTCAAAGGAGCATCATATTTTTTTAGGATTGCACACGAGAGTTACGTACCTCTGGTACTAACTATCTAACAGTACCAGAAGTAATTGACAGAGTAACCTAAGCGCCAATAGCACATGCACTGCTTATGTATTGTCTGTACTTTAAATAATTACTGAAACGAAGAAACAGCTAGTCTCTTTTTGTATCTTTTAATGTAGCTCCGACACAGCCACTTTTTACCAGTAGTTTTCTAAATTTCTATATAGATATGGTAGTGTTATGGTAACGTAGATTTTAATTTAAGTTTTATATGTGAAATATATTTCCAGTAACTCGTAGCTTAAAAATGTTAAAAGTAAGTTTGATGATCAATTTATGCAAACACGTTTACCCAGTCACGTGTACCCAATTATGACAGTACACTCTGTGTTCTCCTTGACATCGGAATTTTGATCGTTTCAAGTTTCCAACAATGACTATATACCAACTATATACAATGACTTATATTGTTTAAAAGATATCATTTCCAGTTATCATCCTGTGCACATTTCGTGAAAATAGGTGTTCAGATACCCATGTTTGTCTTTAGAAGCGAACTACAGGACTGGGTAGTTAAGCTCGCTGACTTGTTTCACAGATGTCATCGTGTCCCGACGGCGTGGGTCGATGTTTATGTTGTTGATCACTGATCTGGTCTAGTCTGGTGATTGCTGGAGGGGGTGTTAAACAACAGTTAACAGTTTTTCTTTCATGCTGAACTGAGCGACCACACAGAACACACAAAAACTATATCCGGGCGGTAATTGGTGTTGAGCTACCAGTACTTCCTTTAAGTCACGACTAACGGGGTTGGATAGGCAGACTTGCATGTATCTCCTCAGTTGCGTAGATTGCTGTTCAAGATGTCATCCGCTCGGTTCTCTGTTACAGGCACGATTACCTTCTGACAATCATCACTTCATTATCATATATAGCGACAAAACAAAGAAAAACATTGAAGCACAGATGTCTATTAAAACACTTTTCTTCACTCTCATCTCGTCATCAAATATACAATGTGTACACTTCTAACAGGTATAAAAGCCAGCTTAGATCAGTGTTCATCGTTTTTGATGAATAAATAGGACATTATATTTACCATTGTTCTCTTGTCACGCTTCAATCACTCGTTTGTGCTCGTTTCAGAATCAATCAGTTAGTCATCAGAAAGAAATGAATGGGGAATTTGATAGGGACGATTTTTAACCATCGATAGGAAATCGATTTTTAATTCACTTAAGACATTACCATGCAGTCAGGCAGGGACACGTGGTAAGTGTCTCCACAAGAGACGTCAGAAAACTCCAGTCCAACTGCCGAGTATATATTAAACTGAATTGAATTTAACTGTGTTAGCACTCTTGAACAGGTCAACAAAGTGACAATGAGGATGGAATCCAGGGAAACGAGCCAGAGATACAAAGAGTTTATGTCACGGCAACTGTAAGCCTAACTGAATGATCATAGGTATTTTTCTTCACTATACTTACACACCGGGGATAATTGAAAAATGTATACATTACTTCAGAAATTTTCGTTGATAAAATGGCACACTCACAGACATGATTATGTGTAGTGTATATTCACAGGTGGATTGTCATTCACGACTATACATAAATTCAACTCAGTTGATGAGTATATACTCTATGCAAATAAACTGGTGTCTCACAGCTGGCACATATTAAACGTGATTTGTAAATGCCACACATCGTAAAGGTCATACATCGCCGATACCACTGCAACATTCTTAGTATTAATTGACAAAAGCATTTTTGTTGTTTGACACAGCACCTAGCCACATCGCATATGTATGACGGGACGTGTAAATTATGTAATGTAGACCAGACAAAGCGGTGATGAGCATCGATCAACGCAATTGGGATACGATGAAATGCACCAACCAACATCAACATCTGCTCTCGGTAGCCTCCTCGTACAACAGCCATGGCCTGTTTATGATCAGGTGTAGGCGGGAATGGTTGTTAAGTGAAATAGCACACTTTAGGACGAACCTGATTTTCAGAAGTCCTCCTCATTAGTCTCTCTTTACCTAAAAAGACTGACCATGAAATTCATGTGTGTTTTTGTTTTTTTGTTTTTTTTGTCTACTGAACTGGAAACAGTCAGGAGTAGTTTTGTCCTTGCTCTACTAGTATTTTTCTGTTTGGTCATCTTCAAACTGATTATCAATAAAGACGGTTGGACGTCCCTGTTGCATGTTGGTGATGTCTTCACTCACTGCTCCGGTCAATAGCGACGTGATAAGAGCCCTCCGATTCCAAAAGATATCTGAGGTTCGTCTTATGGATATAGAAACTTCGGACAATTAGCCACCTGGTGTATGCACACATCAATGTTTGTGACGTTTCTGAGAGTACCATAGTTTTGTTGAGCTGAATACAGCATTTCTGTAAAACGTTATCTCTTACATATGGTTTGCCTAAAATATAGAATAAGAATATTCTACTCAGGACTAGTTAGTTGCTATATCAAAACTGTTCACAGTGTACTGTGTGTACCATCAGAACAGTGTAGAAATGCATTCTGTTACTGAAACAGAAATTCATCCTGACGTGACGCGCGAATGCTTTAACCATTAGGCTTTGCACAATTCTGTTACAAATATTCCATTTTCCTTCATCTCACTACAATGTTACTGCAGTCATACAACTTTAAATGCGAGCAAAGTTGATATAAACGACATCCTGTGGTAATTACATATTCTTCAGTATCACCATCAACCCTTCTTCCGCAGTTTAAATACCATATCTTTAATTTAATGATTAAGCATCATATTGATGTAAACCGTCTCACGACAAGGCACTATCTGTTCCTATTTCAACGCAATTAGCGTCCCAGCAACCTGTATGCCACCGTAGTTACCGTATCAACAGTACATTTGCACAGCGAACATTTTCTCGTTGAAAACATGACTTGTATCATCGAACTTCAACAACTTGTCCCGAAGTAAATTCCTATGTCACAAATATTGTCATAGACATCGGGTACAATTGTTGGTACAAAAACACTTCAATATACACGAAGTCTGATAATAGGCAATGCATCAGACAAACGGAATGATAAAAATCATGATGTCACGATGACCAATGCCATGTGGTCATGTGTCACAGTAACACACAGCAAGGCCAGCCAATGGTCATTTTCTTAAAAAAGCGTTGCCCAGTCGAACCCACTAAGAAATCTTCGGAGTATATGTGAAGATTCGTGCAACATGTCATTTTCTACTCAGAAACAAAAGAACAGTGTTTTATTTATTTGTGAGTTATTGTTATGAGCTGCATTGTGTCCCTTTTGCGACAAGAGTATGAATGCTAATACCACCTAATCCATCCTCGAGGGACACACCTTTCCTGGTATTCCCTTGTCAGCTTGGCATTTGGAGCGTGCGCATACTCTTCCATTAACAGTTGCAAGTTTTGTCATCCGCCTCCAGTTTCCATCCTTCGGACATCGTTTCTGAGTTGAAATATCGACTTTAAGCAAAGAAAAAATATCACAGGCCTGGAATCATATAATCAAACAACTGATACGTGAACAAATGGAAACTTTGTTCAGAAAAAAATGAAATCAACGAATATCTGAACAACCAATCATTGAAAAATTTCAATGATGCTTCCCTTGGTTTTTTTTTCACCTTTTGGTTCGACTTACATCCATTTCGAAACAAAACATGCATGGTCATAGATAAGTTCGTATAGAGTGAACCCGGGATTGATTCATTTAAACACCATATGTAAGACATTACACACGGTTGCTGAAAAGCATGTGTAGAGACGACCAAAAGCGTCATAGATGTACACAGGCTTGTGATTCTTTTAAGAGCCAATGCCAGGATATCAAAAGGGTTGCTGAACAAAGGGCGTCATGAATTTACACAGGATGGACTCATATAAATGACATAACTAAGACAATATACAGGATTGCTGAAAAACATATGCAGAGGTGACCAAAGAGCTTGTCTGTTTACAGTTTGAGAAGGCTGTAAATTTTGTTATTTCATAGTATTCATAGAACCCTTGTTGCAATGGTTTGAAATATGGTTGGATTTTCTTAATAGTACATTTGTAAATAGATTATGTTATAAGAATAATTGCACTCAAACGGTTACCCTCAAATCTAAATAATGCATTCTCTTTATTGAAATCGATGTTTCCTTCAATATATTATGCATTTCATTCTGAAAATCGTCTCTAGATGACTCTGGCATCTTTACAAGTATATAAAACATGCACAATGGTTTCAAATGCATCACTGACGATCTATGGCCTGTTTTCATATTGTCCTGTCCAAATAGTGATACTGTTATTGTTTAAGTTTCCACTCTAGTTTTAAATACTAACTGTGATAATCTAGTGGTTTTACTGTCCTTCGTCGACAGGTTCTTCATAATATACATATATATTTGGTTTTAATGTCACGTGTGTTCTCGTCACGATATGGTTGCAATATTGCCGATGTAACGCTAAATATTGACTGACTGACTCACTCACTCAAATGGATCAGTACATAAGAACATCAGTACATAAGAACGTACCACATCTTTAAATAACAAGTTACTGGTACTCTGTTATGAATGATTTTAAAATGCAACCCTCTCAATTTACTACTTTGTGTACATAGTTTTGCCATTTCCATTCTTCCACTCTGCACCAGTACTCTTTTTGTAAATAATCCTCCCATTTCAACAGTGTTTTGAACTTTCTTGTGGGTTACTCTTTAGTGTGATGGTATTACGAAAATGGGTCTTAGAGTAGGTCCAATACCAACACCCTCATAAGTCAAAAAGTCTGTTTTGATATTATATCGTTTCACAAAGATTTATAATCATATACTTTTCCAACACCATCGACCATGTCTCTAAAAGTGTGTTGCAGACTTTACACCAGGAGCACTGGTACAGTATTTACACCAGGAGCACTGGTACCAATATATTTAGGTGGTAGTTACGCAATATATCTTTGGATTTTATCAGTTTTTTTCTTTCCAAAATCCCACACTGTTTTAGAGGGACTGGGAATTTTACTAAACACGTGATTGAGCTTTGGAAGTAGTTGTAACTTAAATACAACACTTATAGCCAAGGGTGTTAGGGTTCGCTTCGTCCACACTGCCTTTTCATTTTCAGTTCTCTCAATGTTTTTGTTATATTTCAAGTATGTCATATTATGTAAGTCAGCATGGGGTTCTATACCAAGCAATGTAATGTGACCAGTCTCGTTACAGAGTTTATATCTTGTTCTTTTTTTTGACCCAATCCGAATCAGTTTAGTTTTTTCACCATTAATCTTTAATCCAGCGAAACTTGCACAAGAAGACCGAGTGTTCATTGTTGCGTAGAGGCTTGTTTCTGATCTGTCTAATCTTAATGGAGTATAGTCTGCAAAGTGGGCGAGAAGAGATAGAATATTTTCCATTTGCATACCATGCAATACCATACATTACTTCAAATCATATTTGTCAGTGTCTCTGCACACAGTATAAATCTGCTTTGTGATGTTGGATCTCCTGTGGATACCTTCTTGAAACTTTGAAAAAGGGGCTTGGATATCCATTTACTAAAACACATAATTCAGTATCTTCAAAAAGTATCTTTACCCATTTTTTCAGATCGGATCCAAAGTTGAAAAAAAAACTAGGACATTCTCGAAGTCAGTAAGTAATGACATCAGTATCAATGATGACTTGTTCCTGCGAAAGATTCAATTTGATCTGCGTTATTCCGCGATGTTTCTGCAAATTGTGTGGCAATTTCCAAATCCGTTTTAATCAGTGAGAGCACATAACAACTAACACTCTGCTAAGGATAACGTACTGTTCTTAAGGTGTTACTGATAACAGGATCCAATCTGTGGTTAAGATGGTCAGATTAACATCACACTGGATTTACAATGATTTTCTCGAGTAACACCAATATCAAATTACCACTGGAGAAAATCAATCACCTCGTCACCAAATGAAGGAAATAACGAAATCTAATCACTGGAGAGACTGCTACGCTCACAACATGCAGTCGATTTCATTTCTGTGAGGACAACATCCAGCGACTGGGTGCATGTCCCCGTGTGACAGAAGTCACAAATATCCCTGTGCAACATCTAAGTGATATTAGTGTTGAGGAAACGGTTGAAAAACAGTTCAACTTGATTAACTTAACCATCAAAAGTCTTCTCATTATATCACCCAAATGAAATGAAAACGGCCAATATAATACCGAGAAGAAATGCATTTGAATTTTGAATAAAATATTTTTGGCGTTTCCATGGCAACAAATCTGACTGCGACTGAAATTGGTGGTAGTGCTCTTTTCCGGAGCATAACTGTTCACTATTTTTCCCGCAAACTTTGCTCACAGCTTGGTCTAGTGGTGTACTGGCGCCTTTCGGTAGATTTGGAATTCTGATCAAAATATTTTGGCCTTTCCATGGCAATACGTTTGATTTATTGACTTTATTCAGGAGCAGAACTTTTAAAACCTTTCACTGCTCTCCTTCCACTTTTCTGTATACACACCAAAACATTTGACATAATCATAACTTGAGGACATATACACGAAGGATATTTTGCCGTTGCCGGGGATATTGATGACTTTGTCTTCTTGTCATTGTTACGGTTAAGAATTTACCGTGACAAACTATGTGAGAAACCCCTTTGTGAACCAGGAAAAGAGAACAAAGTCAAGTTTAAAATATTCAGATAATGTATTATGCAACGAGAGCAAGGTATACAAGGTCACAATTCAATAGCCACAATATAGATTTCAAATACAATACACATGCGACAAAATCTAAGGCAATGGATCACACAATATACTATAGCAAACTCACCAAAGTCTTTGTACGAGGGAGAAACAGTTATGCAGAATGAAAACACAGCTAGCGATCTGACAGCAGTTTCAGGCGTTGACGGATATGTTGGCGATGTAACTCCAGTGAAAGTATGTGAATCTTTACGAGTGTGTATTTTCTGTATATTTTGTTGTTAATTAAATAATAATTATAATGTGTCACCATGGGTGACCATCAACACTGTTATGTAGTATCATTGTGTCACTTTTATCGTTAGAGGATGTTTTCTGTAGAAAATATAGAAAAGCGAATGTGCCCACATTTGTTACTGGGGAACAACAATCACCAAGCAGTGTCCATAGGTAAATGTTGTCTTTATGTGTTAACTCATTGGGTCGCGTTACCAGTTACGTTAGTGTTAGAATATTCAGTTAAAACTAATTAATCACCGGAGGATCCAGCACACAAAGCCAAAATCCGTAATTTACAAGCAGTCTGAATCACCTGACAGCTGCAGACTGTTGTCATTAGGTGATGTTGTGTTCGATTTTTGTGCTTGTTGAATGCATATGTATGCAGGAATTAAAACTGCCCATAGTTTGTCCGGGTTTTTGAAATATTTAGTGATGTCTCTATTTGCATGCGGTTGAGATTTTGTGCGCATCAAGGGTGGGTCAGTTTCGAACACATGGTTTCATGAACAATGTTACTGGTCTCTCTATATATTTCAGCCATTGCCCCTTGGAGCTGTTTGTAAGAAAAATTTAGATATCACTCATAAAATCACTCATGAAAGTACACATGAGTTTCAGCTCACACCGTCGCACTGTATCATATCAAGTGTAACTTCATAGTGCAACGGCACTTAAATTTGATATCTTCCTTCGTAACTCATCAGTAAACGTATGGAAATGAGAGTTGGCAGTCCTACTGCCATCTGAAATATGTCCATAGATTTCTCTGCTTAAAAACAAAGATTTTCAACAGAACCTATTATATCTGCATTACTGGAAATGTTTGTGGAAGTGTCACCTCTGAAAAATGTTCATAGATGTCTCTGCTTAGAAAAGGCCAAATGCTCGAATTGGGAGATCCACAACAACCGTTTATGAGATGAAATTGTTTGTTATTCCATAACCAGAATAATATTTTAAATCGCTTCTTATACCACAGTAAAACTGACATTTCAGAGATTATGTTTTATTTTAGTGGCCTTTTCTAACGAAAATTAAGAGGGCTCTCCTGTAACTATCTCTGTCAGAAACGATCAGCATTATAAATATTATGTCTCAGTACCTGAGAAAATAACGTCAGGCTATATGCTCACCTCAGGGAAGTAGAAAAATTATTACGTACGTTATAGAGTATCTTTCAATGGCTATTATTCAAGTTAGTGAACACATGCTGCTTTAAGCCGCATCAGTAATTTTGCACCTATTTGCGACTAGAAAGTCGAAGGGTACATTAAGAACCACTTCTAACTCAGATCTTCAGCGACTGAAATAGAGCATCTGCAGTACCACAAATCACTCCGTAAAAATGACTGGTCAGGCCATGTTTACAAGAAATCATATTTCCCTGCTTTCTTAATGTGGATACCTGTGGTCTGAGTTTGTATTGGACTTCTTGTCAGCAATATTACTTAAACTGTCGGATGTCTTTAACAGCTGCAACACAACTTCATTATAGCGAACAAGAACCATAATTCGTCTGGCCTTCAATCAACGGCTTGATGGCATTGAGTTCTCCTCTCTCAACAGCTCTACTTGCTTTTACGAATAATTCCACTTTCGACCAAATTCCACGCAAGGGACTACCTTTTCCATATACGTCTTCAGCCTGGTAGGGCCTACGTCATGCAGCTTCCTGCTCTATATCCATCCTCAACTTCATCCCAATCCTAAATAAGTTCCCTTTATCTCTGACAATCGCGTGGTACTAAATGCTTATTTTGCGTATTATTGCTTATTCGTCTGCCTTCGCCAAGGATCAGAGTCAGACGGGGACAACATTAATGGTGTTACATAATGCACTCACGTGTTAAACAGAACCGTCTTTATTGCAGTTCAGCAGCCAAGTACTAACCGATCACTGCACTGTATATATCCACATTTGATCAATACACGCGAATGGCGGCTGTCATTATCTATCCTCAATAGCGACTAATTTTCATGTTTTGTGATGCATTCTGAAATTTTACCATTTATGTTACTGGTATTGGCTAGTGACCATGGACTATATTCATGTATTAATACCAATATTCCATCATAATTGAATGTTAAATCTCGGTATTTCTCGTTTTGAGTTATTACAAGCTTGCTGTAGTATATCATATTATTTTCTTACCTACGAATAATGTATAATACGTTGTATGATTTGATGGAGTCTGTAATTCACCGTGAAGCGAGATCTGTACTTAAGCGCGTGTTCGTATAGACGAGTATCTTTCTGTCTGTACAGAAACATAACCAGCAGCAAAGGGACTTACCCTACCCGGTATTCTGAAATCAATTGTTGCATTCAACAATCAGTACCTGCTGACTTGTTTGGCGAATCAAAACATATTTTATACAGATTGTTATCTTCGTCCATGTAAATATTTAAAGAAGAAAAACTGTTTGTTTGATATTTCCGCCATCTAGGTCGTAATATCCGGCTTCGACTACAATTATGGGTGCAATATGTGAAGCCAATTTCTGGAGACTCCTGCGATGATATTGCTGGGATAATGACAAAAGCAGCATCAAACTAAACTGACTCACTCACTCACTTTGAATGCTGCCACTTCTAAGTTATTTTAGCTGAGCCACGAAGTCGTTTCGGCATAATACATAGGATTTTCATACCTTTCATATCAATCGTCTTTTCGGGTGGTTGAAGTTGACTATTATCCTGAACCTGTGATAAAGGCCACACTATCAACAGAATATATGCCTTATAATTTACGACTATAACGAATGACCAGAATTATTTGGGGTAGGAAATTATCAGTCGCGTTTTCACAATATACACACATTTGCGTTAGGATAACATCAGACCATTCTATCTGTGACGCCTGAAAAGACTTAACATCAAATATGTGTTGTTTCATCCAATTTCAATGTCATTTTATAATCGAAAAAACTTCACTGTACCCAAAATGCGAAACTCGTGTCACAATTCGCGACAACTGAACAGATGCATCACTCAATAGACGATCTGTGGTATTAAAGTGGGTGAGGTACATGCATATGCAGGTACAAGATTCGATTGGATCTTGTTTAGTCAAGCGACACACTTTCATCATACAGTGATTGCAAAGTACATACGCCTAACGATTTTGGAGAGATGTGTTGATTAGGGGAAAGTTTGCAACTTCTATTTAAATTAAATCTCTAAGGGGCATCCGTTTTTCGTTGTTCAAATAAAAGCAAATGTGAGTGTGTTGGGTTTATTGGGGTTTAAATAATGTCTCAGTTATGGCATTGTGTGTTGAAGTGTAATCATCAGGCAACGATTCTAGCGAAACTTAGTGAACGTTTATGATCACTCCCGTCAAAATCTCGAGCCAGGGTGTACTCAGAAAAATGACCTAGTCATTGTGAATTATAATATTTTTCTTTGTCGTGGGTGTTAAATCAGTCTTTTTGGTTTAGAGTATTGGTATAGGCAGAAATATTATTTTGACTTTTTGCTCTTATGAGATCGTCACACGTTTATTTGGCTTTCAGTATTTTTCTGTGGTTCATCTCCCACCGACGTGAAACAATACAACGTATTCCGATCTCAGTTGATGGCTTGATGTGCTAAAAAGGTATTCACAGCCTCACTCATAAGACCATGTCGGCTTGATCATTCGTCATCTGAATGTAGTTTATGGAAGCATATGGCCTCGCCATATGTCTAAGTCCTAAAATTATATGAAAATACGTTACACACATGATTAAATTTATTCATTTCTTGCAGGTCTGGTTTAGGTTGGAAATAAGGAACACTCCCTTTAGAATGTGTCACCCAGCTCACTGTGGTTAACCGTGACATGTGCAATCGCACAATTATTTATTATTACTGGTCATATACATGAGATAAGCGCACATAACCAGTATATACTCAAGCAGCTGGGATTTATTCCGTCGATCATTGGGTGCCAATCTCAAAGACACATCGTGTTATCAGTCTCAACAACCGGGGGTCATACAACCCTTGCAGCCAACGGGCAATGCGGCCTTGTCATTCTTATGAGGTACCCATTCACAACTTACTGGACTGGGACACATAGTCACAGTACTTTGTCCATGTTTACTGCATATACCCGTGAATAGATGTTTGCACGTATACACGTGGCCACTGTCTTGTCATATACCAACGGATTATTGGATTATTTTAGGTGCACAGGGTAGTGTACTGCACACTAGGGATTGTGACAACACTGAAAGAGTCTGATCACAAAGTTTACACCCAGTCACGATCGATGTTGTTCTGTATCCCAACATATCAAGTTTGGTGGATCACTAGCCAGCCGCTTCAGCGAGTTCGACCACCAAACCCCATACTGAACAACCTTAAACGTCTTTCAAAGTATAGTAACAATTCAGGCGACATAACTCAATATTTGGTACTCCAGTGACAGAATTATGCATTTCGTATGAAAAATGCAGACTGCATGAGCAAAGACACATCAACTATGAAAAAATGTCGAATTCCATCTCTTGCGGTCATGAGCAGAAATCCTGACTGATCGCTTTTGACCTGACCTGTTCCATGACATCAGTGCTCTTGACTCCCATTCTCATTAATCAAAGGCTAATTTTGGAGATTGGATTGATGTATCATGTTCTGTCTGGATGCACATGACTCAATCCATTTGACCCTAGTATCATTAATTACGAAACCTACTTGCCTTCCTGTGCATGACTGTTATGATAAAAGATGTTGTCAAACAAAGAAAATAAAGCAATATATAGTGCACATATATACATCAAACGTACTGTTGTGAATCAGTGCATTCATGTTGATGGCTTTGTCCAGTGTTTTAGCTATGTGCATTTATGCTTTAGTCATGTAAACTAATGGGCGGTGGGGTAGCCCAGGGGTTAAACGTTAGCTTGTCACGCCGAAGACCCAGGTTTGATTCCCCACATGCGTACCATGTGTGAACCTCATTTCTGTTGTCACTCTCCATGATATTACTGGAATAGTGCTAAATGCGACATAAAACCTCACTCACTCTCTCCTGTATACTCATATTTGTAATTTTCGTTTGTTACACGGGGTACATGAATTCACAACAAACGGTTGTGGCCCTTATCCGTCCTAACAAGTGGTTGCCACTAACAGAAAGAGGAACGAAGATTGTATAACATATTCATTACTCTTTACGTTTTGCTCACACCCAAGATGCGTGAAATGACTTATGTCTAAATAATCATCCAATGTAGGCTGTCAACAAAATTGAGGACATTGGTTGCAATGGTTTATGGAATACTGCCTTAACATAAGTTGGAAAAGTGGACAAAGTGTTGTGGTCATATTGAAAATAAGGACAAGGTCACCCAAAAGGGCTAGTGTTTGCACAATCCCCTAATATAGAGTCACTAAATCTGTCACCAAATTTGGAGACATCAAATAAAATAGTTCATTACGTATGTTGAAGAGTGTTCAAAGTGTCAGAGTGACCGGGGAAATACAGTCAATTTCACCAAAACTGATTGGTTTTTGCGTAATTTAGCCTGTCACCAATTTTGAAGATGTTGCGTACAATAGTTCATGCGATATCGCGTTAACAAGAATCGGGACGTGCGTACGGACGGACATACGGACGTACGTGCAGACACCGCTGAATACATAGTGCCCCGCTCCGCGTTGCTTCGGGGAACAACTATATTCTTTGGTTACTCCCAGCTGCAAGTACACACTTAGATAATCAACACACATAGTCAAATCAGTTTGTTATATCCCTGAGGTATCCTTTATAAAGGTTTGTGTCAGAAAGCAGCTCAATATTGACACCAAAAGGTGTGCACGACATGCCTAAGCTAACGACTGAGCAGAGGGGAATGGCCACTGGAAAGTTGCACAGTGGTAGCTAGACAAATTGGCTGTCATCTTACCATCATTTACCCGACTTGCGCAACGCCACCAGCAAACCGGGGTTACTGCTCATCTTCCATGTACTGATCGCTTCATCCGGGTCACTCATCTAAGGAACCAAACTCTAATCTATGGAAACAAAATCAGACAGCAACAGAAACAGCAGCCTTAGTTTATGGGTCAAGGGGAGCAGTGTCCAGCTATAAGATTTCTCGTCGTCTTCGGGCTGGCTCTAATTCACAGCAGACGGCAAAATGTGGAGTCCATTTTGACACGTCAACAACGCCAGCGACGTTTACAACCCTCACATAGCAAGGGCGAGGATGGACAATATGTCTCAGGGCAACATTCACGTTCTTCCATGGTCGTCTCCTTTCCCGGCCATGGCTCCCGTTGATTATTCGGAGGCGACACTGGGCGTAGGATTGCTTCAGGTAAGCAGCCACTCACACTTGCACACTTGGAACACAGACTGGTATATTAGTGAAACCACTTGCCTCATATATTCTTTCAGACTGGTGAACGTTGCCCGACCTGTATGCAAGTTCTAGGTGGCTTTACTCGCTACTAAAGAGACTGTCGCTTTTCACGTTCAAGGGCATCTGCATTTGGTTAATTCAATGTCAAAAATCTACTTTCAGCTGTTAAATTGACAGTGTTTTCTATTGAATAAATGATTATACATACACTTGGTTGTCCTCTGTTTAAAAAAAGACAAATAGTCAGATTGCGTTTCTTTTGCTGTCCGTATATATTTCATGAGGGGGTTAAGAATAGGTAGTTGCTAACAGGTTTTTGAATTGAGTGATAACAGATTACTGGCTTTTAGCAGAGATCCCTTTTGAGTGTGGAAAGGGATTTTGCCGTTTTCGTGTACGATTAATAAACTTGCGATCCTGGAGTAAGATAAATGCTGATGGCGTTTTATCTACTCACACATGTTGAAAAGCTCTATTGTGGAAAATATAAGAAAAGATAAGTAACGGTTTTCAACAAGGAATTCGAGAGAAAATATACTTTATCGACGTAATACAAAGGGAAACAAAAGAAATATATTCCACAAACAATCCATCTTGATAATACCTCGAGTTCACTGTATCATTGTCTCAATGGCGTTGTTGTCTGAGAGCTTGTGTGTTTTCATTTTCACAATACGTACTTCTTAGAATATTGATGTTAAACATTTAAAGTTATATATGGCTTAACTTTTAATGACAAAAAAAAAGAATGTTAAAGTGTAATATTTTGCATTAGGCGTTGTTGTCAAAAGAGGATTTTCGCATGAAAAACCTTGCACCATATATACATCACTGTTCAACAAGCAGTCCAAATAACATACTGCCTACAATTTTCAGACCCACTGGAATTTAAAACATATATCATGTAGACATCCACTTTTACTGGAAATAACTGAATTACATAATGCCATCGTCATGTGCTTGACATTAACTTACTACCAACATGAACCTCTATGAAAAGGCTATTTGGAATATTGAGAATGATAGTCAATGAGCACCTCCTTTGTCAAGTGAAAACTGGACTCGATTTTCAATAGTCTCTACTTTATGGAAATGGAAAATGGAATCCCCTTAAAACTCAATCCGTTTGCTGTTGAAATGGCTATAGAAGGTATAGCTGGAGATGTTGAGGATGCTAAGAGACGCACCGGACGCTTATTAATTAAATGCAAGAGACACAGACAAGCAATTAGTCTTCTTTCTCTCAAGACTCTTGCAAATGTTCCAGTTGTAGTTTGTTAACAGTTTTAAGGGAATAGTGCGAGATGGAGGTCGTTTTGTCAGTGATATGACTGAAGATGACATCCTTTTAGAGATGAGAAGCCAAAACGTTATATCGGTTAAGCCTTTCACCTCAAAAAGGAACGCTGAAGACCATACACATCGTTTACTTTCTCCCCCAAATTCCAGATTTTGTGAAAGAGTGATACTCTAGCATGGAAATGGACATGTACACTTCTCATCCACTGAGATATATATACTACAAATGTCAGCAAGATGGACATGGCTCATGTACAAGTGAAAAGCAAACTACTTGTAATCACTGTGGTGGTAACTGCACAGAAAGCGCAGATTGTCAATGATCCCTCCCGTGTGAACTGTTGCGGTACGCATGTTTCGCCATGATTGTCTGATATGGAAGTGTGAATCCACAATTCTAAAACTGAAACATCAACAAAATATCTCATTTCAAGATGCACAGACGATTGTTCTCAATGAAGAACGTGCTGCTCCCATTACTTACTCTGAGTCTGTTTCACGACCTGTCACACATTGTGTTCCAGTTTCATCAGCATCAGTTGGATGTCAGTCAAATTACACGTGGACCAAATCAAACTGTCCAGGAATAATTCAGTTATTCTGCTTATAATTCTTCTTATTCAATACGCGTTCAATGAAACACCTGTTCTCCAACAATTTCAGATGACCATTTTTTATCTTGGTCATCTCAGGAAACACAAATCTGGAGCAAATGAGAAACATATCACAAAAGATAAAAGCAAACTTAGAAAAGATGTGCCTAAGACATCTCGAAGTTGCAAAGCGTCAAAAGCATTCCGATAACAAGATCCAGTTGTGTAATAAATATGGATCCCTTGAAGATATGGATGTGTCTGACAACAATATTCAGAGGGCACACAGCTTGTCACCCTCCAGGAAAGGGTGTGATCGATCTCCAATCAGTGCTCCAAAAAGGAAATGTTATCACATATTTCAGTACAGGACTGTGCAACAATTTTAATGAATTGCAGCTTTTAGTACAGGATTTCAGACCGTCAGCTCTATGTTTACAACAAACACACAGGAAAACCACAGATAGATTTGACGTACAAAATATGACTCCTATCATATTGTTTCTTCAGCTGGTGATAAGGATGGAGGCACTTCTGTTTTGTTGAATCAGGGCGCGCTGCATATCCCTACTTCACGTAACACCCCTCTTCAGGCTGTTGCTGTCCGAGTGATACTAGATGTCGACCTTACTCGTGTTCACTTTATATACCACCGTCATCCTCTATACAACAGCACGATCTTCATATGCTTTATGACCAGTTGTCATAACCTTGCATTATAATAGATTTAAATGGTCATAACCCACTTTGGGTCTTTTTTCTCGAATAACGACGTGTGTATTTTCAATGATGGTTCAAAAACTTATCCTCACCCTGCAACTGGTCCCTACTCATCTCTGGATCTGCCTGTTGCAGATTCCAGGTTTGAAAAGACAAAAAAGGGTCTTTGTTCGAGACTTTGTGCAATAACACATTGAAACCTGAATTATGTCCGAATCTTACTCTTCGTATTCCTAAGTATTTTCTGATGACCTCAATATGGTTGCTGAAGAATCTATTCCAAGGTCCTCTAAAGTCCCACAGATTCGCAAACCATGCTTTAACACTGATTCCAAACAAGTTAGAAAGACCAGAGAGAAGGCGGGAAAATATCTCCGTCGTCATTCAACTGTCCATAGTCAATTTATAATCTTAAATGCCCATGCTCGTCGCAACTTTATACAATATAAACAGGAGTCCTGGCAACACGATGTTTGAATTAAAATCAAATCACAAACACATATTTCTAAGGCATGGAATATGGTGCCGACGATTAAAGACAAAGAGTCAAAATGTTGTGTTCATTATTTTAATGAGGGTGATGCTTTTCTAACAGATGAATCTGATATTGCTACTAAAACTGGTGACAACATTTACCCCCGAATCGTATTTAGACAAATTATTGAATATCTGTGACACGATATGGACACCTGCAGATTTTCTCTCATCATGGGGAAATGCCATTTTCGTACCTATTCCAAAACCTGGCCCGGACCATACAGATGCATCTAATTACAGACAAATATCATTTACTAGCTGTGTTTGTAAAACAATGTAAAGTATGAGTAATAACCCTTTAGTTTGGTATCTGAAAACCAAAAATCTCAACACTGACACACAGTGTTCTTTCCGAAAAATAGAAGTACCACTGATCATTTATTATGCTTAGAACCATTCATTAAACAATCTATGTTAAACAAACAACATGCTCTGTCATTTTTTTCGATCTTGAAAAGGCATGTGATACGACTTGGAAATATGAAATTCTCAAAGATTGCCAAACACGGGATAAGTATTTTAAATCATGAACTATGAAATATCTTTTTAGCAATATAAGACATCATTTAATTATTGCCTCTTTAAAAGAATTAGTTTTGTTGACTCATTTGAAAATAAATATTTCATGATAGTAAGTTTGAATTAGTCACTCAGATTGTTACTGTCGGTATTCTCAACATAAGTCACTAAAGTCTCTAGACATTTGTCACTGTATTTTGGGGCTGTTCTTGCATACAATAACCAGCAGCTGAAGGGATGGTGTAAATCCAGCTATGGACCATGCAGGTAGCAGAGACACTTTAAGGCCCCATGGCACGTAGTTTGGCGATCTACCTTCAGTTGTTGGTGATCAGTGACCCTTTTTCCATGGTATTGTCTACAATTTGGTGTTTTTAAAAATACATACTGGCTAGTTTTATTTCTTTTTGTGTAATTATTTTCCAGTCCGTCGATGACTGGTTCTTTAACTACTTATATTTATTGTGTATGGACAACATTTCTCGTCACTATATGACTGCAGTATTCCTATACCACCTGTACCGATCACTCATCGATCAATTATTATGGCTCCATCGTTTATAGTGAAGAGTGCAAGAGCAACTTTTAGATTCTGGCCACCACCAAGGTCTGGGACTTTGTCTTGGGTCCGTCAGAGCCATCTCTTACACAAAGCCGCATAAAATTGTCATTACAATATATACTGAAAGCCGTTAAAAACACAGTTGGTATTTGTTGTCCTGGAACTTCTACTGAAGATTTTTCCCCCTGCGATACAGAAGATGTAGGACTGATACTCTAGCCTATTTCAAGTTTGAGTCCCAGGGAATTCCTCTTTTATGAAATTCTGTGCTTAAAAATGAACGTTTGACATTTCTCGTGAACACAACCACAATCATGAAACACGTTGTGCACGTGCATTACCTGCACCCAGGCCCTATAAAGGGTATTGTGAAACTCAATCACGTTGAGAAAATGTCACGCACTGAAATGTGAATCCATCCAGTGTTGGTCAACTCCGACAACGTTTTAGGGCCACCGGAAGTGATGCATCTTTTCCCGACCTGGTGCACCACCTTTGACAACAGCTCTTCAGAAACAGTCAAAAAGGAAATGGTTTCCGAGTCTGGGGGAACTAACTTCACGATTTCAGATTAATGTGCATTAACATATATCGAGCATCTCCAAAAGGAGATACTAAGGATGATAATAAGTCCTACGTTGGAGATAATGAGACTAAGAACTTTTTTCACCGTGGCCCTAATACGCTTCCGTAGTCCTTTGTTGACAGATATGTTTTAATTAATTACCTTGTTTTCATAGCTATGTGGCTGTATTAACGATGCGATGTAAACCTTTAACGCACGCACTCACTGTAACCCGGATCAAACAACTTCTGAAAAAGTTGGTATGAGGCTGTTTAAAATAGCATGCTCGATTGTACCACAAACCTTGTGAAACGTAAACACCAAAGGGTGGAGCTCTTGAAATATTGCTCGACATGAAAAGGAAGTTGACAATAGTTTAAATGCTTCAGAAAAGATTATTTAAAGACAACAATCATATAGCAGGAAAATAGCTACGTCTTTACAGTACACATGGGGACATTTCATAAATAAGGACACGCGTGAGAGCTGAATCACGACTGAATGTGAATCAGATCCAGAGCTTTTTCTCTGAGATCAACCATATGGCGTCCTCCTTTGAGTAATGACATGTCGTTTAGCAAGGCTGAATGGTTGCCTCATGTCAAGACTCGTATCACAGAATGTGTTCTTTGTTCACTCAAACCAAATCATGTTTTTGAAAGGATATTCTTCTGCTTCCAACGAGAATCTTTCACCAGCTGTAAAAAGTGCAGTCGGGGAAAACAAAATGTCATCTCCCTGTAATTGCATGTTTAAAGTACATTCACGGTGAGAACAATAAAAGAGGAAGATGGGAAAACAGTATTTAATTGCAAAGAGAAAATATAAACAGGTTGTGCTTTTATGTGTGCGTCCTGATGAGGCATCGGATTTTGAGTTTTCAGATACGCTATATCAACAATAGAAGGATTCATCAACTGAAATAATATTACTGAGAGGAATCAATATACTAATGTCCTTCCATATTGGATGATAAAAGGATTCCTGGGGAACAGTTGTTTTTTTTTAAATTTATTTTTATTAAACATTTATTTTTTGTGTGATATCGCAACAGTTTGGTTAATATCAGAGGGATACCAAAAGACATTTTAGTTGACGACAAAAGATTCTTTGCAGGTGTGTAGGTTGAGGACGTGGGTTAAACGAATCTGTCCATATGGAAGCGTAGCTTTCTCTAGAAACATTTCGTGTTACAGATAATGAAGGTATAAGCTTTTTTATCATGATTTATAATCAAAGTTACTCGGTGCTTCTGATTAAGTGTTTCTGTCATGCTCGAATCACCGCACGTGTTCAATGGCGTAAGTATATTTCTGGCGTCATCTGACATATTTTAGACCAGGAAGAACACACGTTCTCTCACCAAGCACTCAGACACTGTGCATCACAGCACAGACATGCACTGTTGACTCTGAAATAAATCAATAATAGATCACAAAGTGAACATGCCACCTAGCGTTTCCAGTGCATTAAATAAATATTAGCATAGTCATATCCTAGCTCATTTTGTTACAATTATGAAACAGTTTCGTGTTTGAGGAACGATGAGTTCTATTAATATGCAATTTGATATTGTGCAGATTAAATGCATGATATCGGAGACACCTGAATGAACGCTTACGCATCACTTAATATATGTTGTGTACAAACAATGAAAACTAAACCATAGCCGTTTCATCTGGCATACGGTGTATTAGCACTATATTCAAAGGGTGGAATGGATAGTAATCAAAGCTGGACAATACATTTAAAAGTTCAGGTTGATATATTCAATATTCAATTTATTTCGGATATTTCTATGTGGAGGAAATCTTAGAATTGGTGTTTACCGAAGTTGATGTATGGTGAAACTACCCTGAAAGTAACGGTTCTTGAAATGGACGAATGTCATTATCGTCAGTCATACAAACCTGACATGGACACTGGTGCCGGACTGGCTGGTCTGTAGAGAAATTCTGCTCGCTAACATCATTGTGGTCTTAAATTGTATGTTACTATCTGTGTGGACTGGAAGGTTTAAAGTACTCTGTCCATGTGTGCACGTGTGTGTGTGTCTCTCTCTCTTTCTCTCTCTCTCTCCCTCTCTCTCTCTCTCTCTCTCTCTGTGTGTGTGTGTGTGTGTAATTGAAACAAGGATTTGTCAAGGTTCCCGGTCTCAGTGCCAAAGACATATTGAAACGGCGTTCCTCCATGACCACTTGAGTTAGATATTTGAAGAATTCTACCTATAATATTAGATCATTTTAGAATCTCTGGATTATGGTGCAAGAACTAAATAGACTACATGCATTATTTCATATTTATAGTATACAGGCTGATACGGTCGGTAATTATTTCATTTGTAATAAATGGTCCTGTGTAAGAAACAGACTTTGTGCAGCAATAGCCACATCTACAAAATCCCCTTCAATCTGTGAGGATCTACTATCGGTACTCCACAAAAATAATCTACATGAACACATGGAAAAATGTATTAAAGAGCGTGCATTCCCCCCAAAGTA
This sequence comes from Haliotis asinina, assembly GCF_037392515.1. Taxonomy (NCBI): domain Eukaryota; kingdom Metazoa; phylum Mollusca; class Gastropoda; order Lepetellida; family Haliotidae; genus Haliotis; species Haliotis asinina. Next base: position 30,493,103 of record NC_090281.1, on the reverse strand, counting down.
AGAAAGACGGAACATTGTAAATACATCTGTACATAGCTACAAAGAATACAGATGGATTGTGCAAACTTCTCAATATATCTATTAAAATCTCATCATGTGACAACTCACCTTCTCCCACAATGCCGAGGCTGCATACAAGAAATGTCAGCAACGGATGTATTTTATGAGAAAGCTCAGATCCTTTAATATTGACATTTTGAATATCGTCTACTGTATCCAATCTATTTTATTGTTCTCTGTTCAGTGTTGGTTCGGTGCCCTCTCTCTTCAAAACAAAAACAAAGTGCAAAAAGTTGTAACCACCTGTTCAAAAATTGTCGGCATGAATTTGCACCCCCTTTGTTATATGTATGAGAAGCGTGTTTTAATGTCTGCGAACAAAATCTTATCCGACCCGTCTCATGACCTACATTCTTGTTTTAAGTTTTTACCTTCTGGACGTAGATTCCGCGTCCCTAAAGTGCGCACAAAGAGGTCTCAAACATTTTATACCCGCTAGTATTAAACTTTTAAATGAAGGTTAGACCTAGCCACAACGTTAAAGGCATCTGCCTACCAGTCCCTTACAATATACACTGTTTATCTTTCTCATGCCGTTTATTCATTTGTGTGTTTTTTAATGTGATTGAGTCTCTTTGCTTGAATTGTTTTAACCATGCAGTATACCTCACTGTTGTGAAAAGAATTCCCTTGTCGGGCAATAAAGTATTATTATTATTATTATCAAAAATGAAACGCATAGGTGAAAATTGTTATCAAATTATACATTTAAAGTTCAGTAATAAAGGGCAGTCATGATGAAAACCTGAATGAACATTAACGTTCCAATGTTGCAAGAAACTGTACATCACAAATGACAAGTGTTCCAAGGTCAAGGTCGCAGTCAGTATCTTGTGTGGCCACCGTTAGCATCAATGGTTGCTTGGCATCGGCGTACCATAGACTGGACCAGATGTCGGATGAAGTGCCTAGAAACGATTTGGTACTCTTCCCTCAAGGCCACAAACAGTCTGTGGCTGAGGATCACGCTGTCGCACACGACGATCCAATTCGTCCCACAAATGTTCAATCGTGTTAGGATCCTGTGATCGTGAGGGCTAATCAAGAACGGGGCAAGAAAATCCCTGATTAATGACGTTCTGGCGGTTCATGAAATGAAGGGCATGAGGCCTGATGATTTCATCATGGTAACGTCGAGCTGTCAAATTGCCCTGGACCTGAATGAGATCTGTCCTACCACTGTATGAGATGCCAGCCAAACCATGCCCCATCCACCGCCAAATCTGTCGACTTCCTGTATACAATTTGTAGCGTAGCATTCGTTACGACGTCGATATATACGTGCTCTTCCATCGGGACTTCACAGCATGTAACGTGACTCATCACTGAAGATATCAGTTCTTCACTTTTGCAATGGCCATGGGAGATGTTGGTGACACCACTGAACGAATACCAGCCTCACGTAAGCGGATCCTCACATTCTCAGCACAAATTGTGCTGGCACTACCGGTGTTGTGGAGGATGCTGTGGTGCACCTGTTCCGCAAATGTCGAAACCGAATAAACATGTCCTGTGCGGGCGTGGTCACACGGGGTCGGCCTGACCTGGGGCAATGACGTGTTGACCCTTGCTGCTGGTAGCGATGCCAAAGTCTGCTGTGGTACTCTGTGACACATTTCCTTGCAATCGGAGTCGAGACTCCCCAGCCTCAAAATGACCAATCGCATTGTTGCGCTGAGCCTCGGTAAGTCTAGACATGACTTTACCACCAAATTTAAGATTGTGAAATGTTGCAAGAGCATTGAAACCCCCGACTTTTATTGGAAATGATGCATGGATTGTGCGTGCAAAAGGAAACGCATGAATTTCTCCCCGTTCACATTTATTGCATTTATTGTGGAAAACAAATTTTGGTGGGTTTTGGCGAGTTGTCCTCAATGGCAATGGATTCAAACTCGCAAATGTTTGCAGACAGCGTTCACTACAGAGATACTGATACATAGACACCAATGATTCAAATTCGAAAGGTTACATAGAAAACTTCTACCTATGCGTTTCTTTCTTTGAGTGGTTCATATACATCTGTAACAATTTTGTAACTTTGCCTCTTTTCTTGTATTTACAAGTACATAAATTGTTTGATGATAGTCTGGCGGAAATTTCTCTCTCTCTCTCTCTCTCTCTCTCTCTCTCTCTCGACAGGCCGACTGACCTTAGCTGATGCATGTTATTGTATGCCATTTCCAGAAATCGATGATAAGGATGCCAATTACTGAACCATCTAGTTCAGACTCGAGTATTTATCTGATTATTAGATTTCAATACAGACTTCCAGTTTTGACATCAGCAATAAACGTTATTCAACGGAGCAAAGATCGGGAGAAATAACCCCTTATTTATAAAATACTGCATGATAGGGTAGGCGTGTGCAGTAGTATCTAATAAGTGAGTTGAGTGTACTTGACTTTATGCATCTTAGAACTTCAAAGAACCTGTTATAACTATGGGTCACGATATTTGTCGTCTTACATAGCAGATACACGATTTTGTCACGTGACTTCCTTCGAAATAGAACGATAAAGGATCAGTAACCTGAAATTCCATCCAAAAGGGCAGTCCTATATGCTGCAAAGTTTAAGGTGACTACGGTGTAACGGAACGTTTAGCAATATTCCAGCAATTTCACGAGGGACAAGAGATACAGGCTTCAAAACTTGTACCTGTGTGGGAATCATACGACAACCCTTCACCAAACATCTTCACCAAACCCACCGTCATGCATGGTGTAAAGATTACCTACAACTTAAATACATGGACAGCAGAACCTACCTTTACCATGACTTGCAACTCTGTAAATATTAGCATTTTCACTTATAGTGAAGCTTTCCAAATGTTCTGTGGCAAACACGTGGAGAAAATGTCAAACATTGATAAGTAAATAATGTCCAATGCAATTCCCTGCTTTGCCATGGACCATGCATTGCAGATTTCGTTCATGCGAAAGATCAACTAGCCTTTGCATGTGTTATTGTCGCGCGCCGCTGGTGGGTAGGATACGCTCACGTTTCGCCAGAATCATAGTGACTTCTTTTGACTGTGGCCGGTTTTAATTTCAAACGGTAATGCCACTAGTACAATTCCTTATGGGTTCTCTTGATTGAGAATGATGGGAGAATCTTGCCTGTTTTGAAGCAGCTATAAAACAGCACATGAAGGAATGAATCATGTAGATTGCTATTTAAACAGGTGTTTGTAATATGTCACAACTAATATAAGGTGTTTTGTCCTTAAAATGAGTTATTCGTGCATCTCTTAAATACTAGACAGCAAAGAGGTCTTTGATAGGATTTGATGATTTCTATTTAGATTTTCACATAACTGGAATTTCAACGTGATTCTTAGGCCATGATATCTGTCCAAAAACATTGGTGCCCGAAGGTTTACACAACGTGTTGTTTCATAAAGTAATTGCAGAAAAATTGAATTCCACTAAAATGTGTGTTTGCTTCGAAAACACCACTTTTAGATGTGTTTATCGACAATTGAGAGTAAAGGATTGTTGCAATATATTCATTTTCTGGTGGACAGGCTTTTCTCGTAATGTGAGAGATTGTAGTCTTAATAAAGCTTGCAAGCACAAAGGTGATCTATACCTAAGGGAAAATCCTTTTTGAAAAGTCATCAAAATAGCTCAGAACATTCTGTAGGAAGCTCTGCTGTCTAATCTCAGAGACTCAGAGAATTTGACTGTTTTCAACTGGATTCTATCGTATTTGGTTTGGTGTCTTAAGAGCATGTTATTCTTTGATTGGAGTGGGTTTTCCAAAGAACCTAAATGTAAAACCTGCATCCTTTTGGGAGCTCCAGTCATATCGAGCTTTCCCTCCTTGTAATAGGAGACATACTGCCTGTCTAAAGTGGTGTTACACGCGCTCAATTTCATAGTGTCCCGTTTGACGTGTATTGGCGCTTAGTTGGACTGGACAAGCAAATAACATATTGTGCAGTGATGCAATTTCTGTATGACATAAAATCAACTTTTCTTATAAGCAAAATCCAGAAACGTCTTCTCTGAGATCAGCCGTATGACGACCTCTTTTGAGTAAAAGCATGTCGTTAAACAACGCTCAATGGTTGCCGCATGTTATGACTCGTATCACAGAATTTCTTCTTTTTTGCTCAAAGAAAATCATGCTTCTGATATTCTTCTGGGCCCATATTTTCGAAGCTCTCTTAGTGCTAAGGTAGTCGTAAGTGCCATACATTAACATTTACTTACTACCATATTAGTGCTAAGGTAGTCGTAAGCGCCAGTCGTTAAACAACGCTCAATGGTTGCCGCATGTTATGACTCGTATCACAGAATTTCTTCTTTTTTGCTCAAACAAAATCATGTTTCTGAAAGGATATTCTCTTGGGCCTATATTTTCGAAGCTCTCTTAGTGCTAAGGTAGTCGTAAGTGCCATACATTAACATTTACTTACTACCATATTAGCGCTAAGAGAGCTTCGAAATTATAGGCCCCGTTTCCAACGACCATCTTTGTACCAGCTGTAAAATGTCACCGTGGAAGATAATGCTGTGTCCATGTAACTGTATGTTTAAAGTACATACACGCTGAGAACCATAAAAGAGGCGGATGAGAAGACAGTATTTGATTGTAAGGAGAAATATAAACAATCTGTGCTTATTATAAGTGTGTGTTCTGATGAGGCATTGGATTTTGAGTTTGTTTTCAACTACGCTATATCAACAGTAGCAGGGTTCATCGACTGCATTAATTTTCCTAAAAACTATAAATATATTAATGCCCTTACATTATTTTTGTTTTCAAGGTTTTCCTTATGAGCTGTACCTTCATTGTTTTACGACAGTGTGTAGGCATTTGAAACCGCATTGAATATTTATTTTGTGGTGATGACACATTTTGGCTTAGGTATTTATGTTGGGAATTTGGGAAAAATGAATTTGTTTCATATCAAAATACTGCTTTGTTTAGAAAGATTTTTGTTGCAAATGATAAAGGTATAAGTGTTATTCCTATTATGATTTATATCATATTTACCGGGAGTAGCCTGGTTGATTGAGTGTTTTCGTTATGCTGAAGGCCTGGGCTCAAATCACAACAACAGTGTTCAGTAACGGAAGTATATTTCTGCCATCACCTGAGATATTCTCACAACATTCTCAGACCCTCACAGGTTTGGCTCCATAATTTGAAAATGCGTTATGGATTCTGGAAACAAATCAATAAGGAAGGAACACAAAGTGAACATGCCACCCACATTTTCTAGGGCATTAACTAAATATTATCATAGTCATATCCCAGATGATATTTTTATAATCATGCAACAGTCTCTTGTTTGAGGAACGATGTGTTCTATTAACATGCAATTTGATATTGTGCAGATTAAATGCATGATATCGGAGTCACTTGAATGGACGTTTAGACATCACGTAACATCTGTTTGTACAAGCAATGAAAACTAAACCATAGCCGTTTCATCTGGCATACGGTGTATTAGCACTATCCTCAAAGTGTAGAATGGATAGTAATCAAAGATGGACAATACATTTAAAAGTTCAGCTTGATCCATTTCCGTCAATATTCAATTCATTTCGGATATTTCTATGTGGAGGAAATCTTAGAATTGGTGTTTGCCGAAGCTGATGTATGTCTCTTGTTTGAGACACTACTGAGTACCATTGATGTTTGATATTTTGCAGATTAAATGCATGATATCAAAGACAAGTGAATGAATGTTTACCCATCACGTAATACCTGTATAACTAAGGAAAATTAAACCATCGCCGTATCATTTGGCACAGAGCGTATTAACAATACCCTGAACCTTTGGACTGGATAGTAGTCAAAGCTGGAAAATACTTTCAAACGAACTAGATCCATGTTCGTCACTATTCAATTCATATGGGATATTTTTATGTGGAGGAAATATTAGAAATGGTGTTTGAGAATTAGTTGATGTGTGATTAAGCTGCACTGAAAGATAATGATCTTTAAAATTTACGTATGTAATTATTAGTGATACAAAACTGACACTGACACCGGTTGTGAGTGACTGTGGGTGGCAGAGATTTAACGTCACCTCCGGAATTCACCCCTATAGCGACAAGAAAGGTTTTTCACATGCAAGAAATATACGTTTTTATGTAACCGGAGTGAAGGATTGTAAAATAAATCACAGATGGCGTACATTAAAGTGGTGGTATTAAAATTACGTCCGTCCGTGCATACGTCAATCAGTACACGTGTCTCTTTTCTCGAGCAGAACCTTTAAATCGTTCAAAAGTTATGCAACAAATATAGATAAATGTGGTGGTAAACTGGTGCCTGATGATAGTTTGGAAATAGTTCTAAATATAAGATAATTTCCATTGCAACAACTTTAAATTCTGCTGAAATTGGTCTTTTCCCGAACAAAACTTAAAAAACAACAACAATCAACACGCTCCTTCCACTTTGCAATATAGTCACTGACTTGACTGACACATATAATTGGATCTCATTTGTGTAGATCGGTGATTATGCTGTTGGCCTCTAGACTATGTGGAAAAATGCTCAATGATGATCTGGATTGGAATTGGACAGCGCCTTCACCAGCCCCACCGCCCTGCAAGTTGGAAAAGAGTACCCACTAAAAGTTCATGAACAAACAACATCTGCCTCCACAATGAAAGTTAACAATATTACCAGTTTTACTTATGATATGGTAAATGACACTCTCGCAACATAAAGCCCATAAACATCATATGTATATAGTTGGTAAGTCAGCATTATATATAAAAGGTCCAACATTAAAGGTCACAGCTTTCAAGATTGAAAATTGTAAAACTTGACGCATGAATGATGTCCGATGCAATTCCCTCCTATGACTTGTGCCCTACGTTCTCGATTTCTCCCATGCGAAAAGAAATGTTGCGTATGTATTTGCACATGTTTATGACCGCTGGAACCGGCGGGGCAGATTACCCTGAAATGTTTGCGCGAACACCTGGTATCATCACTAAGTAAGAATGTGTCATGGACACATGATCATGATTTATTCGGAATTGGAAAATTGACTCTGTTTTCAATTGTGATTTATTATGGCTGTGGAGAGAGGATTGTCACTTTCAAGTGCTTAGAATAAGTCTGAGGGTTTTCAAATGACGAATTAGCATATTCATATTTCTTAAAAATCAGATACAAGTACATCATTGAACTGATGCAAGCCATACATGAGATGATCTCTCCACCTACAACTCGTAACTCGCCATTCTTCTGAAAGTCAAACATGAAAATATATCTAAAGTGAATCAAATATTAGATTACTGACGGATCTGAAGTGTCACAACATAGAGCAATAAAAACTTTGAACGATCCAATAAAACTCATAACTTGAAATTTGCATTACCCAAAGAGCCGTGTCTTCAAAGGAATCCATCAGCCAGATTAAGTAATACGGTGGGGCGAATGTTTATTGTAATACACTGGCGTGACTAAATGTATTTAACCTAATCCGAGTATAAAAACGATAGCCTTTGTGCCTCTCAACTCTAAGGGTAATTGTAAATCTCTTGTGAATGTGCTTCGTTCTTCTCGTATGCACATTTCAGTCCCAAAAATGCCTGTCTGTCCGGCTACAATGCTCTGATTGAATTGTTCTGCACAATTTAACTTCGTAGCGGATGTGCAGTTACAATTCGTTTCGTAAGAAAACAATTGAATTTAATTAATCTCAACGCATCCCACTGGGTAAAATCTGTTTCAAATCCAGGCATCCAAGCGATAACCAATTGCATTGATTTAATTCAAGTGTATCCACGGGTATATTTGATTCTCATGCATGCAAACGATAATCATTTTATCCAAATTATGGATTTTCAGTTCTACTTATTTGTATTGTAGAATTCGATAGCCATGCGTGAGTGTTCACTCTGAATCACTGTCAGTATATTTGGTCTTCCAAAACAGCTAACACTGGCGAATGGATTAGGGTGTACATGGATTAGGGTGTAACTTAATATTTACTATAAAATGTTTAATATTTTGATAAAACATATTTCATATTTGCCACATTAAAATATGTCGTATGTGTATTTGGATATGTCAAAACTATATGCAAAACAGAACATGAAATGGTGTCCACAATATGGGGAAGAGTTGACAGTGTTTCAAAAAATGGAATGATTGTTAAATATGCTTCACATATACTGTGTACGTGTTTCAAAAACATGAAAATACCAATTCAATTGAATAAAAATGCATTAAAATGCATAGACATAAATTCCCCTGGCTTAGATATCGTTTTTTGTTTTCATGGAAACATGACTTGGGCTGTAACTATGAGGATGTAATCTTGTCAGGAGCAGATCTCCTAAGTTATACATACTAGCTTTATCAAACTTGGCACACATATCAAGCATGATCCCCAGTTGGGCCTTTTAGAGATTAGACTCAGGTATGTATTTTATTTTGTGCGTTTTCCATGGAAACATGACTTTGGCTGTGGCTTTGGGGATGTTATCTTGCCCTGAGCAAATCTCCCAAACTTAGTTATATCAGACTTGGTAAAGACGTTGCGATGTTCACCATGACCCCTAGATGTGCCTTTTTGGGGTTACACCAGTGTGTGAATTTTATCTTTTTTGCTGGTTTCCATGAGAACAAGTTTGACTTTGACTAAAATTGGTGGTTGTGCTCTTTTCCGATGCAGAAATGTAAATCCGGTCCCTATCTCTTCACCAATCTTGGCACATAGATAGGTCTGGTGGTCTAGTGGTGCCTTTTGCTGGGTTCGGGTATCTCAATAAAATAGCGTTTCCATTTCGTTTCCATAGCAAAAGGTTCGACCTCGATTGAATTTGGTGGTAGTGTTCTTTTCTGGAACACAAATGTAAAATTGTACAATGCTCTCCTTCCACTCTGCCATAGACACACCAAAAGAATGACATACTGTAATAATAAGTACACATATTTATGAAGAGTATTTTGCCGTTGCGGAGAATATTGATGCCTTTATCTTCTTCTAGTGCCTAGACGGAAAGTTAACGGCAACACAGTGCAATGCGTTAACCTTTGTTGCGTGTGTATTACTTTCAGTGATATTGCGACATCATAACTGAAGCGCATGTTACTGATGCGAACATTGACAGGGACTGGTAAACACAATATGGATGGTTTTATTTGGGGAGCTGAAAAACGTACAATGCTACCCTACCAACAATTTACCGTAACTTTGTAGACAAAGTGATATTTACCTAATCAACTTCATTGCAAAGCTCCTTGGTGAAGGCAACGCGCCTATGACCTGTTCAGTCTCCTTTGACAGAGATCATGAACAACATGCTAGGTGGAACGATTTACTTTCATGCTCCAATATGGGAAAACATTATTTTTGTGATTTTAAATCATGTCGATATTGCATCACAATCGCCAGCGGTTGAAGGGATGATATATATGTAAGTCCAGCTAAGGTCCATATAGCAAAAGCAGCAAAATTACTGTACGTCCCCGTGGAATGGTTATCTTCCTAGCGTTGCTTTTAAATCTCAGTTATTATCTAATCATTTTACCGTCCAATGTCGACAGACTTCATAATATAACTTTGCCTTTATCAATAAAAGCATTGTTTTAGTAACCCGTGTGACTATACATTGAACTCACTCACTCTGTACGTTAGTGCGTAAAGTAAAACCCTGCATATCTTTGTGGAATAAGGAATCACTTTGTATCTACCCGTGAATACGCAAAACATGGCTGGACGGGTACCGCTGGTTATTTTGTGTCCACAACTTTGTAATACACTGAGGCGAAGCATCGGTATATAAGGTATGCAGTGACACAGGCGAAGTGGACTCCGGATGACCGATTGCTCACCTCGCAACCCCACTAATTCACCTCATCTGGTTCAGACTGATGAATGTTTTAGTCATGAAATAGACCAGGTCATGAATCCCGCTAATCACCATTCAGAGACAGAGCTCGTTTGGTACTTTGAACGCGTTTCATATGAAGAACACGTCGAAGTTCGAGCACGAAAGTATTAATGTGTTCAACTACTAACTGTCATTCAATTTTTTCAATGAATGTGTATGTTGTGTGGCACGGTATCGCAAGTACTTGGATCAGTGATCATGATAGGAATCACTGGGGTGTGCGACCAGTGCCATGTGTATACGACCCGTGAAGATTCGGTTTATCATTGGTCACACAATATCATTTAGATAGTGGTCAAATGTTACATATGTCATATTTGGGATTACACTTTCTCAGTAAAGTACAAATTCTAGTTCTTTTTTATTACTAGAATCCCAACCGGGATTCGAACCCGCACTCTCAGAGTCAGGCACCCAATCGCCAGCACATAAAGTGAGCCGCCTAACCCGCACAGCCACTCGTAAGATGTGACTAACAGCATCGGGGTTTCAGGCTAGCTGGTTTGGTTGACACATGTCATCGAATTCACGTTGCGAAAATCGAACCTCATCCTGTTTATCACTGCATTGTATGACCCAGAATCGATTATTCACTGTCAGCCGCCAGATAGCTGAAATGTTGCGAAGTGGGGTGTTAAACAAAAAGCAACCAAATATATAGCTGGAGTACTTGAAAGTGGTGGTGAATAACCAGTGGACTTCTTGTAATGAGGAAGTACACATACCTTGCGTTAACATGTCAGTTGGTTAGATGTAAACAGTATCTTAGTATAGTATATAAAAAGATACAAAAAGAAATGGATCAGCAAACAGGCTTTATGCATGCTTCTCCTAAACATAGACTTATAAGGAATGACTTTATAGGCCCGTGAAGGTCCTGGGGTAGAATAGGCCTTCAGCAACCCATGTTTCCCATAAAGGACGACTAAGTTTGTCGTAAGAGGCGACTAACGGGATCGGGTGGTCAGGCTCGCTGACTTGGTTGACGCATGTCATCGGTTCCCAATGGCGCAAATCAATGCTCATGTTGTTGATCACTGGATTGTCTGGTCCAGGCTCAATTATTCACAGACCGTATAGCTGGAATATAGCTCGAATATTGCTGAGTGTGGCGTAAAACAAAACTCACTCGGTTTTATATTGACCTACAAATTCATTGCCGCTTAGAACAGCATGTAAACATATTAGATTGAAAAAAATGATGTCATACTTTAAAGTTGATAGGTGTAGAGGAAGGCGGAGTTCGAGTCATCGTAATGGGTTAGAGACTGAACAGGCTTTTGTACTGAATGTAATGTGTGTGTTTACGATACATTGCTCAAATGGGACCAGAAACATTAAACTTGTTAATTGTGTCAGTTCCAATTCAACGCGCCATCGTAACGTCAGGTGACAGGTAACTATGAACAAACGACAATCTATTACTGAATCATCATTGACCGAGTTCGTTGTTTCTTTTAGAAAAGGTGGTGGTTAAACTGTTCCTTAGCACTCCAAAGTTTAATTCGAAACGTAGGTACATCGTGGGAATTCAGCGGCGTAAAAACATACTCATTTCTTGTCGCTAAATAGACTGACACATCATCGCATCCCAATTGTGCATGCACTTGATCAGTGGATGTTTGGTCCAGGCTCGATCATTTACAGACCGTCGCCATATAGCTGGATTTTTTCCTATTGTGACAAACAACCACTTTTTCGAAATTCAAGTGGTCTTTGCCGTCCACGAATTCCGCTTTTGTGTTTACCGACTTATGTCGTAGGTACACAGACGAATCGGATGTCAGGATCATTAACAATAACATGGCTGTCGCACAGAGCAAAGATGAAAATGTTGGACTTCCTTGTTACCGAAAACGAAATGAAACGATCATGATTTGCAAGTATCACAGATTCAAGACAGATAAGGTTGAAATACACTGATTTACATGGTGCTTCGAGCCATGTATGTATAGTATAAATTATCTATAAGGAAGCGCACAAAAAATGCATTACTATCAAAAAGTCTATTAGCAGTGCTAACGGAACTTTTGAGCCCGATGCCTGAATGTTATTATTGCAGTTTGAGTGGGATAGGATTGACATTTGCCACTTTGCTGTCATAATATTATTGATGTGATTCAAAATCACAATGTCTCGCCTTTTCGACAATAGCTTTCCCAGCACTTTATATATTGGAGGCATATGTCCTTACTTTAACTTCCTATTGATGCAGTAAAAGACTTATTATCCCTTACGATTTGTCAGAAATCGAAAATTGAAGCTTCCAGGGGAACAGCTTCCTAACAGACAACACTTGGAGTGTAAACAATTGCTCCGTACATCAAACACTGTCCCACGCGATGTTTTCGGCATTTGCCGAGCTAGGTTGATTCCCAAAATGTGCGATGCATATTTGTTAAGAGCGCTAAGGGGATATAACTCTATGGGAAATAATGATCGGCCGGTAGAGGGCATGAGAATCGATTTAGTGCAACGTTGCATTGAGTCATTCGAACGTTTTCATTTAACATTGTGATCTAAGTGCGTTCTGACATGGCAGCTTCCTTGGGGGCTGATTAGTATTTTTGAGAGAAATGTATTATTTATTTTTAACGAAACATGGTGTGATGCATTGCAAAGTTCTTTGTATCCAGTTAGGGTCCACGCAGCAAGCAAATGTACTGTAAGTTGTTGGTGATGTATAGCCCGTAAGTATATTGTTCTCTCCAAATAGTGATATTAGTTTCAACTGTCCACACTAGTTTTAATTGTAACTGTGATATTCTAGTTGTTTTACTGCCCCTTGACGACAGGTGTTTATGATGCATACATATTTCATTTCAATATCAAACGTGTTCCTGTCACGATATGGCTGAAATATTGTCGATGTGACGTTAAATATTAACTCACCCACACATTGCAAGCATTTGTTTTCTGTAAAGGGCTCTAGTCTGAATTCGAACCCACGTATCTCACAGAATGAAACTTGTCACTGTTTCAAGCTCAATTACTGAACGTTTTGAACAATTAGTGAGACACATGGTGTATGTTCTTCGCCCCCATGCTCTTTTGCAGGTGGAGATATGGATAGCATAACAAAGAAGGACTATTCACAGGTGAAACTGTTCGTGTTTTTAGCACAAGCGTAGGATGCGCTCGTAAAATATTGGAGACTGATTCCTTTCTGATACAAAACGTGCAGGAAGCACTTGCTGGGAAGAAGTCATGTTTAAGGCACAATGAGCTTAATATTACGGGCTATGATATATGGTTTACGTACAAAGGCTAATTTTGTCATATTTGCCAACATTTGAATGGACGATGTAAACCCACCTATGGTCCATGCACGTAGAGAAATAACGTAAAGCTTCATGGAGGTAATCTACCTTCAACTGTCGGCGACCTTTTCTGCTTATTTCTCGAGTGGATGAGTCTAGTTTACGCTGCTTTCAGGAATGTTCCCGCAATAATGCCTGTAATGGGCTTCATACATTATACCCATGTATGATACCGAACCTGGGTCTTCGACGTGATGAGCGAACGCTTCAACCACGAGGCTGAATTACAAAGTTTGATGTACCCGAGATACGTATGGAATACGTATAAGATGAGAGTCTCTCATTATTGCAAAAACAGTATGTAACACCGCTTCTGTGAAGACTTCTTTGAATCATAACTGAACACCAAATACCACACCAGGGGTATTTAAAACACGTTTGCCTAAAAGCAAACAAACAATCAAACAAAAAACAAACGAAAAAACAAAGACAGGCAATCTGCAGTACCAAATGATTCCTATGCATCAGTCGTCAGGACACCCTCCGAGATCTTGTCAAAACTAAATTCGGTAATATCCCATTTTTACCACTGAGTGTGGAATCAAACAGATTTGACTTGGGTTACACACGATACCCCTCAAGTTCTTATACCCGAAGAACAGTCTACTCAGACTTCAGAGTCATGTGTAAACAGTCAGATGTTAACCAAAGTTTAGAATGAAGTACAATCAGAATCACAGTCTACTCAGAAGACCCGTTCAGAAACAGCTTCCAAGACAGTGGTAAAATATACAGTCAAACCAAGGACGGAAAATGTGAAAAGAGGTGGCGGAACCTCTTAGGGGTCAAGAAAACCGAATACAGTTATCTAACAAATATGGTTCACTCGCGTTTTTGTATGTGTCAGAAAACATCCATCTCAGGGCACATTGTCTCCCTCGAAGAAATTGAGGGGCAGATCCCCAATGAACCGCCTAACAGATAGGTCATTTAGTAATATCGTGAGGTGCAACTGTAGAGGTCTCAGAACAAATTTTAATGAATTACGGCTTTTGGTCCATGATCTAACACCATCGGCGTTCCGTCTGCAAGAAACGTATCTGAAACAGACAGATAATTTCAGTTTACGTCAGTTTGAAGCGTATCATTATTTTGCCGCACCAGGTGATAGGGCCACTGGAGGTTCTACTATCCTTATACAAGGGGCAGTTATTCACAGCCCTATTACACTTAACACTAATCTCCCAGCTGTTGCAATGCGAATGACTCTGGAAGTAGCATTTGCATTATGCTCTCTGTTATTCCGATTTCTTTAACACTTCAACGGACAGAACTCAAATCACTCTGTGATCAACTGCCGAAGCCCTGTGTTTTGGGGTGACTTAAACGGCCACAACCCACTGTGGGGCAGTATTGCACTAATGCCGAAGGCAAAATACTCGAAGATTTTATTTCCAATAACGACCTGTGCATATTTAATGATGATATTCAAGCAGCTATCTGAATTCTGCAACTCGCACTTATTCGTCTCTAGATTTGTCTCTTGCTGATTCTAAACTCATGAGTGAATTTGACTGTTCTGTTCGTAATGGCCTTTGTGGAAGTGACCACTTGCCAACCATCCTTTTAGAAATTACTTCATCCAATTCTCCATCGTTCATCAGGAGGAACATTTCGAAGGCTGACTGGTCTTCAAACTATTTGTACATCAAACTGCGTCCTGAGTGTTTCAATTATATAACTGATCACATTAAAACTTCTGCTAACGTTTTAAATGGAATAGCTGATGAGTGTATACCAAAGTCCTCTACGAGTCCACATGTACGAAAACCATGGTTTATTGCAGATTGCAGACGGCCAGAAAAGCGAGGAAAAAGGGCAGAGCAATAATCCAACTGCCCGTAACATCAATAAATTTAAAATACTCAATGCAAAGGCCCGCAAACAAAACAAACGACAATCTTGGAGAAATTATGTCTCCAAAATTAATTCACGCACCCCGATGTCCAATGTATGGAACAAAGAATTAAAGGTAAAGATTCATAATCTGTCGTTCGCCATCTCAAAGATGGTAATAATAAATCTAAAAAAGCAAGTAATATTGGCGATACTCTTGCCGAAAATTCATCATCGGCAAATTATGTCCCTGAGTTTCAGACTTATCCGGAACAAGAGGAAAAAACAAAACTTAATTTCGAATCAAATAATGATGAAGATTATAATGAAGTATTTTCACTGCATGAGCTACGCACTGCTCTTGAGCAAGCTGATGACTCTGCAACGGGTGAGGATGATATACATTACCAGCTTCTGAAACACTTATGGCACTTTTAAATATATTTGACCAAATATGAACTTCTAGAAAATTTCCTCCATGGCGTAATGCCATTGTAGTTCCAATACCAAAACCTGGTAAGGATCATATACATCCGTCGAATTATAGACCGATATCTCTCGCCAGCTGTGTCTGTAAAACCATGGAACGTATGGTGAATAATAGATTGACATGGTATGTTCAAACCGGTAACCTTATAACAAATATCCTAAGTTGTTTCAGGAAAAATCGTAGTACCATTGATCATTTACGTTTAGAATCCTTTGTTTAAAATGCTTTAGTAAATAAACGACTTGCTCTATCGATCTTCTTTGGACTTGAGAAAGCTTATGATACGACCTGGAAGCATGACATTTTCAAGTATTTACATGAATTGGGTTTGAAAGGCCGTTTGCCTCTTTTTTATTGCACAGGTTTTGAAAGACAGGCAGTTTCAAGTCCGAGTGGGTTCAACCCTATCTGATCTTTACAATCAGGATCAGTGTGTCCCTCAAGGCAGTAGTTTGTCTGGCACTTTATTTAGTATTAATATCAACAGTTTATCCAAGATTGATTCAATCGACGGATCACTTTTTGTAGACGATTTAAGTATTTCCTGTCGTGATAAAAATGTGCGTACTATAAGTTGTGTTTACATAAAACAAATAAATGGTGTCTTGAAAACGGCCTTACATTCTCTAAGTCAAAATTACACTTTTGTAGAAACTATAAGCCACATACTGACCCTGAACTGACTTTAAACGGCAGCCCCATCAAAGTTTGTAAAGGAGGCCAATTATTCTTTAATTTTCGATTCTCATTTAAACGTCTTATCACACATTAAGTCGCATAAACTAAATGCCTGAAGGAACTAGATTTGTTAAAGGTTGTTTCAAATGCAAGTGGGCAGGGGTTCAAACTACCCTCCTTCACTTGAACAGATCATTGATACGAAGTTGCTTATGACTCCATTGCATATGGTGGAGCCTGCAAAATCAACGTTAAACTTTTAGAATCTGTCCACCACCAAGGTCGAAGACTTTGTCATGGCTCCTTTCGAACTTCACCTGTTGACAGTCTGTACGTATACGTCGAGGCTAAACCATCTCTAGCGCCGTATAAAATTAGCTTTACAATACCAAACAAAACTGTATTCCGATGAGTCAAACCTTGCATATAACTGTGTCTTCAATCCCCTTTTTGGGGATTTATACAACAAGAAATCTTCTCTTATTCCCCGTTTTGGGCCGTTTTCTTCAGTCGGCATTGAGCTGGAAAATATATCTTTTCGTCATCTTCTTTCTTCTCTTTGGCAATTGGTTAGGCCACAATTTGACCTAACATAACAACATTTTAAAAGTCAGAAACTAATGAATTACGATATAAACAAGAATATAATCAATTAAAAAGTAAATATAGCAATTACAAATCCTTATTTACAGATGGTTCCAAGAACGGTGGTGCAGTGCCTTGCATTGTGCTACCGTCATTGGATCCAGAACGATATCTTGTAGATTACCGGATAACGCCATACTAACGGCTCTGTAATATATTCAAGGACAGCTGGACATAACAGTATATAATCTGTTCAGACTCTCGTTCTTCCCTTCAAGCTATAAAAAGACTTATAATGTAAACATCCACTTTTCACAGAAATTATTGAATTGTATAATGATCTTGCTACTCGCCAGTGGTCTTTTGTTGGTTACCCAGCCACGTCATGTTAAACAATGGCTGATTTTGCTACTAAGGCAGCGCTCAACTAATCTGTGACACCACTTTTTGTTCCATACACAGGTTATAAAACTACAATTAGATCTTGTATCTGAAACAAAAGAAGTGGGACTCTCAAGTAGGTATTAACAAATTACATGCTATAAAACCCTATATTGGCTACACATACTTGGGTTGTCAGTCCAGATACAAAGAGATCATCATCCGACGATGGTACACACGTGAATATTTTCCTTAAAGGTGGAGATCCTCCTTTTTGTGTCCCTGATGATGACATAATAACGGTCACGCATGTCCTGCTTGACTGCATTGAATATTCCATCTCAAGGGATAACTATTTCAAATCACGAACATTGAAGGATCTTTTAAGTAATAACAGTTCTCATTTAATTATTGCATTTTTAAGAGAATTAAATTTGTTGAATGAATTCTAAATAGACATAATACTTAATGTTAGGAAAGTTTATAGTATATAGAAGTGACCATAGAGGGAGTGCCTAATCAGTTATTTAGCCATGGAATGACAGCATGCCAGCAGTGGTATAAAGAAGTAAACAGCAAAGCTGCCAGCGATCAAACAAAACTCAATAGTCGACAACGTGGTTAGTGACATGGATCTATACTCCGTTAATATCGGCGATTACTTATACACAAAGTACGCGTTATGGTCGGATTTGAGATCGACGGATGATAACACCTTACACGGTCGTCGCATTGAAAATGAAAGCGAGGGTATAACAATTCAAATAACGAAGAAGGCTCAACATTCTGGTAAATTAAAATTATATTTATGGACTCGCAACTTAATATAGACAATGGAAGATTCATGCAAGCTATCTACTGACCTGCGGTCGGTTTTTTAACAAAACTTCAGTTGGGGTATTCCCCACTATTAATTTACCATCTACTCCACACTGCGCTATAATATGTGGGCAGACAGGTTGTGGTAAGACAGTTTTCGTACTGGATTTGTTGGAGGGGTACTATAAATGCATATTTGATAAAATAGTTATATTATAGTCGACTATAAACATGGACAAGACTTACAAGAATAGATCTTGGGTAATGACAGACACAGACGTGCATAAAGTCGACCCGGGTCACAAGAGTGTTTAAAATTTGTTCACAACTAAGTTAAAGGAATACCGACGTTGTTCATACTGGATGACTGTAGCACTAAAAGAGAGATACCAAAAAAGAGAGACATGCTATCGTACCTTGCATTTTCAGGCCGACATGCAAATCACAATATCTGGGTGCTGGCACAAAAATTCAACTCGGTGTTGAAAGATTTGAGGGAGCAGGCGCGATGGGTAGCATTATTTCACTGCAAGGACAGGGATTTGTTCGAGGAGTGTTTGAGAGAGAACGATGTGATGAGTAAAACAGAACGGGAACGGGTGAAGAAACAGCTCACTGAAAGTAAACACGCCAAGCTAGTGTTGAAAACCGACCAACCAGTGGATTACCAAGTAATTGCCTGGCGGTGACATGTGGTTAGTTTCGTTTAGTAAATTTTAGTAATGCTTTAGTAAATTTTAGTAATGCCCGGCCTTTATTTAGATTTATAAGATTTTAGTAAATGTTAGTAAAGGCCTGCAGCCGGCCTTTCCTTTTTAATAATACTTTAGTAATTTTTAGTACTTTTTAGTAATTTTTAGTAATGTTTTAGTAATTTATAGTAATGTTTTAGCAAATTTTAGTAACGTTGTAGTAAATTTTAGTAACTTCTAGTATACATGTCGGTTTTTGAAGTTCTAGTCGCATGTAACCTAACCTTTATCTCTGTGTATTAAGTGTATGTTGGTTATTATTTTATGAAAATAAAAACTAGATTACTATATTATGAAATGGAGTGTGATGAATTACTAGAACAGATGTTAGTTTCAGATGGACAAAAGAACAACAAACAGCGAGACAGACTGGTAACACTAGTCGTGGGTTTTAAGGGAAAACAATATTTAGGTGACAACATCACTGCTGATAAAATTCAGAAAATGTCAGATGAGGAAATCAATAAATTATACACTAGGTATTTGGCGCAACTCGGGGCCGAGATGACAAAGGTTATAGGTTCTACTATTACCCGGATATATACCGGCATAGCGTCACACTTTTTACCAATCCCACCAGAATGTCAACTAAATTGTGGGAGGACTTAGAGAAGGACCCGTTTATCGATAATGCCTTGAGCTCTATCAGTTGTGTTTTGTATCACAAATATGGTATGTATCTAGCCCCGATGACTGCAGCAATCATCACGGCAAAACATTGTAAGTGTAATAGGATCAATTTCTTGTACAGAAAATGATTTTGGAAGAGGCTAAAACCTATCACCGCAACCTCTCCATGTGCTGGATAGACTACAAAAAGGCATACGACTCTGTCCCTCACGAATGGATTCTGAAGTCTCTTCAGTGTATTGACCTCCCTGAGCGACTACTTGATTTACTCAAGTCTTTAATGAGTTGCTGGTCGACTCAACTTGAGATGTACTCGCAAGGAGAGGTGCAGACATCGGAATCTATTCCAATCAGAAGGGGAATATTTCAGGGGGATTCCTTCAGTCCATTGCTTTTTTGTCTGTCTCTAAATCCTTTGAGTTTCCTGCTCAACGGGGAGGAAGGGTACCATCCCGGACCTCCTCAGCACAGATCCCCAACACCTCTCACTCATCTCCTCTATATGGATGACATCGAGCTCCTTGCCAAAGGAGAGACCAATTTGAAAGAACAGGTTCTCCTTGTCGAGTCCTTCTCTAATGATATTGGCATGGCATTTGGACTCGACAAATGTAATACTCTTCATCTGAAACGTGGCAAGGTAACTAATGATGGATCGGTCAAGGTACAAGGGGGAGGAGTTATTGAGCATCTTGTGGAAGATCAGGCCTATACCTATCTTGGAATGCAAGTTCGAGACAAGCTCCAGAATGCCCTGATTCAAGACAAACTTCGGGCCGAGTATAAATCTCGTTTAAAGAAAATCTGGAGTTCAGAGCTAAATGCTCGAAACAAAGTCAAAGCCACCAAAACTTTTGCTGTGCCAGTCCTCTCCTACTCCTTTGGAGTAGTTGATTGGACAAAACAAGACATCCAGAGTCTTGACCACCTGACCAGAAGGATCGTGTCTGATAACAGAGCACACCACCCTCGTTCCTCTCTTAATCGTTTATATATGCCAATCAATTCGTGATGTGGAAGCTCTTCATGACAGAATTTTGTTGTGTACTTTTGCACATATTTATTTGTCAGATGATTCTCTGGTGATGCACGTCAAGATTCATGATGAAAGCAAGGAATTCCACAGCTACTTTAAGCGTGCCAAGGTTGTTGGACACAATTTGAAATTTGAAGTTGATTTTGTTGATGGTGATGTACTGCTGGACGGTACAGTGATGGGAGTAAACCAAGTGAAGTCTTTCACCAAGTCTGCCCAGAGTCGGTCCTTTGTGGAGAAGCTGTCTGAGAAGCCATTGCATCGTGTGTATATGCAGTGTGTGGAACAGAACAGCAATCCATGCGACTCCTTCGCCTGGATGAAGTCGGCTGGTCTTAAATGTGAAACTGAGGGCTTCCTTTTTGCTGCTCAGGACCAGTCACTTCCCACTCGCAATCGCCAGAATGTGATTCTTAAAGAAAATATCAATATGAAATGTCGTCTTTGCAATCACTTTACAGAGACTGTCCAACACCTTGTCAGTGGATGCCCTTCCTTGGCACAAACAGCATATCTTAAAAGACATGATGGCATGGCTCGCTGCTTTTATTATCGTCTCTGCCATGCCTGTGGCTTTGACTCTGAGGTCCATCCATGGTACGACCCTGAACATGTCCAGGGCGTCCTGGAAAATGATGCTTTCAAACTTCTATGGAATAGGCCAATATACAGCCTGAGACGAATTCCAGCAAACAAACCTGATCTTGTCCTTTTTGATAAAGCCAATGAAATTATTTATATCATAGAATTTTCTGTCCCTTTTGACAGCAATGTGATAGGCAAGATTCAGGAAAAGCATGATAAATATGCGGACCTCGCCTTTGAAATGTCTCGATTGCATTCCAAGTACACTGTCGTCAGGCTCCCCATTGTTCTCGGTGCCCTTGGTTTGGTACCTCCTGATCTGTTAGCACAGATGAGGAGAGTGCCCGGGTTCTCCACCGGGAGCACAGCCCTTCTGACAATCTGGGTAATGCAGAAGGCTGCAGTGTTGGGGAGCCTTCATATTCTCCGAAAAGTTCTTGGTGGGTTCGACTAGACAGTGTTTCCTAGGAGAAGTCCCATTCGCTGTCTGGGCTGCGTGTAGAGGGGGCGAGGGCCCTGAGCTGATGATGAGCTTGACCAGCCTGACTGTGCCAGGATCACCCGAACCCTCTCTGCTGCATTTCAATTTTTAATCTGTAAAAAAATAATAATAAGGGACTGATGATGTACGCCTCTCCGTGGTGGGCCTAGATAGGGGAATTTTATTCCCTGAACTGAACGTACATCACCCAGTTAGGGCTGACCCCCCGAAGCTGGTTTTCTTACTGGGTTACAGGAAGACAAGAAGAATTCAATCTGTCACTTCCGCAGCCCAGTCAGCCTTCCTCCGGTAATGCCACAAACCATACTGGAGATGGGACTTGCCCCAGGGGAAGGCACAGAACCCGACCAAGAATATCTTGGTCAAACCATCTTAAATCCACACTACTAGAGTGTGCGACAGCGACAGGATGGCCTGAAAATCCACGAATTAACGGCAAGTCGCTGAAGCTGCATTGGGACAATGCCATGCCCATGTATGCTTACCTGACTGAGCAAAATCTCCGAGATCAACTCCGGCGGCTAAAACATCTTATGCCCCGTGAGCCAGTTCAACCCACAACTGGTGCCCGTCAGGAACCTTTGCAAGAGCAAAATGCTCAAGTGGCAGCAGACCCAAAACTTCTGATGGACGTCCGCGTCAACCTCTTTCCTCTTCCTGGTGGAAACTCTTCCGAGAAAGAGCCAATTGGCCCCGAAAGTTTGGACCCTCACTCTTCCTCTTCTTCAGTTGCAGACCTTACCGAAAATTCTGTGTACATTTTGTTTACATCTATTTATGAGGAAATTTGTGATTTACCTTTAGAGAAACGGAGGCCAGTTAAACAACTAAACGTGTCTTTTCCCAAAAATGAAATTGATTTACTAAATGAAATTATCTCTTCAAAACTTCCTGCGGACTGTTCATTACATGAAGTAAATTGTTGTGTCTATGCTGCCGCTCGAACCTTGGAGGAACTTCACACAGTTTCCAAAGAAAAGTCCTCTAATACTAAAATCAATAAACCAAGAAAAAACCGGTTGCAAGTCAAGTTAACAGAAACTAGGAAATATATTTCCTGGATAGAGCTGTGCCTGAAATTAAGGTCATCAGGGAATCCCATGTCTAAACGACAAAAGGCAAATTGGCGAAAAATAAAATTACAGTACAAGACAACAAAAGAAAAGGTACTTCTCCAAATAGTCGATTCCCTTAAGGCAAAAATAAAAATTTGGACTGAAAGAAAGAAAAAATGGGAAAAGAGAAACAAATTTATCAAACAAAATAAGCTTTTCAAAAATAATGAAAAGCAATTTTACAGGCAACTCAAGACAAGTGGTGTTGATGAGCATGATAAACGGCCTCCCATGGCTGCCAGTGAAAGGTTCTGGAAACAGTTGTGGTCTGTACCCGGCAACTGTAACCTGGAGGCACCATGGGTCAGTGATTATGACCACGCAATGCATGAGAAAGTAACTAGGTCATTTGTCTGTTACATCTCACCAGATTGCCTGAAGACTGTTATAAAGAAGTCCAAATCTAATACAGCTCCAGGGCCTGATGGCATTCGAAACCGGTATTAGAAACTGTTTCCCTGTGTCCAAGCACCACTCCTTCACTGCTTCAATTCTCTTGTGGATACAGGTGATGTTCCTCCATGGTTCTGCAAAGGTCGCACAATACTCCTTCCCAAAAAAGGAGACTTGACTGATCCCAAAAACTTCCGCCCTATCACATGTCTAAATACTCAATATAAATTATTCACAGGGTGTTTGTCAAACCTCGTGTCATGTTACTGCTCTTCCAATCAGATAATTTACAGAGAGCAGAAGGGGCGAGAAAGGGATGTTGGGGGTGCAAGGATCAACTTCTTGTACAGAAAATGATTTTGGAAGAGGCTAAAACATACCACCGCAACCTCTCCATGTGCTGGATAGACTACAAAAAGGCATACGACTCTGTCCCTCACGAATGGATTCTGAAGTCTCTTCAGTGTATTGACCTCCCTGAGCGACTACTTGATTTTTTCAAGTCTTTAATGAGTTGCTGGTCGACTCAACTTGAGATGTACTCGCAAGGAGAGGTGCAGACATCGGAATCTATTCCAATCAGAAGGGGAATATTTCAGGGGGATTCCTTCAGTCCATTGCTTTTTTGTCTGTCTCTAAATCCTTTGAGTTTCCTGCTCAACGGGGAGGAAGGGTACCATCCCGGACCTCATCAGCACAGATCCCCAACACCTCTCACTCATCTCCTCTATATGGATGACATCGAGCTCCTTGCCAAAGGAGAGACCAATTTGAAAGAACAGGTACTCCTTGTCGAGTCCTTCTCTAATGATATTGGCATGACATTTGGACTCGACAAATGTAATACTCTTCATCTGAAACGTGGCAAGGTAACTAATGATGGATCGGTCAAGGTACAAGGGGGAGGAGTTATTGAGCATCTTGTGGAAGATCAGGCCTATACCTATCTTGGAATGCAAGTTCGAGACAAGCTCCAGAATGCCCTGATTCAAGATAAACTTCGGGCCGAGTATAAATCTCGTTTAAAGAAAATCTGGAGTTCAGAGCTAAATGCTCGAAACAAAGTCAAAGCCACCAAAACTTTTGCTGTGCCAGTCCTCTCCTACTCCTTTGGCGTAGTTGATTGGACAAAACAAGACATCCAGAGTCTTGACCACCTGACCAGAAGGATCGTGTCTGATAACAGAGTACACCACCCTCGTTCCTCTCTTAATCGTTTATATATGCCAATCAATTCGGGATGTGGAAGCTCTTCATGACAGAATTTTGTTGTGTACTTTTGCACATATTTATTTGTCAGATGATTCTCTGGTGATGCACGTCAAGATTCATGATGAAAGCAAGGAATTCCACAGCTACTTTAAGCGTGCCAAGGTTGTTGGACACAATTTGAAATTTGAAGTTGATTTTGTTGATGGTGATGTACTGCTGGACGGTACAGTGATGGGAGTAAACCAGGTGAAGTCTTTCACCAAGTCTGCCCAGAGTCGGTCCTTTGTGGAGAAGCTGTCTGAGAAGCCATTGCATCGTGTGTAGATGCAGTGTGTGGAACAGAACAGCAATCCAAGCGACTCCTTCGCCTGGATGAAGTCGGCTGGTCTTAAATGTGAAACTGAGGGCTTCCTTTTTGCTGCTCAGGACCAGTCACTTCCCACTCGCAATCGCCAGAATGTGATTCTTAAAGAAAATATCAATATGAAATGTCGTCTTTGCAATCACTTTACAGAGACTGTCCAACACCTTGTCAGTGGATGCCCTTCCTTGGCACAAACAGCATATCTTAAAAGACATGATGGCATGGCTCGCTGCTTTTATTATCGTCTCTGCCATGCCTGTGGCTTTGACTCTGAGGTCCATCCATGGTACGACCCTGAACATGTCCAGGGCGTCCTGGAAAATGATGCTTTCAAACTTCTCTGGAATAGGCCAATATACAGCCTGAGACGAATTCCAGCAAACAAACCTGATCTTGTCCTTTTTGATAAAGCCAATGAAATTATTTATATCATAGAATTTTCTGTCCCTTTTGACAGCAATGTGATTGGCAAGATTCAGGAAAAGCATGATAAATATGCGGACCTTGCCTTTGAAATGTCTCGATTGCATTCCAAGTACTCTGTCGTCAGGCTCCCCATTGTTCTCGGTGCCCTTGGTTTGGTACCTCCTGATCTGTTAGCGCAGATGAGGAGAGTGCCCGGGTTCTCCACCGGGAGCACAGCACTTCTGACAATCTGGGTAATGCAGAAGGCTGCAGTGTTGGGGAGCCTTCATATTCTCCGAAAAGTTCTTGGTGGGTTCGACTAGACAGTGTTTCCTAGGAGAAGTCCCATTCGCTGTCTGGGCTGCGTGTAGAGGGGGTGAGGGCCCTGAGCTGATGATGAGCTTGACCAGCCTGACTGTGCCAGGATCACCCAAACCCTCTCTGCTGCATTTCAGTCTTACTCTGTAAAATAATAATAATATACAAGAGATAACCAAAGAAGAAACGCCGAAACCGAGTCCTGTGGACAGTCCCCAGGAACCAGTGACACAAGTCACCAAGAAGAAGAGTAGTATAGGGAATGGGGGTTCTGGACCACTTTCACAAAAAGTCTCTACAACGCCTTATTTAGTAAATAAGGCGTTGGTGGGGCCCTTAGCTCTTGTTATTATTACCCCTACTACAAAAAAGTTGGCGGTAATTACTGTGCCTTGGTAGGAGGTAACACTGTGCCGTACGGTACGATCAATAATTCTTCTCTTACAAACCCCCTACCCGGCCCATCCCTCAAGTAGTATAAGTTAGGTTCGTCGGCTTTCATATCCACTTTATCTATGTTGTAAGTTTTGACTGACCATATAGGATCGGTGGCCCGCTTACGGCTATCACCCTCGTGTTGCCCCGGCTGGTATAGATACCTCACTAGAGCCCTATCTGGTATCTGTTTCTCCTTCCCACGCAATGGAGCGGCCGACTCTGCAACTATTGATTTTAGTTTGATAGCGTCTGCCGGTTTCTTACCGGTGAGACGGGTGACTTCATGGTTGATTGCCGACACCACCTTGGGTAACCTCGTGACCCATTCAGTCGATCGTTTTCCAGGGGTGGTCATCTCCCTAGCATACTGATAGCCGAACAAGCGCTCAGCCAAAGTCCTATTAAATCTCTCAACTATGGCTTGGCTGCGATGGGCTCCGGCCGTGCCACGCCTGACCTTTGTATCGTGTTTGGTTAGCAGTTGTGACACGGCACCCATGAACTCCCGTCCGGGGTCAACTTGCAGCTCTGTTGGCCACGTCAGTGGGCTGCGTTTGTATATGAGTTCAAATCCTCTGGCTACCTGGGCCGAATCTTTCGTGGTCAAGGGTTCGACTTCCTTGTAACGACTGGCTACGTCCACTACGGTTAAGGCATACTTGTACCTCTTATCGTGGGGTAGGGAACAGTAGGTCTGCCTGGTGAACGCTATTAGGTATGTTAATACCGAACCTCCTTCTAGGCACGTAGCGTGGTGCCGGTAAATAGATCTGCCACAGGGCTTGTTTTTCAAGCCACGCTTTGGCTTCCTCCGGGGGTACTCGCGCTAGTTTAGCTAGCTTATCTACTGCGTTAGCTCCTTTCCAGTACCCACGCGGGCTGTAGTAAATAGCCTCAAATTTTTTCATGTCCATACGCGTATGTGTTTATCCCATCAATAGCTATCCAACGTTTCGTGTCCATAGGCGACAGGGACGTCTTGTTTATAGTCAGTCCGTATATCTTATGCCCATCACTTCTAAGTGTGTTCATTTTATGTCTAAAGGTACAGGTCTTGAACAGGGCTTCCTTGAATCTGGCGTGTTTGATGTGTTGTTTCACCACATACTTCTTAACCCCCTTAGCCTTCCGGATCTCACTATTGTCGGCTTTCAGTATGGAGTACATCTTAGGTCTCAAACCTATGTACTCGGCTATGGGCGTGCCAGCACACTCGTCCTTCATCTTACCTAGGACCTTTTTATTTACCGTGCTGTGTAGGGTATGGGTCTTAGGGTAGTCGCTGGTGTCGTATAAATCGAGGTGTTTTTTCATGTCCTCGTACACGTCCTCGGTTCGAATCTCCATCAGCAGGGAATCCGTGTCAGTGTACAGTACTTCACACCTGTCGCCGTACTGTTTCTTGAGCTCGTTGTAGTAAAAGTCGTACATCAGGTGTTTGGATAAATCGAGGATGCTCATCCCCACGTAAACAGGCCGGTTGAATTTTATGTGGCTTTTCTTCATGTGTATGGCAACCAGGTTGTCTGTAAATATTTTATTACGGTTGAATGCCGGACTGGCTATCAATTTCCTGAGCTTGTCTTCCTCACTAGATCGAACCAGCTTCACGGTCACGCGTTTCCTCAGGTTTTCCATAGTCTTACCAAACACCGAGTTATTCATGAGCTTGTAGAGATTTTTCTCAAAATCACTGGTGGCTTTTTTTCGTAGGTCTGTGTTCATTCTGATGTAGGGCTCCATCCATGGGCTCTGGTCGAACATGAGCACCCTGTGTATTTTGGTCAGCCTCATACCCAACGACAGGTACAGCTGTAGGTTGCGATAGTGAACGATGTACTTGGTCTTATTCATTAAGTTAGGCACGAGTTTTTCAACGTCTGTCACACGCCCACCTGACAAGTTATGTTGGTACTCAGACATCCAGTCTGTGTTAACCCTCATACGTTCGGGTGCAAGGGGATAGCTGTTGTGCGATGTGTGTAATTCATTGGGATACTCTAAGTCAACTTCGAGGATATACCCTTTGTTCGAATCTGGTGCAACCTCCATAACATCAACGTGGGGTACCCATTCGAATCCCCCTGTAGGTAGATACTGACTCATGGCCCAGCCGTACAGGTTGTTTGCGTCGAGGTAGAGAATGTGATTGGTTGGTTTGTTAGGATCGTAACCTTTCACGTATTGATTATTTGCTTTCGCGTATCGTTTGGATGCCATGGAAATCCCACCTCGCAAGCCTTTCTCAATGAATAGGTGTATGTCGTAATCTGTTAGCAATTCCAAATTAACTCCGGTCTTTTTAAGCAAGGCGTCCCACGACAGACCTGGGCTGGTGTAATACCATGCAGGGTCGAGTTTATACTGCTTTAAACACGTCCGCCTAAACGTTTCAAACACGTCGGCTAACAGTAGTACATCTGTCCTCAAGTACAGGTCGTGATAATCACCCAGGTTCTTACAACCCAGTTTATTCCATACGTTAGTCGCGTGTGAGTAATCATCTCGTGAGACGGACGCCTCATTCAGCTTGCTATAAAAGCAGTCAATAGGGGGTAGTCTGGTCTCGGTGAACTTGGCCCAACTATCCATGTACTCATAGGGGTACACACCCTTCCTCATAAGCAGGGGTCTAGTCTCGGCGTCTGTGTATCGATCGGTGATAGGGAAGGTATTGTTGGCCTTGACCAGACTGTCGAGTGATGATAGGAGGAACTGAAACGAGTCAATGAACCTAAGTCCGTTTAAGCTGAAGGAGATGTATCTCTCCATGTTGTTGGGGATGCACGTTATATTACCATCGATTTTCGCGATGGCCTGCATAATCAAGTGTGAGTCGTACCCTCTCAAGTTGTGAAAGACAACGGGGATGTTTATTGTCTTAGGGTTGATTTTAAGCTTGAGGTTGCACGCGCTGTGAGCGGCGCCTCTATACTTACCAGTTACGTGGCAGTGATCTCTCACCGAATCACCGTTAAGTGGTGAGTCGGACACGTGACAGTTAGTGCTACTAGCGTGAGCTAGCCTGTCGACTCGGGTCATACGCATGGGAGCGATTCTATACAATGCATTCCTAATAATTTTTTCTTCCTCCTGCAAACACTTTAGAAACCTTTCAGCCGCGTCAGGGCCCCTATACACTACCGGAGCTTTCGTTTCCCCGTCACAACGGACGACAATGTATCCAAACGAACAGGCTTTATGCTCTTGTGTCTTGTGGGTGAAGCTACCACTGGGGGAATCCCCACCCACAACTAAGGCTTCGAAGTCGGCGTATATGATATAAGGCACAGACATTTGGTTCTTGTGGTTACTGAATTTTAGGATATTTTCACCTTCCTTAGGCATGTCGACTCGTATGGCCGTCTGCCCCACACCTTGACAATCATCCCGGTGGGATTCTAATAAATCAGCTCGGGTGAAGCCATGTAGGCATCGTTCACAGAAGTGGGTCTTTTCTCTGTGTGCCGATTGGTCTCACAACAGCCTGCTAAAGTGTTTTATCCACGTGTAGTGATACTTATCACCTCGCTGGATCATGAATATATTGATAACTTGGCAATCCTTCACCGGGCTGACCCTGTGTACTATTGTTGTGTTACCTTCGTGCCCAAAGACATTTATAGCCAGATTATTCTGTTTTTCTACTTTAGTGATCTGGGATATGGGGGTGGGTTCATCTATACCATCCCAGTTGAGCCCATCGTCTTGGGGATAGCTAGAAAGCCTATCTGAATGAGTGTCAGCTGGAAATAAGGCTGACCTGATAGCTAACCTCAGGCAATCGTTTCCTCTATTCTTAACGTTTACTATGGCATGTTTGTTCCTATAGTAGGGAGGCAAGGCTAGGTATGACCCGCCTCTGAACGGCACGTAGTTAGCTATGTCTAGATAGACATTATCGATTTTATCTACAGCCCACCCGGACCCCAAGTGTGTGTAGCGTTCTAGGTATTCTCGTATCTGCTGAAAACTGGTATCGATTGATGCGTCAATGGTCTCTGCATGTGTGATGACCTCTTGTTTACCTCGGAAGTAAGGCTGAACATACTCATCCTGCTTATCGAGCGACATTTTCACTGTGATCTGAAACTTGATACTTCCTAGGTTATTTAGTTCCTGGTTGACCTTATCAGCTATCAGAGGCTTGATATCTGTAATGTCTATGTTTCTATCAACGCGCATGCGCCAACCTCTCAAATAATTGCCTACGGCGTGCTCAGTGCGCACGAACTGTAGGTCAATAGCTCTATTCTGTCGTAATAATTCTAAAAGCTGTGGTTTCCTCATACGGGAATACCCGCCTAAACCCAAATCGTGTGCCTCGGCTTTCAATTGTTTTACAGTGGGACGTGCTACGGGGGCATGTGATAACAATGCGGTTAACCCGGCTCTCCCCAGGTTTGAATAACCCGTGTGTCCAAGCTGTTTTGCTTGAGCTTTTAATTGTTTTACCGTAGGAGGGGCTTCTAAACCTAGTAATCTCAACAATGCTGACTTCCGCATTCGAGAATACCCGATGACACCTCTTTGTTTTGCGACCCTCTTCAGCTCGCATACAGTAGTCATTGTGTTTACACCTAAGAGAACTAATGTCTAATTGGTTCACAGTAACCTTATTAAAAAAATATTTCAATCCAGAAGAGGCCAAACTCGGGCAGCCGGGTCCAATTCTAGTAATTCTGTCAAATCGTCCCACGTACCTGGTAAAATATATAGTGTGGCTGTTTCAATCCAGCACTCGCCTTGGTTATAGTATTCACTTAGACTTGAAAAACGTTCTATATGGTATTGAGTCGCGATATCCCGCTCCCATTCGAAGGGGCGAGTATACTTTAATCCATACCACGTCCAATATTATCTTAAATCTGAAGCTTCCCCATAAGGCCAGTTCATATTTGAATATGTTTTTAACTAGAGATGCGATCACACTTTCCGCAGACATAGCTATACGTAGGTGTGTATAATCTCTAATTGGATTTTATCTTGAGCAGTCGCCTACGTTCTTTTATGTAGCCTTTTTTATTCTCGTAGATGAGTTGATGTCTGACTACGTTCGCTCCGTGAGCTTTACATAGACAGTAGTGCCCTTTAACCCCGATACCACACACAGAACACGTGTAGTTAGGACTTCCCATATGGAAACAACAGAACCCCTGATTCCTGCATTTCCTACCACAGGCCTCGGTCTTCCCCATAAGTATGTATTCGCATCGGTATGGAGCGGGTCTCATGTTTACTTATATAGGTATTTTAGTTTAATTGCTTCGCAACCAACGCAGTAGTTGCTATACCCAACACTATGAAGACCAGTTCACGATTCATTTGCCCCTTGGATGGTGTGTAGTACTGAGCGAGTGTGGGTTTATTGAGCGGTTCCAATCATTTACCAGTTAGTAGGTAGTATTCTTTCATTGCTTCATCGACATCGTTGAATGTTTGAACGGCATGGTTTTCACGCGTGAGTTGTTCGTTAATAAAATCGATCCTCTGGAGACGTTTTTTAGAGTACTCGGCCTGTGCTCTTTGTAATTTCTCAGTAGCGAGATCGTGCCGCTTCCTTTCTTCCTGTATTGCGTGATCATCTCGTAGTTTCGAGAAGAGGAAATTACTCCCGGAAAATGCCAGGGCATTCACTAACGCCCCACCGGCCATCATAGCTATCGTGGCCATCCCTATATTTATTTCATTATATTATCAGGTATTATTCCTTGTTTTACTAGGATGTCTTTTGTGGCCATCGCCATACCAAGGTTCATTATGAGCATACCCATATCCTGCAGGTTGAAATCTAGCTTGATAGTTGGTTGTTTAAGCACCATTTTAGTCAACCGAGCGTACCCTACGGCTAGACTGGCGACCACTGTGGCGTGGTATGCGTCGTTGACGAACGTTTTCCCCTCAGACATTATGTATATGATATAAAAATATTTAAATTATAACATGATATGCGGGTCTACCGTGGGGGTGGGGGGCTCACTGTTGGGTGGTGGCTCACTGTGGGAGGGTACCCCCATGTATAACCACGAGATAGCCAAGGCAGCAGTTACGCCTACAGCCAACAACAGTCGGGTTGGGTTGGTCACTTTATGTTGGTTACACCACCGTTTTTTACCGGCAGCTACTCTCTTAGGATTCTTCTGCCTGGTTACTATTGGGGGTACCCCCACTGGGGTCACTTCCCTCACTGGTTCCTGTGAAGGGGTCTCCACCGTCACCTCGGGACTCACTGTTTCCACTGGGGTTTCCTGTGCAGCATCCATCTATACTATTATTATTATTCTTTCTCTCAAATTGACAATGTTTTGCCGTGATAATCGCCGCCGTCACTGGAGCCAACAACATGCCATATTTGTGGTACAGCTCGCAGCTGATAGAGCTCACGGCGTGTTCGATAAAAGGGTCTTTATCTAGGTCCTCCCACAGGTAAAGTCGGCGCTCTGGTGGAATGGGAAGGAAGTATGACACAATACCGGTGTATATCTGGGTCATAGCCGATCCTATTGTCTTTGTCATTTCTGCTCCGAGCCGGGACTCGTATCTAGCGTACAGCTTATCGATTTCTTCGGCTGACATTTTATGAATTTTATCCGGAGTGTAGTCTCCAAAGTAATGTTTGGCTTTGCCACCAACAGCCAACGCCACCAGTTTCTCTCGCTTGGGGGAATCCCCCACAGTGGGGGTACCCCCCAACTGTTCGAGCAATTCCTCACACTCCATCTTATAATATAATAAGTAAGATTTAGCTTTAACTATATAATACCCGATGCAGACAAAACACAGAGAAATGAAGGTTAAGTTGCACACGACAAATACTTCGAATATCATAGCTATATGCTTAGCTTTGCTTAGCTTTGCTTAGCTTTGCTTAGCTTTGCTTAGCTTTAGCATACTATATATGCTACTGGTTGGTCGGTTTTTAGTACGAGCTTAGCGTGTTTAGTTTCAGCGAGCTGTTTCTTGACCCGTTCCCGTTCTAATTTGCTCATCACATCGTTCTCTCTCAAACACTCCTCGAACGAATCCCTGTCCTTACAGTGAAATAAGGCCACCCATCGCGTCTGCTCCCTGAGGTCTTTCAACACCGAGTTGAACTTCTGCGTTAGCACCCAGACGCTGTGATTTGCATGCCGGCCGGAGAAGGCCAGGTACGATAGCATGTCTCTCTTTTTTGTTATCTCGCGATTAGCGCTGCAGTCGTCCAGTATGAACAGCGTCGGTTCCCCTTTAAATTTCTCGTGAAGAGCTTTCAACCAGTCCTGCAGGCGTGTTCCAGGGTCGATTTTGTGTACGTCCGGGTCCGTCATCACCCAAGGTCGCGCGTACGTTTTATTCATGCTCAGAGTAGGGCACATGATAACGATGTTATCGAACACATCCTTGTAGTAACCCTCCAACATATCCAACACGAAAACGGTCTTCCCACAGCCAGTCTGCCCGCATATGATAGCGCAGTGTGGGTCAGTGGGTAACCCCAGGGGGGTGTGGGGGTCTCCCCCATCAGTAGATGGCTTGCACGAATCTCCCATTGTCTATATTAAGTTGCGCGTCCATAATAACGTACAGATATAATTTCAACTTACCAGCGGTTTGAGCCTTCTTAGTAATCTGGATGGTTATCCCTTCGCTGCCGTTATCTATACGGTGCCCGCTGCCGTGCAGTTTATCATCATCCGTGGATCGCATGTCCAACCATAGGGCGTACTTGGTGGTCAGGTATTCACCGATCTGCACGGAGCCGAGGTCCAGGTCCTTTGTTATATAATTCCCCACTGGTAGCTTTTTTATCTCATCCCACTGCTGGTGTGGTCTCATACCATGACTGAACAGCTGGTTGGGCACGCCCTCGATGGTCACTTCCACCTTTTCAATCTCGGGGTTGAAAAACTTCTCGCTGTCCCTCCGGAATGGCTCGTAATCCTCCACGGGGACGACCAGGATACCTTTCATCGATCGCGCCGGCACGTTCAGGTTGATATTTCACACAGTGTCGCTCTTATCTCGCACGACTGATCTATGCCTCATTACGCGATCGTACAGGATAGCCATCTTCCCAGAGTACTGGCTTCGAACCTGCCTGGCCAGCTCCGGGCTAGTGACCATGTCGAACTCCAGAGAGATGTTGTCTGTGGCATAACTGGCCTCATCACCGTTCGGCGTACGCACTACTTTGCTATAGTCGTTAAACGTGAGCTCGTATTCGAGCCTATCACCCAGCGCGGCCTGGTAAAACGGCGCGTGTCCCGTGAGCAACTCGAAGTCGAGCGGCACGCAGAATCGATTCCCGTATGCTAGAGCGATGGCCTTTTCACCGTCCGATAACTTGTCTTGCTGGTCTTGCGTGAAGACATACCCTATGCGCGCCCGGGTTGATTTGCTGATACCCTGGTACACATCATTGACTCGTTCTCCCTCGCTTTTCCAGAGATCCCTGTAGCAGTGAAACACGTCGCTGTCGTCGATGCTCAGCACCTCGTTACCGCTGATCTTGACGGTCGTTTTCTTGATGATGGCTCGACCCACGTTCCGCACTAGCTCGCGTTTGTCGTTGTCGGAGGTCAACGTGATATTGAACGCCAGTCGAACAGTGCCTGGTACAATGAGGTCATTCTCACCAAGGTTTGGAAATCTAACCAGCAGAGTTTTATTCTGGTCTATCTTGCTGGGATTGTTGGTGATGGTCACCGACTGACGCACGGCTCTGGCTCCTAATGGCTCTCTCAATCTTCTGAAAGGATCTAATTTTCTGCCGTACATTGTTATACATAAATAAAATATATTTTAATACTAAATAATGGATGAAGACATACCTATGAATGAGATGTGGGACGATAGTGCCCAGGCATCCGATGTGCAGGAGACCTCATTTACTAGTTCGCCATTGAGCCAAGAACTTTTGGAAACAACTGTAAATGATTATTACGAAAGTTTAAGAAGAGATAAAAACTACGTTGAACCACAGGGTCGAGACTATAATAATTTTTTGATTGATAAAAAGGGTGTTCTACGCCTTAAGTCTAACAAAAAGATTGACATCTTTAACACGCGCACTAAAGAACCACTGGCCTTGTCAACTCTAGCCAGACGCTATGGTGTCAAATTTATCCGTGAAGATCTAAACATGCATAATTACGGTGGTGCAATACCTAAGGCCGTTGTTGAAGATCTGCAAGCTACCAGATCCCACCTCACCACTAGAGATGAAATGACACCACAGCGTGCTACAGAAGCCTCGGACAGCATAGAAAAACTTTTGAGCACCTACTGGGACAAACCGTTACCGGGATTTGACTTTCCGGTAAGGGAACTGCGCGGCTTAGACGAAGCCGTGAAACGCGTGCGTGGAGAACTCGTGAACAACATGGGGAAACTGAAATCGACGAGCACATCGCTAGGGAAAAAACCAAACTCAACGAAACTGAAAACGATGATATGAAGCGTCGTATCAATGAACGACTACGCGACTTAGAAGACGAGAGACGTACACGATTGGAATCCGCTTCCTCGAATCGTGAACAGCTTCGATCACAGATCAGTCGCATTCGGGAAACAATCGATAGAATACTGAACGAGGATACAACTTTAGCCAACAGGATTCGGATATTGTTCCGGGAGCAAGGGATCACCATCGCCAGCATTCTGACTGCATTGGGTTTCATCATATCAACCCTGGTGGTGTCACTAACGGGGGGAACCCCTGTGGGGCCTGCCGGCGGCGGAACTCCAAGTGGCGGTGGTGGTGTTAAAGACTGGATAAAAAAACTCGGGGAAGGCCTAGCTAAACTGGCTGGTAAAGCCGCCGAAGCCCTTCCCGGCATCCTGGGTAGCATCGTCTCATGGTTGTTGAGCGCTCTGTCTAAAACTGCCATGTGGCTCAGTCAAAACCTGTGGGCAGCCATCGTCGCCGTGGCGGGTCTGGTGTACGTAGCGGCTAAAAAATCTTTAACCAAATAAGTCCCAAAGCTACCCCACCAACCACCAGGGCCGTTTTACTATCAATATGCTGCTGAGCCTGAATATGAGAGTGTGTGGGGGGTACCTCCACATGAACTTTAGACTCCGGGGGTGACGTCACTATACCCGTTTCACGTGGTGGGATGTGTGGGATATAGGTGGTGTTAATATCGGGGTTGATACCCAACTTTTGATCCTTCGTGGCTATGACTATTTTGTTGTTATAACCCACCACTTTTTTTACTCTCAGTTGCATATCACTCGGAGCCATGTACAACCCCACGCCGAACACGTAATTGACTTTCGATCTGGCGTATTCTAACACGTTTTGGTAGCGTTCGATGGCCCGCGGGAGATCAACTGGAGAATTGATAGCATCCTCAACGTTGGAAACGAACTGTAACTGAGCGTCGTAAGCAGTTCCCTTACCGAGGATGTTGGAACGCGTCATAGACTGCGCACCCAATAGCGCCCACACGTACATTCGAATCGAGTCGTTCAACCTGACTACCCCGGCACGAGTGAATCCTTTCGACTTGTCCAACATAAACATTTTCCACCCGTCTGCGGTTGACTGCTCCACTTTCTGGATTGTGAAAGCAACACCACCTTCAAAGTCCATACGATCATCCCTCCATTCATTACTCGACAAAGCAAAGTCCTGCCTAAGTATACCTCGTTTCACTAAATCATCACTTGCATCTTTCACTGGTTTCGGTCCATATTTGGTAGGTTTAGGAACAATATCATCTAATGCATGGAAAAAATTCTCAGTACTAAACATTTTTCGTTTCATAAAGTTTGTTAGTAAATCTTTCTTAAATGCTTTTACTGAGAGCCCATCGCTGTAAGGAATACCCAACCCGTGGTTCAGCCCCGGTAAACGCCAATCCGTCTTAGGGTTTATTTCGAATTCATTGCAAATACGTTCGTAGACCCGTCTATCATATGGGTTCTTTGTTGCGTCCCACGCTTTGTCCTGTGGGAGGGGGGCACTGATCTCTTTAAGGATACGTCTGACCTGGTAGTACACGTGGAACTTGAACACAGACTGACTCAGCGGTCCACGTCGAGTGTCGGTCAATGTCACACCACACCCAGTTGTAGCGCACCACACAGCAAAGTTTAATTGATTCTGCCAGAACTGCATAGGGTTGTTGAACCAAGCGTGGACTGCCTTGATGTTAGTCACCGAAAGCTTATACTTATCGAACACATCTAAAAGCTGGGCATTGAAATACAACTCAGGAGCAACCACGATCTTCATCGGGCAGAAATCTACGTCCAGTTTAGGGTAAAATAACATTTTAAAACTCTTATATAATAAGTATATATACTCTAACCTGTACATAACACTTCCAGGAATAACGAGCGGTGAGGCCGTTCAGCTGACGCACGCGATCGATAACACGTCAGGTCAACTCGAAGTCGCACTCTGCGATATCACCTACCTACCGCAATGGACTAACATCAACGTCAGCAACAATAAGCTGTTCGTCAGTGGAACTCGCAGCCAGATAACTGACGGCTACTACAGCGTGTGCTCTCTAAACGACGAGGTCTTCAAACCCCTTGGAGCCGAACTCAAGATGAACGACTCAAACGGTACAGTGGTGTTAATCAACAATGGAAGAAACCCCTTGAGGCTCGGCCGACCATTAGCGAGGATACTCGGTATGTCTCCTGACGAGATAAAACCAACAACAACCGTCACAGGCACGAAGTTACCCGACCTAGTACCGTACCGAGAGCTGTACATTCATCTCGGTCAGGTGAGCACAACGTACAACATTCAAGGAGGTCACCCTTCCACTATACTGAGAGCAGTGCCGGTGAAAACTGAGAAATACAACGACGGTAGAACCGAGTCGTTTTCACCACGGCAGTATATGAAATTAATCCAGGGCAACATACCTGAGCTGACAATATCGGTGTTAGATATAAATCATAATCCTGTAAATATAGGATACCTCAGCTTAACGCTTCATGTAAAATGACCAGCGCACAAGGACCAGGAGTGAAAAAATGCGTCAATATCGGGATCTCCGACCTAGGAGACACACGCGGTTTCGATGCTCCCGGAGTAGATGGTACATCGTACGCCTTGCAACTGAAAAACAACATTTACAAACACGTTGAAATCCCCTCCGGTGGAGCCCTAAGTGATATGATAGATACCACAAGAGCAACAGTAAACACTAAGTACTCCCTTGTCAACACCGGTGATAATAACTGGATAATATACCCATCGTTCGGGGGTAAACTGTTCGACTTAGACGATGTTGAGAGCACTACCATCGCCCGAAACAAGCCATATATGCTCGTCTTCACCGAAGATGACAAGTGGGTGTTGTTACCCGATAACGATGACTGGTTTCTCAATATTAGACTCGTCTCTCCCTACGTATTCACGGATAACAAAGACAACCACCTAAACAAAGTCGTGAACAATGGAACCATACTCGTGGCTTACGTCCCAACTCAGAGACGTAGCATAGTCATCAGCCCACTCGACACTATGGCAGCTCATATGCTATCGAGTAAACCAATCATACAAAACGTGAAATTGCAGTTGGTGTCTGAATTCGGAGGCGTGGTCAGTATACTAGAGAGTCTGCCGGCAAACTCAACACTGATCATCAAAGTCTACCTAGGGGAACCATCGGGGAATAATATCGAGATCGTGAAGGGGATCAAACTCGGGTGGATGAAACGACACCAGTATCAAGTTTGTAACGTTTACGTGCGGGTGGGTACCGACTCCAACACCAGTCTGCAGGGGGTCAACGTGATCGTGGAAAACAAGATATCACTAACCAATATCTTCCTACCTGCCAACATACACTTCATGGGTATGAAGTTCACCCCTGAATTATTATCAAAAAACCAGTTGGAAATTATATCGTAATAGTATAATAATGACCAGTCATCGCCCCAACACCACGCTTAACGACCTGGGAGATACAGAGGGATTCGATCAGCCTGGTGAGGAAGATGAATTATACATCCTACACTTCAAAGACAACGTGTACAGACGGGTGCCGTTACCAGATTTAAAAGAGCCCAAATGGCTGATCAACATAACACTCGCCTCACCTTATGTCACAATAGGTGAAAATGGGTATGTCACTAAGATTAGTAACAACGGCATCTTGCCTGGGGATTTCATTCCAGAGGATCATCACTTTGGATCTCCGATACGTTTTATTACCGAAAAAAAATGGTTACGTTCTATATTTGGTAATAAATTAACATTTAGCAGTAATTACGGCTTAATCCAGGCGTCTCTTGATAGAATATACTCCCCTTTCATACTCATCATAGAAGTCGTCTTTACGTATTTTGACCAGGTAAACTCCTCAAAAGGACGCCAAATTTTACCCGGGTTGGTAATACACTGGTATACCGAACACTTAGACCAATATTGTCGTATTGTTATACAACAGGATTCCCCCACGGGTTCTATAAACCGCTTAATAAGCCTCAGTGGGGTTTTTATTACAACAGAAAAGTCTATTAGCCTCTCACATATTATCATTGGTAATGATCTATCCCTTGTAGGCTTAAAATACATTGATAGACTTTTAACTGAAACCCAATTAAAATATCTTTCATAATATATATTATAGGATGGGTCTGTACCCAGTCGTAGAGGAAGTAGCGAAGACGTTGGAAACCGTAGATGGGTTCCGCTTGAGGCAGTTATGCGATGTGAAACGGCAACTAGAACAAGACCGTGACACGCGGAAAGCACTATGTAAGAAGTACAATAGAGCTTTCAATATCGTAGACGGGGCTGACACTGCCCTTATGGCAACCAGCATGGGACTAGGGGCTGCAGACGTTGGGTTGTTAACCACCATCGTGGCTGCACCTATAGTGCTAGGTTTTGAAATAACAGCTGGGATAGCGGGGGTGTTAGGGTTGGCGCTTAAGTTGGTATCACGCAGACTGCATCGTAAGGCATTGAAACACGACGAGATCAGGGTTCTGGCCGAAGCAAAGCTGAACACAGTGAGTGAGCTTATTTCCACGGCACTCTCTGATAGTAAGATCTCAGAAGAGGAGTTTAGTTCAATCCTCTCTGAACTCAAAAAATATAATGGAATGAAACAAGATATTCGATCCAAGTCTCGTAAGTCTGCTATCAGCGAGGACGAGAAAAAAAAGTACATAGCACAGGGAATACAAAAAGCCCAGCAAGCCTTTATTATGAACACCAAAGAGATCGTAGGCGGTTCACGTTAAACTGCTTCATTGATATAAACGTGTATTGATCGTACCGTACGGCACAGTAATTACCGCCAACTTTTTTGTAGTAGGGGTAATAGTAGCAAGAGCTAAGGGGCCCACCAACGTCTTATTTAGTAAATAAGGCGTTGTAGAGACTTTTTGTGAAAGTGGTCCAGAACCCCCATTCCCTATACTACTAGAAGAACCAGAAAAGAGTTGAAGCTGGTAGGACAAAATGGCTTAGCAAGGCATAATAAACAAAATTCCACGTGGAGTCCTGCGGAGTAGGGATACCCCACATCCCTGTGGATAGCCGTAGGTGCCGTAGTAGCCACTGCTACTGTTTCATTATATATGTGGTGGGGAAAACCTCACCCACCACAACCAGTTGCGGACAAGCCGAGGGGTTGTGGGGTCCTGCGGACAGCCGACAGCAAGTCCCTCAATCGACCCTCATATTATGTCATAATTAAAATTATATATTTTTCTTAATACATATTATGTCTGAGGGAAAAACATTCGTTATCGATGCATACCACGCATTAGTGGTTTCTGGTTTAACAGTAGGATACGTTCGGTTGACTAAAATGATCATAAAACAACTGACTATAAAGCTCGACTTCGACTTACAAGATATTTTTATGCTTACTATGAATATTGATATGGCTATGGCCATCAAGGACGTTTTGGTAAAGCAAGGTATTATACCTGAAAATATTTTGAAGTAATATATATCATATGGCTTCGGTAGCAATGATAGCTGGTGGGGCCTTCGTGAATGCACTAGCATTTCCTGGAGTAATTTTCAAAATTTGGAGGGTCAAACGTGGCTGAGGTAGAAGCGGAACAAAAACGACACAATATAACCATAGAAAAACCACAGGCCTCACAGGCTGAATACGCTATGAGACGAATGAAGAGACTAGATTTTATCAGTACTCAAATGCAACGCGAAAAACACTCCGTTAGAACTTTCAAGGACGTTGATGAAGCTATGAAAGAATACTACGTGTTAACTGGTAATAACCCAATGATTTCTCAGCATTACACTCCTTCAAAGGGGCAGAAAGATTGTGAGTTGGTATTCGTGCTACTGTAGGGTAGGAGCTACAGTGATAATCGTTAAACAATTAGACCAATTACACAAAATATTATACATAAAAATGAGGACAGCACCGTATACTTGTCAGTGGGTACTTATGGGGAAAACTGATATTTGTGGTGAAGGAAACAAAGTTGAGGGTTGTTGTTTCCATCGTAAGGGTTATACTAACTATACGTTTTCTGTGGGTGGTATAGGAGTTAAAGGTCATTACCGATTATGTAAAGCTCATTGCGCGGATAAGAAACGATTTCAGCTTATTTATGAGAAGAAAAATGACTACATCAGCGAAATTAAATGTTGGTTAAAGATAAATGCATATTTTTTCATCCCTGTGGTATAATT
This sequence comes from Haliotis asinina, assembly GCF_037392515.1. Lineage (NCBI taxonomy): Eukaryota > Metazoa > Mollusca > Gastropoda > Lepetellida > Haliotidae > Haliotis > Haliotis asinina. Next base: position 30,451,670 of record NC_090281.1, on the reverse strand, counting down.
TGTAATTCCTCTTGGACGAATCGTCTGCGTGGTCCATTTTGTAAGAAGTCCAGTTTAGGTTCCCTGTCTTTGATATCCACTCTATCGATATTGCACGAATTCATAGACCATATAGGATCTGTAGCACGTTTACGGGTGCCTCCCTCGTATTCACCTAAATATCTAAATATCTAACAATCACGCGATTTGGAATTTTGTTTTCTTTGTGGGGGGAGCCCCGATGGGGTGCTGCTTCCTCTGATATAATGGATTTCATACGGATTGCGTCTACAGGTCTCTTATCAAGTAGTCTAGTTACTTCATGATTCATAAAGTCAACACGAGGAAGTCGTACTACCCATTCGGTGTTTCTATGTTGGGGATCCTCTAAATCATGTGAATATTGATGTGCAAACAATCGATAATTTTTTAATAGCGTCTGCTCCTTTCCAATACCCTCACGGGCTGTAGTAAATTTTCTCCATTGTATATATGTTTTTTTTAAATATTTAGTGGGGATACACCCCCAGAGATCAAGGAGTGGTCATAAGCGTAGGTATTAATACCATCAGAAGCTATCCATCGTTTTGTATCCATTGGTGATAGAGACGTCCTGTTTAAAGTTAATCCGTATATCGTATGCCCATCACTACGAAGTGTATTCATTTGCTGTTTAAACGTTTTCTTCTCAAAAAGAACCTGTTTGTATAAGGTATGCTTAATATGTCGGGTTTTTTTCTTTTTCACACCTTTAGCCTGCCTTATTTCAGCATCGTCTGCTTTCTTGATAGAATACATTTTAGGTCTCAATCCCACGTATTCAGTGATTGGTGTGCTCGCACATTCATCCTTCATCTTTCCTAAAAGCTTTTTGTTGACTTGACTGTACATAGGATGGTCTCTCGGGTAGTCACTGGTATCATACAGGTTTATATTGGTATTCATATCCTCATACATAGCCTCTGTTTGAATCTCCATTAATAATGAATTGGTATCCATGTACAACACTTCACATCTGTTTCCACACTGCTTCTTTAGCATGTTATAGGAAAAGTCGTACATCATACGTTTAGATAAGTCTAGAATACTCATACCTATGTAAACAGGGCGATTAAGTTTTATATGGCTCTTTTTCATATGTACAGCTGCCAAGTCATCATCAAAAATAGTACTTCTGTTGTATGCAGGGCTGGCTATCAGTTTCCTGAGCTTGTCTTCCTCACTTGCTCGGACTAGATTGACATTAACTCGTTTTCTTAAATTCTCCATTGTTTTTCCAAATACAGAGTTGTTCATGAGTTTGTATAGGTTTTTCTCAAAGTAGCTATCTTTCTCAGATCTCTGTTCATTCTAATACAGGGTTCCGTCCATGGGCTCTGATCAAACTTAAGTACCCTATGTACTTTAGTAAGCTTCATACCAAGTGATAAATGCAGTTGTAAGCTATGGTAGTGAACAATATACTTTGTTTTTTTCATCAAATTAGGTACACGTTTTTCTACATTTGCTAGTGGACCATTCATCAAGTTATGTTGATACTCAGACATCCAGTCTTGGTTAACTCTCAACCTTTCAGAAGCTAGGGGGTAGCTGTTGTGAGATCTATGTAGTTCCTCCAGGTATTCTAAGTCCACTTCGAGTATATAACCCTTGTTCGAATCTGGTGTAATGCTCATGACATCCATCTGCTGGTCAGTCAACCATTCAAATCCACCTGTACGTAGATATTGACTCATAGACCAGCCATAGAGGTTGTTCGCATCGAGGTATAGAAGGTGGTTTGAAGGTTTATTAGGGTTGTATCCTGTTACATACTTGTTATCAGCTTTAGGATAACGTTTTGATACCATGGAAATACCACCACGTAATCCTTTCTCAATAAACAGATGCATGTCGTAATCAGTAAATAATTCTAATTCAATACCGGTTTTCTTCAGTAAAGCATCCCACGAGAGTCCTGGACTTGAATAATACCATGATGGATCCAGCTCATATTGTTTCAAACACATTTTTCTAAATATCTCAAAAACATCAGCTAACAATAACACATCTGTTTTCAAATATAAATCATGGTAATCACCCATATTTTTACAGTTTAGTTTTTCCTATACCTTTTTGGCGTGTTCATAATCATCTTGTGAAACAGACGCATCAGAAAGCTTACTGTAGAATGGGTGAATCGGAGGTAATTAAACTTAAAATTTCATTAAACTTAGACCAGTCATCCATGTATTCATATGGGTATATCCCCTTACATAACAGCAAAGCTCTAGTTTCCTCCCCTGTGTACCAATTAGTTATAGCCAAGTCGGTAGGGTTATTTGCCTTAACCAAACTGTCTAGAGAAGACAACAGAAACTGAACACTATCTACGAATCTCAGCCTGTTTAGTGAAAAGGATATATATCTTTCCTAGTTGTTTGGAATACATGATATGTTACCTTTGACTTTTGAAATGGCTTGCATAATCAAATGTGAATCATACCCATGTAAATTGTGGAATACCACTGGAATGTGAATAAGTTTCGGACTATTCTTAGCTTCAAATTACATTCATTGTGAGCAGCACCTCTGTATTTACCAGTAATGTGACAGTGATCTGTAACCGACTTCCCATTCAGAGGTTTACAACATACATGACAATGTGTGCTTTCATTGTGTGTTTTCCTATCTTCTTGTGTCATACGCATTGGAATTTTGTTGTATAATATTTTCGTGATCTTTTTCTCTTCTTGCTGTAAACATTTCAGAAATTCTTCACCTGCACCAGGGCCTCTATAAATAATGGGAGGATTAGTTTGGCCATTGCAATGAACGACCACATAACCGAATGGACATGCTTCTTGCACCTGTACACTTTGTGTGAAACTTTGATCAGGGGATTGGGCAACCATATCAGTTGGTTTAATGATAGCTTCGAAGTCAGGATAAATAATATACGGTACTGGCATTTTATTTTTGTTGTTAGTAAATTATTATTTTCTTTTGGCATATCTACCTGTATGGCTGTCTCCCCTAAACCTAAGCAACCATCCCTGTGTGAATCGAGTAGATCTGACCTAGAAAACCTGTGAAGGCACCTTTCACAAAAGTGTTTCTTTCCTTCTTGTTTCGACTGATTATACAACAATTGGCTAAAATTCTTTATCCATGCATAGTGATATTTTTCACCTTCTTGTACCATAAATATGTTAATTATTTTACAATCATCCTTATACATTAAAGGACTTATCCTGTGTACTACTACGTTTTTACCTTCGTGTCCGAATATGTTTATAGCTAAGTCTGGATTTTGTTTTTCTATTTTTAGGACCTGAGAGATAGGGGTTGGTTCATCCATACCTTCCCAACTGACACCATCATCTTCTGGGTAACTAGAAAGTCTGTCAGAATTTTGGGGGGCTGGAAATTTAGCAGATCTTATAGCTGTCCTCATACAATTATCACCAGGGTTTTTAACGTTAACCATAGCATGTTTTTTCTTGAAATACTCAGGCAATGGTAAGTAGTTTCCACCTCTCAATGGTACATGGTTTGCTATATCCAGGTAAACCATGTTAATCTTATCAACAACCCAACCAGACCCCCAGTTAGTATGACATTCTAGTGTTTCTCGAATGTTTTCAAATGATCTGTCTATAGAAGAGTTGATAGTGTCAGGTTGAGTTGACACTTCTTGATTGTCTCTGAAATAAACATTCGTGTGTTCAGTTGCTTCATTTGCCTGTTGTTTTTCAAGTGCCATCTTTAATGTGAGTTGAAATTTAATTCCTCTTAAATCTTTTCATTTCTTTACTTTTTCAAATACCAATTGTTTTAAATCTTCAACATCTATATTTTGAATTTCCATCTTCCAAACTCTCAAATATTTTTCTACAGCATGCTCAGTAGGCGTGAATTGTAATTCTATAGGTTTTTGCTCCAGCAGTAATTCAATGAGCTCAGATTTCCTCATACGAGAATAACCCCACATTCCTTGTTCACGAGCTTGTTTTATGAGCTCTTTCACAGTAGTTGTTTTTTGATACTTTAAACCTAACAAATCTAATAACTTATTCTCATGCGAGAATATCCTTTAAGGCCACGTTCACGTGCTTGTTTTTTTTTCAATTCATTCACTATAAACGTTGCATGCACAGTGATTATATTATATGTGAATCAGTTCTCTAAATGGTTGATTGTGTAATCGGATACTATAAGCTTGTAGGTCTCAGCGCACACAGTTCAGCTGTGTATTGTTCGTAACCTATACATTCACATTTAGACTTTTATGTTTTTAATTAGTACACCAAGACAACACATGTAGACGATTTTATTACCGCATGTGAAAAAGCAATTGAAAATCATACTTTATCCGACTTGTTAACGTTTGATGGGATAGGACAATAACAAGGAATGATACAATTTATGTAAAAAATTATTTTAACAAGAAACTACTCAGACTTAGGTTAAAAAATGAAATTCAAGCAAACAGAATTGTACCTAAAAAATGGCAGGCCTTGTGGTTTGACTATTTCAATAACACAAACACACACAATTCCAGATTCAGATGAAAACCCACAAGAATCTTCATTATTTAAAGCTATTTAATATATTTCTAGGGTAATTAAAAAAGAAATTACAAAAACGTGATAGATAAAACTTTATATCTTCCACACAAAGAAAAAGATACTGATTTACCACAGAATGGAATAAAAATTTATAATTTACAACTTTTCACACAAATTCAAACAACTGTTAAAAATGGCACCCCTTTAGATACTCCTATTTTAAGAATTAAAATACATGAATTACATAATTCATCTCAATTTCCTGATGGGTAAAATTATAAGATAAAAGTAAACCAATCATTATAAATAATAAAATATCTGGTTATTATCCATTAAGGGAAAATTACAAAGACCCTGATCAGAATAATATTCATAGACTTCTTGTTGAAGGGTCAAAATATTCAGGGGTGGCTGATGTTAGCTCTTTATGTGTTAATGGTACTGGTACTTCACTTACATTACGTTAAATTACAAACTGCGATTGTAGAAAAGGGTAAAGATAAACATAAAGATAATTTAGATGAATTACTAAATGATGTAACAGAAGAGAAGGTCACTGATAATGAATATTTAAATTGATCTTATATACATTATGTGTTATGTGGTTTGGTCCAGAACCACTCATAGTGTGTTTTTATCACTAATCGTAAACTTTTACATGGAAGATGAAAAGTGGTTGTGTTATGGTGTTTATAAATTAATATGGGTGAGGGAAGGATAGGTTATTATATTATGGATAATATAGGTTGAGCCAGAACAACCATTGTGTATACTTCTACTTTTAATAGAAATTATTGAGCTTTCTATTGACCTCGTCTTCTGTTTGTTACCAAGCCATGTTGGTATCTCTGGTAACACTCTGTCTGACCTTGCTGCGAAAGCAGCACTCAATAAATATGTGACACCACTTCTTATTCCCTACACTGATTATAAAGCTACCATTAGATCTTACATCCGTGATCTGATGCAGATGAAGTGGGACACCCAGGTAGGTATCAATAAATTACATGCAATAAAACCATATGTCGGTTACACCTACGTGGGTTATTGGTCCAGATATGAACCTGTCATTATATGATGGTGTCGTATTGACCACACCAGATGTACGCATGAATATGTTTTGAAAGGCGAGGATCCTCTGTTCTGCATGCCTTGTGATCAACTAATCACGGCCAAGCACGTCTTGCTTGACTGTGTTGAATATTCCATCACAAGTTACAAGTATTTCAAATCAAGAACTATGAAGGACGTTTATAGTAACGTAAGTTCATATTTAATTATTGCATTTTTTAAAAAGAATTAGATTTGTTGTCTGACTTATAAATAAGTATTTTATGATTGGAAGTTGAATTAGTAACTAAGATTGTTAGTGGCTGTATCCTCGAAGGGGGTTTGAAGTACCGTAAAATTATTGTCCTCCTGAGAGGGTAACTAAGTCCCAAAACATTTGAGGTCAAATTTATTCTTCCATTTTTTGTAGCCGTAGTATTTCTGTCATTTTAATTTGTGTCCAATCTTGCATACAATCACCAGCAGCTGAGGGGATGGTGTAAATCCAGTTAGGGATCATGCAGGTAGCAGAAGTAGCTAAGTCCCCACGGCCTCTAGTATGGTGATCTACCTTCAGTTGTTGGCGATCTATAGCCGGTTTTTATATTGTATTGTCTGAATAGTGATGTTAGTTTGAACTTTTCACGCAAGTGTTATTTTTTATTGTTATATTCTAATTGTTTTATTGTCCTTTTTCGACAGGTTTTTATCATATACATCAATTCCTTTTTTCAAGAATTTTCTCGTCACGATAGGGCTGCAATATCGCCGATGTGACGTTAAATATTAATTCACTCACTCTGTCCACAAATGACACACAATACCGTGACTGGTCTGAAAAGACATGATTACGGATAAGAAGTGGCTGTTTTGGAGGTGACGATGCTGAAGCACAGGGCCACGGTATGGACGTTGACAGTTCAGTCCGATGTCGAATGATGTGTGGATCCTTCTTCCATGGCTATGAATCGTTGCTGCTGTCGCTGTTGCTGTTGCCGTTCTGAAGCAATCTGGAAGGTGCGCCAGTCTCATCTGTCGATCTTGTGTGGCCGTTGTAGCAGCACTTCGTCCTGGCCGAAGTCGGTCGGCAACCCTCCCTGTAATCTGGTGACGAATGACAAGACCACTCATGGTGGACTGGACCACATTAAGGCGCCTAGCAACAGCATGTTGTGAAATACCGTCTCCAATGATTCCCAGAGCATTGCGATTGGCTGCAGATTCAGCCGAAGTGCACGTGCATTTACATTATCAGCATTGTCTTGCGCTGTTTAACGAATGATCAAAAAAGAGTTTTACTGTTTCTGGAACCATGCAGTGGACTTGCACTGGAACAACTGTTCCTAATCAAGTCTTGAACAATCATCTGCATTATTAGTACTTCTCACTTATGTTACAAAAATGACCGAAAAGAGAACAGTGTGCGTTTTCATTTCTGGTCAATATAGTTCAATAAAAAAAACAATGTAATGATTCCACTTATAGATTACATTATACACGAACCGCCACTTTCACAGGGATGCACCTTTCCTGTCTGTTCCTCAAGCCTGCAGAGTTTATTCACATATTGTCTTACGTAAGACAACGGTTGAAGTCTGTTTGTGACTGACAGAGAGTCATCAGTTTTCTACATTAATGTGCACATCACAATCGTCATCAAAATAATCATGCACATTGACTAAATTGTCTTCTTCTGTTTTTGTACAGAATACGTGTGTTAAGCATTCTGTATGGGGCTTTATACTATCAATTTGTATGGGTTCCATTTCGTGAGGTAATGATGTTGTGTCTAGGAATCACTGCCAGGTAATCGCTAAAATGTTATGTAGACTGGAGAACTGCACATGATGCACACAAATTAATTCGTTATGAATATTTAGTTCCAAGGTTGTTAATCTTGATATTTTACTCATATTTGTCTATAAAATGACTTTCATTGCAAATGATATCTATGCTATTGGTATGTTTATTGAAATAAATTCTAAAGTTGTAACATGATATGTGTTGATTTAGAAAATTAGAGTGTTTAATACCGCAAACTAAACATGTAATTCCCATTTCATCGTTTTATAACACGTATCATTGCTGAAACAAATCACAGACTCAAAAGCCATAACGTTTCTCAGAAGCCATAAAGTTTATATATATATATCCCTTGAAAGTAAGCATTGGCGCATGCATTGCGAATATAGGTGTAGATGTTAAGATGTTAATCTGCTGTCCGACAAGAGGAAGAACAGATATCCATGTGTTTCCCTGTGATTCAAAGCAAATTGTTTTGGGATTATTTTTCAAGCAATTATCAAACCGATTGTTCTGACAACCTGACCATCCGATTCTGATGGGCTGCTACAGACCATTTAAGGAGACAAGTGAGACAATATGTATATATATACTCGCCCGTTGAAGATTACACTGTTTGATAAATCTACAATGTGAAAACTTAATGTGTAATAACTAGTTAATGTGTAATAACTGTGCCCTCATATCACAAAGGTATTAGACCTTGCTTGTCACGTGGAACGTGAGAGTTTTCACACTGGAGGCAGTTTGTGTTGGAGAGTAATACATAGAATACTAAACTTGCTTCCATGAAATACCCTTTTTGAAAAACCTTTAAAGATTTAGCACGGCGTACTGAAGATCAGTTCGATCCCGGATCGTCATGGGCCAGACACAATATAAAAACCGGCTGTAGATCGCCAGCAACTGAAGGTAAATCACAACACAAAAGACTAGAGGAGAAGAATTTTACACCCGGCCTAAACTGTAACTGCTTTCACACTCACTTTTGGTTTTTGTATGAACGATTTCCCCATTTCGAAAATGAATACTGTTAAAATACGAACGTTTGTCAAAAGCATTTTAAGAACATAGACCATTATGTAAAATATGTACAATGTTATTGGTGTCTTAAATGTTACCTTTTTAATATTTTCATACGGTTCAAAGCTGACGAGAGTTAGCTAACAAGATCACTAGAGAGTGAATGAGAGAGAGCAAAATAGAGACATAAAGAGATTCATATTAATATATTAATGCATATACCAATAAGCAATAGTCTCCATGTAAATATTTGAATATAATTTATTGAGCATATATGTGCCATATGTTCTATATTAATGCATATGATTGGTGTTTGAATAAGGTTTCAAATTACCGTCACACGTGGGCATTACAAACAAACACTTTTCTGCATTACCGTAACCTCAAAACATGATATACAGAGATTATATATCCCTGTGGGGATAACCTCAATACATGATATATAGAGATTATATATCCCGGTAGGGATTTAGGGTTGGAAAGGATTTCCAGACGCCTGTATTAGTCGTAAAATGCGATCTAAGCAATACGGTGGAGTGACTGAGTGAGTTAGGTTTCACACCATTGTGGCAATATTCCAGCAATACCCTGGCTGGGGACACATATTATGGGGAATCGAACCCGTGACGCTTTAACCGTTAGACTAAATCACCGCCCTAATCCGATTGAGAGCTAAATGGGTGAAATCACAGCGCGTCATGTAGTGTGTTACTGTGTTTTTGAAGCTAGCATCCTGGAAAGTGTTTGCGTGTTGCTTGTTCGTTGCTCAACACCGCTCTGTTCCAGCTCTTTAGCGGATTATGGAACAAACACTGATATACATGATGAGCACATTGTTTACTCACTTGACCTAACACTGACCACACGCAAGTAATAAAAAGTTTTAAAAAAAAGTTTTAAAGACAGTTTAATACAATCCATTCAAATTTATATTTACAGATGAATTCCTATGATGGTGCATTTGCTGGTTCTACTTCATCAGATACAGTCCAATATCTTCTCGATTAACAAATAATGGCTGCATTTTCACAGCCGAAACAACCGCCATATGAACAGCGCTTACATATGTGACTATATATAAGCAAAATATGGGGCGGCGGGGTAACCTAATGGTTAAAACGTTGGCACGTCATGCCGAAGGTCCAGTAGTACAATGCGTGAAGACCAGTTCTGCTGTCCCCTGGCGTGGTATTGCTGGAATAATGCTAAAAACGGCGTTCACCCAACCCACTCACTCACTAACTATAAACCATTATGATCAACCATTGTGAGGGCGGTCAGTAATTAATCGATCTTAGCAACTGAGATACGATGGCATATGTCAGTCAAATGACCGATCCTGATCACCCGATCCCGTTTGTCGCCCCTTGCGAGAAGCATGGAGAGCAATTCTAACCCAGATCTTCATGGTTTGGTAGACTGTTTTTATGGCGGCAGTATGAGCAATGTTCTATTCAACACGGCTACGATGACATATGTCAACCAAATCAGCGAGCTTAATCACCCGAAGCAGTTATTCGCCTGTTGCAAACATGGGTTGCTACAGACCAGTTCGAACCCACATCTAAAGGTGTAACATTTCACTGTATGAGATAGACGTGTATAACGATATATCATGTTCAATGTCACATGTTGCAGGGGAAGAGGACCACGTTGCGGAATCTGATCCCATGAGTCGGAACAGGATTTCAAGATTCAACACATTCCAATCGAAAATACATTATGTGGCTTGTTCATCCGCCTCAAATACCCCATCATAATAATACATTGTTTATACAAATACGCAATCTGTGATTGCATTCTAATGTAGTTTATGACGTATGTACATAGAACTTGTTCTTGTATAAATGCATATTATTGGTGTTTCAATAACGTATCAAATTACCTCTACCACACGTGTGCAATACAGTTGTGTTTGTTCTGTTTGTTGAGTCACGCCACACTCGGCAATATTCCACCTATACGATTTCATGATAGTGCGTTAATGTACCCTATAGTTTCCGTGTGTGCAATTGGTCTTCGACAATCCATGCTTATCGTAAAAGCGACAAACAGGGTCGAGTGGTCAGACTCGCTGACTTGGCTGACAACCAGTCATCCCATTTGTGTAGATGGATGCTCATACTGTTGATCACTGGATTGTTTGGTCCATTCTTGATTATGTACTGTCGCAATGCTGAGATTCACTTTGTGCATGCTCTTGTCATGTATTACTCTTGTCGGCTACCAGAGAATGAAGTGTTCAGATATTTATGATCCTAGTGTAATTTAAAGCAGCTCGAAATACAGACTTTAATTTATGTAAGGTGTTAAGTTCTGATTTTAGTATGTATGACCAAATCAATAGAGGCTACACATGCCACTAGTGGTTGCTGACGTTGGAGCTTAGAAAGATTAATAGTTGTCAACTTATTCGGTGAAGATGCCTTGTTGTAATTGTGGGGCGAGGTTCTGACTCTTGTTCCTCCAAGCGTACACACAGCGTGCTAGCTGTCAAATAACCAGCAACTGAAAGACTGTAAATTAAATAGAATGATTAATAGTTGTCAAGGTATTCGGTGAAGATGCCTTGTTGTAATTGTGGGGCGAGGTTCTGGCTCTTGTTCCCCCAAGCTGTTAAATAACCAGCAACTGAAAGACTGTAACATAAATAGACTGATGATGGTTTAACCTAGCATGTAAATAAATGTAAAACTGTTTAATCTACAAAGACAATACCGTAAATCAGGCTATAGGTCGCCAACAACTGAAGGTAGATCACCTTACAAGGGACTTATATTGATGATTCTTTGGGCTGAATTTATATTGATAAATGCTCGTTTTATCTATTGGTATATTTTGAGAATATGAACAGATATACACAAAGACAACAAAGGTTGTTATATCAGACAACAAACACGTGTCCTTGCAACATTCCGTCACCTTTTGAGTGAGTGAGGAAGTATGATTGTACGCCACTTTAGCAATATCAGCAATATCATGGCGGGGCACACCAGAAATGGGCATCACACATTGTTCCCATGTGGGGAATCGAACCAGGATCTTCGACTTGACGAGCGAACGCTTTAACCACAAGGCTTTCCCATTCAATTTGACCATCACATTTCGAGGGAGGTAGGCTAGTCTAATGGTTAATGTGTCCGTTCGTCTCGCCGAAGACACGGGTTCGATTCCTCACATGGGAACAATGTGTGAAGCCCATTTCTGGTGTCCCCACCGTGACATTGCTGGCATATTACCCCAGCGACATAAAACCGTCACTCATACCAATACACCATATCTAGAGTAAGCAAATGCGATGCCATGACATATGTCAACCAAGTCAGATAGCCTGGCTACCGATCTTGTTAGTTGCCTCTTCCAACAAGCATGGGTTGCTGAGGGCCAATAGTAACCCGGATCTTGTTAATGAGTTACTACCTAGGTAATGTCTCTTTTAACAATATGATTAAAACGTTTTAGATGCACAGGAGACCAAATGCAAATGAGTAGTGTTAAACAGTGCCATAATGACAGCAGACTATTGGTTTACTGGTTTTATGTATTATATTTATGAGCAGAATTAAAGAGAGGTAGGTCATGCTTGTGTTTGTGAAGTGGAGTTGTGGAGGCCTTGGAGTTTAAACCGTGAATGGTAATTATTTTTTGTTATTATTTTATATATACATTGAATTTATATGGGCAGTTACAGAGATTGCCATGTCCCAAGTAACATTGTCCACAGCATCATGCAGAATCCTACATGCCTTAGTCAAGTACCTTTTGAGAAAGAATCGTGTGACATGTACAACAGCTTCGTCGAAAGACAATTTGAGAACGTACCACAGTGGCAGGTTGAAGACTGACAGTGATCCTGAAGTTTCAATCTCTAATTCGCGCTCATTAAAAACACATACCGTGACTTTCAAATGTCTGGTAATGGTCAGGCCAGAGATTTGTAGATGCCCGGGCAAAAGTCTTTGGCATCCTCAGCGGTCAATGCCTGGAACAGACAACCACCAGACCTCCGTGACTTGGGAGAGCTTTCTGCGTTCTGCTCAGATTTCAAAACCCACCTCTTCAGACTCAGTTTCGCCAAATGATCTTTTATTGTAATGCTCTTTGAGCATGCACAATGACTTCATATATGCGCCATATAAATAACTATAATTATTATCAGGATGTACTTTTATCAGATTTCACATAATATCAAGAACAATATATTAGGTTCTAAGTATGTCCGCACACACACACAGCTGCTGCAGTTATAGGATTTCACTTGGTCCGGTCTACAAGAAGGCGCAGTTTGCAAATAGAACTGGTTTGTGTATGTGCGCTAGTCGCCGGAAATCTGGTACCAGAAGTAAACTGGGCCCTGTCTCGCATATCGCATATAGTACCAGCAGTAGCCCCTGACGAGATTTTACATGCTCTACTGGCTTGACTAATGGATACTTATGTAAACCTGTAATACATTTCAGAGCAACAGAATGGTTTATTAACTATGCTCCATATCATGTTTGCCTGCTTAGTTCTGATGAAATATAAACTTGAAAAAAGGATGGTGTAGTATATTTCAGGAATTATGTCGTCTAATGATAAATCCCATTAGCATGAAGTCAGAGTACTGGGGAATGTATGTGGTATGGCAGTTTGCCCACTGACATGCATGGAAGGGTATACGTAGTCTCAGAGGCAACTAGAATTGGCGATGTTAAGGCTGTTGAACCCTTACATGTGAACCCTTTATGAGCAACCTTCGGTGTAAACACTTGGCTGTGTCCCATACAATGTTAACCTTGCAATACATACGGATCTTACTGAAATTAGCCACTATATCAATGTAACACATGTCAACCACCTATAATATGATATATGTTCATTAAAACCTAATGGAATCAGAACGGAATCACTACACGATAGGCTAAGGAGGAAGTAATCTGTAAAGAGAGCAATGGACACTGATACACTCATATCACAGCCGGTCCTGTACATATGTCACGATGGAGTGCTAATGTGGGGGGTTCCTGTTTCAGAACATAACACTTTACCAATGAGATCAAGTAGTGACGACGCGTAAGATATCCTACCACTGTGTAAAACATGACAGAGAATGCTACAGATGTGTACAAATGCGCTGGTGAAACATGTTTAGTTTGTGTGACTGTTGTTTAACGCCGCTCTCAGCAACATCCCAGCTGTGTGACGGTGGTCTGGAAACATTTCTGTCTGGACTTGAGAATGGAGTGACTTATACCATGAACAGTGATCCAGCGATCAAACAGCATGAGCACCGAACTGCGATGGGATACGATGGCATGTCAGCAAACACGTCCGCGAGCATGACAACCGCTCCTGTTATCCGCCTCTTATGACATCCATGGGTTGCTCAGATTAGTCTTGAGCGTGTTTTGAGCCATGTGTGCGAGTTGCATGTGTGAAATTGAAAGTTCACAACAGACGCTTGAAGATTACCTGGATGTTCAACCAAGGAGTGGTCCCTTCTCGTAAAAAACGCGAAAAGTGACAACACAATAATGATCGTTTGTGAAAGAGCTTATTTTGTCCGGGTGTCCAAAATTACGTGAAAAATTATCAGAGTTGGTCAGTTTCATGTGACTGTCCAAAAATTTGGTTTTATTGCCTTTAATAGATTTTGTGTTAGTGAGTAATTCATCAGTTTCAAGAGAAATCAAGTTCAAACCTTTCCAAAACGTACGCGTACCAATTCCGAGTATGAAGTTTTCAACCTGTACTGTGACTTATTTCAACTGTGCGGGTCAGTTAGTTATATATAAAGGACACTTCCTGCCATAGATTCTGTATTTTACAGACCACAGTCTTACACAGTCGTCTGCATGCATAAAGTATTTGGTCAAATGGTTCGTGGGGATTTTAGTATCAGTAAAAATCCATGGTCATGGTTGTGGGCTCGTTTGGGGGCAGTCGTAATTAAGGATTTAAAATAAAAGGCTATATACATTTCATCATGAAAATCATACGAGCAAATGGGCACAAATACATGCAAAGGCAAGTGACCATATCATCTCAGTGCTATATGTGTATAACATAAGGAATAATCAACAACCACATAAAGCTTGTCACTGATGTGTCAGTATTCTCAGTTTAACGCTTTTCTAATTTTGAAACCCTTAGAAATTTTATCATTGTAACATAGTCGTCATCATTCCACTGGCTACGTGTAACCAGTGTTTTGGTCATTTGGGACTGTTCTTGTCATACAATAAGTTACCCCTGTCTCGAAAACATAGTTTATGGTTCGGACTGAAACACGAACTAACAATTTGATACGGCCCAATCACGAGCCCTCTTCTTATTCATAATAAAAAATAATAACATTTATTACACAAGTGGCATGAAAACCTTACACCAACCATACAAATATAGTTGAAATGTCACACTAACTTAACCGTCTCCACTGAGCTATATCGTTTCCTTCCCAGCTCATTTCCTATTGATCATGACTTAAGTCCATTTCCATTTATAAATGTGTCATACAGTATAAAATGATGACAGTTTATCCTACAGACCTTCAGAAGCTGTGAGCTTAGGACGAAGAAAGGACGATGATCAGAACTCCGATGTGTAGGAGATGGATTGAAGCATGTGCAGTATGGACGAAACCTGGAAAACAGATTAGACATTATTCAGCGTCATACGAAGTGAGTCACTGAATTAAGCCTCGCTCACACATCATCCTTGTTTTTTCTTGTTGTGTCTTTTTTTTCCTCTTTAGGTTTATATGTACCATGTCACATTAACGCACTGCATTGCACTATATGCACGATTAAGTGGTTTTCAGGGAAAGGGAATCAGAACTGAGCGTGTTCCAGTCATTGTCAAGCCCATATTCTTCCATTGTAAGTTGTTTGATTACTTTAGGGGTACATAAGTCTTGATAACACTGTCAGTATACTTAAACTAATTTTATTGGAGAGTGGATATATGATATTTTAGTGTATGTCTAGATTTGTCTGAATTGCTGACAGCTTCAGGGATGATGTAAATCCAGCAAGGGTTCATGCAGGAAGCAAATGTTGCCATGGGTTCTGGTATGGTGACCCAAGTTCAGGTGTTACCTGCCTGTAGCCTGTTTGTACATTGTACTGTCATCTGTTGTCTTAATGTTTTAGTTTTGATAAGTATTAAAATCATATATGTGATAAAACTATTTTTTACTGTTCCTCGTTGAGAGGTTTTTCGAGTTCACCTTTAATTACTATGAATCTATAACCTGATATAGTCATAGTATGCCCAGTATGCTCAAAAATACTGCTTATGTGACTTGAAATTTTAACTTACTAACGCCGAAAACAACACGTGCGTTAAAAGTCAGTTTCTGTATAAAGTTGCATTTAAGTTCGTGTCGTGCACCACGCCTACGCAAAAGAGGATGGCGTATATTGCGATGCAACACATCGTTTCATTGTGACACATTACGTATTTGGCAACATTTGTCGAATTTATTTCATGAAAATAGGGACAACAGTGAAAAAGTGACAATTTACGACCGAATAACTCTTAGTTACTAATGCCCAGCTAACGATAAAGATATAATTTATTTCTTCATTTTTTCGACATTCTTTCGAAATGTATGGGCCGCTGAGGAGCAATTCTAAATAAGATCTATTTCCGGGTTTAGCCAGGTTGAATCCATGAGCATACCGGTTGGAACTGGTATCCGAAACAGCAGACTAACGAGATCTGGTGGTCAGGTTCGCTGACTTGGTTGACACATGCCATCGTATCGCATTTGCGTAGACGGGTACTCATGCTGTTGATCATCTGATCGTCTGGTCCAGACTTGATCATTTACATACCGCCGCCATATAGCTGGGATATTGCTGAGTGTGACGTAAACGACAATCAACCCACGAAACGAATGTGGTATTGACCGAGATACTTGATTCTATATGAAAGTGATACTGTAGCAAGCAAACTAGCAGAAAGTTAACAAATATACTCAATGCGTACTAATACATGAAACGTTTTACAGTGTGATAGTATATTTATTGCTACAATGTAGGGTTGTAATTGAACAGCAAATTACCAACAGATGTCATCTGTATAAATGCATTCACGAACAGCGAATCATTACTTGTCATTGTACTGTACGTCAGATTTCAGAGAACAAACATAATATAACATACCTCGGATCCAGTGATAGTGTCAAAAGACTAAACGTCAAACTATGACTACTGTTATTGTGTGCTGTTTCCGTACATAGTAAGCTCTTTCGTTTTAGCTTAGGGTAAATCGCGTGCCTTCCAGTGGTTACTTGAAGGGGAGGAGAGTGTGTGTGTGTGTGTGTGTGTGTGTGTGTGTGGGGGGGGGGGGGGGGGGGGGTTGTAGCGTAGTGGTTAAAACGTTCGCGCGTTACGCCGAAGACCCAGGTTCGATGCCCCACATGGGTACAATATGTGAAGCCCATGGAAAGATGTGTGAGACCAAACTCACTCACTGACTCGTTCTTTTTCACTTACCTTTGTGTTTCGCTACTTTCAGTTATATTGTTATTAGATTTGGACTTGGTCTGTGATCCACACTGGTCGTAAACAGTCACTGGGCAAACGTTTACGATTTTGCCCTTATTATTACTATTTCGGCCTGAACAATACAATGAAACGAACTCGCTACATATCGACAGAAACTGAAGGCTGACCACAATACTAGAAACCATGAAGACTTTCAGTACTTTGGCTAACTGCAAATCACAAATATTCTACGATTAGATTCTGACAGACTTTAACATAACCTGAATCTTTACACATAAGGTGTAATTATGGTGGTTTCATAATCAGTGAATAGTATCAGAATGGTGTCATTGACTTGCATCAGAAACGGCCATTGCGTTACCAGAAATTCCAACATGGCTAGGTAATCACCACAGGACATTGTTGTGTTGGTCACGAGCATGATTACTATTGGTACGGTTAATACACTGGGCAAAAGGCATACGGAATTCCCCTTGGAACAATCAAATATAACACAGACACTTCTACAATATTCAATAATATAGTGAGGAAACAATGACCAAGTTAAATTAATAACAATACATATTTCTAGTACAACGCAACTGATTCACAAATCTAAGGTAATGGATCACAAATATGAAATATAAACTCACGAGAGTGTTGCCATTTACAATGAAAGCTTGTTTACAAAGTCAGTGGTCAGGCAGACTGTGTGAAATGATGATGATGCACTGATGTAGACGAAGGCAGATAAACGAAGTAGGCCGACGACGAGGCATATGTGCACAATTCCATTATATTCTGAGTGAAGTCCCTGTGTTAGTCCATGTCGCTGAACACAACAACTAGCCTTTATATATAAGACACGCAGTCTAGAACACTCGAGAGAAATAAGACTGCAGCCATTCCTTTAGAACTTTCTTGAACAGGCGGTAAACAATGACATCTCATAAAGCAAGGGTTCAGTTTTTTGTGACAAGAATAATAGTGTTACGTTTCTTTTGCTGCTCAGTATATATCTAAATTACTTCGATTACAAGTAGATATTTACGGTTACGTTTTGGATGGGTACATATTTAACAACGTGTTCGTAATAAGGCGGCAGCTTTACCCGTGAAATAGTTCTGGTAATCGAGAAGACATTGTTCTGGATCCAGCGACAGAGGCGCAAGTAAACAGCGCCACCATCCTTATACCCATCTGTAAGTGAAGATATATATGTGCTATATTTACTCTATATTTACATTTTTGTTCATACGGTAATGCAGGGGATTCTGACTCCTGGAATGAGGTTATTGTTGGATCTACCCGTGGAAGAACTTGGAGTAGAGAACCTGCGAGAAGGAGGCATATTTGCAATATAATAGCATACTCAAAAGAAAGAAATTATACATGTTGTTTTGAAGCGTATTTACTCAGTCCATATAACTGGTCCACCATACAGTGTGACTAGCATGATCATTGGTAACGACTTGGAAACGGCGACCCATGGGAAAGGAGATGCCGAAATCTGACATGAGGAATGTTTTGATACTCTTGCTGAAGTGCTGTGTGCAGTTCTTGTAGTGTCTGAGGTAGCAGATTACGACGGCGCAAGCGTTGAACAAGAGTACTCCATAGATGTCCAATGGGGGACAAATCGGATGATCGCTCAAGGTAACACCTGACCGTTGTTATGCTGGAGGCAGTCCTGTCAAACACGTCCAACATGATGTCGAGCATTGCCATGCTCCCAAGACCAAACCGTTGACGTTGATAAAGGGAAAAAGTGACGTCGAACTGGTCTTCTGGCAAAAAATGTCTGGCCTCCCACAGTTTAAGTTATATTTGTCGGTCGCGCCATTTGGAACCACAACTGGTTATACGCTTTCCACTGGTAATCTGGTACCTTAAATACGTCGTGACAACGTATCGCAAAGGGAGCTGGGAACCAGCTTCAAGCTGTTATCATTGGAAATCTAAATAGCTCACATATCCACACAACTCTAGGCGTTGGCATTTTACCTAGGCGTTGGTATTTGTTAAAACTGTTTAATTTGCAGAGGGTGCTAGAGGTCTCGGATTAAGTCATTCAAACGTACAGGTAATACTTGGTTAGTTTCTACTCGGTCTCCGAACCATAATTCCCTTCTCTTTTTAGCAACTTAAAGGGAAGGCGCATTAAAGATGGTGTTAAAGATTAAATAGATTTCTACTAACTGCATCGGAATGAATGAGAAATGAATGCCTGAATCTGTGAATAATTTATACTTGGTCGGGTGGATGACATTTCAGGAAACCATGAAAACTTGGCATGGTCTGCATACACCAGGCTTCAACTACCTAGCAAACATCCGTCACATGAAGAGGTATATGAAGCGGATGGGACACAACGTAAGAAGTTTTATTTATAAACTATACCACTCGGATACTGCTGGGCTGGTTTCTAATGATCTCCTTATGCAGAAGATACGTAACGAGGTCAAATTTATCCTTTAAATCTAATAAACGTTGACAGAGGTAGCGGTGTCCACCCTCAGATCTATATTACTGCATATTTCACAAATGAATAGAACTGGTGATGGTCTGGTCTTACCTTCCAACAGATATCCGATCTTTCCAAACTGAACGTACTACACATCACTGGCACAAAAGGCAAAGGTTCAACAAGCGCATTTTGTGAAAACATTCTTCGTCGGCACGGCTACAAAACTGGCGTATATAGGTAAGAGTAACTCAGATCATGACAAATAAGTGTTTCACAAGAAACCGTTTAATGACTATCATAATTTTCACTGTTGCATCATTAGTGGTTGGCCATTACACGAACTGGGGGCAGCTTATACTTTGTCGTTTTGTTGGTTTTTTTTACCAATATATTAAATTTTAATTGACGACCTGGTGAACCGAAGAACTGATCTAGTCCGGCCATCTTTGCTATGATTTCAGTGGACAAATTTTGAGCATTTCATCAGTAATACTAATAACAGACTTCGTATCTACTACGTTACAAAGGCATACCGAATCTCTGGGGTTTTGTTTTTGATATTCGTGATACTGTTTTACTTTAAACATTAACCTTAAAGTTGATTTATATGTACGTGCACCATTGTATTGTAACCTTTTTGCCTGAAAGGGACTTTACACATTCTGCCAATGTGGGTGATCGAACCCGGACCTTCAGCATCAAACATTGAAGAGGTCTCCTTAAAGGGTGCTACGTATTTGTCTAAAACATCTTTGGTAGGTAAGCAGCTTGTCGAAAGAGGCTGATCCTTCAATTTCAACCTAGCAGTTCAGGCGTGGATCTACCTACAATAGTGTCAAGACGGCTGCACAGATGTTGGTAGTCAGGATCCAATGAAGGTATGCTGATGCCTATGGTGGTCAAGCATCAAATGGTTGAAAGAAATTAAGGCAGTCCTTACAAATACAAATCAATGAATGATCCCTTCTATATTAGGATGGATTATCGCATTATGTCAAAAGAGTGGAAGCCTGTGAGGTGAGATACGTGAGGTAAGAAACATGCTGCGGTCTTGAAACACTATTTTTATCTTCTCTCATTCACAGTTCTCCTCATCTGATCAGCATCACTGAGAGGTTCCTGTGTGACGGAAAACCTATCGAGACGAACCTGTTCAAGGACCACTTCTGGGACATCTACAACAAACTCTTCAGATTAAGGGTACATATAATCTATAAACAGAGAACGTTTGTTACCAGCAACTGGGATTTTGACACGGGGGCAAGAACTTACGTATACCAAGACTATCTTTCTGTAATAGTTTAACAAATGTCCTGCTCTTCGCAGACCTGGACTCCCCTTGCATCTGGTTCAAATTAAACGACCTTTACGGAATTGATGTTGATTTTGTTGTGAACTGCAACCAATTGTTTCGTTTACACTCTATATACTCGTGTTCATTATTACTTTTGACGGAATGATACCGCGTTAATTGTAGGCAACCCATGATGATCTGAAAATAATCCACGAGAATATCACAAAAGCCAGTGCATTTTTTACAGGACTCAGAAGACGATATGCCACATGCATTTGCATTTCTGACTCTGCTGGCTTTCGATCTCTTCCTTGCACAAGGAGTTGATGCTCTGATTCTTGAAGTTGGAATAGGAGGTCAATATGACTGCACCAACATTGTTGAAAGACCAGCTGTGTGCGGAATTACCTCGCTGCATGTGGACCATGTCGAATACCTGGGAAACACTTTAGAATCCGTGGCGTGGCACAAGGGAGGTGTGTTTAAAGTAAGTTTCTGAATTGAAAAGATTAAATTCATTCGTGGGATTTGAATAATCAATGACCAATTGTAAAATATATTTGAATGAATGTCTCAAATCAGAATGACTTTTGTTTCACCACTGTCTGGAAAAATACTGTTGTTGCGTTTGATGAGGCAAATCACTGCAGCTAGTTAATTTTAATTTTGTTGCCTGAGGGTGGCGTAGTCTAGTGGCACATGCGTTCGCTCGTCACGCAGAATGTCCTTGTTCTATTCTCATGTGAGGCTAATTCCTGGTCAAGAAGTATTGCTAAGAGTGCATAAAGCGAACCAAATATACTCTCTCATTTTGTCGACTCACAACTATCGATTCCAATGTCATGCTTTTCAAAAGCATTGTCTCATGAGCTTTTGTTCAAACCATTAAACTGGTTATTGTAAGTGATTGTCAAGGCTATGATTAAGTATATTTCAGCCAGGAGCACCTGCAGTGACAGTTCTTCAAGACCCATTTGTGATGAAAGTCCTAGAAAACAGAGCTGAAGAAATAGGGGTAATACATGCAAAATGTTAAACATTTTGAGTGGATGAAGAGTGAAAAAGTATTTTTCCCCAATTTGCGAATGATGGTGGGGTAGCCTAGTGGCAAAATTGTTCGCTTGTCACGGCAAGACCCGGTATGCCTTCCCAACACGTGTACAATGTGGAAAGCTCATTTCTGGTGTGTCCCCGTCGTAATATCGCTGTTGGATGTATTTGCCAAAAGCGTTGTACGCCTCAGACTTAGACTGGATCAACAGTACAGGTAATATATGCTCAATAGTTCGGTAATGATATTTAAGATTATTTCTCCTTCATCCGATGGTAACGTTGATAGTGTGTATTTCATAAGAAAATGGTGTCCATTTTTGGCATGGCGTCATATACGGTGATCGAAGTCTCTGTAAATTCGGACAAGACCAAGCAACACACACATTCACATGGTGAAGGAAATAATCAATCGTTAGACCACTATCACCTCCACTAAAATCCACCCAGAACGGAAGACATATAGTGAAAGTGGTTTCCTGTAAATGAGCTTTTTGTGTTTAGTGTTTAGGTTATAAAGTCATTGCCACGTTTACCATACATGTCATAATGTTCAACATTTTCATACAGTGTTAATTACCACCAGTAACCGTCAGATATACCTAATTTCGCAGGTGAACTTAAAAGTAAGGAGACATGTAAGACCGCGTCAACTGCTTCATATTTAGATCTATGCCTAAACATTCAAAGGGACAAAAAGACAATGTTGCATGACAAAATTGACAACTTTCCAAGATTCCACTTCCTTTTCATTCCGACCAATACTCCAGTAGCTCATACACAGTACACGTGATACACAACACACGTGATACACAATGCACATGATACACAATACACGTGAATCTGAATCGTAATTCTACTCTGCTTTCAGTATAGCTTCCGTACGAAGTTTGAAAGGCTTTTGTCGCCCCTATATGCATCATATCACCCGTTTCGTTTCATAAACTAGACTACATTATATGAAGCTCCGCCACTAGCTGCCTATGATGGTGGACTTGAACCAATCAGATTGGGGATTCCTGGTCACGTGCAGCAGGTCAACGCCTCCCTGGCACTACAGATGTGTAACATATGGCTGGAGGCTCAAAGGAACGGTAATATGATGTACAAGAATGTGCTGGAACGTACTCCGTCGAGCTGCTATGAAGAAATGGGCCATTTAATACTCGAATGTTATTATGATTGAGACTTTTGTTGCCGCTTAAAGACAAACATTATTAATTCAATGGGGAGATAATCAATATTGACTTTAAGCATGAAACTGATTTTGAAAGACGTTAGTCTTTTCCACTTTGTGCGCTACGTCCTACAGCCATATTTAAGTAAGGTGATGTTTGCAGTGACGAAATATGTTTACTCGCATATGTGTTGTGGAAAGTATACCCACAGACAATGCTTTCAGGAACATACAAAACAACCTTCATGGTATATTTTACATTATTGTGAACCCGGTTTCAGACGTTGGTAGATATTTTCAGAGCTATTTCGATGCATTAACTGTATCATATTTGTTTTGATATTCCTGGGTTTGGAATTAATGTTGGTGTGTGGTTCATACACAGGGTTTCGCAGGACAGCAGTGGATGAAACATCGACCATTAAGAGCCAAAGTGCAAAGGCACAGGGATTCACCTTGACTGACGGCATGAAGAATGATAAGAATATTTACTGTTTTTGTTTCGTTCTCTCATGAATGTTAGTAAATTGTATATACAGAAACTTACATGCAAGGAGATACGAACAAACCAGAAAAATATGACGTCCATATTTGATGTATTGACGTACATGAGAGGTTAGAGCATTCAATCGTCACGCCGAAGACCACGTTTCGATTTTCCATGTGATTACAGTGTGTGGAAGCTGCCGTGATATTGCTGGAATGTTGCCACGAAACATACATGGATACAAAATCATGTTGCGGTAGATTCTCTGAATACTAGACTGTGTAACTAATGGTTAATAACTCAGTCCACCTCAATTAATCACTACTTACAAAAAAGAGAACTGCATACAACAATTCAACAATTGAACGCAATGAATGGAAACCTATCCTAATATCGACCAATAAAGAAACATTTCTCGGCCAGTAGTATAAATTCATTGCATTTGTTAAAACATATTTTCTGTAGGATATCTATTCACTTGCAAAATGTGAGTATGATAGTATGCGAAAATATTTAAACAGATACTGTTTTTGAAGGCATACAGTCATTTTAGTATGACATTTTTAATACATGAGCCATTTTGTTTTCTTATCAAGTTTGGCCCAAACAAGTCTTCCTGGACGGGCCCATGTAATCTCCCGGCCCGGAGTGACCTACTACATGGACACGGCCCACACTGACCTCAGCATCCAGGTATTCATGCAGCCAACTCTCTGTCCGTCATAAACACACGTTAAGATACGGGTATATTTTCCAAATGTAAAAACTAACTACTCACTGAAACTTGATATACAAGAATTTCCTTCCTCAACCGTGATTCTTCTTGAACACCACCCTCAGTTATATTCTAACTTAAGTCGGAAAAAGATCAGTCTGGACCAAATAATCTGGCGTCTGACATCATGAGCATTGACGTGCACAAATGAGATATGATATGAATCAACAAAGTCATCGAAAAGGGCCACCCGATCCCTTTACTCACCTTTTTTGCATAGGTTGCTGAAAATCAGTTCTAACTTACGTTATTTCCATTCCTTCATGACAGCATTTGGCTGAGTGGTTCAACCGAAAGGCTGACGAAGAACTGTTAACACTGAAGTAAGTTACATGTACCTGTACTGTTTATTTGTAGTGTCTTTTTGAAGAAATTAGTACAGTGTCGATAATTGTCATCATGACGTAATGTGACATAGTCATATTCAAAAGGATTTTATAACACTATATAAAAATAAAGGCACAATGCCAGACTTTTCGACAAAGTTTTGATCTATACTATATGTACTGGAGCACATACACTGACTATAGCTTCCTAGTGGTGCACCCAAAAGACTTATTATCCCTTACGACTTTCCTGAAATCTTTAATCGAGACTTCGGGGCGAATAGCTTCAAAACGGAGAATACTTAGCATCTATGGAATGTAATAGATTGCTCCGTACATCGAACACTGTCGCTGAAATGAAAACTGAAGGGTGAGTTATAGGGTACTCGTAAAGAAGGTTCCAGGAACTCTATGGGGATCACTGGAAATATTTTTGGTCTGTAGAGGAAGCGACAGTCGTTTTAATGCTACGTTAATGTATTCGAAATTTCAAAGCTTATATTGTAAACTTCATGCGTAATCGTTATTCAGTACATTATAGTTAAAATGCTAGCTTCCCCTGAAAGCTGGTAGCTATTGTCATTGACAGATATGTAATATTGACTTTTTGAGAAATGTGGTGTCATAGTGTGTCTTACATACGTTATCCTCACTCGATATAGTGTTTGTGGGAGTGTTCCGCCTCCGCCCACCATGTTTCAAGTTCAAATTCACAACTCATTCAATACTTTTTGGCTATTCAGGTCCATTTGTAGAATGTGTAATGAAATACATAACGTATTTCTGTTTGTTATTCGAAACGGAAATATATGAAAGGGCAGAGAATTTATGTCTTATTTTTAATGTTGATATCTTTTGGTGTTATAAGTGCATTTGTTTTCATGGTACATTCATATATGGGCGGAGATTTTCAATAAATATTTACAAAAATTAATGCAAAACCCGTTAATGATCACAGAGGACGTGTTGCACGACTCTTGATTTACTATGGATCGGAAGGAAGGGATCAATGCAAGCATTTATCAATATTGCAGGTAAGTGAATGCTTTTTAGTCACAGAATTCCAAACGGCCGTACACTGTCCAGGTGGGATATACATCTTTGCGAGGGAGAATATATCATTTCTACCCCGCCCCGTGGAAAAAGCATGCACGGCAGTCTGTGAACCCTGAAGCAGTAGTTCGAATCGACTAGTCAATACCATGTTGGTAACATATTTGATTGAGTTTCAATTTGTTTTATTTTTTATTTACATAATGGGGAATTTAAATATTCTGAAATCAATAGTAGGTCTTGCATTAGGATTCGGGGTATATGGGGTTTTATGCGTCCCTCGTTAGAATTTATCTAACAGGGGACGGATAAAAGCCCGTATACAGCTCATCACAAGACCACAACAACTTAAATTTGTAAAATATAAATAAACTTAAAATCAGTATATAAAAAGGAGAAAAGACAGCACAATCAACCAGAACAACACTGATATAAACTAGCTTGTAATTCTGAAACAATATAATTATCAGTCTTATCACCATACGGATAACCATGAGAATATCACTTCAGCCTTTGGGATATTGTTATTTAAAAACAACTTTATCCAAACTTTTGTAATAATTCTATTACTTTTACAAAAAGTTCATAAATGACAGAAATGTCTCCATAAAGCCATCTGCAGTTCAGAAATAGTCAGTCTTTACGAACTAAGTCAATTTCAATTTCTAAGCAGTGTTAAAACTGACATACTTACTGACATTGTATTTTCTTGTTTTCCAGAAAAGACTCCGACTGGATGCTGTTATCTTTTCGGCCTACGCCAGTCCCACTGAAGACTGCTCTATAGGTACTATTCATCTTACAAACAGACACATTATTCGCATTTTACATCGCACAAACTTTCAAACTGCCTGTTTGTGGTGGCTGAATGTGATGACTTTTGGATTTTTTTGATACCCTGATTCCCCATCCCTGTTCCCCCAACATGCGCTATGAAGTTGTATGCTTCATTAATCACCCAGGTACTTCTTGCGCCTCACCAACCTCTAAAGCATTTACGTCTATGTCGAATCTAGATCACTAACCTCCAGAAGATGGAGGGACATGGTGGGCGAGCTGGCTAAGGCGCCACTCTAGTCATCCAGCGAGGTTTCGGTTTCGGGATCGAGCCCATCTGTGACCGGGTGTAACAACCTTGGAGTCAACTTTGTGTGAGGACTCTTTCAGTGTTGTCACAACCCCTAGTGTACAGTACACAGCCCTGTGCACCTAAATGAACCCACGAATCTGTTGGTATATGACCAGATGGTGGCCACATGAACACGTGCATACACCTAGTTGCGGGTACAGCAACGTGCAGTAAACTTGGACAAAGTGCTGTGACTATGTGTCCCAGTCCACCCAGCTGTCAATTTGGAACCTCGTTAGGATGAGAGAGCTACAATAAACTCGGTGAGCCTGGTGGCAGTAAGAGTTGTATACTCCCCATGCAAGTTGAGATTGAAATACGATGTGCTGTTGAGATTGGCATCCAGTGATCGAGGGAAAAATACCAGCGCCTTGAGCATGCACTAGTGCGTGGATATGTGCGCTATATAAATATCCTATCTATCTATCTATCTATCTATCTATCTATCTATCTATCTATCTAAGATCCGGATTGGAATTGGTCTTCAGTAACGCATGCTTGCTGTAAGAGGTAACTAACGGGATCGGGTGGTCAGGCTTGGTGCGTGGTTATCCCAGGTGTGAAGATCGATGTTCGTGATATTGATTAGTGGATTGTCTGGCCCAGACTCGATTATTTACAAGCCGCCGTCAAATATCTGGTATATTTCCAACACCGACGTAAGACTAAACTAAGTTACTCGAGATCAAAATATTTAAAACACAATATCTTTCATCTAAAGCAGTGTGCGACATATATTTACCGAATTTTGCTAACTAGCTATGCCTGACTAGCCCACAAAAGAGTTCACTAGCCCAAATGTTGAATGTAGAAACTAAGCAAAGGATTTAAACATACCATAATTTATCAGACAAACATTTTGAAATTCAATGATTTAAAAGTGACTTATCAAGTCCGAGAGAGATATATATTTTAAAGAATTGTCCCCTGAAACTGCACTAACGCATCGGGCTAGTGACTGTGGAGCTTTACTGGTCGGAATGGATTTTTACTAGCCACGGTCCAGCGGGCCAATAGCTACTTCAGACACTGATCTGAAGTGAGTACCCATAGTAAAGACATACATCTTAACAGTACATTCATTTGTATAAAACAGAAGTGGCCTAAATAAGGACTGGCACAAGCTTTGAAGTGATAACAAAAAACATTTGAGAAAAAGTTTCGCGTCACTGGCAAAATACCAAAACGGTGTATAGATATTTAAACACACATGGTTCCTAGAAAACACCACAAAACTGAAACATATATACTTGAGTTTTGTTGCGTTGGACAGGACATTGCTCTTCAAGGCTCCATGTGGTTTCGTCACTATTTGTAAGGCATTTTACATGATAATTGTTATCTTACCAGGTGGAACAGAAAGGTGTTCAGTTTTTTAGAAAAAGAGAGCAAAGGTAGCAAACCGATTTACAAGGTGTTGGATTATATGAACCGTACACCCTCTGCTCTCCGCAGATTGAAAATCCGCGGATTGAAAAAGAACATTGTCCTAAAAATTGTGAGAAATAAACCAACAACCAATAAGCAAAACCTTGCACAAAAAGGTAGACATCCAATGTTTGACATTCTTTTGACATCAGAGTCATCAGAGTCATCAGAGATGTTATTCGCCGGCTATTTGCTAGAAATGAACACCTGTCCAGAAGAAAGTTAAAACCAATCCTTGCAGGGGATCACGACATTAATTTTTCTAGGTTTATGCTAAGCAAACTACTGCTCAAATGTGGATGCAAGTACAAGAAGGAAGGAAAGCAGAAACTTGTAATATGTGAGAGTTCTGATATTGTGCAGATAAGGTGCAACTATCTGAGAGACATTAAGCACGCAAGAGAGGATGGGTTCGAAACTATATATCTGGATGAGACCTGGGTCATTGTAAACCATACTGCTGCCAGACAGTGGCTAGCCACTGATCCCAGTAATGGTAAGAAAATACCAACAGGCAGAGGTGAACGTTTAATCGTTCTTCATGCTGGTTCCCACCGTGGATTCCCACCTGAGTGTGATCTGGTATTGAGATCAAAGAGCACAGATTGTAGGGACTATCATACAGAAATGAACTCAACGGTGTTCACACAGTATGTTGAGGAACAATTGTTACCAGCTCTACCTCACAAAAGTCTTTATGGCATGGACAATGCTCCGTATCAAAACGTTCGAGATCCAAACTTCAAATACAAAGACGTCAGATATGCAGCAATGGCTAACAAATAACAATATACAGTTTTCAACTAAGGCCTCTAAACCACAGTTCTACTCTTTGATTAACACTAACAAACCTCCACCCACATATATACACGGCGTCTTGAGATTACCACCGTGCCACTGTGATCTCAACCCAATCTCAACTTATCTGGGGAGACCTTAAAATCAATTATTCAAGTTGAATGATATTAAGCACATTGTCAACACTGCTATATATGACATTGACACTGCACGTTGGATGTGTTGAACATGTCAAGAAGGTGGAGAAAGAGTACTGGCTCAAATATGGCTTGAAGGAGTTATCATTCGTCTGGACATCGGTGACTCCTCTTTGGAAGAATTGGATAAACTTGATGAAGTTTAATTCTGTTATTATATTTACAGATAATGATAGTATCCAGTCAGATATGCTCACAGAAATATACATTCTTTTACCAATGACAGCGCTGACTAATTCCAACGGCCTATAGTGTAACCATTCTCTTCCCACAGAGGTTACTTGTCATATCTTATATACTTGAACCTCTGTTCTAATACGGCTCTGTCATGGCGCGAGTGTTCAAGTTTCGTGATTGGTTGCCATCTGATTTAGTTGTGCAATCAGCGACGTTCTTTCAAAAGTAATCATTCGTAAGGCCTCGGTAATTTCCTTATGCATCGGGAAAACTAGAACCTCTTCCGAAAACACGAGGCGCAAATGCTTCTTCCAGACAGAGCACATCCATGAAATGGCGATTCAATGGCGTCTCCATCGCTCTCGTTGACAACAGACAAGCTAGCTATTAAACTTGTGTGCCACATCAACACAATTCGCCAACTTGCTTAGGTTAGTCGAGCTGGATGTAAGTCGATGTATCACGCATTCTGAGTGGATAGAAAGAAGAGACATACTTCGAGTTGCGATTATTTGCCCCTAGAGGATTTGATGAGAACCAGCAAATATGGCTGTTTTAGAACAGAGATACGTGGGAAGATATGACAAGTAACCACTGTGGGAAGACAATGAAGTGTAAGAATGAAACACTCAGTTCACATAGAATTATCAGGAAAATATAGATATTAATTATCTATATGCTTAAAGCTACTAGAAATGCATTACTTCATTTGGAATGCGAACGACATCAAAACATAACACTTTTGTATTCGTTATATATTTTCTTCAATGAGTGTGCATAATTGTGTCCGAGGAAACGGGGCTTCAAAAGTTGTTGAGTTCTAACCATAGGGTGTCCGATTGATGATGTAGTGTAAATATACTATCTGTGTGCTTTAGGTGCATTGCCACTTAGGTACTGCATAAACTAGTGACATTAAACATTACAAATTTAAAGATTTTAACCTAAAGGATAATTCTCACTTATGGGTTTTGTGGTTCATGTAGAACAACTCAGAGAAACAACCTCCGTATGATGGTTAACAGTTGGCACCGACCTTACCCTATTCACGACCTGTTACACCTTTGCATACCTGTCACTTGCAGAGCTGACCTACACTGACAAACGTTGACCTTTCTCACCCAACACTGCCGCTGTTACAGGTCATTGGCTCCCCTCCTCTGCAAGCTGTCTGCTCTCTGCTGTTTATTTTGTTGACAGT
Source organism: Haliotis asinina (assembly GCF_037392515.1). Taxonomy (NCBI): domain Eukaryota; kingdom Metazoa; phylum Mollusca; class Gastropoda; order Lepetellida; family Haliotidae; genus Haliotis; species Haliotis asinina. The sequence continues at coordinate 30,421,232 of NC_090281.1, read as the reverse complement.
TAGGTAGACACATTCGTTCATACAAATGCATAAAATAGGCGATTTACAATGTGATTAGGTTGTCTGGCAAAACATCCACTTGCAAAGTTTGAGATCGATTGGATCATTGGATGAAGAGTTATTTACAACAAAAACCCGAGTTCACACGAATTTCATTCCAAACTTATGGTCGGGATTGGGTACTCGGTTGTCAGCGAATTTTAAGAAATCATGGTGTCAATCACTGGAGCCTGTGCTCCATTCTATTTACAGATAACAACTCGGTGTCACTGCATTGTGTCATTTCAGATTACATCTATAATAATGTCTCCAAAGAAGAGCAGTTTCAGAGCGTTCTATCTCTCAAGAAATTCTGGGACGGCTCCAATTCTTCCACAAAAGACAACATGCCAACAGAAGGTAAACAGGCTGGTCATTCATGTGCGTCATTTACAGCAAGAAGTTTCCCAGAGGCTCTCATAGCAGCAACAGGTGGGCGTGACCTCAGCATACGTGGCATACGTGATTATATCTCTCAGCAACAATCTGGCAAATATCGCATGACGTCTTCCGGCGATCACTACAGAGATGAGAGTGCCACGTGGGTATCAACGAAAGATGGTGTGTGTCTTGATTATCCAAAATTACCAGAACATGTTAATGATGCTGATCATGTTCAGATTTTGCTTGCTGGGGGTTTCAAGATAATTGGACATGGTCTGTGGTATCTTCAAGCCGATCTGTTCTGAACGAAAAAGAACATTGTGTGATAGAATCTCCGCCTGTCACTGTAAATAATTAACTTGTGACGTCTTAGATTACCACGTTCTGTTTACCTAAGAGAATAAGGAACAATGCTGAAACACCTTGACAATACATTCCCTATATGTTATGGGCTTAAACCTGTATCCAGGTGGTCATATCTTTAATGTAATACAAACTTGTTTTTCTCGCCATTTTTTGTTACGTGTCCTGCTTTGGAAAAAAATGCAAACATTTTGGGATTCCTGTTAAAAGTGGGTCAGCGGTAACGCATGCGTCGCGTTCCACGATGAAGATAGAGTTTGGGGGACGAGTTCATTGAGTTCTGGCGTCCCATCGGCAATGTGTCAGCCGTATCATGACTAAAACTAGCTCTAAATTCAAAATAAGAATATGTCATTTTTAAAACTCTGTCCACGAAAATACAGTACAATTACTAGATTTGTTCAAACTAGAACAATGACAAATAGACGATAAGCGATAAAAAGTGGCAAGTGGTCACCAGCAGCGGAAATTAGGTACCATTCCACTAGGAGCCGAAGAGACAGCAAATGATATTGACTATGTATCTAAATGCTATGAACATTTCACGAATTAATACAATGGTACCTATGGAAATTCTGTGATTGAAGTGGCTTACATATCCTCTCAAGGGGACAGTAATTTCACAGTACTTCGATCCCTGTCAAGGGTACCCCCATTAGAGATCACAGTAGATGTTCACGAGTTACCTGTCTATAAAATATCGCTATGTACATCAAAACGTATTATTCAAATCAGTTTCTTTTCAACAAAGAAAACAATAACTGATGATGTTTAACAGATCATTCATAGTGATTTGAAATAGCTATCTCTTGAGATGTACAAATTATTACAGTTGTAGTTGTGCACGATGGCATTGCCCAGCTCGCTGCTGTATAAAAAAGAACATATAACCATTGATTTTCCCCATTTACTCATTCTGACCTGATATTATTTAATTTTCGGACATTCACTTCAAGCCAACTTCGTGTGTCACTCATTGTTTACTAACCACTACGAATGGATAGTGTGGACAGTGAAGTGAGTGAGGTACAAAGTGAATTGGTTAATATTTCACATCACATCCGCAGTATTTCATCCATTCGATGATGAGAACAATCTACCAATTAAACCGCAAGAAATATATACCATATAAACCTGTCGTCGAAGGACAGTAAAATACAAGAATATCAAAGATTTGGCTTAAAAGTTGTATGTTGTGATACAATTTATTACTGATCGCCGGAAGATCGTTATACCAAGGTGAGATTGAAAGTTATGAGAAGTATCGACAATAAAACCTAAAACAAAACAAAGTGTTTTATAACCAGTAAAACATGCATACAGTATCGAAGTAAAACAGTAAATGAACAGCGGTGGATATTAAATTATAATATCCAAAACCGGTACCTTAATTCTGTGCATTGATTGATCTAAACTTCAACGCATTGTTCGAAGATAATAAAGTTTGTGATAAGTAACGTTTTAAAAAATTACTTTTTTAGTATTGGAAGATTATAAATACCGTAACATTTGATATGCAGTCAATATAGCAATTTGATGTTTTCAAGTTTGCATTTAACGTTGCATGGTGAGTGAGTTAATATTTAACGTCACATCAGCAATATCTCAGCCATATCTTGACGAGAACATTTACCATTTAAATGGAATGTATGCATATGTTAAAATCTGTCGACAAAGATATACATGTAAAACATTTTAGCTAGAAGGGACGGCACAATATAAAAAAGACTATAGACCGCCATCATCTGAAGGTAGATCGCCACACTAGGGACCATGGGGACTTACAGTGCCTTTGCTACCTGCATGGACCCCAGTTGTATTTACACCATCCCTTCAGTCGCTGACGATTGTAAGAACCTTTAGCGAAAATTAAAATAACAAAAATATTACGTTTAAAAATCCTGGTAAGTTTAAATTTACCTTGAATGTTTCAGAACGTACCACCTAACGTTACAGGGAATATCGATGACTAATCTCCATGATAGGATCTTGGTGAGAATTAGTCGATATTAACCAATACGTATCGTAGGCGATTAAAGGGGTCGGGTGGTCAGGCTACGTTTCCAATTTCGTAGTTCGATGGTCATGATGTTGATCACTAGGTTATCTTCTTTAGACTCGATTATTTACTGGCCGGAAGATGGAATATCGCTGTGTGTGGTGTTAAACGACAGCAGCACCTAAACTGACCACGTAAATGTCCATTACAATCAGTGATGTGATCTACCTCTAGTTGCCCGTGTCTTACAGCCTTTCTTTTATGTTATGAAAAGGAATTCTTCATTTTTGCTTTTTAACCATCCTCCATAATCCACAGGGAACACCTTCCGAAAAATCCCACTACAAGTGGAGATCTATCGAAAGGTATGCCGTGGCGGTTATCTGGGATGTGTTTAATTTGGTTTTTAATTTGATGAACTTGTGTAAGTAAAATGCTTGGTCTCATTGCAACATTGTGCAAAATGGAGTTAACAATTCTGTGATAAAATTATACAAACATGAATTGCGCAACCAATGTCACTCATAAGGGATAAAACCATTTCTGTTATTGAGACGTGCATATATTCTTCGAGGGGACATTCTCAGACAGCCATACAGCGCGCAACTGTAAGTTCTAGACCATGCTTCAGCCTGCTAATAGTGGAGTGCGGGAGTATGACGTTACTCCTCTTTTAGCACTATTCCAGCAATCTCACTGCGGGGTCTAATACTGAAGATTTATTGGAGCATATACTCTTGTGATTAGCACGGATGTTTTTACCTTGACTTATAGTTTGAGTAAACTTGTGTATGACTATACAACTTGATCTCGTTGCAACATTGTTGAATAAATACCTATGTACATTCTCAAACGGCATGGTCTTATGTAGAGTTCCTTTTTGGATGTTCTGATCTGTCTCCATGGCCACCAGGCTAGTCAGAACACAACAAATTACATCATGCCTGTTGTGAGAGCTGATTTAATTCAGCTGGAATCCGTTGGTCAAGCTTGGTCAATAAGAAGAGAATGTGTGCATGTCAAACTAGACTTCACAGCGTGGAACTGAATAAAGAAGACACAGGTATAACTTACCCAGAATGGATTATTACAGAACACCATGATTTGAAATACACGTGTGGAATTATCTTTCGTGTTAAATGACAAATTAACAAATCAGCAGAAACCTACAAACAAGACAACGGTCTGCCTACAGAGTATTCTTTGTGGCTGGCATAACGCGCAGCTGGGGTTTAGGTTTGACTGTAATGACCGCAGGTAGAAACAAGATCCAGATTTGGAAACTTGTGCACTGTATGGTAAACTGAGAATGATCCCTCAAAGAATTCCCGCACATCTCTAGCCTCAAATTGTGTTTTATTTTAATTCTTTCATAAATGAAAAAATATATCTAGATTTCATGTGAACTTCGATTTTGAGATCGAACAACCTGTTTAATGTTCGAGTCAAAACATTGATTACACAACAGTCGCTTCCTGTTGACTGGGTTTCGTCCTATTGCGCAACTTTCTACAATAACCAGTCCAGAATTTTGAAAGTGCTTCAACTGGATATATAAATATTAATCAGCATTTGATATACATAATCACTTTTATATTGCATCACTACGCTCCATCAAATCCTTGCAAACGAGCGCTCTATCATACAGCGTGCTCTGAGAAACGGAAATCATTGAAATGTCCAAAAGAGGCACGCCCACTTGATATTATATCAGTCACATTGTATCTTACACAAATACACGAGATAAGCACAAAGAACAAATTCCCCTTACAGCAAGCACATACAAACGATCGAAAGTATGAGAACGATAATCTGAGGTGACAAGGTGTGTGTTTACGACCTCATCATATAAGGTCAAGTGCGGTGGGGTAGCCTAGTGGTTAAAGCGTTCGCCCGCCACGCAGAAGACCCGGGTTCGATTCCCCACATGGGTACAATGTATGAAGCCCATTATCTGGTGTCCCCAGCCGTGATATTGCTGGAATATTGCTAAAAAGCGGCGTAAAACTACACTCACTCACTCACTCAATAAGGTCAATCTGTGCCCTCTCAGTTAAGGGCGTGATGTCTAAACCTCACCATAAAATACAGAGTATGATTTTTAGACATTTCAATTACAATGTAACCAAGAATATAAGCAACTAAAACTGTCTATAATGCAAATAAGTCCTCATGTACTGTCACTGGGCCCAGAACAATATCTTCTGGATTGCTTGAACACAGCTCAATTTTCATGAGCCATATTTACATCCTTAAACTATATTATTAAACATTCAAGATATAAACATCATATAATTCATTCCGACTCCCGTTCGTACCTTCTATTATTAATCTCTATTGGCAACATCGAACATTTATATCGCAATAGTTGAATAATACCGTGAGCTTGGTACTGACCCAAACGGCATCGTCCTCTCTGGTACTTCAGTGGCAAAAAATAATAATCAGTTGTAAATATCATTTTCGTATGAAACAACGAAAAATGTGTAACCATAGTTGATGGCTGAACCTGTTTGTATTGGCTGAAACGTAGATCATTGTCTGAACTGGTTCATGAGACTCATGCTTCGGTTTGATGGCACTGACGTGGTAAGTCCAAATATTATTGGACAGACGTCAATCAACAGTGTCACCGCGTACAAAATGTATATGTTCACTGAGAACAACAAGAATATGCAAATGACAGACAGCGCCACGTTAAACAACTACTTATCTGAGGCATGCAGGCAGCCTTGGTGTTGTGGCTACCTCGAGTTATACCTAACTGGGGTGTGCAAATAGCCCTAGTGTGTTGGCAACCTCTTGCTGAGTTCTACCGAACAGATGCACACAAAGGCGGAAGCCGATAGTTGTAATCTTGGCACCTATGATAGCCTAACTCGCAGTATAAGATCCCACTATATCCTTACTTATTACAGCAAATGGTCGAACCTTGCAAAAATGAAACTACTGTTTTCCTTAGAGGATTATTAAATTATTAAGAATATTTCAACATTTATAAGAACTATCAATAACACCATAAATGGATAACACACTAACATACTCATTGTTGCCAAGATCATAACAATTTATCATTTATATGATGACTTTATTTGTACTGTTCCTGTACCACCAATAGTGATCTGTCGGAATAAACATTGAATTGAATTGAAATGCTAACTGATGTGTGCAAATAACCATAATGTGATGCCTAGCCGCTGCTAGTTCTCTCTAACTCCAGCATGCAAAAGCCCTGATCTGTTGGAAAGACCTACTGACGTCTACTTATCTGAAATATGCACAAAGCCATCTTGGTTGCCTAATGCTGAGTTCTACTTAACTGAAACTTGCAAATTCTCCTTATAGTGTCTGTTGCTTTACAGATACAACGATCGAAAGTATTAGAACGATAACCTGAGGTGAGAAGTAGTGGTAAAACTGTACTATTCTTTCTGTCTGTTGTTTACATCGTGCAGGTCATCCACTAAAAGTTGACACCCTTTGATTCGTTTTGGCATAAAGATTGCTCACAACGGTTTTGAACCACAAAATATAATATGACGAGATATGTGTTTGAAGACTGTTTTGCACCACATTTTCTTCATGAAGTTTTTGACAAAGTTCTGAGCGATCTTCATGCTTATACGAATCAAAGGGTGTCAACTTTTAGTGGATGAACTGCACGAAGTTTTCAGCAGTTACCACTGGTGAAATCAGACTTTGCACCAATGCCTCCCTTTTACAAATACTGGATCTTATCCCAGGATGTAATTTGGTCTACATGCATCGTCAGTAAAGTGACAAGTGCAAACCATCACCACTCCAATTGCTTTATAAGCAAGACAGGGTTGTGTGATTGCCTAATGGTTTAAGATTCACGTGGACACAATGTGTGAAGCCATGATACTACGGGACTGGTGCTAAAAGCGGCATAAACCTATATACGATCAATCACTCGCTTACTATAAGCAAAAAATGTGTTAATTAAAATTAATTTTAGGCATGACACTTAGCAATGATAGCAAGAACTTGGAATGGTATCCCCACGGGGATATGTCAACTGGAATGCGTTTATGCATCGTACCACCATACAGATTAAAGTGAAGGTGCTGCAAAGGTTTTTTTATGCAATGTTTCTTGTTTACGCCCACAATGCAGGTACATAGTTGGTATTCCAGAACAGAGGCACATACTTCAATCGCTTTTCACCATTTTTCAATCAGAACAGATCGGCTTGAAGATACCACAGACCATGTCCAATTATCTTGAAACCTCCAGCAAGCAGAATCTGAACGTGATCAGCGTTTTTGACCTGTTTTGGTAATTTTGGAATATCAAGACACACACCATCTTTCGTTGATACCCACGTGACACTCTCATCTCTGTAGTGATCGCCAGAAGACGTCATGCGATATTTGCCAGATTGTTGCTGAGAGATATAATCACGTATGCCACGTATGCTGAGGTCACGCCCACCTGTTGCTGCTATGAGAGCCTCTGGGAAACTTCTTGCCGTAAATGACGCACATGAATGACCAGCCTGTTTACCTTCTGTTGGCACGTTGTCTTCTTCTGTATCGGAGTTCTCCCAGAATTTCTTGAGAGATAGAACGCTCTGAAACTGTTTCTCTTTGGAGATATTATCATAGATGTAATCTGAAAAGACATCATTCAATGACATAATCCAGTAATTCGAATGACCTTGTTACAGCTAAGTTATTTAAGGATTTCTTAAAATGACTCACCAGATTAGTAATCTGTTCATGCAGTAGTTAATACATGTTTGTTGTAGTGATTTTACGGACCGAATGAAAGTATTTGTTACAAATGTTTCACGACATATCATGCTCTGCGTTGTATAATCCGCCGTTCATAACCTCAACAACTGTATCTCAAGGTATCTGCATGCCTACATATTTATCTTACCGATAGAGCAGTCTTCAGTTGGGCTGGCGAACGGCGTAAAGATAACAGCATCCAGTGAGAGTCTATTCTAATAGAATATCAGTGAGTATGTTAGTTATATGTATGTATAGTGAGTGCATTCTGTCATGTAAATTGCTAAGCGTTAGCTTATCATGGCACAGGTCACACGTGTTGAAAGCCAAACGTACTGTCATGGTCCAGGATCCGAATCAGCCTGAAGTTTGGGATTCGATCCTTGTCGAACAGTCCTTACGTACACATCAGGCGTTCTTCTGTCATGTTAACTGATGAACGCATCGATGATCTTATAGTTTATCACTTCAGGAACATTGTATGATATAGGTTCCATGCCATTTGTCAACCCACTGCTATAACTGAGTTAAGAGAGTCTCGGCTGATTAAGTGAAAGTGTGCCATGTCCACCTGTGCACACGGATTCGGGGGTTTATCGGAACTGTGGACATGCATGCGTGGATGATTGTTTGAACCAGATTCGATTCTTTACAGATCAATGTCATGTACATTATAAATAACACGATATGTATAGTACAATTCGCACGATTCACATAATGTGGCGTACATGTTATGTAATAACAAAACACTTTTCTCATTCGTCTGATTAATGTTCCTTCATCAGAAATATTTGGACAAATGGTACCAGGAGACTAAACGACACATTCCTGTTGATAGTTAACAATTTCCTCATTCGACGTGACAGTTCTTAGCGTTGGTAGAAACCATACAATGCCGACACACTGATTATGTCAGAGATTATGTCAGAACGGCCATGTTGTGCTGCCTCGAAACGTGAAAACGTCCATGGACGACATTATTTTCTGAAATATGTATATGATTTTGAACGTGTCGTAATAACCTTCACCGTGTAAAACGCCTTAAAGAATAATAAGTTTCGTTCACCCATAACTTGTGATACCGCACCACGCCATCCCTGCGTCTCCCCGACGTTGAATAACGTAAGCGTCGTTAAGAACCCTCTCGTCTTTAATGCCGGCGTTCTTATCTGCCTGTGGTTGTATATATGCAGGCTTACCTTCAATATTGACAAATGTTTGCATTGATCCCTTCCGTTAGCTCCGTAGAACATCATGACTCTAGCAACGCTTCCTCTGCAATGCGAATTGATAATCTGTGATGTGCGACTGAAGGATCTAAGCATATATGCACGCGCATATGACATGAATACATTGTATACTATTCAAAAAAAGAAACGCATAGGCAGTATGTTTTATTTCAAAAGAAAGTGTGTACTGTCCGTATCATAATATTGACAAAATATCCTTCAATATTTGATACTGGTACATCTAGTGTACATTTGACATCCATGAGCAGGACATCAGTAAAAAATGTTGACTTTAATCAACTGTTTTTGGAAAAATCAGGAAAACATCGGCGCAACGCAACATGGGCGTTTTTGCACGTGCATGTTGAGCATGGAAATCACACTCTAAACGGCTATAAAACGACAGAGGCTTTTGGAAAATGACATTCGTTTAGAAGACTTTGGAAGAACTTTCAACATGCCACGTCTTGATGCTGCAAGCAGAAACATCGCCATCGGACGACTGCAGGCCGGAGAGTCACAATCTTCTGTTGGCAGATGTCTGAACGTTAGTCAGAGCACCATTTCACGGCTTGTCACCCGATTCTACCAGACTGGTTCAGCGAATGACCGTCGGCGATCAGGTAGACCACGAGTGACCACATCAGCTCAGGATCGCTACATCCGGGTCCTTCACTTACGTGATCGCACATCTACGGGTGAAGGCACTGCAGCCAGGATACCAGGACTGAGGAGGATATCGGGACAAACGGTGCGGAACAGGTGGAGGGAACATGAACTTCGAGCCAGAAGATCAGGCAACGTCCTACGCGGTGTTCACCGCGCCAATCGACTCCGTTGGTGTAACAACGTAATGAGGTGGGACTTACGCAACTGGCGCAGAGTTTGGTTCAGCGATGAGTCCATGTTCTTGCTGCTGCGGGAGAAACAGAGTTTACAGGCGTGTCAATGAACGTTATGCTCCCAGCTGCGTACGTCAAGTGGACCGATTTGCCGTGGGAGGCGTCATGATGTGGGCAGAGATATCCTACACTGATCGTACGGATCTGGTCCATGTTCAGGAGAATTTGACAGCAGTTCGCTAAAGAGACACAATCCTGCAACCACACCTCCTGCCTGCCATTAACGTCCAACGTGAATTTTTTTCAGCGGGATAACGCCTACCCGCATACTGCACGTGTTACGAGGGATTTTTTTGCAGCCAACAATGTGAATGTGCTCCCTTGGCCCTCTCGATCACCTGATCTCAACCCTATTGAGCACCTATGGGATGAGCTGGATCGACGTCTCCGTCAGCGTCAACAACAACCTCAAACGTTGCAAGCACTTGCTGCATGTCTGCAGGAGGAGTGGCAAAGGATCCCCCAGACGGTTATCCAAAGACTCATTCAGTCCAAGACTCGGTGTGTGAGAATTGTCATTCGTGCACGTGGTGGCCATAACAGATACTGACTTTCCCTTTAACACCGACGAATAACGTAAAGGCCTAAACACATCTTCTTGATCGCTTTTTCTAAACAATGAACACCCCGATGCAAGTGTAAAAACTATTTCTTGAAAGATCCTTTTTCACATTGTTATTTATGATTGAATACACAACATTTTCTTTCTTTTTTTTTCTTTTTTTTTTTTCTTTTTTTTTAATAGTATACTTTTCAAAAACAACCGACCTTATTTTCCACTTTGTTTCGGTAAATCTGGATTTAAACACCATTGGGGACAAGTTACATACTTACACATCTCCTGTCCTTTGAGACGTATTTGATGTATCACAGATAAAACATTCCCATAGATTTCATTACACCACTTATAAATATACACTCACTATAGACAGAGGTGAATAACAATTCCTTAATGGCGACAAAACACACTGCTGGAATACTTTTGGCATTTCTATACAAACTTCATAACAGGATTGTTCAGTGGTTTGTGAACGAGACTAAATGATACGTGGATGGCTGGCATCAAAGTCAGATGAACAAATAATCTGTACACCCATATTCGGTGGCATTGTCCAGCAGGTGACTTACTTCAGATTTGACTGTTCTTCAGCAGCTTTTTGGCTGAACCACTCCGCAAGGCGCTGTAATAAATTAATAGAAATACACCAGAGAGTGAGTTCGGTTTTACGCCGCACTGGTACGCACGTGAACAGGTATAAAGTTAATCATGTCCTACCAACACTCTGCAAGAAGATGCGGGTTGGGCAAGGTCTTCAGCAATTGGAGCTTGACATAAGACACGACCAACAGGATCGGGTCGTTAGGCATGATAATTTGGTTGATACATGCCATAGTACTCTAGTTGTGTACACTGATGCGCATGTTGTCAAAAACTGGACTGTATGAACTAGGTTTGATTACTTACAGTTATATGACTGGAGTATTTGCTGAGTGCAGCATTGAACATTAAACAAACATACGTTCGCAAAGTTATTTGTCTTTCGACAGACCTCTAGATAAGGCGCGTATTAGCGTATTTTACTCAATAAAAACACATTTACTCAAATAATTACAAATCTGTGAGTACAAAAAAACGCATAAATCACTCAAAACCCATTAGGTCTATAATACTTTGTATATTTTACTCAATTAATTAATTTGGATTGCGTATGATAATTCGTCGTCCTGCCCAAACTCTACAACAGTAAATGTAAAGCGATGCCTATATATACACACACTATCATAGCGGTAGCCACTGTCCTGAGTTTACTAGAGTAGTAACATGACTTACATGTTGCGTGTATATAGGTGAGAGAATTTATTTATGTATTTATAAGTCCTAATTACCAGATAAAGAGAAGGAGTTCTGTGTAAAAGTTCTCAATTCCATAAACAAGTGGGAGTATGCAAAATGCTAGGTACTCCTAAAAATAGCATTTAATCATACTTAAACAGACGTGGGAGTAAATACCCAATTACCTGAAAAATATCTGGAGCGCCGTTTCGAAACCTCAAAACTCTGAATAATTATTTTGTAGCGATTAAGCTGCAATTTCCTACAACTTTCAACCATAACCAGGCAGTAGCTAGGTGCCATACTTGCCATGCAGGTTAATGGATAATGAATATGTATCATGCATTTGGTACTAAATATTTATCTCAATATTTATTTATAAGGATTCAAAGGTAGGAAATGCTGGGATGTAAATGAGGATTAATAGACTATTATGTGATGCCAGAGTATTTGGCATCCTATTTGAATATGACTGCCCAGGTTTGCCTTCTCGACGTCAACAAGTAAACACCACACTTACAATGATTCAGTTACACAGACCAACTGAAGGCTGCACTTATCCAGAGTTTTTAAACGTCGAAGAGCAAACACCCCACGAGCACCAAACGCCCAACCACACGCTTTATGAAGAGGACACGTAAAAACCCAGAGTCAGATCACATGATCGGGTGATCACTTTGAGCGTCGATCTATGCAGCTGGGATACGATGATGTCGACCGAACTACCCGATCCTATTGGTCACCTTCTACGACAATCTTGGGTTGCTGAAGATCAACGCATGTAACCTGCATTTTACGGGGTGGTAATACAATTGTTTATCTGCCAGTTAACCAGAACGTATAATCAGTATTCGCTCTCAGTTATTGCACCCAACATCCAAAAGACCGACCAACATCATAACCAACAATTGTTTAACACAACCCGAAACAAAACTATGAGAAACGAGCTAGTCTGCTTAGCGCGCGATACAAAGCAATTAAACAAGAAATTAACATTTGATCCAAAGCACCTCTCACAACCATCTTCTAACCATGTATCACCACCGCAGTTTGTTGCATTACATAATCTCTTCAGTTAACCACAACGTATACTCGGAATTGTCTCTAATGAAACAAATAATTATTAATGAACAAATAATGACGAAGGCTGCATGCATACCTGGATGCTGAGGTCAGTGTGGGCCGTGTCCAGGTAGTAGGTCACTCCAGGTCGGGAGATCACATGTGCCCTTCCGGGGAGATTCGTCTGGGCCAAACTTAGAAAAGGAAGCAAATATCAGGTGCACACACACAAGTTGATTTGGCATTAAAATGACTGAGTGCACCTAACGCTTTAGGTTATGATGCCTACAACTACTTCTGTTGGTATGAAATCTTTATTCTAGTATTAATGGTATTTGATTGGCTGATCAGAAAATACGTCCTTGTGTTGGCGTTTTCAAGGTGCACTTTGTTCTGTGACTGTAGCCGAATGGTGTCGTTTGTATACCTATATACCTATGGTGTTAATGAGTACATGATCAGTCTGTGGAATATGGAATATGAGACTGTTAAGAAAAAGCAATAAAAAGATCTTATTTTAGTGTTTGTCTGTTATGTACAAAATGTTGAAGCCAATTAGAGTTTTGTGTAGTTTGTAAGCATGATGACCCGTGAAGGTCCCGAGGTAGAACAGGCCTTCAGCAACCTATGCTGAAGCGACTAACGGGATCGGGTGGTCAGGCTCGCTGACTTGGTTGACACATGTCATCGGTTCCCAGTTGTGCTGATCGATGGCCATGTTGTTGATCACTGGATTGTCTGGTCCAGATTCGATTATGTACAGACCGACGCCATATAGCTGGAATATTGCTGAGTGTGGCGTAAAAATAAACTCACTCACTCACTCACTTATAAGCATGATACAAGCTCTCCAACTGATAACATGTATAGATGACAAAAATATTTCTACTTATCATTTATCATGCTGTCAGTCAGTTTAAATCCTTGAGCCTTTTGTGACCTTTCTCGCCCTTTCTCCATGGCAGAGGAGTTGGCTTCATCGCTAGATGGCTTTTCCACCCCTGTTACATGACGTACATGCCATTATTGAAGCATGCAAAAACATTTTTGTTGGGTTACTAGATTATGAAAGTATTATGTCTAATTAGGTCTAAAACGTGTTTGCAGACCCGTGAAAATCCGAGTGATCTTCAGTAACCTATCGCAAAACCTATCGTATCCCAATTGCGTTGATCATTGGATTGTGTTATCCAAACTCGATTTACATTCTGCCGCTATATAGCTGGAATACTGAACATCGAGTGCGGCGTGAGACTTAACTCACTCAGAAAACGTTTTGCACATTGATTTTGCTACTGTAAAATGGAGTCCATCTTAAAGCTCCCGTAACATGAATGTGTGACTACAACATAGAACCTTACAAAGAATGTTCTTACAGTAATTATTTCTGTTATTTAATGAAACACCATGCCCTTGCCTCGTGACGTTTATCCAATCATATATGGGATGGTGGTACAAACAATTATGATTAATCAATTCATCATACTGAAGTTTTGAAATAGACATAAAATGAACGCTTACCTTTAATGAGAAGCTTGCATTTCTATTGCTGTTATTGAATTGTAAGGCTAAATAAAGGAGTGAAATGTTTCTCGGGCATCTGAGTTCTGTAAGAACGAGTGTGACTGAATTCATCAACACATTCTAAACTTCCAAAGCTGTATCTCTGAGAGATATCCCTCGTCACACTTTTGGCTATCAAAATTAAGATACGTTTCTACCACCCTAAAAAAAATAAGCCCGAGGAAGATTTATTTTTTTTATGCGGCCTAATCAGTTTGCATTGACAGACAAAATCCGCCTGCTTCGTCCACAACAGATTTAGAGTATCTAACTGACCAACCTGACTAACTGAGACAACTTCATAAATTATTCAAATTAAGTTACACCTTATTACCTCGCCCTCGACCTTCCAGCCATATGTTACACATCTGAAGAGCAAGGGACGCATTGACCTGCTGCACGTGACCAGGAATGCCTAACCTGATTGGCTCAGGTCCGCCATCGTATGCAGCCAATGGCGGGGCTTCATATAAGTTAGTCTAGTTAATAAAACAAAAGGGCTGATATAATGCAAATACAATTCTGGAAACACTGAAAGCGAGTGTTTGTAAATGCAAGAGAGAAAAGGGACAATCTTTTGAACGGACAGGGACTTTTTACATTCACATACTGATTAAAAACATCTGAGAAAATACACATTTTGTGTTCACTATTTGTGTACCACTCAGCTTAAAGGAAATATGAAGATGAGGGTGAGTGAGTTTTACGCCGATTTTAGCACTATTTGAGTAATATCAGGGAGGAGAACACCTCAAATGAGTTTCACACATTGTACCCATGTGGGGAATCTAACCTGGGTCATAGGCATGGCAAGCGAACACTTTCACCGCTTGCTTATCCCATCATCCCCTGTCAGTAAGGAAAACAGATGCATTACCCCTATTTCTTCAGCTCTGTCTTCAAGAACTTTCATTACACGTGGGTCTTGAGGCACTGTCACTGCTGGTGCTCCTGGCTGAAATTATGACGCCGGCAGTTATGTAATGGGTCCTAGTGAAAATGGCCACACGTCAAAATGGCCACAAAACTTCCAAGTCAAAATGGTCACAGAAAAGTCAAAATTGCCACAAACCCATAGTCAAAATGGCCGTACCAAAAAGTCAAAATGGCCACAAAATTCCAAGTCAAAATGATCACAGAAAAGTCAAAATGACCACAAACCCCTAGACAAAATGACCATACCTAAACGTCAGAATGGCCACACACTATTTTTTTTGTTTTTCAATGCTCATGACGTTTGTATGTATACAGTAATAAAGAACTACTACAATAAATTGCCATTATTTACTACATGATATATATTATCATTTCATATATTTGAGAACAGGAGAATACCTTTTGGACATAGGTTTATCCATTAGACTCATCAGTAGAGGTTTCCCCTTCTGTGAGCCTGTCTCTTCCACCGCAGTCTCAAAGTATCAATTATACATATGGAAATTAATTAAGCAACACCAAATTCAAAGACACATAAAAACTTAACAAAGTTTAACGAAGTAATTTTGATGATTGATTATTCAATTTTGATGTATTGACATACAGCATGAGCTTTTCATGGGTTGATATGACGCGCGTGAAGCTTGCACAGCGCACGTGCATTGCTTTAACCTCAACTTTCGAAAAATGCACTTTTTCCCTGGGGTGTTTACAAGCGCAGGTTGTCGATTGCATTCGGTTTTTCATTCATTTCAATGTCATGGCACGTAGGAAATTATCAGAGGCCACTCGTTGGCAAATAATCGGCATGAGGAATGCTGGTATGTCTCTAAGACAAATCGGGACTCAAATCGGACGACATCATTCCATAATTTCAAAACTTTTGAAAAAATACCGGGCCACTAATGAAGTTAAAGACCTGCCTAGACCAGGAAGACCCAGGAAGACCACATTCCGGGAGGACAGAGCTTTACTGAGACTTGTACGGCGCAGGTCCTTCGACTCGAGCTCTCGGTTGAGACAGGAGTGGCTTCCAGGGAGACCCATCTCGAACAGGACTGTTCGGAATCGTCTGAAAGCTGCAGGATACCGGGCAAGGAGGCCAATCAAGCGACCCAGACTGTCTCCAGCCCATAAGGCAGCCCGACTGGCCTGGTGTAATGACCGTTTGCACTGGAACATTGCCTCTTGGAGGAAGGTCCATTTCTCAGATGAGAGCCGGTTCTTGCTGCACATGGTGGACGGTCGTACTCGGGTCTGGAGGCAGAGGAACACAGCAATGGCTCCACGGAACATCCAGGAGACTGTGGCCTTTGGGGGAGGTTCCGTTATGGTATGGGGGTGCATTTCCATGAACTGCAAGTTGGATATCATTACCATCCGTGGCAACCTTAACGGTGTTCGTTACCAACAGGAGGTTCTTGACAGGGCTGTGGTACCTCATTTTGAGAACCATCCTCTGGCAACGAGACCCATATTTATGGACGACAATGCTAGACCTCACAGGGCGCATGCTGTAAATGATTTTTTGCGGCAAAATGCAATTGACAGAATTCCATGGCCTGCCATGAGCCCTGACCTCAACCCCATTGAACATTTGTGGGACTTTATTGGCCGTCGTGTGAGGCAGAGAGACCCACCAGTCCATAATCTCAACGAATTGACGGCTGCCCTGCATGAGGAGTGGAACAGGATCCCCCAGAATCAAATCCGGAGACTCATCCAAGGAATGAGGAGGCGTCTGGAATCGGTGGTGCGTGCGCAGGGAGGACACACTAGATATTGATGAAAGTCGGTGTGCAGACTCTCAGATGACTGTTCTTTCTTTCCATGTGACATTTGTGTTAATACACCTGACAACAACGTCTGTGGATGAATAGTAAATTGTGTCCATTTTTTCATGAATTTAAGACAGTTTTAAGAATTTGGATTTCGTTGCAATAAAGCAAAGTCTTGATACTTTTTCCCTTTAAGTTGTTTGTCAGAGATCGTCTGTTGAATAAAAAAGTGTCAAACTATATCAACCCGGCATATTTTGATTGTCAGAACACTTCAAAGTTGCTCCAATAGAAAAAATTGGGGTGTTGCTTGATTAATTTCCAGGTGTATAGAAAAGTACCTCAATAATAAACACCTAGTTTTGTGTGACATAACTTCTTTTGTCAGTTTTACACTTTGATGTCAAATAATACAGATGATATGGGTATTGAAAAATAATAAAATAATATGTGGCCAATTTTTACCTTTTTCTGTGGCCATTTTGACTTTTTGGTATGGCTATTTTGACTAGGGGTTGTGGCCATTTTGACTTTTTTGTGTGGTCATTTTGACTAGGGTCAGTGTGGCCATTTTGTCGTGTGGCCATTTTGACCTATTCCCTGTGTAATTATGTCTTTTCATAGTATAAACATACCTTTATTGATTTACCTTTGACGAATCAATGGCTTTGCAAGTCCATTCATCTGGAATGGCCTGTCTGTTTATCTACTAAAATAATGTGGTGGTATTTTCTTTGCCTTTTGTGTATTCCAGATACTAGTATATAACAGCAGTTATAGCTGGAATACTGCTGACTGAAGCGTTACACCGCACACAAATACTAAAGTGGACTTACCAACAGATTTTTTTTTATTTGCAAATATAAGCAGTTTCAGTTACCAAAATTTAATTATATTCCAATCAGAACTTTAAACACGCCTTAATTGTGTCAGGCCACGGATTCTGAAGTGTTCTATACTGAAATATACCACATAGTAGCCTTGCCAATCAGTTATACTAGCCAGTTTAATGGTTTGAGCAAAGATTATTTATTTGTGCTTTGCTAACGATACAATGTTTCTGAAAAGCCTGACATTGGAATTGACAGTTGTGAGTCGCTTTGCACATGTCATCACCCTCACGTGCCAAAAGACCCAGGATCTTCCACGTGACGGGCGAACGCTCAAACCAATAGTCAGCCTAACTCCTTCTCGAAAGAAAAAGCTGGGCTGGTTTGAATGATGTGCCTCGTCAAATACAAAAACAAAATATTTAACAGACAGTCGTGAAACCAAAGACATGTACATTTGGGATATCCAAGCACATTTCACAATTGGTCACTGATTATTCAAATATATGATCCGTCATTTCCTCGGATGTATTCAATCCTTTAAATTCAGAAACTTACTTTAAACACACCTCCCTTGTGCCAGGCCACGGATTCTAAAGTGTTTCCCAGGTATTCGACATGGTCCACGTGCAGCGAGGTAATTCCGCACACAACTGGTCTTTCAACAATGTTGTGCAGTCGTATTGACCTCCTATTCCAACTTCAAGAATCAGAGCATCAACTCCTTGTGCAAGGAAGAGATCGAAAGCCAGCAGAGTCAGAAATGCAAATGCATGTGGCATATCGTCTTCTGAGTCCTGTAAAAATGAACTGGTTTTCGTGATATTATGTATTTCTCGTGGATTATTTCCAGACCATCATGGGTTGCCTGCAATGAACACGGTATCATTCCTTGAAAAGTACTAATCAACACGCATATATAGAGGCCCGAAACCAGCAGAGTCAGAAAGGCAACTGCATCTGGCATATCATCTCCTTAGTCCTGTGAAGAGGGAAATAATCTGACAGTAAGTAAATATTTCATTGGAGCTCTACGTTGAGCTTGATTATTTGCAGACCACCGTGACGTGTCTACAATGAATGTAGAATCATTCCATTTTTCATGATATCTTTCTGAGTAATACAATGAAGAAATATCAATATACCCTTAATTTGTCGAGTTTGTTGTAGATGTCCCAGAAGTGGTCCTTGAATACGTTGGTCCCAATAGGTTTGCCGTCACACAGAAATCTTTCAGTGATGCTTACCAGATGAGGGGAACTATGTGGGACAAAAGACAAATATTGAACAATGCAAAAATACACACACCCATCCTCCTGCATCCGTGGTTTTGTTCATAGTTGCCGAAAGAGCTCTTGGTAACCTAAAGGTTAAAGCGTCGAATCGTCACGAGTAAGGCAGGGGTCCCATCCTGCAAATGGGTACAATGAACATTTTCTGGTGTCCTCCGCCATGATGTTGCTGGAATATTGCTAGGGCGGTGTAAAACTAAAGTCACTCACTCTTATGGGCAGAAACGATCTTGATGGCAAACGTTAAGGTATATTGCTGGAATGTTGTTGATCTCCACGCATGTTCCGGGGCAGAATATGCCTTTTTCCGTAAAGGGAGCGCTCACTTGGCTTACACATGTTATCGTACCCCAGTAGCACAGAACGATCCTAATGATGTTGGTCATTTGATCATTAGATTCTCTGGAGATATATATGTATACACACACACATACGCACGCACGCACACAAACAAACACACACACACACACACATACATACATACATACATACAACTTACCTGTATACGCCAGTCTTGTAACCATTGTGACGAAGAATGTTTTCACAAAACGCGCTTGTTGACCCTTTTCCTTTTGTGCCAGTGATGTGGAGGACGTTTAGTTTAGAAAGGTCAGACCCCTATAGGAAGCCAGACCAGACCCCTTAATATCAACCACTTTCATTCGTATCAGATCAGTAACAATCATTGCAATCACTAAACAGTGGTGGGAAGACACAATTCAGAAAACATGTTCACTTTAATCAGTCGTGGTTCAGATGAATACATATTTTCAAGCAAGCATATGCAACAGCCACATGCATGCTGGCTATGATATCCGTCAGGATTCGAGCTGGATCGTAAGAAGTGCTGATTTGATTGATACATGTCATCGTATCCCAGTTGTGCAGCTCGAAGTTCATGCTTCGAATCACTGGACTGCCTGGTTGAGACGTTATGATTTAGAGACCGCCGCTACATACCAGCAGTATTACCGAGTCCGGCGCAAATACATGAAACCAACCAAAATACATCAGTATCATGATTTCAACAAATGTCCATCCCAATCCCCTTTGAACTTCCTTGGCAGACGTGATCATGTCTCGCGACGACATTTTAAAAAGCGTCAGTCTGAGACAGATTTTGCAGACACCCACATCATATTGTACAAGGAAGAGTCACGGGGTAGTACTTCCGGGTCAACATACTGACACCCTTTGTTGTCTCGTTGGCAAAGCGAGTGGGTGGACGTTTGGTTTCTAATTTCCAAATACGTTTATGATTATCACACATCTATAACTGGTAACTAATATATTTTACAGTTTTGGAAATTTTAGTAGTTGTATTTTAGTAGTGTCCTTATTGAATATATTTCTTTGATATGAACTCTTTCGACATGAACGTAGTAGTATGTGTGTCATTTGATGAAAAATAGATATCTTACATTGTGTCCCATCCGCTTCAGGTACTTATTCATGTGACGGATGTTTGCGAGGTAGTTGAAGCTTGGTGTATGCAGACCATGCCAAGTTTTCATGGTTTCCTGAAACATAAACAAACAAGCCATGTATGATCCTTTCTCAGACATTCGTAGGTTTCTTATGTATTTGGACAGCTTATCAATTCTAGTCCAGAGTGATTTAATCATTCGCCATTTTTTAATCTTTATTAAAAGTTCGTTCTTCGTTTTTAGTGGGGGGCTGGGTAGCCTAGGCCGGGATGAAAGCGTTCGCTCTTCACGTCAATGGCCAGGATTCGATTCCTCGCATGGGTACAATGTGTGAAGCCCATTTACGGTGTCCATCATCGTGACATTTCCGGAATATTTTGAAAGCGGCATAAAAATCAACTCACTCACTCATTTCCTTAAAGGACGGTCTCTTTTCCTATAAATACCAATGGAACATTTAACCATAAGGCTGGGATATAATGGGAATTATGTGCAATAAGGCACTAAAAACAAACTGTGCAACACAGATTGGACCTGTCAGTTTCGTTTTCGGATCATGTTTTATTCGTCTGTTTGTTTAAAACCGCATTCAGCAATACTTCGTTTGCCCTTTTTTTTGTTGAGACAACGAGGTGTAAAGGTCAAGGATAGAAACAGAAAATGACACGTAATACGACATTATGAGAATCTGAAAAAACTCACATCGTATGATACAGAGTGATGTCGGATCTGTTGTCCTAGTGCATCCCCAAGAGCACGCGTTTTAAACCATGGAGCATGCATCAACGTTCTCATCATTTTCTCTCTTCGTCGTTACCTCCCACCTAATGACTGTTTTAGGGATAAACAATCATCATTTTATAATGTTCATGGGATGTTTACAAATGTTTTTTTTAGATTTGATTAATTAATTAAAACTTACAAGGCACGAAATAATGGGACCTATCGACAATAATTTAGTTACTGCGGGAAAAAGATATTTGATTACTGGGTATCAAATTCTAATTACCCTAGCGTTATGATTATTATGGTTGCTAATCATAAAATATTTTTACAATCATGTGTGAAGGTGTGTTTCTTGATCAAATTACTAATTCACTTCAGCTGATGTTTTACATACCCCAGCGAAAAAAAACACAGCACAGAAATGCTTTTGTTTCCAGAAGAGGGCAATATGTGAGAACATTTACCAGCGATCCCGACCACCAGTGTAATTTGACATCAAAGCCACAGGCCGAGTTGCGGTTTGATTGGTTTGTCGGTTGTTGTTTAACACCGCACTCAGCAATATTGCAGCAATATGGCGGCAGTCTGGCGAAACGAAACAATTCACTGATCAACAGCATGAGCATCGATATGCGCAGTGGGGATACGGTGACAGGTGTCCACCAAGTCAGCGAACTCCAATGCTGTTAGTCTTCTTTTATGACAAGTATGGTTCGCTTAAATCTTACTTTTATATGTGAAGTTGAATGTGAGTATCTGCATTTGGGGAGTCTTGGCTTTGAGCCTTTTCATATTTAGAAAGTTCACTCGTGAGCTTTATAGATTCATCGCACATAAAAACGGTATTCCAAGGACTCGGACGATGAGCGCCTTGCACCATACATACATTCCGTCATCTATCTTGCACAATGCATACATTCCCAATCTACCTTAATCAATACATATATTCCGCTATCTTCCTTGCACCAAACATACATTTCGTCATCTGTCTTACACCAAACATACATTTCACCATTTTCCTTACACAATACATACATTCCTCCATCTATCTTGCACAATGCATACATTCTCCCATCTACCCTAAGCTTACATAATACATAGTACATTCCGCCATCTATCTTATACAATACAGGCATTCCGCCATCTATCTTGCACAATGCATACATTCTCCCATCTACCTTACAGAATACATACATTCCGCCATCTACCTTACACCAAACATACATTCCGCCATCTACTTTACACCAAACATAATTTCCACCATCTACTTTACACCAAACATACATTCTACAATCTATCCTACACAATACATACATTCCGCCATCTACCTTATACAATATATACATTCCGCCATCAATCTTTCACAATACATACATTCCGCCATCTACCTTACACAATACATGCATTCCGCCATCTACCTTATACAATATATACATTCCGTCATCTATCTTGCACAATACATACATTCCGCCATCTACCTTACACAATATATACATTCTGTCATCTACCTTACACAATACATACTTTCCCCATCTACCTTAACCTTACATGATACATACATTCCGTCATCTACCTTACACAATACATACATTCCGCCATCTATCTTGTACAATACATACATTCCGCCATCAACCTTACACATTTCATACATTTCGCCACGTATCTTGCGAAACTTCCCTTTTCAAACGATTTCAGAAAATGCATGAAACTTCGAATGAAGTTGAAATGTTTATGTTAGGCTATACCTCCTACATATGTATTTATTATAAATATTCAAATTAGATCTCTTTGTTCAAAACATATTTCTTCTTTTGAAACTGAAAATGCATGTTCTGTTGGAGACAGCCGCTTGTAATGTTATAAAGAGCTGTCATTATGTTGCATGATAAATTTTAAACTACAACACCAACGCAAATGCCAGGTCCTGAATGGAATTAATCTGAGAACTTCTGACACCACAGAATATGGCCCGATCACAGCTAATTCCCACTATTGAAGTAAGTGAGTTTAGTTTTATGCCAGTTTTAGCAATATTTCAGCAATATCACAGCTTGCGACACCGGAAATTGGCTTCACACATTTTATCCTTGTGTGGAATCGAACCCGGGCCAAGGGAGAGCAAACGTCTTAACCACTGGGCTGCACCACCGCCCACTGTGAGAAAACAATGGATGTAATGCCATGGTCAGGTGTTTCTGCAAGCTGGTCAACAACAGACCAAGAAGGGATGAGATAGATTGACAGCTACAACAGGACCAGAATCTACTGGTAACGCAAGTTCAACTGGAAACAAGTTTTGCAATTAGTGTGTCGGCA
Source organism: Haliotis asinina (assembly GCF_037392515.1). NCBI lineage: Eukaryota > Metazoa > Mollusca > Gastropoda > Lepetellida > Haliotidae > Haliotis > Haliotis asinina. The sequence goes on along the minus strand of NC_090281.1, from coordinate 30,397,795 downwards.
TTGTCTTGCCTGTATCAACGAACGCTTTAACCATTAGGCAACCCCTCCATCCCTTATTACTTAGAAACAGTCAACATATTACTTGGATGGCATACCTCATCCTAACCTGCCTTCCGATATGTGTAGAACGTCTTCCTCGTTACACAATCTCCTTCCAGTAGAGTCACAGTCAGCCGAGAGCTATCTACGTGAAGTATGCAATGATGTGCCATATGATATTGCATAATTATGTAAAACTCCCTAGTGCAGTATGTTTTACTGAATACATATCAACTCAGCATCATCGTTGCGTCTGTGGTTGCGGTGTTACATGTGGATCTTCACTATGGCCATTGAACAGTTTCTGTTTGTTGGTTGGATGGTTGTTTAACGCCGCAGCAATGTTTCACATTATTTATTCGGAAATACCTCCCCATACATAACAATGACATGAGTTTATTTATATTGTACAACTTTAAATATTTCGACATTGTTTGTCAATACAATGACGACGAAGTCGTAAACATGCTGCCCTACAGAAAGTGTCTGATTTTTTTCGTTCCTCTGGAATAATCGTCGTCCTTGTGACATTGCCTCATTTTTGTTGTTTGTTAAATTATCGCAGCACTCAGCAATTGTTCAGCTGTTATATGCCCGTCTGTAAATAATCGAGTCTGGACCAGACAATGCAGGGATTTACATCATGTGCATTGATCTAGGCAGTTAGGATACGATGACATTTGTCACCCAGTCCTGTTAGTCGGCTCTGAGGACAAGCATGGGCTACTGAAGCCAACTTTAGTCGAGATGTTAATATATACATCGAAACGTAGCATATTGCAACGAAGAACATAAATGTTTTCCTCTTCTAAATGCTTGCAACGAAAACACAAGCGGATCTCAATGGGAAAACACAAGCAACATACATCACAGTAAAAATTTCTAAATCGAGAATTGACACGGTAATAAAGACAATAACAACTTTGCGATGCGGGATAACAGATAGCATTTACCTCTTCATGTTAAGGATAACAATTTTCGAGAATTACGTGAATTGTATAATTCGGGAAAGCTAATCTGTCATCAGCACTCGTTAGTTATTGTCTAAATATTGTGTAACAATGTTTCATATTGTATCATATTTACACTTGTACTAGACTACTATTTTTTTCTTTTTCATTACTTTGAATTTGTATGATTACCCTTGATTGTACTGCCACCATGTACCTGGAATGTTGCTGAGAGCTGTGATAAACAACACACGCACACACACACACACACACACACACACACACACACACACACACTTCCTTTAATGGACTGATTTAACGCCCACAGGTCCAACTCTTGTCTTGGATCTGCTACATGCCATTGTAATGGTTATAGCCACAAAAATACGAACTGTGACAATGAGCTTAAGTGCGCATAGTTTTCTGGACCACATGTTGCTACATTGCAAAAAATGAATTAAGAGATGAAACTGCCAATTAAGACGTACTCTGCTGCAGTAACTCGCTCCATAGTGACACCTCCTCTGACGTATCAGACTGAAGAAAAAATATTATTGAGTCAGCTACAGTTGTACAACCGACTTTTCCTGTAACTCAGTTTATATCTTGATGTCAGACCGAGAAACAGCCTGAGCCAAAATCACAAACGACTGACAAACATCTTGCCAGTCAATCGACAAATATGAAAAGAAAACAATTTGATAGAAAATCAACTCCGACCTTCAACTCCAGAGGTTCCTCTAGAAAACTCTTTCGGACCTTTAATCGTGAAGGTTGCCTTGTCCTCACAGAAAATCAGGACTTTATCCTCTACACATTTACCTGAAAGAACTGAAGATCATTGAAGAGTAACATCAATTGATCAACCTATTTCCACAGGATTTTAAATCAGCATTATGTCTTTGAGACAAATTTGAAAAATTAGGTACCTTAATCCGAGACAGTACCGTGATTACCACTCCTCTTCTTATCCACGACATAATACTTCCATTTTGGTACGATGGGGTATATTACGTAGCAATCTTCAGACCTTTCGCCTGACCCTGCACGTTGCGTTGACACTGTGCAGCTTCCATATCCTTCACTCCTCTGATGTTCGACAGTCATATCGTCAAAACCTTTATACACGACTTTCAAAACCCTGGGCGAAATCAACGGGACAAAATTCACTTTGGGGAAGTGTCCACACTAATAAGTTAACAAAGGTGAAATCCCCGAGGAATTCATTTCCGATAATAATTGTCACCTCACACATAAATGTCGTTTCCTGGCAAAGCGTTCTTCTGTTATTTTCAAGGTACCCCTCCTACAAGGGAAGTACATTGCAACGTACCCCGCTGCCAATGGCGACTCATTCGGTACTTCGTGCTAGTACTTCTCGAATAACATTGAAGCACGGAAATTACCGATACTTAGCGAGTGCAAATCAATTGAAGGCAGAAACACCAAAATTTGTTTTTCTTGTGTCGATTGCAAAATCGGAAAGATTCGCCTTGCATTCCAATCAATGAATTGTGACAAAACGTTCAAATGTAGTCCTTGTGAATATCAAGCACTGGAATTACACCGCGGCGATTTTACCTTTTCCGCGGGAGAAACTGCGAAGTGCAAGATTTGAATCGTTTGATTCACACAAGTTTGCTGAAGTGTACGACATGATACCCATGCTTCAAACAGTTCAAAATTACCATTGAGGTTTTTGGTAAATTAAATACGTTGATCGTAGGTCTTTCGTGGGCCATGGGTTGATGTACCTTTGATGTTTGTGTATGTTCGAGCTCAACACATTACCCCCGCGCCAAAACAACCAACCAAGTAACTGAGTAACAGTAGTAACTGAGATTGTTAATGGCTGTATACTCAAAGTGAGCGAGTGAGTGAGTGAGTGAGTGAGTTAATATTTAACGTCACATCGGCAATATCTGTCATATCGTGACGAGAATATTGAAATGAAATATATGCATGTGGTAAAATCTCTCAACGAAGGACAGTAAAACAACTAGAATATCACAATTTCAATTAAAATTAGCATGGAAAGTTAAAACTAATATCACTATTTAGACAATACAATATAAAAACAGACTATAGATCGCCAACAATAGAAGGTAGGTCATCACACTAGGGACCATGGGGACATACAGTACCTCTGCTACCTACATGGACCCTAGTTGGATTTACACCATCCCTTCAGCTGCTGGCGATTTTACGAAATTAAAATCACACGAATACTACGATTAAACTCCTGGTAGACTTAAATTTACTGTGAATGTTTGCGGACTTACCTACCCTCTGAGGAGGACAATAATTTTACTATATTTCAACCCCCTTTGAGGGTACAGCCACCAACAATTCAAGTTACTAATTCAAACTACCAATCATTAAAATACATCTATTTACAGATCATACTATTCAAAATTCAACCAAAACATTATTTTCTTTTAAAAAACCTATAATTAAATGAAAATCTCATGTAATTTATCCACCTGGGTGTCCCACTTCTTTTACATCAGATCACGGATATAAGATCGAATGGTGGCTTTGTAATCACTATAAGGAATATGAAGTGGTGTCAAAGATTTGTTGAGTGCTGCTTTAGCAGCAAGGTCAGCCAGTGTGTTACCAGAGATTCCTACATGGCTGGGTAACCAACAGAAGACGATGGCATATTGGCCAGTGGCAAGATCATTATACAATTCAATAATTTCTATTAAAAGTGGATGTTTACAAGAAATAGTTTTAATAACCTGAAGGCAAGAAAGAGAGTCGGAATAGATTATTATTGTTTACGTTTAGGGTGTCTTTCGATATATTTAAGAGCTGTTAATATGGCGTTAGCTTCAGCTGTAAAAATAGAAGTATTATCGGGTAATCTAAAAGATATTGTTCTGGATCCAATGACAGTGGCGCCACCGTCCTTGCACCCATCTGTAAATAAGGATTTATAATTGCTATATTTATGTTTCAATTGATTATATTCTTGTTTATACTATAATTCATTCGTTTCTGATTTTTTAAAAGTAGCTAATGTTAGGTCAGCTTGTGGCCTAACCATCTGCCAAGGAGGAGAGGAAAGAAGACGGAAAGGAGCTATATTGTCCAGCTCAATACCACGAGCAGCAGCAATAAATGGCTTAATTTTGAGACCAAGAGACTGGACAAGGGAAGACCTTTTGTTATACAAATCCTCATAGAGAGGATTAAAGACACAATTAAATGCTGGATTAGACTCATTAGAAGCTAATTTTGCAATGTATTGTAAAGATAGTTTTATACACCGTTGGTTGAGAGAAAGCTCGTCAGCTTCAACGTATAGACTGTCGATAGGAGAGGTTCTAAAAGAACCGAGACAAAGTCTTAGACCTTGATGATGAACAGAATCTAATACCTTTAAGTTGCTGTTGCAGGCTCCACCATATACGATGGAGCCATAATCAAGTTTAGAACGGACAAATGATCGATATAGATGGAGGAGGGCAGCTTGATCACCTTCCCATTTAGAATTTGATACCACTTTCAACAGATCAAGTGTTTTCAGGCATTTAGTTTTCAGAGTTTTAATATGACGCAGAAACGTTAGGTTTGAGTCAAAAATTAATCCCGAGAATTTGGCTTCCTTGACAACTTTAATGGGAGTGCCATCTAGAGATAGTCCAGGGTCTTTATGTGGTTTGTATTTACGACAAAAATGTGTGCAATTAGTTTTCGATGTAGAAAATTTAAAGCCGTTTTCAAGACACCATTTATTTATTTTGTTTAAACACAACTGCAACTGCCGCTCTATGGTGTTCATATTTTTACCACGACAAGAAATATTAAAATCATCCACAAATAACGATCCATCAATTGAATCTTTTAAAACTTTTGATAAACTATTTATTTTATACTTAAAAGTGTGACTGACAAAATACTGCCTTTTGATCCTGATTGTAATGATCAGACACTGTAGAACCCATGCGGACGTGAAATTGTCTGTTATTTAAAAATTTGCCTATGAATTCAGGCAAACGACCTCGTAAACCGAAATCATGGAAATCTCTCAAAATGCCATATTTCCAGGTTGTGTCGTATGCCTTCTCGAGATCAAAAAAGATAGACACAGCGTGTTGTTTATTAATCAGCGCGTTTTTCACAAATGATTCCAAACGCACTAAGTGATCGACAGTACTTCTGTTTTAACAGAATCATAACATATATACAATGTGGTTTCTGTAGCATAACTTTCTGAAAGTTCAGATCTCTTTACCAGTTTTTTGGCCTCAGAAAAAGAGATATTTTGTGTGAATTTTATTTTATTGATCTCCATTTGCTCTTTCCAAATTGGACACTGTTCAAAAAATGAAGAATGGTCGCCTGAGCAATTGGTGCATTTTTTATAATCACTGTCACAATCTTCTGTTGTGTGTGTCTTCTCACCACAGTAAGCACACACAACAGACAATGTGCAAGTATTCACACCGTGTCCATATTTCTGACATTTGAAACACTTTAGCGGGTTGGGGATGTAGGTATCAACTGGAATGTTACAGTAGCCTGCCTACACTGATTTGGGAGCATTAGGACATGAAAAAGTAAACAGATAGGTGTTCGTTTTGATGGTTTCATTGTTTCTCCGAGTTGAAAAGCGTTTGACTTAGAGTACACTTTGATCCTTCATTTCAGATCCTATATCAAGTTCCGACACATCATCAAACAATCGGTCTCGATCTCTAACGATACTTTTGCTTGAGTTCAAGGTTTTGTCTGCAGAGACCGTGACCGGAATGCCCACGAAAGATTTGATGTTCAGCAAATTAGTTGCTTGTTGCTTTTTCCCGCACTCTTCTAGTAGGCCACATGAACGTAAGCGTCTTATGTTCTTCACGTCCCCTACAATACCTTGAATACCCTTAGATACAGCAAAGGGGTTCACTTTCAAGGGTGTCTTGTCAGGAGTCTCAATCACAATGAAACGCGGCCAATACTCAATCGATGCAGACGGTCTATGGTCAGTATCAACAGGGTCAATATCAAGTGGACGATATTTTTGTTGTTTTTTTGTTGGGTTTTCATAAGCCATGGTTAGATGGTTAGTGTATTTTTTTCATCATCCCACCTCCCCACCCACCACGGAGTATCACAAGGACAATGCTAAAGTAAACGGGCCTCCAGCTTACAGCACCAAGGATACTCGGATGATATACTCCAGCAGAAGAATTAAAACATTAATAATTCTACCAGATTGGCCCATGAGCCACCGCCTTCTGGGCATAAGACTCAAGGCAAAAACATGAACTAGTAAAATTTGAAATTCACAGAAGATCCAAATATCGGTCAAGAGCTAATAATAAACATATTGCAATTCACACAATTTTGTGCAACATTACATACAGTAATGCTCAGGGCTTGGCGTGACCAGCCGATTGGTTGAACCGGGCCCATTCAACCTCCCGTCTAGGTGAAGCCAGGGCCGAAGTGGTGTGTTGAGCAATAGGAACACTGGTCCTGATCCCATTGCCCTCAGCCACCAGGATCCCCTCCTCCACCGACACAGGGCCTCAACCCACGGCAAACGGGTTGGTGGACCAAATATCCCCCCGGGTCCACTACGGGGGTGTATACTCAAAGTACTGTAATATTATTGTCCTCCGAGAGGATCCGTAAGTACCAAAACATTCAAAATACATTTTAACTTACCACTTTTTAATCTTAAAACATGTGTGTTTTTTATGTATGACTAGAAATGGTAACATCTGAAGTGATGGTGTGGACCTATCTACGGTCTATGCAGGAAGCAAATGTACTATCAGTCCCCATGGTCCCTCATTTGGTGATCTACCTTCAGCTGTTAGCTATGAATAGCCTGTTTTATAGTGTGTTGTTTTCTGTAGGTAAAATATTTAAATTCATAATAGTTTAATTTCATGACTGTGATATTCTAGTCTTTGTACGGCTCTTCGTTGACTGGCTAATCATAATTTACTTGTAGTTATGGAAAAATTCGAACTTGATTTAGTCACGATCTGGCTAAAATATTCCCGATGTTACTGTAGTTTGTCTTTCCCCTGTGTCTGAATGTAACTTTGTACCGAATAACATTGTACCGAATAACATATAAGTTATCATTATGTGTGTGTCTATAGATATAGATATATACATACATGCACGCATACATACATACATGCACGCATACATACATACACACACACACACACACACACACATACATACATACATACATGTGTATATCTATAGATATACATATATACCTATACATACATACATACATACATACATACATACATACATACATACATACATACATACATTCTACAGTGGATATTACATCTAATTAGCATAAACACATTATTGCGGCATTTTGCAATATTCCAGCAGCATCAAGGCGAGTGACACCAGATTGGGCTACGTCCATGCAGTGAGTGACTAAGTGGGTTGGGTGCTACGCTGGGGGAACACCAGAAATGAACTCCATAAATTGTACCAGTGTGGGTATTTGACCTCGCGCCTTCGGCATGACGAGCAGATGATTGAAGGCAACTCCATGCAACTCATTCCGATTTTGATGCCTGACAAACTAGTCTCAATATTTTAGACATCAGTGTTGACAGACAATTTGACAAGCCATGTAAAATTCTAGTTCGATCCATTGTCTGTCTGTAGAAATATTATGAGAGTAAACCCAGGTAGGGAGATGACCAACTGTGTATTATAAATAGGTGATATAAGTAATGGTATATACTGATATAAACTGTAATTCCTAACGTTTTCCTCCTTCAGAGCCGATCTGTGAAGATCCAAGTTAGAAATGGTATTCAACCTACCATGATTATCATTAGAGGCGACTGACTTGGTTGACACGTCATCTTATCCCGAAAGCTGTTCATGACGTTACCACAAGGATGGGTTGCTGAACACTGCAATTCTAACCCGGATCTTCACCTTTGTTCATATGGATAATCAACAAACATAGATGCTGTCATTATTTAAACATCTATTGAAAGACATCCTTTGGGTAAAGGTCGTATCCAAATGTCACCAACTCCCTTTCATAAATTCGCTCTATTGCCAAAAGTGTATCTCTTCTTATTGAGCCAAATGCATGCATTTTCCATTTACGTTTGGTCTTCGCTATTTGACTAAATGTTCGATTGCTTCGCCGATACTCATTTGTTAAATCTCTTGTGAATGTCAGTTTGGGCATAGGTAGCTTGGATTTTAACCTCTCTACGGATGAACCGGTCAGGTATCCATTCATCTGAAAAGTATCTAAGAGTCTCTTAACACAGTGGACAAAGCATGGCTTAAAGTCTCGTTCAAAGAGTAGGAAATTATAATTTATCAGCATGTGCATCTCCTCCAGAACATGGTCTGTCTGCTCCTGAACTGGAACAAAGTCACTTAAACCAAGGAGCTGAAGTATATATTTACTGTCCTGATCAAACGTTTCCAGTTTACCAACAAAGTCAGGCTTAAACCTGCATGGATTGCAGTGATGCAGAACGGTTCCAAAATGGTCATCCATCTCACCCTGAGTTTCGTTGTCCCAGTGCACAATAAGATCCAAGAAATCTTGGAATGACACATTGCTGTAATCCTTTTGACAAAAATCGAATGGATTCTTGACATGGTGCCCCTTTCTTCTCAGAATCATAGCACCAAAGGTCTTCAGGAAATATTTATCAAGGACAAGAAATTTGTCTAGAAACAAGGACCAGAGTCTTGTATATGGTTCTCTAACGAACATAAACCGTGTTGTCTTGAAGATCAAATTTCTGTCATCATGTAGATTATATAACTTGAGTTTTCTTTGGCTGAAGTGAACATCGTATTTGCTTACGGTGAATGGGTTGAAGCGGGTGATGTTGTATCCTGGGTTGTAATACCTGAGGAAGTGGAACACCCGCAGCCAAAATGTTGAAGCGATTTTGTGACTCTGGCAGTAGGAGACCATTGATCTGGGGTCTATGACGACACTTGTTGCCGACCCAGAAGGGTCGTACTGACAGTGTTTAGCGATGAGCTCATGTCTGGTTCTCTGTTGCTCTTTCATGGATGGAGGAAGTGGATACTTTGGTTCCTGCGGGAGATGTGGATTATCAGGTAAATGGTATGAAGATCAAATTTGCAGACATCATATTTACACATCCGTGCCCTTTGGGTCCGAAATAAAACATATTGGTACAGTAAACCATCACCGCTTTAGTTCATGACAGGTGAGGCTTAGGCAGTTTAGTCATGAGTAAGTGAGTATAATTTTTATTGTTTTTAGCTATATTCCAGGAATATCACGATGGCGGATCAGAAACGGGCTTCACACATTGTACCCATGTTGGGAATCGAACCCGGGTCTTCAGCGTCGCGATTGCACGCTTAGGCTACCCCATCGCTCCAGTTTAGTGATGAGGCTGATTGAGCGTCCTCGTCGCGTAAATATGATTCGAGTATTCCTCAGTTCCCAGCATTTGCATCAAACAGTCTCTTACTGATTGAAATGCTTCCTTGGAGTGCATGGGCAAGCATGTTCCAAATCAAAACTTTATTATCACTCCCATCCGGAATTACCTTCTCGACACAATGACGTCAGACGTTACTTCTTGTCAAAGTGACCCACTGCTTCAAAATACACATACTCAGGATCCATACTGATAGTTCATTTTTCGGATATTTTTGTGAAGCACTGAGTCGACTGATACATTACCCATGGAAATTGAAAAAAGTCATTTGACCACAAGCGTTTCACTGGGCATGGACTGCGATCCTTCATAGAGAAAGGGATGGGCACTGGCAATCAAATATTATCCTTCGTTTAGGAAAGGATATGCACATGCCATATCTCCTAAGAAATCATCATCTTTGCATTAGGGAGAATTCATTTCAACGTCTTCTTCTGAAGAGGGAATAAGCTACGAGATTTAGCCAACGCCCAACACCTTGTTTACTTCAAGAGGGCCTTACCTTTAACTGCAACTATCCATGCTTATGAGTGAATGAATTTGGTTTTACGCCGCTTTTAGTAAGATTTCAGAAATATCAGGGCGGGGTATTATACATGTACCCATGTGAGGAATCGAACCAGGGCCTTCGGCGTGACAAGCGAACGGCTTAACCACTAGGCTAACCCTCCGTCCTCCATGATGAATAGTTTGTATGGATCATAGATTTGCACTTTTCTGCTCCATCGAGCATAATGAAACGTCATACGTTTTTCTCCCAACTTTCTTATGTGAATAATATTTCAAGCAGTTATACTACGATGAATTTAATCATAAAGATAATAAGTGTGAGTCATTTGTTAGCAAATGTGGAAACATGTTGGAAATATGATTACTTTCAAGTAACCTCGGAGTGGGTATGAGGAACACGACTATATGTCCCTTACCAAACTGATCTCTCGGGCAAAGAAAGTGTAAATAGGAATGGAGAAAAAATATAATAACAGATGTTACTAGGCTGAAAGCATTCGCCGAAAAATTGCACAATGATGATACAGAAAACACTGTACTGTGATATCCGTATCGAATGCATTACAATAGAGTAAGTGTTTCTTGGTTTACTAAATTATTCTGTATGCTTTACCTATTTGCCAAATAACATCAGATGGGAATTTTTATCACTCGAGATGCTTCACATACAAAGCAAAGTAAAGTATGAACAAAACTGTTTCATTTGATGTTACCTTGTTCGTGAAATCCATGCTTCTTGGACTTAGGTTAGGATCTGAAACAGGTTTGGCATACGACCTTGGTTAACGTTATCATTGCAGTGACGATAATATTAAGAGGATACGAAGGATCACTGGCCTGCCTGGTCTTGGCTTGGTTATTTACAGATTGTCTCCATAAACTTGGAATATCATTGAATGATTCGTTAGGAAACAAACAAATGAAAAGGAAGCGCTTTTGATCTGAAGTATGCATGGAAGACCAGAGATAATAACACGGGTTCAATCAAACAAAAGGTCGGCATGTCATAGAACAACCAAGGTAAGGAATTCTGAAGAGCAAATAGTGACACTGAGGCACACATCCCTCCGTCTTCCTTTTAAGCCGTAGTAATCAGGTTGAGTTGAACCTTGTATCAGTGGCTCGTGGAACAACAAAGGCACGCAATCCGTGGCAGAAAATAACACATTTTTCTGTTTTAGAACACCTGATTTTGACAGGGTTACCTACTGTAGATATACAGAAGTAAACAAGGAACCACCGAAACCATCGCAACAATGGCCAGGATTAGTTTCCAGGTCCTCATCTTTCAAAACGTCGGCAACAGAGTGAGTGAGTGTTGTTTGTCGGCGCTTTAAATCGTTTTCCGGCACATGGATAGGAATGGAACACGAGTCTCCGTCATGGTGAACACTTAATCCGCATGGCCCTCCCAACGTTCTCTGTAATGAAAAATACTTGGATAACTACGATGTTCAAAGAGAAGTATGCTATTTTGCGATAGTCATGCTGGAAGTAGGGTAAAAATATAAAATCGGACGCCAACTTCTTTCGTTAAAATATGTTATAAGACTTGCATTACGGAACGAAAATATATTCTTCCTAACAATGTCCCAGCCCTTTCCCTCAGGTCCATGTGTCTTTGCGATGATTAAAAATTATATATACAGATTTGTTTTAATTTGAGGTCGCCCTCAAAATGCTTCCCATATTGCTGAGGGCAGCGTAAAATTATAATTACTCACACTCTCACTCACTCACTTACAGTCTCATCTCACTCACTGAACCTGTCACCCGCTCTCACTGACTCTGACTCAACTCTATCTCACTAACCCGCTCACTCAATCGTGAATCTGTCTCTCGCACTCACAGACTCACTCACAGACTCACCACTTGTTGTCGAGCCGTGAAGGTCCGGGGTAGAGCAGGCCTTCAGCAACCCATGCTTCCCATAAAATTCGACTAAGCCTGTCTTCAGAGGCGACTAAAGGGATCGGGTGATCAGGCTCGCTGACGTAGCTGACACATGTCATCGGTTCCCATTTGCGCTGTCGATGCTCATGCTGTTGATCACAGGATTGTCTGGTGTAGACTCGACTATTTACAGACCGCCGCCATATAGCTGGAATATTGCTGAGCGCAGCGTTAAATACTACGCTCACTCACTCACTCACCACTGTCTCATAATACTCACTGAATCTGTCTCTCTCTCTCACTGACTCAGTGACTGACTCGAGCATTTTCTCACTGAATCTGTCTCACTCACTTACTCCCTCAGTCACTGGCTGACTGACTCACTCCACCTATCCACTTACCAATGATCCACTGTCTCAATCGCTGCATGTCGGACACCATCTCTGATTGACGCACTCAACCCACGCACCCACCCACTGTCTCACACAATCACCCAGCAAACCACCTATTTTCTCAATCACTCACTCGCTGCAAATATACCAGCACAACAGTCTGTAAAATGGGAGGAGGCACAGTGTTAGTAAGGTATCTGTGTAAACACTGACGGTAAGTTTGTTATAAGGGGACAGTTCGAACATGTGACTTAAGACAACATATTTGTCTGGACAACAAGGTTTCCATTCATATGCGGTTATCATGTCAACAGCGTTTCAATCAACCAAGCATGCACAAACGTGTCCGCATTGTGAAAAAATATACTGAAGGGGAAACGCGCGTCTTAATTCAACCAACTGCGGTAACCTAATACATCTATGTCCCATACAGGTCGACCGTGACTCTAAGGCTACTCCTTGAACGCTGCACGGGACGCTTTCAGTGTGTAAACAAAAAGGGCTTACCAAGAAGATACAACTCGCTTGCTATGCTTGTACACCACAGCTAAACATAAACCGTCTCACCTTAAGGTGACTTCGCATGGACATAACTAACACAAGCAAGGTCAGATATTTCACAGGTGGCCATGTCCATCGTGCCAAGGTCCAGACCTCCAAGTTACCTCCCCGTGAAGCTGGCGACGGCAATATGGGTCGTCCTACTTGACACTGCTGTTAGAATGTGTCTACGTATCGGGACAGCGACAAGCAGAATGGGGTCAGACTTTTCACCTGCGTGTGAGGTAGCTGGGACGTTAACGCGACAAATGTCATCCCAGCTAGACATGGAGGCTTATCAGCTACTGTATCAACGAAGGATTTACTCAACGGTTGCGTTGATTAGTCTAGCCGTGTCTCGAGATACAGGAGGCTTCGATTATAACGAATATGTTTACAACGAACTGACTCATACAATGAATTGTACTTTGATCTTTGTCACAGGCAGTATACATTAGTTGAAATGTGTATAAAGACTTACGGTTTTAATGAACAAAGAATTGGAGGCATTTCAGTTCGTTATAAGCGAAGTTTCTATGACATGCTCGGTTTATTATGCCCTTAAGATGGGCTGGCCAGGACTTAAATCGGGCTACCGAAATGCGTTTAAGGAAGTATTCTTATAACGAATTAAAATCAGTGGGCCTGTCGTATTCGTAATAACCGTAGTTCAATGTACGGCAAGCAGTATTCCGGCGTGGATTTCCCCGTCAGAAATATTTGTCAGGCTCGGCCTACCGATATGCGAACAACGACGTACTGTTATGACGCGCTAAAATTAACATTTTTCTGTACGGCACGTGATAATCCGAGGTAGATTCACCCGTAAGAAATAATGACCCGAAGGCCAGACTCGGGCAACTGAAATTTGTATAACGAATTACGGTAATGACGAACTAAAATTAGTTCGAGTTTGTTAAAACTGTAGTTAACCCGTAAGAAATATTCGCAAGTAGTCAGAATCGGGTTACTGAAATACGTATAACGAGTTACTGTTATAACTATGCTTCGTTCAACATCGTCAAGCGTTCCGGTCAGTATTTCCCGGCGACGTGGACAGGTCAGATGGTCAGACTCGGGCCACGTACACACAATATGTTGACAGACACAGCAGTTTCAGAAAACTCATTAACTTTGATTAAATTTGAAATTATATTTGAAATGTTGGTGTTAGGTTTATAAGCCCCATATATTTTTATTGTAAACACTGAAATTACATCCATTTGTTCTAAACGGTTGTTTCCTTCACTCTCTTATTTATTGAAATTGAAAAAGGCATGGTCTGCTAGAGACAGCCGCTGGTCATTAGTGGACAGCTGTCATCATGCTGCAATTGTATGTTAAACGCCAGCGCATAGCATTGAATGGAATGTAATTTGGTCACTTGAAACACCACAGTATATGGCCAGATCCCAGAAAATTCCCACGAGTGGAGTAGTTTTATGCCTTTTTAGCAATATCGAAGCAACATCACGACGGGAGACACCAGAAATGCCGTTCACGCATTGTACCCATGTGGGGACTCGAACCCGAACCAATAGGCTACACATCACTACCACCACTAGACACAGTATGCTGGCTGAGATCTAACATTGGTTTAAATTAAGAAGGAATATGACTGCTTGGTTTGTCATGGAAATGCACTTATAGCACTGATCTAAGATGGTTACAATGCAGAATTATTCACAATATTCTACCTACAAAACAGCTTTTGTTTAAGATCAAGTATACAGACTCACCCATTTGTAGTGTTTGTGAATCTGAATCTGAATCTGGGCCAGAACATCCAATGGTTAACAACATGAGCCATTGGGATACGATGACATGTGTCAAGCAGGTCAACGAGCCTGACCACCGTTAGTCGCCTCTTACGTCAAGCATGGGTTGCTACGTCCTAAGAAGCAGAAGCAATTTATTCTAAATTTTCTGTTTGAATGCTTATGTCGTTCGATTTATGATTGAACTGTAGTATCTGTCCTCCTGATTCTCCTTCGCTTAATGAAATGAGAAAAATCACTTCTAATTTTAATAAAAACTACCAAATATGTTCTCATCGCTACATGGATGCATTATTGTCGGGGTGATGTAAAAGTTGAACTCACTCACTCACTAATTCCCAGTAACTACTGCTTTAGTCGATCGCAATCACGTTAATCCGAAATGTACCCTTACGTGTGGATTAACAGTAGGTGTAGTGACGTCCTATCAGACAACCTTACACCCAGAAAGTAGCACAGACTTCTCTTTAGGTCAAGGATAAACTAGCGTGGGAGGTTTGGCGTACAGTGTGAGTGAGAAGAAATAAGTCATAGACCAAAGGGCTATTCCAAACACCGAGTCGAGAACAATGTTCTGAAAGTATCCGATACCGCTGAAATGAAAGAAGTACCAGGAGCAACTGAACATCGGTATATGTAATATTCCTGAGTGTGGCGGTAAACTACCAACCAATCTGCCAACGAAGATCGAGCATGCTTGTAGTAAAATTATAGCTTAGACATATTCGAGAAACTTGGGTGCACGAAAGAACATGACAAATGATGCTGGTCACATATAATACTGAATACGTTTTCAGCAATTAACTCGATGGAAATCATTGAATAAAGCGAAAGAAAACTCGTTTTCCACAAAGTTATGTTCCAACAGATCCCATTAAGTTCAGGAAGCGAACGTAAAATATATCTTATGTTTTGCTTGTTGCTTAACCGTGCAGCTCTGTGAAAGAAAACTCGTTTTCCACAAAGTTATGTTCCAACACATCCAATTCAGTTCAGGATGCGAACGTAAAATATATCTTATGTTTTGTTTGTTGCTTAACTATGCAGCTCTGTGAAAGCGATGTCTATTCAAAAATAGTCTGGACATGACAATCCAGTGATCGGGATCATCAGATCAACTGACATTTTTCGGATATGATGGCATGCATCAATAACGTCAGCGAGTCTGACCAAACGTCTCACCACAAGAATGTGTTGCTGAAGACCAATAAATTCTAAACTGGATCTTCACGGGTGTTCGCAGGTCTTATCAATATGAAAATCAGACAGTGGTACTGAGAGGTATACTCTTTATGCAATTATTCAATACATTCATCGTGATATTGTGACATTCATAGCGATACTGTGTATTTCATTGTTAAACAGTTTTACATAGTTTTTCTTTATATTTAACAGGAGGTAAGTTGAGGCTTTGATTGGTTGGTAGGTTAACGCCATTCTCAGCAATATTCCAACAATTTATATGGTGGCTGTCTGTATATAATCAATTCTGAATCGGACAATCCAGTGATCAGCAGCATGAGCATCGAACTATGCAGTTGGAATATGATGGCATGTGTCAGCCAAGTCAGCAAGACTTACCACCCGGTCCTGTTAGTTGACAAGCATGGTTTCTGAAGGTTGAGGTGTTTGTAGTCGAACGTGATCGGTCATCATGTAGAAATCATGCACTACCAGAGCATGGGATGAAATATTCTGAAGGTTGTACATGGGTGTGTTTTGGTGTGTGCATCTGTCATCCCTACTTAAAGACCAGCGGTGGCATAAATACAGTACTTTCACCCTTGATATTCTTCCTGATGTGGACACTTGACCATGGATTGCTGTTAGGTGGCCAATACCAGACGATCGAGGGAAACATGTACTAGGGTGCGTTCATATGTGCCCTTTATGAATATCCTATACTAATGAAAAAGTATGAAAACAAAACATTTAGGAGTTATCTTTTCACTTTGCTTTAAATTATGACGCAGGTATCAACTCACCTTTCCTCCGTGTTTTTTTTTTCAATTTGTTTGGATCTCTCAGCTAGTTCTCAATTTCTTGATAAATCTTTACAAAAAAATAAATATGGCCACAAGCAAGATTGGTCTACTATTAGGTTATGTTACTATGCTATAGTTGAATAATACTTTTCCACGCTTAAAGATCGTGAACCCTGCTGTAATGTTTGTCAAGATCTGGGAAATTGACTTTAATGATAAACGTTGCTAGGCGTTGCCATATTGTTCGATATGAAAGGTTTTGTAATATTTATGTGACTGAATGTATAGAAGCTGATGTATGTAAGTGTATTCCATTTTAAGACATAAGTATAATCCTGTATATATCTGGAAACATTCTTCTATTTATAAGTTTCATGTACTATCAAGTTGTGGTAGACTAAAATCCTGAATACCTTAGCACAATTTGATTAAGAAGTTTTGTAAAGGTAATTACCATTATCATTTAGGTGAAATTTTACATTAGCCTGTGGCCTTTATACGAATAAACTTTGAATTGAATTGAATGTCAACTCAGACTGCCAGCGTGATCTCATTGTTTAATACTACAATATGCCCAGTTAGATCAATACCTTTGGAGTGTTGACTTCACTATACCCCTTTCCTTTCATATGGTTTTAAGACCGTGTCAGTGAAATCAGATGCCTCGCTGATAAATATTTTTGTCGCCCCATAACATCATCATAATATGCAAGCTGTAACTTTAGTGCGTGTCTACGCAGTTTCAGTTCTGGACGAGAGCCATGCTCTTTATCGCCTTCATCTCATTGCCAAACGCCCGGAGATGCACGATTCTGCAGCCAGATTTACCACGTGAAGAAACAGGTGCGTCCCAATAACCCCATGTGTTGAGGTCAATACATTGGCCACCCAATGAAAAAAGTATCCGGCCCGTGAAGATCCACGTTAGAATTGCATACTAAGGCGTTTAAGCCGCAATGAAAGTTGCATACTTCAACCCTAGTGCCGCATCTAATGCCACCTATTTGGAAATAGGTGTGAAACAAAAGACTAAATATTGAAACATGTGGTCAGTTTAATTACTTGATGTACATTTTCAAAAAACACACACAATAATTCTACACTAAATCACTCAATTATAAACGTCAGATGATTCAGCTTTCTTGCAATGCTATAGAAAGTGTGTGTTAATCTACGGAATCTAATGTGATGTTGTATAATCTGACACCAGTGGCAAATCCAGCTGCACGGAATCAGTAAGGCTTTGTAAAGAATCTTCCTGAAGACATCGACCCTTCCAAGTTCCTCTCATTTACTCTTTTCTCGTAGCCAGTCGAAGAACCGTTCAGCCGCTTTCACCGTCAAATCTATACCATCTTTCACCTACAAAGACACAAATGTACCTTAACAATGAACTCACCTTACCCAACTAAAATTGTTTACAAATTTTGTTATAATCTTACATTTTTCTTTGGGAACTTTTGAATCAAAATCCGTTGGTGTCTCAACAGTATGATATTTGATACGCATTACAACTGAAGTTGAAATCGTTTCGGAATGTAAAATGTAACATTTTACTTATTTACGTATTGTTGGCTACGTTTCATATTTTTGAAAGTATTTCGTTTACAGATTGTATGATCAGATGGTGTGGCCAACATTTACTAATGCTGCTGGGATGAAGAGATATACTTCGAATAGCATGATCCTTTCATGTCTGACTTCCTGATATAAATGGGTGAAATGTGTTTGAACTTGACAAATGATACTTACACACATATTTATAATACAGTCAAGAGAGGGCGAATGTGTTGTCGTTGGACCCCACCACCCTCATATAACGTAATTCTAGTAAACCGAACAGCACATGTCACATCTACTTTGGAAAGGAAGGAACTGATTCCCACCTGGTCACTTATTTCTATGTCGTAGCAGCACCACGACACGAAGTGCTCACAGTTGCTGGCAAGCAGATTATATCCCTTTCTGGCTGGCTCTTGGCTCTCTTCACGATCTCAGGTTTACTGAAGGGTCTGAAAAGTGGATAAAATGTATCTCCCTTTTCACTCTATGTTTCCTGCATTCCGATGGTACAGTTCCCAGAACAATGATATAGGTTTAATATGGGAAAAGTAATAGTCTACAAAAGAACAATAACATTCTGGCCCAAACTGGTAACAGCAAACGTTAGTCTATTTCAAACAGAACAAATGAGGTCGCCTCCCTTACCGGTAAATATTAAAACTTGAAATGTCCATGGTAGCTGTTTATATATCTGGCGTTTTTTAAGGAATCTATTTCTGTCCATGATTTGGTGGTTTAAAAGAGACCAAAGCAGATAGAATTGAAAGTTAGTCAATTTCTTCAACAGGATCGAATGGTCAGGCTCGCTGACTTGGTTGGCACATGTCATCCATCCCAATTGCGTAGATTGGTGTTAATGCTGTTGATCACTGGATTATCCGGTCCAGACTCGATTATCTACAGACAGCCGCCAAATAGCTGGAATATTGCTGAATGACTAGACAAGTACTTCATTCTTTCATTCGTCTTACTTTAGTCTGTAGTTCGCGTCTTTTGAGTTGTTTCTGTACATCTTGCAGTTCTTAGCAACATCCTTGATTTTATCTTTACGGACAACGGCTTTTTCCGTCTTGCTAAAGCTCTCGCCATCAGGGCTGGCCAGGTGAATCACGTAACCGTCACCTGACAACAAATTAACGTATTACAGGTTCTGTCTCATTCAACACTGTAGGGAACCATTTCATGTTATTTAGGGATCAGAATTGCCCTGTTTAGGATGTGACTGGGCGGCTGCAATGCACAGATGATGGGAGAGAATGGATTCTGATCTTTGAATATTATTGAACTATTAGAGAGTATAGCTCATGGATCCATTAGTTCTGATCAGTGGATGTTACTGCGCGATTACAATGTTATTATCCGATAGCTGATGAAAACGAATGGATTCTGATGTGTGAATGTGGATTACAGTGTAGACCAAATGGGATGCATTGATTGCAAATGTGGAGCTGGGAGGAAGAATGGATTTTCTTGTTTTTTTTTTCAGTGTTACTGATTACGTGAATTACCATGAAGTCTTTCACAGTACTTAATCTATTTAAAGGGGACAATAAAGGAAATGCCAATCTCTAATGCATTTTTCTTCAAAGTATCAAGGAGAACCAGTGAATATTTGCCTACCAATGTACACGCCCCAGTGAGAATAGAACACCCTCTCAAACTCCACCTGGTCACCGGGCTCCAGGCTTGACAACACGGCGTCGTTGTGCTCTTGGGCCGTTGCCATCGTTCCCACCGTTGCCATGGTAGTAGTCAGTGGCCAAGTGGCCTGGAAATGTCACGCTGTAAACCCAAAGGTAAAATAAATACTGAACAGCAAAAGAAACGCAAGCATCAAAAAGTTAAATGTATTCATTTAAAATAAGCGTTCATGTGTAAGCATTTATGTGTTCATGATGAAGAGACAAAAAAAAAAAGACTTGCGTTTCTTTTTCTGTTCAGTATATGATGATGATTTGTTTAGTCACATGAAGTTTCATTGACTTCAGGGGTCTATGAATTTCGATCGACTCTGTTTCATCATCAAACATGTCCCGGCAGCCAAACAAACCATTTCTGATAACATATTTGACAGACACACAGTCAGCAACCTATGTTAGTTCGTTATAAGAGTTGGTTCATAAGATTTTTAACCAACAGTAAGTGGCCGGGAGAAAATAGTTCGTTATAAACGGAGTTCACTTTTCAATGTATTCGCCTTCACTAAAGCCATCGAGTTTGATCATGCTCTATATTGTCGAGACTACAAAGCCATCAGACAGTTGAGAACCAATGTCATCAGATACAAATAACACAGCAAACGGTATAGTGAGTTACACGAAATGATCTTTTAATAAATGAATAAATAAATAAATAAATAAATAAATAAATAAACAAACATCAAGTCACAGTTAACGAATCTCATTGGATTCACAGGGTCAAACAAGCACTTTAATGTATTGCACAAATTGTGATTTTCGCTTTAAAGAAATGCTCTATGGTTTGAGTTAACTTTTTGTCTTGGTCAGTGGGTTTTTAGGTTCTACAAAATCGTACGTCGATGTCATTCATATTGTATGGGCGCTTTCGTGACGAATAATTGTAAACAACTGTAACACAGTTGTAACAATTTCATGTTGTATTTACAGAACCGAGTCAAATCCGGAATTACCGAGTGTACTGAAAACAAAAGACATTGCTTGTAATGCAATTCCCGATACGTTTCTTCTTTTCGTACTTGCTTTATGCTACTCAGTAATGAGAGATCGAAGAAAGCAGAAATGACCAGAAGTGCGACAGAAATTAATATATTTCACATCACCTGTGAGTAGTGAACTACAAACAAGGTGACAATGAACATGTACGTAACCTTGTATATTGTGTGAGTACATTAAAGCTAATTTCTGTCTGAAAAGTTAATGTACGATATTATGGATAAGACAAATCTTGTCATTAATCATTTATATCCTTATCGACGACATGCCCTGTGATCCGGTCCTACTACATGGCGCTTTAACGTGATACGAAGTTTAGAGTTAACCGAACTGTCGTTTTACAGATTTTCATATCAGATCAGAAAAAAAAAAACAAATGTCATCAGACACTAGATAGTAAGATTGAGTTCAGTTTTACGCCGCCTTTAGCAATAATCGAACAATATATCCCCACTACGGGGACTACCAGAAGTGAGTCAGTGAATCAAAATATGAGATCACATACTCTGCCCATGTAAGGAATCGACCCCCTGACGAAGTCAGTAACAGGACCTACGCAGTTTTTTAAGACAAGGTTTACCGTTGTTATATAGCTGGAACATTGATAAAAGCGGCGTAAAGCTAAATTCACCCACTCACTGAAGAAACACATTTATAAACGATAAGCACATGCCAGTTGTGGTATGATGTTCCACTTGCACGAAGGAGTGAGTCACAAACGTACACATCCTGGTTTACAAATTTACTAACATGTAATTACAAACTTACCGATACAGATGTACCTGCGAACAAGGGCGAAACGTAAACTTTCAGACACTTACTCACAGACTTACAGACACTAAATGACGAATTTACAAATATTTTGATCGCAAACCTTGAATTATGTGTTCTTACAATATGTAATATAATTTATATACAATAACATGTTATTGATATGTGCACGATCACATCCGACAGAGGAACTAAACAAACACTTACAGTACACTCCTTGCCTCTCGTGGCTTCTACTCAACGTCTTGTGTCATCGTATCCCTTTCAAATGGACAAGCTGGGATCGAGGGCCAGGTATCATTGTTGAGGAAAAGTTTGGTATGTGAAAACATTATAAATGTAATGTTATCGAAGGCTCGTGGGTGTCCGAGAGAGAGACAAGACGCCAGTGGCACTAGTAACCAGTAGCGATACTCCCATCAATCAGAGAGTGGATTCTACCGGTTCAATTGCTGAAAGCCCTACAAAACCCTCTTATGGATGATTGATTATCTCCAAATGGCTAACACGCATGTGTTTGATGAGGAATTGTATATAATATGTTTACACACACTGCTTGATTGAGCATCAACTGCAAGAAGGAAAACTTGGAATTATAAATTTCGTTAAGATCCGTTTCAAGGGGAGCAACCAGAAATCAAGCAAATGATGGCTCACAGATTCCTAAAGACGGGCCATTAGGACATCGTTACCTCTATAGTGTAGGGATACATTCAATAGGCAGATCCATGAATTTTCAAAGGTGTCCGCCAAAGCAAACCTTTACCTTACATGTGGTCTTTAGTCATTTTCAAAAGGGGTCTTCGAGCCTCCTGAACACACACGTACGCGCGCGCGCGCGCACACACACACACACACACACACACATGCACGCACACACACACACACACTAATTGATGACACGAATGTGCATCTGACTGCATTTCACGTTCAGAATATTTCACCATTTGCCAGAGACTAGACATGGTGGTGGATTTTAAGAGCTATGTCTTCGTGTAGGGTTACACACAAACACGCCGCCGAAATTTGAAACCTGCCTTCGGTGCCATGAGCGAACGTTTTAACCACTAGACTACCCTATCGTTTCACATGACGATATACTTACATAAATGACTCTTGGTTAGGTTTCATAATCGTAAAAATTAACAGTTCATCGTGAAGTTATGTGGGAGTGGTGTAATATGCTCAATGTATAATGACTATTGCCCTGCCATATTGCGGTGTCTGTCATCATGCTAGCATAGAGGTTCTAGTGTCGTGTTACATATGGTCCAGTACCTCCATCATTTAACTTTAAATCAATACGACATAAATCATAAGCTTGAAAATACAAACATATTCTCTGAATTCTGTTTTTGTAATTATTGTATTCCACATCACAAAATACACCACCATTCTCCTTCCTATCACTGAGGCCTTCATACTAATCCCCTGCCAGCTAAATCTCGCCCCAGCTGGCCTTTCTCTTACACAGTGTCATGTCATCCTGACATCGAAATTCCGATAAATCGCTGGCGCGAACTGTCGGATAACAAACGTCTCTAGTAGTAGGTAGAAAGCTGCACAATAGTAACTCTATTTGCCATACACTTGTCTGTCTGTCAACCTGACACAAACAGCGTGACCTCCATTGTTAATTTGCATACACAGTCTTAAAACGATCAACTGTAAAGTGAACAAACTGGTTCATCAAAAAAGGAAGTTGTGTGGTCATTTATGTGCTCAACTTATGACAGAGGAATAACTTGTGTTAAAGAAACAGATACAAATAATATGTTATGATAAATATATATGTCCACCGAACTGCCTAAGGTGGTCTCAAAACAGCCTCTAATACATGAAAGCGAAGGACCCTTTCAACATTCATAAGAAATCAAAGAAAGTAAGAAAGTACCATCAGCTGAACCTATATCATCCTTACCCCAAGGGACCAGTGAACAACGTGTTTATCTTAGGAACACCTCACAGTTAATTTTGAATTCTTTGAAGCAGGGGTAAAATCGTTTAGTAGTATAGGGAAAAATTGCGCCCTTGGGCCGGACCTTATCTCGTACACCCAATATTACTATCGAGTAGCATGCAAAGGTTGGTCTCTTCCAGATGCTTCAGCTGGAAGTGTTCCTGAGGCGTTTACTCTATGTCTTTATTTTTCCACAAAACGCATTTCTTGCTGTCGATAAAGTGATTGATAGCGCCGTACTGCAAGCTGAGTTGTCCACATCAAAATGACCAGGAGCATTGAGAGGGAAATGAGGCAATCTGTGCTGTGGTGGTTGTGTCTGTTCTTGGGTACCCGACACCAGTTATCAGTGAGAATGACAAATGTTGCCCAAAGAGGGTTGAAATTAGTGGGCGGGCAGATGTAAATGAAATCCACTATTTTGGCATGTTCTATAGACACGAGAAAGAAATGGAAATACAGTTCCAGAAACAGGAAAGGAATCTCGAATCATAGAAGGTATGGCCTGATCACTCCAGGATTTGTTTCTCTCGGTCGAGAGGAAGGGGAGGAACACTTTGGCCAAGATGGAAGGTGTCTTTGGGTCTGTACTATTTCAGATTTTCATATATCTGGCTTGCAAAATGTAGTATTTCCTTCTTGCTTCCCAAATAGACAAAAGGCCTGATCAGATATCGACATAGGCTTTGTACGGTAGCGTGGTACTTGGCATTGTCTTATGTCTGCATACCAGCATGTCTCTAATTCAGGATGAACTTTTGTCATTGGGTTGCAAGAAGGTAGTACTAATCACCCAGTGGGCAATGGGACCGTATTGAAAAGTACGATCATCAAACGTACACAGCAATCGGTGTGCTAACATGCTCGTCCTTCTTCTTGCCAAGCATATTTTAGTTGGCAGTGTAGTGCATTGGGTGGTCTTTGGGATAGTTGCTGGTGTCTGGATCAGAAGGGAATACGTGTCCATGTACAGCACTTCGCACACATCACCGTACTAAAAATCGTACATGATCGTGAGGTGTTTGGAGAGGTTGAGGATGCTCATCCCCACGTAAAGGGGCTGGTTGAAAATGATGTGGGTTTTTTTTCATGTGCAGCACCACCAGGTCGTCATCAAATATTTGACTAAAAGTTTGACTTCCTTAGTGGATCTCAAGAGCTTGATGTTGATGTGTTTTCTTAAGTTCTCAATGAATTTACCGAACACCGAGTTATTCAAGAGCTTGTAGAGGTTTTTCTTGAAATGAATGGTGGCCTGCTTTTGCAAGTCCGTGTTCAATCAGATATAAGGCTTCATCCAAAGGCTTTGAAATTGAGCGCTCGGTGACAGTGACAGGTACAACTGCAGGTTGCAATAGTGAACAATGTATTGTTCCTCAAGTTCAGCACGAGGTTTTCGACACTGGCTGACTTGCTGTTTCCCATTATTATGTTGGTAGTTGGACATCCAGTCCTCAAGTAGGGAGATACTGACTCATGGCCCAGCTGTACTGGTTGTTGACGTGGAGTCAGAGGAGGAGGCCTGTCTTGACGAACAAGTGCATGTCAGCTTTCTTGAGCAGGGCATCCAGAGAGACTGGGAGAGGATAAATACCACACAGGTTCCAGACAGTACTGAATATTTCGAAAATGTTGGCCAGCTTTCATGAGACCATCTAGAGATGACATCAGGAACTGAAAGTTGTCTTTGAAATTCAGACCGTCTAGAGAGAAAGAGATGTACTTTTCCATGTTGTTGGTGATATGATATTTTGTCATTGGTTTGAGGGTTCTGAGCTTCAGGTTGCAGGCGTTGCCAGAGTCATGACATTGATCTCTCACAGCATCCCCGTTCAGGGATTCGTCACACATGTGGCATTTCATGGCCTCCTCGTGAGTCTGGTAGTCTGACATGATGCACTGGGGGACGACAATGGCAGTATTTTCCTGAGGGCCTTCTCAACATGTTGCAAACTCACGAGAAATTCTCAGTGGCTGCCTTTCAGTCACATTGAACAACCATGTACCTGAAGCCGCAGGCTTCATGCTTTTGCGTTTTATGTGTGAAACGTTTGATGGGGGATGGTATGGCGGTGTCGACGTTTTTGACGAGGGCTTTGAAGTCGACGTAGATGGTGTAAGGCACGAACATCTGATGTTTGTGGTTGACGAATTTCCAGGTTTTGTCATTGTCGTTGGACATGTTGATTTGGACAGCCATCGGTAATACGCCTCACCAGTCCTCCCAGGTGCAATTCCAGAAAATCGTCTCATGTGAAAGTATGCAGGCAAAAGTATTTCTTTTCCTTGTGATTCGAATGTTTTTTATCTATGCGTAGTGGTACTTTGTCGGCTCACTGGATCACGAATACATTGATCGTCTTGCATTTTCATCATCTACCTGAGAGCTTATCCTGTGCACGATCGTTGCGTTTCCTTCGTGTCTGAATACGTTGACGATGATGTAGTCGCTCTGTTTTTCGATTATGGCAAACTGGGAGACGGGAGTGGATTCATTGATGCCGTCCCAGTTGAGCACGTTGTCTTCAGGACAGCTTGAAAGTCTGTCCTAATGCGAGTTGGTTGGAAACAGCGTGGATCGAATCATCACCCTTCCACAATTATTGTCTTTGTTATTTACGTTGACCATGGCTTGCTTTTCATGTAGTAAGGTGGCAGGTTCATATGAGTACGACCCACCTCTTAAAGGTACGTACTTGGCCACGTCCAGGTAGATCGTGTTGATCCTGTCCACGGCCCAACCTGAACCCTGTGCTTGTAGCATTCCATGGAGTCTAGTATTTTCACAAACGAGGTGTCCATGGATGTGTTGACAGACTCGACTTTTTGCTTGCTGCTGAAGTAGGGTTGGGTGTGTGGGTCTGAGGTCATTGACTTTCATGTTTTTGTCGACGTCCATCCTTCATTCTCTCAGATACTTACCTATGGAATGTCCGGTCAGTGCAAACTCCAGTTCCACCAGTTGGTGTTCCTTCATCAGTTCAATTAGCCAAGCTTAGTCCATACTCTTGGAAAGATATGTTCACCTGCAAATTAAAATGTCTAATAGATTGTGCAAAGTATGTCTCGCTGATTTATATCAGCAACCTTGCCAATACATTGGATAGCTAAACTATCAGATCGATAAAAAGTATAGAAAAGCTCAATTGTTTCCAACATCATTCTTCGATGTATGCAAAAATATTTTGCACGCAAATTAGATTTTGATTCTCAAAAACTGTTTACATTTGATAAGGTAGTCTTTTTGCATGTGCAGTTGACGAAACATTTTTAAATGGATATCAGGTGCAGGCCACAATATTTGGTGACATATTTCCTGCCGCAGATCTAGGTTTTGCAGAGCAGCATAAACTTGCATTCGCTCCTCGATCCATAGTTATACACATATGAAAATGGTTTAGTCGCTACAAAACCCAGCACCAGATAGATCAGCTCCTGCTCTTGCCTCAGAGGCTTGTAATTCTGAGATAGGGTGGATGCGTCGCTGAGACGTTTGAGTCATTTCCCTGTGAGCAGGGAGTATTCTTGCATGGTGTAGTTGACGTTTTCGAGGGTTTCATGGCTTGGTTTTCATGCACAAGTCAGGTGTTGATGAAATTGATTCTCCGAACTCAGTCTGCGCGACCTGCAGTTTTCCACGGCTTTGTCGTGACGTTTCTGTTCGGCTTCCACTTCAGACGACGTTCACAATCGGTGAAAAGGTAATTGCTGCCAGAAAAGGCCAGAGCATTGACAAATGCACCGCCCAGCATCATCGCGATTGTGACCATGTCGTATATACGCGTACGATGTAGTTTACTTCAATATGTTTTCCAGAATGATGCCTTGCTTAATGCATGTCTTTGGTGACTGCTGCCAGTCCCAAGTCGTACACGAGCATGCCCGCGTCTTGTGGATTGAAGTGGGTGCTGGTTGTTTTGATGATGATTTTGTTCAAAGCACTTAGCCGATGGCCAGCAAAGTGATCACAGGGATGTAGTGCGCGTCGTTGACGAACGTTTTTCCGTCGGTTGTCAACATATTTTTTAAAACATGACATGATGGTTTACTGCTAATTGATTTTT
Organism: Haliotis asinina; assembly: GCF_037392515.1. Taxonomy (NCBI): domain Eukaryota; kingdom Metazoa; phylum Mollusca; class Gastropoda; order Lepetellida; family Haliotidae; genus Haliotis; species Haliotis asinina. The sequence continues at coordinate 30,370,207 of NC_090281.1, read as the reverse complement.
GGTTGGTATCGGCAGTGCTTGTGGTGTTGCCATCGTCGTCTGATTGTGCAGAAATGTGGTTGCTGCAATGACCGCCGCCGTCATCCAGGCTGCTATCGCGTAGGGGATCCACAGACAATGAGTTTTTTTGTTTTCTTTGCTGTTTGACTAACAAGCCTTGTGACGGACGGCTACTTTTGGGGGAAGATTCTTCTTTTTTCCGGTTGCAGTACCAATGGCTTCTTCTTCCTTCGTCGTCTGTTGTTGAGATAAGCTTTGTCAATTTGGGCCGATGTGGTCTGGCGTCATCATCTTGGAATTGAAAATACATGACAACGATTCTAGCCAATGGAGCCACGACAGGACGCACAATTTCGTCAACGTATCGCTGAGCAGTCAAGGATCTATTAACGATGACCAGACCTGAGCGCCTGTCATGTATAACCCTATCCCACACCGTGACACTACTACCGTCATATCTATCATGGTCAATAGTTGCTTCTCTGGCATACCGCTCACCGCCACGGCGCCAACAACATTTTCTGCTATCTGTGAATTTGAGGCAAAATCTTGACTAATCTGAGAAAATGGTGTAACTCCAATGGCGCAAAAACCTATGCCATTCTTCGGCGCCTGTGGTGAGCTATAAGGGTAACACCCTTGAAAACCCGCCTTGCTTTCAGACGGGCTTGATAGCGCCAGTTTTTAGCGTTAAGTTTGAAATTCGTCACCCAGTGAGTGCAAGGAATTCCCTACTGAAGACAGGTGCTGATTTGAACCAATTGCGTAGGGTCATTAATGTAATGAGACGATCCTGTCGTGGTGTCGTTGATTTTGGTCTACCACGCCCAGGTCTCACTGCAACCCCACCTGCTTGACGGTACCTGTCCACAGACGTGACATTACGCTTTTTCATTTACCCAATGTTCGGGGAACTTGACACAATGAAGTCCACATCAAACATCCTCAAAATACTCCATTTTGTTTGTTCATTTTTCATTTTTCAGCATGTGTTCAACTCTATTGTAATACTGATTGTGAGTTCTCCAATATGTTTACAAAGGTTACCTTCTCTGTGCACATGGAACACATGTGGAATTTCACTCTCATTGGATGTTGCGTTCGGGTGCAACGCTACTGTAACGTACCTTTCATCTCAACGTTTACTGCATTCAGTCTCTTAGTTCCCTTATTGTTTGTCAGTAGTAGATATATAGAGACAGAGAGAGACTCCTGTTGCATGCTATGTGTTAATCTACAAGCCGATCGAATCCTCAATCTCGATGTTACTTCTCCTGATTACTAGCATGGTTCGAACCCGGTATATTCTCCAAGAATGTGGATGCTCCCCATGTAAGACAAAACACTCAGGTCGGATGAAACAGGACGAAAAGAGACAAAACTTCTACATTTATTCATGCCACGGATTATTCCCAGGAGGGTAGCCAAGTGGTTAAAGCGTCTGCTCTTCACGCTGAGGACACGTGTTCGATTCCCAAAATGGGTAATACGTGTGAAAAACACAATTCTAGTGTCCCCCGCCGTGATACTTCTAGAATATTGCTAAAGCTTAATACCATACTCACTCACACACTATTCACAGGAACGTGAAAGAAGTTCATTGTTGTTTATGCAAGCATACAGACAGGTGATGAACGTTCGGGAAACGGTGTTGACACAACTGAACCTTTTGCGGCCACGAGACGGACCATATGTATTTCGTGACATTTACAAAATATGTTCTCTTCATTAAAGCCGTTAAATGTGTTCTGAAGGTGGCGAGCTACATTGCTTCCTATATCCCCGTAACTAGTCAGTCTTCCAGACAACCCTCAAGTGACGGGAGTTTTTGCATATACTCTACTACACACACCATCTCTCCCGTTCTGTAAAATACGATATCGAAATTCAGATCTCAGGAATATCCCTGGTTTCAGGGACCAACACAACGAACACAAACATGATGTTTACACATTTACTTCATGCAAACAGGGTACACACAATTGTTAGAAAAGAAAGTTTTCATGCATTGAAGATACAGAATAATGAAAAATATTTGCTGAATCGCATCACAAGCTGAATATACTGAATTGGTCAGCATTTGTACAAAACAGGTTTACTAATGGTAATGTATATACTTTCAAAAACCGTTGCTGTGACGGCCAACAAAATTATAATGTATAATTCGAACATGTTGAACAAATTTTAGTAAAACAATTACTGCGAAGAAGCATGTGAAGTTTCAGTTCCACTAGTCCAAAGGATTCGGATGGCAGAATGTACGTGAAGAACAAAAACAAGCAGAAGATGACCTAACATCACTTACTGTCACAATACGTACAGCTGAACAAGCAGAAACACAATGTCAACTATTTACAGATTACAAATTAAAAAAATGATTTTCTAGGTGTAAATGTCAAACAAATATTCATTGACAAATTCTGTACTTCAGCAGAATTTTCATTTGTTAACAATATGGGTCGGTTTCAACAAAACGTTACACTACGACATTCGTTGACCTATGATAAACTATCGAGCTCAGGTTGCACAGAGACGAACACTTTGTTGATCGGGACTATAGTCATTGATATTTCATATGGATGGGTATAATAAAAGATGTTAAATGTTTCTTTCTAGTGATAGAGCCACCACATTGCTGTGCCATCTACAACATCAGGTGAGTTCGATGGTGGGGACACGCTCTTGTCACTGTTTGTTGTTCGCTGTGGACATGCATCCACAGAAATGAAACGAGAACAAATTACAGTTTACTTAGGGGATACCTGATATGTCATACAACTAAGTGTGTCAAATCATCAAGCAGATAAGTGGTGGTGGGGTAGCCTTGTGGTTAACGCGTTCGCTCGTCACACCGAAGGCCCGGTTTCAAATCCCGACATGGGTGTAATGTGTGAAACCCATTCCTGGTGTGCCCGGTAGTGATATTTCTGGAATATTGTCTCATACAATTGGCATGAAACTCAACATACTCCTTCAAGCATATTACTATCGAAAATATTAATATCAGCTGAAATCAAACCATGACATCTGACGCCAGAGAGAAAGACTGATGTATCACCATGGAATGTATTCTGAAAAACAATACAATCATTGGCTTTCTGGAGAAATTAAGTAATACCCATATGTCCTGAAAGCGCCCAAAATATATTAAATATATTATGCTATTTAACATGAACTTCTATTCATTGTTCTAATCATTGTATTAATTACAGATATTTAGGCCATGGTGTCATTCCTCTTTCAACGATTGCTTTTCAGTTCTAACAGTTAAGCTAATTATGAAACTATAGCTACCACTGGGGATATATGTCCCACATTAGTGAACAAGGTTCTACGTTGGACACATTACGGTTCAATGCATTTTGTCAAGTCTTCTTTGGTATGTAACCCTGCACGATTTAGCTCTACTATGACGGCATGTAAATAGTGACCGATGTTGTGAGCACCGTTACAAGTGCATTGTGGCACGGAATACGCAAAGAAACCGATTTTTATCACCCGATTCGTTAAACTCACTAGATATGATGGTCATGATATGTGGTTGTACATGTTAAGCAGATGTTGTTGGAATAGAAGCATGCTTTAGATGGAATAAGAGATATCGTTCGCAGCCTTGACAAGTTCAATGAAAACGTTAGTAAGGTACGCGAGTCTCCATGCGGAACGTAGTGGAATCCAGTAGGCCTACTTGTTGTCACTATGATGCTTTCGTCAGACTAATCCATAACTGTGTTATCGTGGAAACTGAACACATCAGTATTCAGACTGCCTTTTCCTTTGCTTCTCTCCACCACTTCCTAGCCAGACAACCAATCCCGCCAACGCAACGCCACCACCAACGGCAAGTGCAGTCCAGAAACCGTCAACCTGAAGGAATTGAAAAAGATTAAGCATTTCACGCTTTCTACAGCCATAATGTGTTTCCCAAACCTCAGAGAAAAGTACTTTAACCCTACGTTTTTTTCCAAGAAGAAGCCTAAGAAATACAATTACTTTAACTAGATTACCTCGCCATCCCTGTTAAGGACGGACTTGTGGGCCTTGAATAGGTTATTTGGAAATATATATGTTGTAATGGCGAAAACATATAGGTGAAAATAATGCTTCATCCAGAAGCAAACATCGTTGCATGCAAAGGTAAATTCTTAGTGATCAGTTTTATATCACTTTTACCACTATTCTACCATTTTGCTATGGAATCTGTTTCGCAACATAGATGAAAGTGGTCTTCCCTCATGTTAAAGTTTTATATCACGGTGTGGCAAAAGCAGCTGGTACAAAACCTCACTGACCTAGCCACCAGGAGACGACACTGTTATTCTTAGATGTGGAGTGAGTGAGTGAGTGAGTGAGTGAGTGAGTGAGTGAGTGAGTTAACATTTAACGTCACATTGGCAATATTTCAGCCATATCGTGACGAGAACAAAACACTGAAATGGAATATATGTGTGTTATAAAACCTGTCGACAAAGGACAGTAAAACAACTACAGTATCACAATATGGATTAAACCTAGCATGGAAAGTTAAAACTAATATCAATATTCAGACAATACAATATAAAAACAGGCTACAGATCGCCAACAACAGAAGGTAGATCACCATACTAGGGACCATGGGGACTTACAGTACCTTTGCTACCTGCATGAACCCTAGTTGGATTTACACCATCCCTTCAGCTGCTGACGAGTGTACCGTATGCTAGCCAAAATGAAAACAACAGGAATACTACGATTAAAAGCCTGGTAGACTTAAATTTACTATGAATGTTTTTGGGCTTACGTACCCTCTCAGGAGGACAATAATTTTACAATACTTCAACCCCCTTTGAGGGTACAGCCACTAACAATTCTTGTTACGATTCCAAACTACCAATTATTAAAATACATCTTTTTACAGAAACATATTGCTCAAAATTCAATCAAAAAAATCAATTTCTTTTAAACAACCAATAATTCAATGAAAACTAACGCTGGTAAAAAGGTCCTTCATTGTTTTATCTGTAAAATACATATCCCTTGTGATGGAGAATTCAACACAGTCAAGCAGAATATGCACCATATGTAAAACTGCACCATTCACCCCAAAGCATTGGTTCCGCACAGTAGATGATGTCCTAGCTCTCCTGGACGACAACCAAGATCCAGAGGCCCTGCTGCAACACTTGAATTCCCAACACCCAAGAATTCAGTTTACAATGGAAGAAGAGACACACCAACAGCTTCCCTTCCTGGACATTCTTCTCCACCGACGCCAACAATCCATTGCCACCAATGTTTACCGTAAACCAACACATACGGATCAGTATATTCATCACCAGTCCAACCATCATCCCCAGATCAAGAAAGGCATAGTAGCTACCCTGGCACGAAGAGCAAAAGCGGTTTGCAGCCCAGACAGCCTCCACAGCGACTTAAAACACCTGAAATCAACCTTCCAAGACCTTAACGAGTACCCACCCCATCTAGTCAGCAACACCATCACTAAGACCCTGAAAGAAACTCCCAAGTCAACTAGACCAGAACCTTCCCCCATCAGAATTAACATACCATACCATGGCCAGATAAGTCATCGCATCAGCCGTCTCATCAAGAAAACAACAGGAATAGACGTCACCTTCCGTAGCGACACCAACCTGAAAACGCTACTATCAGCTAATGGACGTGGGCCAACACACCTAAATGCAACAACCCAGCAGGATGCATCTACCAGATCCAATGCAGTTGTAAAGAGACATATATTGGTGAAACTGGTCGACCATTGGCTATCAGGTTAAAAGAACACAAAACATCAGTTCAAAATTTGGATCAGAAGTCTGCTGTATGTGAACACATCATGCACAACCCCAATCACAACACCAGGACATTAGTTAGGAACGCCAATGACTTAAAAAGACGGAAGCTCCTAGAAGCCATTGCAATCAAGCGGAACAATCCGTCAATCAACAGAGACGGAGGTGTTTACTTACCCAATGCATGGAACCACCTTATGCTCAGTGACTAATCTTTATCCAAACATCTTTACCTGTAACTCGTTAACCTAATCAACACAAGCCTGCACACCAATCAGTTGAAGCCTGTACATAATTTGAAGCCTGTACATCTATCAATCGAAGCCTGTACATCAATTAATAGAAACCTGTATATCTTGTTACCCATTGTTATCAGTCTACTGTTCTATGTATATATACTGCAACCCTTTAGTTTTACCCTCACTTCACCTGAAGAAGAGACTAGAATCTGTCTCGAAACGTTGTGGCCTTGAATAATAAAGAAGTTGAACCATAAAGCACTTTTAGCTTTTAATACAACAGGAAAATGGTTACTTCCACAGAGGTCATCGTGGACTGACCATTCAAATTCATTTAGTAGTTCTCAATATGTCAATGACGAGTCAAGAGCAGAATAGGTCCCTGTACCAGGGTGTAAATATGTGTTGGAACTATCATTATAAATACATAAATCATTGTCAGAACAAAAGTCCTCCAACAACTTACCTTTATTGTTTGTAGTTACACTACCCCAGAGTGGGTTATGCCCATTTGAATCTCCCATTATAATACAGGGCTTCGGGAGTTGGTCATATTGAGCTTGAAGATCAGTTTTGGCAAACGTCGAAGATGGCGAAATATAAAGAGAGCATAGCGTAAACGCTACATGTAAAGTAATTCTCACAGCAACAGCCTGCATATTAGTATTAAGTGAAACAGGGCTTTCAAAAACGTTTTGTCTGACTAGAACGGATGACCCGCCAGTGGCTCTATCACCCGGAGGTGAAAAACAATGATATGCATTAAAATGACGAAGGTCAAACGTATCTGTTTTAGATATGTCTCCTGGAGACATATCGCTGAACGTGTAAAATCGTGGACTAATAGCTGTAATTCATGTAAATTAGTCCTCAATCCTCTGCAGTTCCACTGTACAATATTATTGGAATAAACTATCTTTGGGGGAGATTTATTGGGGATCTACCCCGCATTCTTTTGGAGGGCGACAAGCTATGTGCCCTAGAATGAACGTTTTCAGAAACGACCATGTCTTCATGAGACCCATATTTATTAAACAATTGAATTTTATTTTGTGACCCCTTAGGAGCTCTGCCACTTTGTTGTTTTGAACCATCAGACTTAGGCTTGGGTTTAGTTTTAACAATTTGTTGTCTATCAGCTGTTGAATGAGACTCAGAGCGTGGCTGTGAAGATGCCTTATGATCAGAGGACTTTTATGTAGTAGGAAGTAATTCCTCAGTCTGGGATGACATAGCAGGGTATAAAACCTGTGGGAAGTCGGACCTGACCCAAGTCAAGGTAGTTTGGCATCCTGTGGATGATTTTGTTGTTTTAGAGCTGTATTCAGATGATGATTTTGCTACTGTAGCATAACTTTCCGGAAGGTCAGATCTCTTCACCAGTTTCTTTGCCTCAGAAAAAGAGATATTTTGGGTGAACTTTATTTTGTTAGTCGCCATTTGCTCTTTCCATATTGGACACTGTTTTGACGAAGATACCTTTTCTTCTCACCACAGTGAGCACACACAACAGACAATGTGCAGGTAGATACACCGTGTCCATATTTCTGGCATTTAAAACACCTGAGCTTGTTGGGGATGTAGGTTTCAACTTGGATATTGCAGTAACCTGCCTTCACTGATTTGGGAGCATTTGGCGATGAAAAAGAAAACAGATAGGTATTCGTTTGGAATGTTTCATTGTTTTTTTCGGGTGGAAAAGCGCTTCACATACAGCACACCTTGGTCTTTCATTTCGCATGCTATATCAAGTTCGGACATGTCAGCAAACAATCGATCGCGATCTCTGACGATAACTTTACTTGTGTTCAAGGTCTTGTGAGCAGAGACCGTGACCGGAATGCCCACAAAAGATTCAATGCTCATCAGATTGGTTGCTTGCTGTTTCTTGCCACACTCAATTAGCAGTGCACCCGAACGTAAGCGTCTAATGTTCTTAACATCCCCAGCAATACCTTGAATACCCTTAGATACTGCGAAAGGGTTCAGCTTTAAAGGTGTCTTGTCCGGAGTCTCAATAACAAGGAAACGTGGTGAATACTCAATCGACAGAGACGGTGAATGGTCAGTATCAACAGGATCAATTTCAAGTGGACGTTTTGGTTTTTTTTGTTAGGTATTTCATAAGCCATGGTTGGTGTCATATGGTTCATCATCCGAGCTCCCCACCCACCACGGAGTATCACAAAAACAAGCGGGCCTCCAGCTTACAGCACCAAGGATACCCGGATGATATACTCCAGCAGAAGAATTAAAACATTAATAATTCCACCAGATTGGCCCATGAGCCACCCCCTTCTGGGCATAAGACTCTAGGCAAAAACATGAACTAGTAAAATTGAAATTGAGAAGATCCAAACTCGGCCAATACCTAATATATACATATTACAATTCTCAACATTTTGTGCAACATTACATACAGTAATGCTCAGGGCTTGGCGTGACCAACCTATTGGTTGAACCGGGCCCATTCAACCTCCCGTCTGGGTGAAGTCAGGACCGAAGTGGTGTGTTGAGCAACGGGAACACTGGTCCTGCTCCCATTGCCCTCAACCACCAGGATCCCCTCCTCCACCGACACAGTGCCGCAACCCACGGCAAACGGGTTGGTGGACCAAATAACCACCCACCACCCACCCCCCCCCGGGTCCACTACGGGGGTGTCGGCGAGCTCTTAGCGTTACCCAGCACGCACCTCGAGGAGGTGGCTCGCCACGGGTGCCCTTAGATGTGGAAGCTTAATACTTCAAAATCGACTTCAGATGTTCCTTCGCAACAATACCTTTCAGAATTAGTCACCAGTAAATAGGTCAATTGTGTATATGACAAAAGCAACATAAATATTTTTGTCTGATCAGATCTAAAAGTAATTCAAACGTCGATCATCTAGTAATGGGGTTGAGTTTTAGGCCTCTATTTGCAATATTCCAGCAATTGTACGGCGAGGGACACCAGAAATGTATCTCACACAATGTACCCATGTGGAAATCGAACTCGGGTTTTCACCGTGACGAGAAAACGCTTTATCTGCTAGGCTACCCCACCGCCTCGTCAATTTTCTTGTCCAATTTGCAGAGACTGACAAATGAACCTGTCAAAGGTGTCCTAAAATTTCATGGACTGTTTAGGTTTTTCAGATATTCATGGGTCATATTTCGTTTTAGTTTTCAATTTCCGTTTCCTTTGTCCATTCCGAGTGCTACTTTTGTTTGTTGTGATCCGGCCATTTTCGAACCATGTGCTCTGACCCTCCACGAACCGATCCTTTTTGTGTGTATTGTGTATGTGCGTCAGTTCAGAGGAATAAAGCAGCTGTTTAAACGAATCACAATCGAATAGTGCCTTCTGTTCAAGATAAAAGGAACAGTTGGAAACTACAAACCTGGTCACTCTCTTCTTTGTCATACCGGCACCATGAAGCGAAGTGTTCACAGTTCTTATAAAATATGTTATATCCAACTTCTCCAACTCTGGATAAAGCTCTTTGCACTATTCTATGAGGTTCATATGGTCTGGAATAGGCAGAGAATAACAATATGATCATTTGAAATTTAATTCCTTGGTATTAATGGAGACGATAAAAAAAGGGTATCAACAAATTCATAAAAAAACATTGTCCAGGATTTCAAAACTCACCGTTGTTCGATGGTTCGTATTGGGAATAACATATACTCCAGACAGTATCAGTTATTGGTTTATCGAATGCATGATCGACTATATCCATGTAACACTATCTTACAGCTAGAAAGAAGTTGAGTTCTGATGTGAACAACGAACAAAACTCACTTTATTTTTGTGTCCTTTGAGTTGTTTATGTGCACTTTGCTCTCTCCAGCAACTGGCCAAAACTTATCTATGCGAACGATGCCTTTGCCAAACTCTACTCCACTTATTGCAAATGAGTAATTCTGATCAGATGCCCCTTGATCGTCGACGCATTTCAGAAACTGACTACTTACACCTTGGCAACAACATTCCGTAATCAATTGTGTCTGGACCAACACTTGCATGGATCGATGTTCATTTTTTAAATCACTGGATTGTCTGGTCGATCCGTGAGTATTTTTACAATATTGCTTACTCAAAAAAGAAAATGTCCTGCAAAAACAAGACTTACCAATGTACACAGCCCAGTGATCGTACAGTCCCCGTTCAAACTGCAACCTGTCACCTGGTTCCAAGTTGTCAAATACTGTCTGGTTGTGCCTCTTTAGTTCAAGGGACGACATCTTCTTTACTCTTTAACTATACAGTTGATGAACAAATACGTATTGTTCTGAAACACCAAGAGAAAATGCAGGATAATATTCTTCTCGCACTAACATGCAAATGCAATGTCATAGTCGAGGAGAACCCCAACGACTAAAAGATGAATTAGTCCATTAAGATCAATGAACTGCTGGAGCATTACAAAGTCAAATAACAAAAAAGCGAAACTGCAACTGATTTGATAAAAATTATTGCAAATATTGTTAATAATACCCAGTTTGATTGACCCTCCAACGCATTCCCTTTGCCTTATCACCTTACACCTAGAAGGAAAATTCCACTTTAAAATGCCTACGTGTACGTAAATGAAAATTCATTTCTGCGTGTGACAGCTAGTTATAATCACTTTAGGCTCATAGAGATTGATAGTACGTTTCTTTGGGAGAAAACCGGGACCTTCGAAGTCTGTTGTACAGATATATATTGGGAACATGAACATTAGCTTCCAAATCGTAACCTTGCACTGCGTCACATTTACCAGGAGATATATACTTCAGTATCACCTTAACACTATTCACTGAACAGCCGAATGTTGCATCGTGTTGTAACTGTAAAAATGCATCTTGCTGTAATAATGTTGCAATGTGATATCGTGCTGCAAAAGTGATGTAACGTTACATCATGATATAATAGTGGTGTAATGTTGCATCATGCTGTATTAATGTTGTATTGTTGCTGTATTACAGTGTATCATCGTGCTGTAATAGTGTTGTAATGATAATAATAAATAATAATAATGCTGGATATGTGTTAAGCGCCAGTGTACACATATTCATGCAAGCTCATGACGCATTAAAATCATGACACATTAGATTTGGATCGACAGAGAGTTCCAAAAGAGAGACGCAACGTGCTGAAAAGTGGTCTTTCCAGAAGAGGAGAGCCGAGCTTGGGGTAGTTTTAGGAGCTGTTGCTCCTAGGAAGAAAACGTCCTGGAAGGCACATACTTGAGGAGAGATGAGAGATACGAAGGACCGAGGTTGTTGAGACACTTAAAAACTGTGCATGGAACTTTAAAGTCTGCTTGGTACTGAACAGGAAGCTAGTGTGAAGATTTTTATCACAGGGGTTGTATGATCATATTTCGACCTTATTGGTGTAATTCTGACGGCTGTATTTTGCACTTCGTGGAGTTTCTGCATGTGGTCTTTGGGCAATCCAGTGAGAAAGCAGTTATCAAGGCTGGAAGAAACAAAACACCCGACCAGGATATGTGCACACTCTTTAGTGATGTATTTTCGGATGGTACCAATGGAATGAATGTGAAAATAGGAAAAGCCATGGGAATATCAGACAGTAGCTGTACTCCAAGATATTCAACTTGTCGTGACGGGGAGATACATGCAGAAGCAAACTTCACTTGTTCAACATCTACATTGTCAATGTGCTGTTTTCTTCCGACAACAATACCTCAGTTTTATCTTCATTTAACTTTAGTTTTCTTTCGGTTATCTATGACTTTATTTCAGTAGTACAGTTTTCTATGGAATCCGAGAAGGGACATTGTCGCGTTGTCGCATTGTCACGTTGCGCCCTCTCAAAAACAAGCAAAATGAGGTGAAAATTAATCAAAGCGCGACAATGCGACAATGCGACAACGCGACATTTCGCCCATTTGTCGCATTGTCGCGATGTCGCGTGTCGCGTTTTGAGTAACATTTTCTCTGTTCCTCCAAAGTGCGACACGCGACAATGCGACAACGCCACAATGTCCCTTCTCGGATTCCATAGAAAACTGTACTACTGAAATAAAGTCATACATAACCGAAAGAAAACTAAAGTTAAATGAAGATAAAAATGCGAAGGTCAAAATATGTCGTGTTGTCGCATTGTCGCCCTATCTAAGATGTGTGAAGAAAAAACTAAGCATTTACTAAAACGCGACAATGCGACATATTGAAATGTCGCATTGTCGCATTGTCGCGTTGTCGCCCTTTTCGATTACCGGTGCGCATGCGTAGAAAGTCAATTATAGTACGCATGCTCAGGAAAAGTTAAAATGTTCGAAATGGCAGTTGGGCTGCTTTTCTTGAACTTAATGCAAATCTTCATTGTTGGTTTGAAAATTATTTCATATATAAATGTATTTACCCAATGAAGTGTGTTTTAGCAGCAAGACAATTATTTGCGCAACTTTTCATTGTAATCACTGCACACGGTTGCCCTGTCATTCAAGGCGGGGCATTTGCTGTGTAGAGTTAGTCTTTTAATCACACCAGGCAACTATTATCATAAGTTCGAATCCCAGCACCATACACATTAATCACTTTGAACATTTCGCCGATATCCAGATGACAGGTTGTGAGAAACTGAAATATTGTTAAGATTCAAGCCACATCGGCAGAAACATCAGGTCATGTCCTCGAATGAGTCACTATGTTCCATAATGTAGTTCCAGTCACAGTTTCATGGTACAGCCTTGTCCGACGCTGATGAATTTGTTCAAGATCTGCCTCTGTTCAGCCAGCAGTGGATGGATACCGAGTAGAATGAGATATCACGTAACTACCCGACACGTCAAAGACTGTTTAGGTCGGCTTTGAACGTGATAATGGGAAAACGCCATACAAATGGACTGTTATCATTGTGATATACTATCCCAAGAAATAAACGCATAGACGAGAAATCTGTTGAGAAAAGTTTATAACTCGTCCATAAATAGACTTTAGTGCATGAATTTTATGTCAGTAATGAGTGCATGTGCTTTAGAAGAAGGTAATGTCTATAAAACATATAATATACTTCTAGACAGGGAAGACGTTGATGACGACGTAGCACGACCTTGACGTCGGGTTTTCTGGTTCTCAAACGAATCTCTTTCAGCCTGTTCCGTACAGTTTGACCTGACATCCTCTGAAGCCCAGGTGCCCTGGCTGTTGTGCTCTCACCCGTGGGAGTACCATCACGCAACAGCAGTACCCGCATGTACCTATTTGAGCTGCAGTGGTAACTCTAGGTCTGCCTGAAAAGGGGCGGTGATTTCTTACATCTGTTTGGTTGCAACGAGCTGCAAGTCATTATATCTTGCTCAGACTAACATTCAGACGCCTGGCAACAGAAGAGTTGTGAAAATACAAATCGCCTATGCGTTTCTTTTGGAGAGATGGTTTATTAGAAACGATGAAATAGCTTGGTAGTGTTGCGTACCCTTGAAGTGCCAGAAACCAAGTCTCCCTCCCTCCCTCCTCCTACTCTGCGACGCTCCAATCCATTCCACACCACACCTTCCCTCTCCCCTCCTCCTCCTTCACTCCTCCGGCGCTCCATTCTACTCCACTCCACCCTAGCCCACTCCTCTCCGCTTCGCTCCACACCACTCCTCACTCCTCCGCCGCTGCACTCTCTCAAGGTTTGGGAAGCTTCGCAAATTGGCAAGGTATTTCAATACAATAATGTGTTGTCATGTCTGTTTTTAGTTCTATTTGAATCCTGTCTTATTAACCCTGCATATGAGATAATTCACAATATATCTCATACTTTTCTCATATGGATACTTGATCAAGCGATACTTATGTACTTGTATCGTTTCAAACATGCACCTACTGAACCATAATATTCTTCAGCAAAATGGACAGTTTGAATACGGCATTCCATTAACCACGCACCCTTAACCCACACACTAACACGGCAACATGGATGTTCATTTATCATTGTTCTGACTTCGAATCACGGGTATCTCAGCTCTTAAAAAGCATATGAAAATATTCATGCTTGTGATAGTTTTTGGATTCCGCCGTAACTAATACAACGCGACACGCGACAATGCGACAACGCGACATTTTCACGAAATGTCGCGTTGTCGCATTGTCGCGCGTCGCGCTTTGCTAAAAGATTGATCACAGTATGGATTATAACATATTGACTAAAACGCGACACACGACAATGCGACAACGCGACATTTTCACGAAATGTCGCGTTGTCGCATTGTCGCGCGTCGCACTTTGTTAAAAGATTGATCACAGTATGGATTATAACATATTGACTAAAACGCGACACGTGACAATGCGACAACGCGACATTTTCACGAAATGTCACGTTGTCGCATTGTCGCGCGTCGCGCTTTGTTGAAATTTTGACCAATGTATGTGTTGTAGCTTAATGACTAAAACGCGACAATGCGACAACGCGACATTTCGTCAAAATGTCGCATTGTCGCATTGTCGCGTGTCGCGTTTTAGTTAGACTAACAACTAGTCTCTGAAATGAACATATTTTACTGAAAAACGTTCATAGGTAAAAAAATAATATAATGAAATGGAGTCCTGAGACTTTCTTCATTTTCAGGACATTTTATTGCCCCCAACAATACCCTACCCAGCCGGACCCCTACTCCCTCTCAGTGTGGTGTGGGCAGCTCTGGGGAAGTATCAACTGTAGCAAACACATAGCTCAGGGTTAGCATCTCTTGAGACTAATGATATGGCTGGAAAACTGGATGTATCCAAAACTCCAACAAAGATATCAAATATAATTTTTCTATCAAATCAAAATATTCTGTCTGCAATATATACGGCAGTTTGAAATCACATGGTACAGGAGAAAACTGTTTATTGGGAGTAGTAAGAGAGAGCCATCCATGTCTTTGATTGAAATGTTTTACAAGTAACAGTGAACAGAAAATGTTCAACACACACAGCGTGTAGAAAATGTTCACGAGGCCACAATTCTTTGTGCCGTCTTGTAAAACCCTTTGAAAAGACTGCCATCGATTTGTTCCTGTCCTGTGGAACTGAAGTCGCAAACCTACTGAGATAAAAAAAAACAGTCTGTTGTACAGATGCTGAAGCAAATATATCCAAGAAAGCCCATGCAAGTCTAGAAAATGTGGCAAGTCTAGATTCCCTTAGCTTCTGAAAGTGAAGAAGGTCTCAGTCTCCATTTTATTAGGTCTTCAGACTGAAAGTCTGGAAGGCCTACTGTTATTATCCGAATAATTTTCTTTTTCTTCTTATTATTATTATTTGTACGAATTTTGTACCAGCTCTCCTGACCTAACCACAGGATGGATTTCGATCAAACTTTCAGGGATGATAGCCTGTATGCTGAAATTGATACAATGGAAAAAAATTGTTCCGTCCTCCGGTAAGGGCAGACAACCCAAAATGTAAAAATCTTTCACCCTGAATATCTAGGAACCTATAAGAGATAAATTAACCAAAGGACAAGGTATGATAGAGGCCCTTATTGGCCCACAACATGTCATGATTATCAAAATTTTACAACACGATAATTTTAGCATAAAAGGAGCTAAATTAATTGTTGAAGTTACCTCCAATTGCATTTTTATGTTTCTAGTGTTGTTAGTTTTCCTCTTTGAAGACCTCAAAGTTAATATATTTTACAATATCTTATAGAAACCTACATTGTCTGATTTTCAGAGTGATAGAAAAGTGTGAGCAAAAGCGTGACCCATCCCAATTTTTTCACCACATATGAAGCGAGTAAATTAGAATGTACACCTAAAAAATTGTGGTGGGTCACACTTTTGCTCACATCAAAATCTTTAAAAAAGTACATTTTTTCGGTTTATGAAATTGCCCCATACAACATCTCAAAAAATAAACATTGACATAAACTAACATCTTTAAAAACAATCCATGACATTTACACATCTGTGCCATGATACACTATATTTTGAATGGTTTTTGTGCTCTAAAATACACACATAAAACATCGTTATTAAAATTTTCAATATCATATTAGGCACTCACAAGGCAGATTTATGAGAGGTAAACATTGTGTTTGGTTGATGATCTCTGCTAGAAAAGTAAGAATATGTCTGAAGATTTTCAAAATATGATCAAGCAGTACTGTAAAGGTGAAAATCTTTGTTATTATGTAAGAATTTGATCATAGTTTTTCTATCATCTGTGTATCAGACACCTTTGAGTCACCTGTCACTGTCAAAATAACACTGTCATTCAACAGGATTGCCATGTATACATATAAACATATGCATTTTCCAAGAACTTATGTACCTTGATGTTTCCAATGACATATTAGATTTCATTTAACCAAAATGACTACACTTAACTGCTGTATGAAAAAGATGTTTTAGCTAGAATAAGAACATTGTATCAAGGTCTAGCAGGTGATGAACACAAGCAGACGTCAAGTCATACATAGTTGTAAAGTGTAATATATAAGCTTAAATTCACAGTGGGAGGCAAAGGAATATGTAGCCTAATGGTTGCAATAGTGGACTGTAGGTTTCTTTTGTTATCAGACATGCAGGTTCAAATCCATGTAACTTTTCTTACTTTTTTTCAAAGTTGGTTTATCAAGCCTACATTGTTTAACTAAACTGTTTCACATCAAATCCAAATATTGTAATTTTTTTCTTAAGTTTGGTAATCTATGTTACAACACTGGTGAAACAAGCTTTAATTAACATCATGTAAATCTTTTCTTAAGACACTGACCATTCACCTTTTCAAGTCGGTCTAGTTGCCCAAATATTTTGTTCCCAATATTTTAAATTCATATTTTATACATTTTGATCTACTTTAGGTTTATACACTTTTGAATACTGCAGTTCTTGAGAGTGAATCAGATATTGAGATTAATGACTGTATGAATGAAGAGTAATAATGTATGTTTTATATCTTTAAAGTGGATAAGTTGTGAATAATTACTCTGTGAAGTCTTTTGAATGCTGACTTTAACATGTGCATAGTGTTAATATGAACCTATACTGACAAAGAAATTTCACACGAAATGGGCACCTTTGAGGTCAAGACCTGTGATTTTTAGTGCAAAATGGTTGGCTATTGTAATAACATATGATGATTGAGATGGTAACTGTATATTTGCTAAAACTGGTGGTAAATGCTGACTCCACTTACTTGTTAGAATGAAGCTGTGCCCAAAATGTAGTTTCACCCAAAACAGGCCCATGTGATTCTTAGTGCAACATGATTGCTATCATGCTTACATGTTGTAAAATTGACCCATGGATTACATTTGCAAAGATTGCTGTGAGTAATGACTGAGTTTTGGGGACACAATTGGCAAGTAATTGAATTAACAATGTTTTGCAACCCTAATTGGGCCCCTTGAAGTTAAAACATTATTACTGACATTGACATGTTTTTCAGCATGACTAATTGTCGTAAAACTGCTGTAATATGTATGTAAATAAAATAACAGCTGTAAATAAGCCATTATGGCACAATGATATTTCAGACTTGTTATTTTTCATGGGAACTGATAAAACCCATTTTGGGCCCCTCTGCAGAAAAATTACACCTCACAACATATATAATATAGCATTTTTATGCAAAGCTAACTTGTCTCTAAACAAATAACATGTTTTCAGCCAATTCTGTTAGTGGGCCAAAAACCACCCTTATCATACCTTGTCCTTTTCACACAAGGTAGACAACATCATTCTCCATCGACTCAAAGCACAGTGGAAGTTGGCCGCCGTGACAGATTTTCCGCTATTTTGAAAAAAACTGAAATTTTCGCCGATTTTCGCGTTTTGCCAGTGCCTGTCTTTGAAAATCTTCTTCGCCAGAACGGCATATATCACAATCACCATTTGTTACTCCATTAGAAAGCTCATACCCTGGAAAGCTTAATTTGCTCAAGGCATCGTGATATCTTACATAGCTTCGGAGTTATCGCCCTTGAAAGTTGGTCAAATTTTCAAAGGGTTCATTAAAATGTCATAACTCTGCGAAAACACACTGGATTTCATCGTTCATGGTACCAAACTGTAGCTAATTGAACGGCGAACATCTTTGCTTCACATTATGGTTATGTGAAAAATCAATACTTACGTCACAATTACGACGGAAAGAAAATTTGTACATTTCCAGCCTGAATCAACTCAAGTTTTAACAAAATGTTCCCGTCCGGCTGTGACAGGCAGATATCTATTTTTAACGCCGCTTTGGCACACTCAAATTAGAACTCGAGTTTCCCTTCACCTGCATTACAATGGGTTAACAAGGAATGGTCACAGAAATACATGAGCGTTAAGGAAATAGTCGATTGTGTAAAAGTCAGTGAGTTGAGTTTTACGCCGCACTCAACATTATTCCAGCTAGTGATCAACAGCATGAGCATCGATCTGCGCAATGTGGAACCTATTAGTTTGTATATTGCTTTGCGCCGCGCTCAGCAGTATTAGTGGTATGGAAATGTCAGGTTCTAATCTTTCCACTAGTTTGAATATTGCTTTACGCCACATTCAGTCGTATTCCTGCGTTACACTGGCATAGCAGTGAGTGTTCACAGAAATACATGAGGATTAAGGAAATAGTCGATTTTGTTACAGTGAGTGAGTTGAATTTTACGCCGCACTCAGTACTATTCCACCTATATGCCTGTGGTCTCTAAATGATCGAATCTGGACCAGACAATCCAGTGATCAACGGCATGAGCATCGACCTACCCAATTTGGAACCTATGACCTACAAACAAAACAGTTAGTGTATGGGAAATGTCAGGTTGTAATCTTTCCAGTACTTTGTATATCTGACTTTGCCATCCAGTTTCTGTTTCTGCAGTTTCTGAATTATGTGGTCGTGTCAGCAGTGTTGACTCAGTGCCAAATAAATGTAAAAATTACCGCAGTGGACGGTCCTCCTCCTCGGAGGGTGTATGGAGGAAGTCTGAAGACCGTCAGTATTGCCCTTGAGGCAATCCTAGTTATGTTATTCTTATTTTTTTACTGAGACCTTTTCCCAGTAAAATATGTTCATTTGAGAGAGTTAGTATAGTTATTAGTATACCGATGACATTGTGAGTTGAGGGAGGAATTCCAGGAAGGAAGATCAGGAAATTTGAATAAAACCCGACACATGTTGCCTCGCGGTGAGAGGACAGGGCACGAGGTCTTAGCCAAGTGTGGGGCGATGGGGGAGCTGTAGGGGAGCCTCCCCATGAATTTATACTAAACACCAGTGACAGCTAGAGATCAACTGATAATTACTAGCCATATACTGGCTATGAATTCAGCAGATTGGTACAGACCCTGAAGCTATGAAAATCTAGACTTGCCACATTTTCTAGACTTGCTTGGGCTCTCTTGAATATATATACCTCAGGGTCTGTACGACAGACTACGTTTTACTTAATATCTTATAATTCACACTGTAGTCAATATTTTAACAAAACGCGACGCGCGACAATGCGACAATGCGACATTTCATCAAAATGTCGCGTTGTCGCATTGTCGCGTGTCGCGTTTTAGTTAATATCTTATAATACATACTGCAGTCAATATTTTAACAAAGCGCGACGCGCGGTAGTGCGTGAATACGACATTTCATCAAAATTTTATTAGTTACGGCGGAATGTAAAAACAAATATGACAAGCATGATTATTTTTCGACATAGGTTCAGATAGCCAGGGATCGACATCAGAATAATGATAAATGAATGTACGTCTAGTCGTGAAGTCCAGAGTGGTTGAGTGTCGTTGCTTAACGGAATGGTTCTATTCAGACTGACCCTTTTGCTGAATTTGTTTTTTTTTTTGATATAACAGCCGTAGGTTTAAAACGATACAAGTACATGTATATCGCTGGATCTGGTATCCGTATGAAAAAATTATGAGGCATATTGTGAATCAGGCTATGTGCAGGATTAATAATATAGGATTCAAACAGAAATGAAAACGGGCATCACTATACATCATTGTAATGAAATACCGTGCTATTTATACCAATAAACCTTGGGTGAGTGGAGTGGAGCGGCGAGAAGAGTATGAGGAGTGAGGGAGGGAAAGCTGGTTTCTGGCACTACAAGTGTACGCAACTCTACCAAGTGATGTCATTGTTTCTAATATCCTACTGCTAACAGTCCATTTGTAAGGCGTTTTCCCATTATCACGTTCAAAGTCGACCAAAACTGTCATTGAGGTGACGGATGATTAAGTGATATCTAATTCTACTTGGTATCCATCCACTGCTGGCTGAACAGAGGCAGATCCCAGACAAATACATCAGCGTCGGACAGGACTGTACCACGAAACTGTCAGGAGCCACATTATGGAACATAGTGACCCATTCGAGGACATCACCTGATGAATTTGCCGATGTGGCTTGAATTTTAACAATATCTTAGTTTTTCACAACCTGTAATCACAACCTGTCATCGAAATCTCCAAAGTGATTAATGTGTATGGTGCTTGTATTCGAACGTATGGTAATAACTATCTGGTGTGACTAATAAGAGACTAACTGCTCAGCAAATTGCCCCGCCTTGAATGACAGGGGTACAGTGTTCCGTGATTACAATGAATAGTTGGGCTACTAATTCGTTTTGCTGCTAGAACACACTTGACTGGCTAAATACATTTGCAACATGTAAAACAATAAAGAAAGATTTGCGTTAAGTTCAAGAAGAGAAGGCCCATTGCCATTTCGAGCACTACTTCATTTTAAAAACCATTGGAGGTAACGAAAGACCAGTGAAGTATGGAATAGAGTATAACATTTTCTGCGCATGCGTAGATTAAATGACTTTCTACACATGCGCATCGGTAACAAAAAGGGCGACACCGCAACAATGCGACATACATTTTGTCGCATTGTCGCGTTTCAGTTAATTTGTTAAATGCATACTATGGTCAATATTTTAATAAAGCGCGACACGCGACAGTGCGACATTTTGATGAAATGTCGCGTCGTCGCTTTGTCGCGTGTCGCGTTTTAGTGAATTCTTACATATCTTAGATAGGGCGACAATGCGACAACGCGACATATTTTGACCTTGAAAAGTGTCGCTATGTCGCGTGTCGCACGTTGGAGGAACAGAGTAAATGTTATTCGGAACGCGACATGCGACATCGCGACAATGCGACAAACAGGCGAAATGTCGCGTTGTCGCATCGTCGCGCTTTGGTTAATTTTCACCTCATTTTGCTTGTTTTTGAGAGGGCGACAACGCGACAATGAGACAACGCGACAATGTCCCTTCTCGGATTCCATAGTTTTCAGCTTGTTGTAGGGTAAACAACATTGATTCAGTGTTAACTTCATTAGTTGTACATCGTCTGCATAAGAGAAATGAGGAGTCTCAAAACTTGTCAGTTATGGTTTTGAGTCAGTTTACGTATAAGAGAAACAGCACAGGTCCCAACACTGATCATTGTGGTATTCCACACGAGAGCACTGTCTTCTCTGAAAACTGTCCTGAGACATATGTACAGACTGCCGCCTGATATAAAGATAAGACGCAAACCAAGAGAGCGTTGTTCCAATGATACCAACTTGATGCTGTAGAATATCAAGGAGTTTGGAATGGTCAACCGTCTCGAACTCTGCTCTGAGATCTAAAAACGTTGCCATGTCACCAGGACCCACTAGACATCCGAGATCATTGACAACTCACAGGAGTAAGATCCCAGTTGAATGTTGTGGAGGTTGTAATTGCACGTTTCTTCTTGTGACGAAGGATTGCAACAGGTCCATACTAACCCGGTGATAACCGAACCTAAAAATCTCGTTTAACGTTAGACCACAGAAACATCACTGAAATGGACAATCCTGCGATTGTTCTTGAGCTCTGTGTCCGACGTCCGCGTTTGCCATTACACTAACTCTAACAGCCGAGACATGAAAGGCGGATCTTATCAGAAACATGTGATGGACATACAGCCAAAAGTCTTTACCATCTTTTAACAACACTCTTATAACGCAAAATCAAGATGGTAACGGACATCAGCGTAGAATTTTTGTAATTTTTAAGTATCTCTAGTTTTTACTACAATCGTCAGCAGTTGAAGGAGTGATGTAACTCTATCTGGGTTCCATGTAGATAGCAAAGGTACAGTAAGTCCCCAGGGTACCCATGGTCTCCAATATAGCGAAACAATTTCTGTTGTTGGAGATCTATAGCCCATGTTTTGTTGTAATGTTGTCTCCAGTGATGTATTTTTATGAAAACGTTCTAGTTTTAAATTAAGGGCTGTGATAGTCCTTTGATGACAGGTTTTTACGTTCTACATTTGTTGATTTATAGTGATATACATTGAATTGTTCTTGTCGTGATACGGCTGCAGTATTGCCGATGTGATGCTAAATATTAACTCAATCACTCATCGGACATCATCCGTTGCTGCCTGAGGTCGTTTGGGAGTTCACAGGCAGCAGATTTTTAAATGTTTTCTGTAACAATTTACCGCGAGTAAACTGACAGCAAATGCAGGACATACACAAGGGCAGTTGTAGGTCCTTCTGTAAGATTGGACAGCAATAACGTGTTGTAGTGTTGTTATGTTGGTCGTCATGATGTCACAGTGTTGTTATGTCGATCATCACGATTCTGTAGTGTTGTTATGTTGGTGGTCATGATGTCATAGTATTGCTATGTCGGTCATCACGATGCTGTTGTGTTGTTATGTTGGTGGTCATGATGTCATAGTTTTGCAATGTCGGTCATCACGATGCTGTAGTGTTTCTATGTTGGCCGCCATGATGTCATAGTGTTGCTATGTCGGTCATCACGATGTTGTAGTTTTGTTATGTTAGTCGTCATGATGTCTAGTGTTGTTATGAGGGTAGTCATGGCGCCGTACTGTTGTTTACTCAGTCATCATGATGTCATAGTGTTATGTCGGTCGTAATGACGTCACAGTGTTATGTCATTCATCATGATGTCATAGTATTATGTGGGACGTCACGATGTGGTAGTTTTGTTACGTGGGTGGTCATGATGTCATAGTGTTGTTATGTTGGTGGTCATGGTGTTGTATTGTGGTTTACTCAGTCGTAATGATGTCACAGTGTCATTACAGTCATCATGATGTCATAGTATTATGTAGGACGTCATGATGTGGGAGTTTTGTTGTGTGGGTAGTCATGATGTCATAGCGTTATATCGGTCATCATGATGCCATAGTGTTGTTATTTGGTGGTTATTGTGTTGTACTGTGGTTTACTCTGTCGTCATGATGTCACACTGTTATGTCACAACGATAACAAACAGCAACTCGGCGGAAGGTTGAATACGACATCCAGCTGATTCATTTCACTGATTAACTAATGGGCGAGTTGGTATTTGACCTACATGCCGCAGATAAATTTATAAGGTGCGTTTATGTGAATTTCATTACAATGGACCTCCTCTTTTCTACTTCAGATTGAAGAGCATTGAAGACCTTAAATATTTTCTTATTTCACAGACTAAAGGACACGCTGAACCAATTAATGATGGCACTTTACAACACTGACTGATCAAAGACGGTTCACGGTGTATCCTCCCATTTAACGATACAAACCTTTCAGCTGAATGTAAGCTAGGTAATTATAGTTTGCCTCAGATAGATATTGGAGCATTTCATGCAGAATGATTTGCAAACAATAATCGTTTTCATTATTTATTGATGATGTCAATGAGATATCAAAACAATTATAGTATGCATAAACTTAATAAAGGAAATCACTGAACAAAGATGTTTTAATCACATTAATAAAGTCATAAATAGAACACGAGTATTTCAAGAATCACCATCACAGAAATATCATAGCAGCCTGATTTTGGTATCAGGAAATGATGTCTCAGTGGTCCTCAAATCAGTCTGTATTCTTGTTGGGGCCAAGGGACGGATCAAGTCAAACCGTCATGTATACCTTGTGACATGTCCATAAGGTACCAGAACGTGAACAAGTGGATATGATACATAACCAGCCCTGGCATGGATGATGCAGACTTGATTCTACATCCTCAGGCAGGTATTACATGTTTCATCCAAGAGAATCTCAGCAAACTGCGGGACTGTTCGAGGGTGGAGAAAGCAGACAGGTTGTCTTCGTCACAATCTGTGTCTCTGTCCATCTTTCTTTCAGTCCTACTTCAGAACGTGAATTGGGTAGTGAAGATAGGAGCTTATGGCAATGTCTGCACAGGGAAGTACTACTGCTTGAGAAGGATGGAAACGCAAGAATCTTGCCTTTATTTTTTCCTCCAATCGCCTGCCACAACAGGTATGCATCTGTGCTGTCTTGTCTCTTCATCGTTTTCTCACTATTCTCAGAAACTCGATTTTACCCGTGTCTAAGGCAGGATGGTTCTGCTCGGTCTGCCTTTTGAAGTAGTCTTCAGCAGTGGTACACATCTGTCAGCACGGATCTTTACAACATATCTTTTTATATCTTTTTTATTTCATTTCATTTTTATCATTATTTTATACGTACCTTCTAGTTGTGACAATGTGCTATATAATACTTGCAAGCCAAATCAAGAAATATACCGGCACTTACCTTCCTCGACTTTGAGATCCCTAATGCACCCACGTCAGCTGCTTCTCGTGACTATGAGTTATCTCTGTTCCTAGCGTTAGGTCATCTCCGTATCAAATTTCCGAGAAATCACGGTGTTGAACCGAGCTATCTCATGTTGAAATCCCTCGTTAATAGGTTGACTACAGGCCAACAATTATTCTTTGGGGACCAGATCTAAAATATCACGCTTCCCTTTTGTAACTCGTTTACCGATGGTGAGTCATAAGATATAGAGTGGTAGTTTGGACATTTGGGATGGGTTAATATAATTAACATGGGGTGTTGGTGTGTTCTTGGCTATGCGCATAACACATCCCGCAGGTTGGTGTGGTCTGCCTGGTATGTGCAGCCTATGCAGTCTTATAAAAGTAGTAGCTTCATAGCACTCCTTGTCTTTAGTCCATTGGTCCGCCAGAGGTGAGGGCATTTATTTCAGTTGTTTGAGTCCTGTTAATCCGGACCAAGTAGATAGGGTTTTTGTGTTAGCCACAGGAAATTAATATATTTATTTGTTTTTGGACAATGGCTCGGAACACAGAGCCATGTCTTGTAAGGAGTTAGATTATGTTAATAGGTATAGGTTAGGCTAAGTGGATGGGTATAAATTAGGTTAGGTTGTCAGGCTAGACTAGGTTTAGGTTTTTGTAAATAAATTACTGAGTTTCTTTATTCTATCTGCTATGTTTCTACAGGAACAAGGCCTGATTCATACTACTACTTTAACATCGCCACATAGATAGAATATACAACTCAAGGTCGTAAACCATACAATAGTCAACTTCTACTGTCACTGGGCAGAGACGCCTATTACAATAGTGTTGAACGTTTGAAGTGTTGCTTTTGAATGGACATTTATCCAGGATTCCTCATGGTGTCATAACAAGAGTATCGTAAAAAACTAAAAGTGACTGACGAATCCCATGCCACAATACATCAGGTCTTTGGTAGTGGTAAGAGGCAGGAGTCCTCTGTAAAATTGTCACAGAAAGATAACTGGTTACGAGTACACTGGGCCGATGTAATCATACTGTGTAAAGTGTAATGACAACAGAAGTTAACAGCTATGGATTAGTTCTATTGTTGCGAGTTTATGGCTGAACGTGCGTCTCATTGAAAACTCACTGTAAACTTCAAACTTTCTATATGATTGGGAATTTTCGCGAAATATATTCCGGAATACAAAATATGTGCCCTTAATATCTACTTCAATCTACCAAAGAGCCAATCAGTTTTTATATTAATTATAGTTTTAGGTGTTGTGAGTCGTTGTCGCCTCTTTTACATAGACGCTCTTATGCACTCGTGATATCGAAGTTACGATAAATTAAAGTCCCCAAGCTGGTTCGAGAGTACATGAACACAAACAACACTATAACATGTATACACATTTATTATATATATATATATATCTGCATAAAGTTAATAGCGTTATGTCTTGAAAAGAAAACTTGTCACAAGACTTACTTAAATATTTAAAAAACTGGCCCCAGTTCCTCGAAACAAACTGAAGTCTAAGTTTCGACTTAAGTTTTACATTTTACTCACATTTGAGTAAACACGGGAAAATGAACTTCCCAGAATGAACTGAAATCGACATTTAACTCAAACACAGTAGACACATTGAGTTTGGATGATAGATTGAATAAGTTTGAATGGACTTTTTTATTTCAAAAATACAATTAAGTTAAAATTCAGCTGTTTCATTTTGTCGAACTCATTTCGAAATTTCAGTAAAAACTGAAGTTTGTTTCGAGAAATCGGGCCATGATTGACGCGATTAGTACACCCAACTAAACAAGAACAAATTCATTCCATCTCCGTTTGCATAAGCAGACACAGAAATTGACGTGAATAAATTTGTCAAACTGTTTGCTGTGACAGCCAAGCAACATTCCAGCACCTTAAATAAATTTTCCAGCACCTTAAACAAATTGATCAGGGAGTGAGGATCATGACAGGTATCTGATTCATTAGGCCAAATACGTTTTAGAAAACAATGTTCAGCACACCACAAGGAACAAGCAGGAGACGACTAAAGGTCACTTTCTTAAAGGTACAATCAACCATAACACATGACACATCTGTAATATTGTGTTGTGAGTGAGTGCATTTAGTTTTACGCCGCACTCAGCAATATTACAGCTATATGGCGGCGGTCTGTAAATAATCGAGTCTGGACCAGACAATCCAGTGATCAACAACATGAGCATCGATCTGCGCAATTGGGAACCGATGACATGTGTCAACCAAGTCAGCGAGCCTGACCACCCGATCCCGTTAGTCGCCTCTTACGACAAGCTGAGTCACCTTTTATGGCAAGCATGGGTTGCTGAAGGCCCATTCTACCCCGGGACCTTCAATAATAATATTGTGTTATTGATATTCCATGCTTCTGTTTGTGTCTAGGCTCTTATCAACAGTTTAACGGGAGTTCAGTGGTGCATTGGTCTGGTCTTGAGTGTGTTGGCTGCTGATGGAAAGAAATGAGTGAGTTAAGTGAGTTAATGTTTAACGTCACATCGGCAATGTCTCAGCCATATCGTGACGAGAGCATTTAATTCTGAAATGGAATATATGTATAGTATAAAAACCCGTCAACGAAGGACAGTAAAACAACTAGAATATCACAATATCAGTTTAAAACTAGCATGGAAAGTTAAAAAAATATCACTATTCGGACAATACAATATAAAATCAGGCTATAGATTGCCAACAACTGAAGGTAGATCACCATACTAGGGACCATGGGGCCTTACAGTACCTTTGCTACCTGCATGGACCGTAGTCGGATTTACATCATCCCCTCAGCTGTTAACAATTTAGACACATCTAGCCAAAAATTAAAAATACACATATGCTACGATTAAAACCAGTGGAAGTCTAAACCTACAGGAAATGTTTTGGGACTTACGTACCCTCTCAGGAGGACAAAAATTTCAACCCCCTTTGAGGGTACAGCCATCAACAATTCAAGTTACTAATCCAAACTTCCAATAATTAAAATACATCTATTTACACAACAAGTTTTCAAAATTCAACTAAAAAATCAATGTCTTTTAAAAAACCAATAATTAAATGAGATCTAACGCTGGTAAAAAGATCCTTAATTGTTTTAACTGTATAATACTTATCCCTTGTGATGGAGAATTCAACACAGTCAAGCAGGATATGCCGGACCGTGACTCTCTCATCACAAGGGATACAAAACGGAGGATCCTCACCTTTCAATAGGTACGCATGTGTATATCGTGTATGGCCAATAGACATCGTCTTAAAATAACCTCTTCAAATCTGGACTGACAGCCCAAGTAGGTGTAACCAATATACGGTTTTATTTCATGTAATTTATTTATACCTACTTGGGTGTCCCACTTCTTTTGCATCAGATCACGGATGTAGATTCTAATGCTTGCTTTGTAATCAGAGTATGGAATAAGAAGTGGTGTCACAGATTTGTTGAGTGCTGCCTTGGCAGCAAAATCGGCCATTGTGTTACCAGAAATGCCTACGTGGCTGGGTAACCAACAAAAGACGATGTCGTATTGGCCAGTAGCAAGATTATTATACAATTCAATAATATCAATTAAAAGTGGATGTTTACATGATAAATTTTTAATCGCCTGAAGACAAGAAAGAGAGTCTGAATAGATTATATATTGTTTACGTTTAGGGTGTCTTTGAAAATATTTAAGTGCTGTTAATATGGCGTTAGCTTCAGCTGTAAAAATAGAACTATTATCTGGTAATCTAGAAGATATTGTTCTGGATCCAATGACAGTGGCACAAGCCACTGCGCCACCGTCCTTGGACCCATCTGTAAATAAGGATTTATAATTGCTATATTTATGTTTTAATTGATTATATTCTTGCTTATACTGTAAATCATTAGTCTCTGATTTTTTAAATGATGTCAATGTTAGGTCTACTTGAGGCTTGACCAACTGCCAAGGAGGAGAAGAAAGAAGACGGGAGGGAGCTATGTTTTCCAACTGAATGCCAGCAGCAGAAAGAAAGGGTTTAATACTATGTCCGAGAGGCGGGACAAGAGAAGACTTTTTGTTGTATATATCCTCATAAAGGGGATTGAAAACACAGTTATATGCAGGGTTAGAATGATTAGAGTATAATTTAGTAATGTACTGTAAAGCTAACTTTATACGGCGCTGCTCAAGAGAAGGTTCATCAGCCTCAACATAGAGACTGTCAATGGGTGAAGTTCTAAAGGACCCAAGACAAAGTCTCAGACCCTGATGATGGACAGGATCAAGAAGTTTAAGATTGCTTTTGCAGGCTCCACCATATACGATGGATCCATAATCAAGTTTACAACGGACAAGTGATCGATATAGATGGAGGAGGGTAGCTTGATCACCTTCCCATTTAGAATTTGATACCACTTTCAACAGATCAAGTGCTTTCAGGCATTTAGTTTTCAGAGATTTAATATGAGGCAGAAACGTAAGGTGTGAGTCAAAAATTAATCCCAAGAACTTGGCTTCCTTGACTCCTTGATGGGAGTGCCATCTAGAGATAGTTCAGGGTCTTTATGTGGTTTGTACTTACGACAAAAATGTATGCAATTAGTTTTCGATTTAGAAAATTTAAAGCCGTTTTCAAGACACCATTTATTTATTTTGTTTAAACACAACTGCAACTGCCGCTCTATGGTATGCATATTTTTACCACGACAAGAAATATTAAAATCATCCACAAATAAGGATCCATCAATGGAATCGTTTAAAACTTTAGATAAACTGTTTATCTTTATACTAAAAAGTGTGACTGACAAAATACTGCCTTGTGGAACACCCTGATCCTGATTGTAATGATCAGACAGGGTAGAACCCACACGGACTTGAAATTGCCTGTTATTTAAAAATTTGCCTATGAAATGAGGCAAACGACCACGCAAACCGAAATCATGTAGATCTCTCAGAATGCCATACTTCCAGGTTGTGTCATATGCCTTCTCAAGATCAAAAAACATAGACACAGCATGTTGCTTAATAATCAGCGCGTTTTTCACAAAAGATTCTAAACGCAATAAGTGATCGACAGTACTTCTGTTTCTACGGAAACCACATTGTATATCTGTGATAAGGTTATTTGTTTCCAAGTACCAAACAAGTCGATTATTTATCATGCGTTCCATGGTCTTGCAAACACAGCTAGTTAATGAAATCGGACGATAACTGGATGGATCCGTATGATCACGTCCAGGTTTAAGTATTGGTACCAATATAGCATCACGCCATGAAGAAGGAAATTTCCCGGTTGTCCAAATATCATCAAATATTGATAAGAGCGTCTCTAAACAGGATTCTGGTTCATGAATAGAAAATGTTTCATTATAATCTTCCCCATTATCAGAATTGAAATTAATAGTTTTCTTTTCTTCTTGTTTTTGATACTGCTGGAATTGATGGAACATAATTAGAAGAGGAAGAGTGTTTAGCGAGGGTTTCACCCAGTTTATTCGCAATATCTGATTTATCTGTAAGTAACTGATCTCCATGTTTAAGATGATGGACTGTAGATTTAGTACCCTTACCTTTAATTTTCTGGACTATGTTCCATACCTTGGACATGGGTGTCCGAGAATGTATTTTGGATACATAATTTTGCCAAGATTGGCGTTTGTTCTGTCTAAAAGTACGCCGTGCTTTAGCATTTAAAATTTTAAATTTATTTAAATTATGCACCATAGGATGGCGACGGAAATAATGTTCTGCTTTTTTCCTTGCCTTCCTAGCTTGTTTGCATTCATCGCTGAACCATGGTTTTCGAATATGTGGAACTGCAGAGGACTTTGGTATACACTCATCAGCTATGGAATTCAGTTCCTCAGAAAAACATTTAATAGCATCAGGAACGTCAATAAAACGTTCGGGTTTAAGTTTTTCAGCACACAGTGTTTCATATAATGCCCAGTTAGCCTTTTTAAAATTCCGTCTTGATGATGGAGGAACATCGGATGGAGTTACAGCTTTTAATATAGTAGGAAAATGGTCACTTCCACAGAGGTCATCGTGGACTGACCATTCGAATTCATTCAGTAGTTCTGAATTTGTAAGTGACAAGTCGAGAGCAGAATAGGTCCCTGTACCAGGATGTAAATATGTGTTGGAACCATCATTATAAATACACAAATCATTGTCAGAACAAAAGTCCTCCAACAGTTTACCTTTAGTGTTTATAGTTACACTACCCCAGAGTGGGTTGTGCCCATTTAAGTCTCCCATTATAATACAGGGCTTCGGGAGCTGATCATATAGAGCTTGAAGATCAGTTTTGGCAAACATTGAAGACGGTGAAATATGAAGAGAGCATACCGTAAACGCTACATGTAAAGTAATTCTCACTGCAACAGCCTGCATGTTCGTATTAAGTGAAACAGGGCTTTGAACAACGTTTTGTCTGACTAGAATGGATGATCCGCCAGTGGCCCGATCACCCGGAGGTGAAAAACAATGATATGCATTAAAATGACGAAGGTCAAATGTATCTGTTTGTTTTAAATATGTCTCCTGGAGACATATCGCTGAAGGTGTAAAATCTTGGACTAATAGCTGTAATTCATGTAAATTAGTCCTCAATCCTCTGCAGTTCCACTGTACAATATTATTGGAATATTGGATTGGGATTTACTGGGGATCTACCCCGCACTCTTTTGGAGGGCGACAAGATATGTGCCCTAGAATGGACGTCCATGTCTTCAAGAGACCCGTATTTATTGAACAATTGAATTTTGTTCTGTGACCCTTTAGGAGCTCTGCCACTTTGTTGTTTTGAAGCATCAGGCTTTGGCTTCGGTTTACTTTTTACCGTTTGCTGACTATCAGCTGTCGACTGAGATTTTGAGTTTGACTGAGATGATGATTTGTTATCAGAAGAAGACTCTGAGGTACTAGGAAGTGATTCCTCAGTCTGTGATGACATAGTAGGAGATAAAAGCTGTGGAGAGTCGCAATTTACCCAAGTCAAGGTAGTTTGGCAGCCTGTAGATGATTTTGTTATTTTAGATCTGGACTCAGATGGTGGTTTTGCGACTGTAGCATAACTTTCTGTAAGGTCAGATCTCTTTACCATTTTTTTTTGCTTCAGAAAAAGAGATGTTTTGGGTATGTTTTATTCTGTTTATTTCCATTTGCTCTTTCCATATTGGGCACTGTTTTGACGAAGATGAATGGTCGCCTGAGCAGTTGGTGCATTTTCTAAAGTCACTGTCACAATCTTCTGTTGTGTGTGTCTTCTCACCACAGTGAGCACACACAACAGACAATGTGCAGGTAGATACACCGTGTCCATATTTCTGGCATTTAAAACACCTGAGCGGGTTGGGGATGTATGTATCAACCTGAATATTACAGTAACCTGCCTTCACTGATTTGGGTGCATTTGGAGAGGAAAAAGTAAACAGATACGTATTCGTTTTGATGGTTTCGTTGTTTCTCCGGGTTGAAAAGCGCTTGACGTAGAGTACACCTTGATCCTTCATTTCTGATCCTATATCAAGTTCCGACATATCGTCAAACAATCGGTCTCGATCCCTAACGACACCTTTGCTTGTGTTCAGTGTTTTGTGAGCAGACACTGTGACGGGAATGCCCACGAAAGATTTGATGTTCATCAGGTTGGTGGATTGTTGTTTTTTACTACATTCAACTAACAGTGCACCCGAACGTAATCGTCTAATGTTTTTCACATCTCCAGCAATACCTTGAATACCTTTGGAGACAGCAAAGGGGTTAAGCGTTAAAGGTGTCTTGTCAGGAGTCTCAATCACAACGAAACGTGGCCAATACTCAATCAATGCAGACGGTCTATGGTCAGTATCATAAGGGTCAGTTTCAAGTAAACGTTTTGTTTTCTTGGGTGGAATTTCATAAGCCATGGTGAGTTTAATTTGGTTCATCATCCGAGCTCCCCACCCACCACGGAGTGTCACAAGGACAATGCTAAAGCAAGCGGACCTCCAGCCTGCAGCACCAAGGATACCCGGATGATATACTCTAGTAGAAGAATTAAGAAATTAATCTACCAGATTGGCCCTTGAGCCATCGCCTTCTGGCACAAGACTCTAGGCAAAGTTAATATGATCATAATATACAATACTTAAATTTACAGATTAACAATAGTGCCAAGACCAAACTTCAAAATAATTCCAAATCAGATTTCTGCAATGACACATATGTAGTCTATGCACAGGGCTTGGCATGACCAGCCGATTGGTTGAATCGGGCCCATTCAACCACCCGTCTAGGTGAAGTAAGGGCCGAAGTGGTGTGTTGGGCAAATGGAACACAGTTAAAAGCCCAACTGCCCTCAACCACCAGGATCCCGTCCTCCACCGACACGGGACGCAACCCACGGCAAACGGGTTGGTCAATTTAGTCGCCTCTTACGACAAGCAATGGGGTGCTGTGGACACATTCTGTCCCGGGTCCACACGGGAGAAGAGCACTTAGCGTTACCCAGCACCCACCACGAGGAGGTGGCTCTTCATGGGTGCCTGGAAAGAAATAGCTTACAATAACTGTTGCGCCAAACGTCAGTTCCATAACATAATACAGATAGGATCATACAATGATTTTTTTAGAAATCTTCACAACTGACACGACCCACTTTTCTGAAAGGTATTTAAAGAAATGAGTTCGAAAACGTGGCCGGGCCTTACTCCTTGTACGTTTTGGTGTAATACAGGACCTAAATATTTATAAAAAGATCATTTGTTTACCATCATAATAATTTTCCATAACCTTCCACCATTTCTAAGTGACAATCCATATCATCATGTCCAGGTTATGGCAGTGGTACTACTATAGCATCACGCCATGAAGAAGGAAATTTCCCAGACGTCCAAATATCAGTGAAAATATATAAGAGCGTCTCTAAACAAGACTCTCGTAAGTGTTTCAGGAGTTGATAATGGATCTTATCAGCTCCTGTAGCAGTGTCATGAGCTTGATGGAGTTCATGAAGGGGAAAAGTTTCTTTATAATCCCCACTGTTGAATTGAAATGAATACTTTCTTTTCTTCCTGTTTTTAATTTTGTTGGAAACTAGGCACATAAATTAGAAGAGGAAGAGTGTTTAGCGAGTGTTTCGCCCAGTTTATTTGCAATATATGATTTATCGGTAAGTAATTGATCTCAATGTTTAAGATGATGGAACCTGGATTTAGTACCGTTTAATTTTCTGGACCATGTGTCCGAGAATTTATTTTGGATACATATTTTTTCCAAGATTGGTGTTTATTCTGTTAAAAGTACGCCGCGCTTTAACATTTAAAATTGATTTATTTAAATTATGCACAATATGACGGCAACGGAAATATTGTTCTGTATCTTTCCTTTCCTTTCTAGCTTGCTTCCATTCATTGTGCAACAATGTGGAACTGCACAGGACTTTGTGCTCAGGTTTAAATTTTGCAGCACACGGTGTTTCATATAAAGCCCAGTTAGCTTTTCTAAAATTCCACCTTGATGATGGAGGTAAATCTAATGGAGCGACATGTTTTAGTATAGTAGGAAAATGGTCACTTGAATAGAGATCATCGTGGACTGACCATTCGAACTGATTTAGCAATTCTGAATTAGTGAGTGAGAAGTCGAGAACATAATAGGTTCCTTTACCAGGGAGTAAACCATCATTCCAAATATAATTATAAATCATTATCTGAATAAAACTCCTCCAGTAGTTTAACTTTATCGTTTGTATTTGCACCGCCCACAGTGGATTTGTGGCCATTTAAATCTCCCATGATAATGCACGGTTTGAGGATTTGGGCATACAGAGCTTGAAGATCAGTTTTGTGAAATGACGAAGACGAGCATAGCGAAAACGTCACATGTAAAGTAACTCTCACTGCAACAACCTGCAAATTAGTAGTAAGTGAAACAGGGCTATGGATAACTTTCTGTTTAACAAGGATGGAAGATCCTTCAGTGGCCCTATCACCCGGAGGGAAAAAAACAATGATATGCATTAAAATGACGAAGGTCAAATGTGTCTGTCTGTTTCTCCTGGAGACTATTCGCTGAAGGTGTAAAATCCTGGACTAATAGTTGTAAATCGTTTAAATTAATCCTCTGCAGTTCCACTGTACAATATTATACTGGAATAAACTATCTTTTGGGGAATTTACTGGGGATCTACCTCGCACTTTTTTGGAGGGCTACAAGCTATGTGCCCTTGAGGGAATATTTTCGGGAACTTCCATATCCTGTTGTGAACCATAATTATTATACAGTTTAATTTGATTATCTGATCCCTTTGGTAATCTGTCACTGTGGTGTTTTGTAGAAGACTCTTGTCTTTATTTAGTTTTACTTTACTCCCGTGCTACAGGTTATTACCCATTGAGTCCGACTGGAGTTGAGATGTGCTTGGAATTATTTCAGCTGTTTGAGTGGATTATTCCGGTGAAAATTTTTCAGGAGTGTCAGTTTTCACCCATGTCAAATCAGTCTCGCACGTTATTGGCGCATTTAAGACTTTTGACAGTTTGGGGTGTGTATCAGAAAGTGGCCTGGCAATTGACGCATAGGTTTCCGTCAGTGCTGGACCTTATACAAGCTTTTTTGCTTCTGCAAAACTGATATTGTTACTGAATTGAATTTTGTTTATCCCCATTTGGTGTAATCTCCATACTGGACAGACAATCCTTAGAGGAAGATGAATAAACTCCAGAGCCGTCTACGCACTTTTTGTAGTTGCTGTCACAATCTTCCGTCACAGTCAGCGAGCCTGGCCACCCGTCCCCGTTAGTCGTATCATGAGACAAGCAGAGTCGTAGTTTGTGGTAGGTATGAGTTGCAGAAGACATATTCTACCCTGGATATTCACGGGACATGACATCATATGTGCCTGTTGCTGATGGCGTACTCTTTCAATTTACCTCTTAACTTTAGAATGTCCATGGATTCTGAAACAGATATTCCTAATTTCTGAAGTCGATGTTATACGGTATCAATGCAATCCCATTTGGAGAGATGGAGAAGAAGCGGAGCCACCGCTTGATGTCAAATTAGTTATAACTAGAATACTACTTGTCAGCGAAATGTGACACGGTTCCTACCAGCAAGCCTTTCCCATTAAATAAACGACCTGTCCCTAAGAACATATTCTATTATGTGATCTCAGTTTCCCTTGTGCCAAATGGTTGACTGTAGCGTAGGATCTCTGGGATCTTTTTAAGCCTATATCTCCCCCGACGAGGGGGAGGATATGGAGTAGAAATTATATGCCACAAAACATACACTGGAATTATGTAGTTGAAACAATTAGGATCCTAGTTTACGCGATCAAAACATAAATATCCATAGGTTTTTTTGGTTTTGGTTTGTTTTGTTGTTGTTGTTTTTTCTTTTCGTTTTTTTTTTTTTTTTTTTTTTTTGGGGGGGGGGGGGGGGGGTGTTGTTTTTAATACAAACTGGAGTGCACGTTTCTGATGACTTTAACTTTGACACAAAAATGTAACCTATGATTGTTATGATTGCAGAAAAGTGTGTGCTAGTCTCTTGTGGTTATGGGTGAGTGAGTGAGTGAGTTAATATTTAATGTCACATCGGCGATATTTCAGCCATATCGTGACGGGAACAGACCACTGAAAACGAATATGTGTGTGTTATAAAACCTGTCGACAAAGGACAGTAAAACAACTACAGTATCACAATTTGAATTAAAACTAGCTTGGAAAGTTAAAACTAATATCAATATTCAGACAATACAATATAAAAACAGACTATAGATCGCCAGCAACAGAAGGTAGGTCACCATACTAGGGACCATGGGGACTTACAGTACCTTTGCTACCTGCATGGACCCTAGTTGGATTTACACCATCCCTTCAGCCGCTGGCGAGTGTACAATATGCTAGCCACAATTAAAACAACAGGAATACTACGATTAAAAGCCTGGTAGAATTAAATTTACTATGAATGTTTTTGGACTTACGTACCCTCTCAGGAGGACAATATTTTTACAATACTTCAACCCCCTTTGAGGGTACAGCCACCAGCAATTCTAGTTACGAATCCAAACTACCAATTATTAAAATATATCTTTTTACAGAAACATATTGCTCACAATTCAATCAAGAAATCAATTTCTTTTAAAAAACCAATAATTAAATGAAAACTAACGCTGGTAAAAAGATCCTTCATCGTTTTAACTGTAAAATACATATCCCTTGTGATGGAGAATTCGACACAGTCAAGCAGAATATGCTTGACCGTGACTCTCTCATCACAAGGGATACAAAATGGAGGATCCTCACCTTTTAACAGGTATGCATGAGTATATCTAGTGTGGCCAATACGACATCGTCGTAGTATGACCTCTTCAAATCTGGACTGACAACCCAAGTGGGTATAACCAATGTAAGGTTTTATCTCATGTAATTTATTTATACCAACTTGGGTGTCCCACTTCTTCTGCATCAGATCATGGATATAAGATCTAATGGTAGCTTTATAATCAGTGTAGGGAAGAAGAAGTGGTGTCACAGATTTGTTGAGTGCTGCCTTGGCAGCAAGATCGGCCATTGCGTTACCAGAAATGCCTACATGGCTGGGTAACCAACAGAAGACGATGTCGTATTGGCCTGTAGCAAGATTATTATACAGTTCAATAATTTCAATTAAAAGTGGATGTTTACAAGAAAGATTTTTAATAGCCTGAAGGCAAGAAAGAGAGTCTGAATAGATTATATACTGTTTACGTTTCGGGTGTCTTTGAATATATTTAAGAGCTCTTAATATGGCGTTAGCTTCTGCTGTAAAAATAGAACTATTATCTGGTAATCTAGAAGATATTGTTCTGGATCCAATGACAGTGGCACAAGCCACTGCGCCACCGTCCTTGGATCCATCTGTAAATAAGGGTTTGTAATTGCTATATTGATGTTTCAGTTGATTATATTCTTGTTTATACTGTAATTCATTCGTTTCTGATTTTTTAAAAGTCGTTAATGTTAGGTCAACTTGTGGCCTAACCAACTGCCAAGGGGGAGAAGAAAGAAGACGGGAAGGAGCTATGTTTTCCAGCTCAATGCCGGCCGAAGAAAGAAAGGGTTTAATTCTGTGCCCGAGAGGTGGAACAAGAGAAGACTTTTTGTTGTACAAGTCCTCGTAGAGAGGATTGAAAACACAGTTATATGCAGGGTTAGATTCGTTAGAGTATAGCTTCGTGATATATTGTAAAGATAATTTTATACGACGTTGTGTAAGAGATGGTTCATCGGCTTCAACATATAGACTGTCAACAGGAGAGGTTCTAAAGGACCCAAGACAAAGTCTTAGACCTTGATGATGAACAGAATCTAATACTTTTAAGTTGCTGTTGCAGGCTCCACCATATACGATGGAGCCATAATCAAGTTTAGAACGGACAAGTGATCGATATAGATGGAGAAGGGTAGCTTGATCACCTCCCCATTTAGAATTTGATACCACTTTCAACAAATCAAGTGCTTTCAGGCATTTAGTTTTCAGAGATTTAATATGAGGCAGAAACGTAAGGTGTGAGTCAAAAATTAATCCCAAGAACTTGGCTTCCTTGACAACTTTAATGGGAGTGCCATCTAGAGATAGTTCAGGGTCTTTATGTGGTTTGTACTTACGACAAAAATGTATGCAATTAGTTTTCGATTTAGAAAATTTAAAGCCGTTTTCAAGACACCATTTATATATTTTGTTTAAACATAACTGCAACTGCCGCTCTATGGTATGCATATTTTTACCACGACAAGAAATATTAAAATCATCCACAAATAAGGATCCATCAATGGAATCGTTTAAAACTTTAGATAAACTGTTGATCTTTATACTAAAAAGTGTGACTGACAAAATACTGCCTTGTGGAACACCCTGATCCTGATTGTAATGATCAGACAGGGTAGAACCTACGTGGACTTGAAATTGTCGGGTATTTAAAAATTTGCCTATGAAATGAGGCAAACGACCACGCAAACCAAAATCATGTAGATCTCTCAGAATGCCATACCTCCAGGTTGTGTCATATGCCTTCTCAAGATCAAAAAAGATAGACACAGCATGTTGCTTATTAATCAGCGCGTTTTTCACAAATGATTCTAAACGCACTAAGTGATCGACGGTACTTCTGTTTTTACGGAAACCACATTGTATATCTGTGATAAGGTTATTTGTTTCCAAGTACCAAACAAGTCGATTATTTATCATGCGTTCCATGGTCTTGCAAACACAGCTGGTTAATGAAATCGGACGATAACTGGATGGATCCGTATGATCACGTCCAGGTTTAGGTATTGGTACCACTATAGCATCACGCCACGAAGAAGGAAATTTCCCGGATGTCCAAATATCATCAAATATTGATAAGAGCGTCTCTAAACAGAATTCTGGTAAATGCTTCAGGAGTTGATAATGTATGTTATCAGCTCCTGTAGCAGTGTCATGAGCTTGATCAAGAGCAGTATGGAGTTCATGAATAGAAAATGTTTCATTATAATCTTCCCCATTATCTGAATTGAAATTAATAGTTTTCTTTTCTTCTTGTTTTTGATACTGCTGGAATTTAGGTAAATAATTAGAAGAGGAAGAGTGTTTAGCGAGGGTTTCACCCAGTTTATTCGCAATATCTGATTTATCTGTAAGTAACTGATCTCCATGTTTAAGATGATGGACTGTAGATTTAGTACCCTTACCTTTAATTTTCTGGACCATGTTCCATACCTTGGACATGGGTGTCCGTGAATTTATTTTGGATACATAATTTTGCCAAGATTGGCGTTTATTCTGTTTAAATGTACGCCGTGCTTTAGCATTTAAAATTTTAAATTTATTTAAATTATGCACCATAGGATGGCGACGGAAATAATGTTCTGCTTTTTTCCTTGCCTTCCTAGCTTGTTTGCATTCATCGCTGAACCATGGTTTTCGAATATGTGGAACTGCAGAGGACTTTGGTATACACTCATCAGCTATGGAATTCAGTTCCTCAGAAAAACATTTAATAGCATCAGGAACGTCAATAAAACGTTCGGGTTTAAGTTTTTCAGCACACAGTGTTTCATATAAAGCCCAGTTAGCCTTTTTAAAATTCCGTCTTGATGATGGAGGAACATCAGATGGAGTTACAGCTTTTAATATAGTAGGAAAATGGTCACTTCCACAGAGGTCATCGTGGACTGACCATTCGAATTCATTTAATAGTTCTGAATTTGTAAGTGACAAGTCGAGAGCAGAATAAGTCCCTGTACCAGGATGTAAATATGTGTTGGAACCATCATTATAAATACACAAATCATTGTCAGAACAAAAGTCCTCCAACAGTTTACCTTTAGTGTTTATAGTTACACTACCCCAGAGTGGGTTGTGCCCATTTAAGTCTCCCATTATAATACAGGGCTTCGGGAGCTGATCATATAGAGCTTGAAGATCAGTTTTGGCAAATGTCGAAGATGGCGAAATATAGAGGGAGCATAGCGTAAATGCTACATGTAAAGTAATTCTCACAGCAACAGTCTGCATATTAGTATTAAGTGAAACGGGGCTTTGAATAACGTTTTGTCTGACTAGAATGGATGCTCCGCCAGTGGCTCTATCACCCGGAGGTGAAAAACAATGATATGTATTAAAGTGACGAAGGTCAAGTGTATCTGTTTGTATTAAATATGTCTCTTGGAGACATAACGCTGAAGGTGTAAAATCTTGGACTAATAGCTGTAATTCGTGTAAATTAGTCCTCAATCCTCTGCAGTTCCACTGTACAATATTATTGGAATAAACTATCTTTTGGGGGGATTTATTGGGGATCTACCCCGCACTCTTTTAGAGGGCGACAAGCTATGTGCCCTAGAATGGACGTTTTCAGAAACGTCCATGTCTTCAAGAGATCCGTATTTATTGAACAATTGAATTTTGTTCTGTGACCCTTTAGGAGTTCTACCACTTTGATGTTTTGAAGCATCAGGCTTTGGCTTCGGTTTACTTTTCACCGTTTGCTGACTATCAGATGTCGATTGAGACTTTGAGTGTGACTGAGATGATGATTTGTGATCAGAAGACCTTGTGGTACTAGGAAGTGATTCCTCAGTCTGTGATGATATAGCAGGGTACAAATGCTGTGGAGAATCGCAATTTACCCAAGTCAAGGTAGTTTGGCAGCCTGTGGTTGATGTTGTTTTAGAGCTAGAAACCGATGATGTTTTTGCTACTGTTGCATAACTTTCTGTAAGATCAGATGTCTTTACCAGTTTTTTGGCCTCCGCAAAAGAGATATTTTGTGTAAATTTTATTTTATTGATCTCCATTTGCTCTTTCCAAATAGGACACTGTTTAGAAAAGGACGAATGGTCGCCTGAGCAATTGGTGCATTGTTTATAATCGCTGTCACAATCTTCTGTTGTGTGTGTCTTCTCACCACAGTGAGCACACACAACAGACAATGTGCAGGTAGATACACCGTGTCCATATTTCTGGCATTTAAAACACCTGAGCGGGTTGGGGATGTAGGTATCAACTTGTATGTTGCAGTAGCCTGCCTTCACTGATTTTGGAGCATTTGGACATGAGAAAGTAAACAGATACGTATTTGTTTTGACGGTTTCATTGTTTCTGCGAGTTGAAAAGCGCTTGACATATAGTACACCTTGATCCTTCATTTCAGATCCTATATCAAGTTCTGACATGTCATCAAACAATCGATCTCTATCTCTCACGATACCTTTACTTGTATTCAAGGTTTTGTGTGCAGAAACCGAGACGGGAATGCCCACGAAAGATTTAATATTCATCAGATTTGTTGCTTGCTGCTTTTTCCCACACTCGACTAGCAGGGCACCCGAACGTAAGCGTCTGATGTTCTTCACATCCCCAGCAATGCCTTGAATACCTTTGGATACAGCAAAGGGGTTCAACTTCAAAGGTGTCTTATCAGGAGTCTCAATCACAATGAAACGTGGCCAATACTCAATCGATGTAGACTGGTCTATGGTCAATATCAACAGGGTCAATATCAAGTGGACGTTTTGTTTTTTTGGTTGGAGTTTCATAAGCCATGGTTAGTGTAACACGGTTCATCATCCGAGCTCCCCACCCACCACGGAGTATCACAAGGACAATGCTAAAGTAAGCGGGCCTCCAGCTTACAGCACCAAGGATACCCGGATGATATACTCCAGCAGAAGAATTAGAAATAATTAGTCTACCAGATTGGCCCATGAGCCACCGCCTTCTGGGCATAAGACTCTAGGCAAAAATTTAGAACTTCAAAAATGCATTTTAAAATTCGAAAAGCTCAATGAACAAATAGGCCAAGACCGAAAGTAAAAAACCAAATAAAATTTGTGCAATGATATATATACTCCATGCACAGGGCTTGGCATGACCAGCCGATTAGTCGAACCGGGCCCATTCGACCACCCGTCTAGGTGAAGTAAGGGCCAAAGTGGTGTATTGGGCAATGGAACGCAGTTAAAAGCCCCA
Source organism: Haliotis asinina (assembly GCF_037392515.1). Taxonomy (NCBI): domain Eukaryota; kingdom Metazoa; phylum Mollusca; class Gastropoda; order Lepetellida; family Haliotidae; genus Haliotis; species Haliotis asinina. The sequence goes on along the minus strand of NC_090281.1, from coordinate 30,328,202 downwards.
GTGCCCTCAACCACCAGGATCCCGTCCTCCACCGACACGGGACGCAACCCACGGCAAACGGGTTGGTGGACCAAATATCCCCCCGGGTCCACTACGGGGGTGTCGGCGAGCTCTTGGCGTTACCCAGCACCCACCACGAGGAGGTGACTCGCCACGGGTGCCTCTTGTGGTTATGATCCGCAAGGCATACAGTGGCCTTTCTTTCGGGCGGGGAGGGTAAAAATTCGACTTCCACGTAGGAATGCCCCCAGTGTTGATTAAATTACATTGAGATTGGAAGTCAAACGCCCTCGTACGCTACATGTGCATCAGAAGTGAAACTCACAGAACCATAGTTTTGTCAGCATCAGAAATATTCAAATAAGTCAGGTTTGGAGGACTCATGATTCGTGTTTTAATGTGATTTATCATGTTTAAATGTCTAAATTAGAATTGGCCATATCCACTTGCCATTCAACCAGTGTTAAGTACTGAATAAGTAAGATTATTTGGATTTAACCCGGTGACCAACGGCGTCCCCAGAGCTGCCGAACAGCGCTCGGTAGATGAATGTGATGCACATGTTTTTCACTCGGTGTACTGACTTGCAAGTTATGCGTGCGGACGCACTCACCCACCATCCCAGAGTTTCAATAGATCTCTTGTCTTAAATAACATATTTTCCTTGACTTTTCATTGTGTAATGATGGAGGATTAATGATATCGTAATTAAATGTGTCACATATTGACCTTACCCCAACCAGGTTTACAATATGGATTCATTCTATTGTTGCACAGTTCTTTTGTTGCAGGTACATGACTGATTGGTCTCCGCGCTGAAACGCTCAGTATCATATACCGTTCACTTTCAATCTTTCCATAATTTTGGGAAATAATTCTGGAATGCAGTGACTAAATATATTGCTTCTAACATTCACACAACTGGTCTTTTACTTATAGGTGTTGTCAGTCGTTGTCTTTCCCGTGCGGCCTCAAAATTCTCTCACTTTGTCTTTCCTACGTGTGAATAGATGATATTGAAATTACTATACATTTGTTTCCTCTCATCGTTTGGAAATACATGAACACAACACATACAATATGAATACACATTTATTACATCTATGTAAGGTACATCAAGTCAATAGCCTGATGTGTTGAATGAAAGGAAAACTTGCTTAAAACACGATTAACTGCAGTATTATAAACACTGTATTTTGTTATTTGCACATGTTTATATAGTCTCAGAGTGGCATAGGTGATCCATGAACTAACTACAGGTGTAGCTGACTGGAAAATTCGCACAAGAGTATAAGTATTTTTACGGACATATATTTGCTGTAGAATACCTCTCAAAGTTTGATGTAACAGTCACAAGGAGGGACCAATGTCTTTTGATGGAATAAAAGATCATGGTCACATCAAAGTCGTAATGCTGAATCAAACAACCAACACAAGCCGCTAGAGTTATGGATTTGGCAAAATGTTTGCCGTGGCGCTCGTATAACATTCAAGCACCTTAAGCCTTGTTTACAGGCACTGATTTGTCCTTGATGGTATTAACTCCCGATGTAAATTTACCATCAGGGTGGCAAAGAGCAAAGAATAGGAAATAGCTGGGAAATATTATGGTAAAGTAATAACAATCATTGATGATGAATCTCACTTATACTGAAACATGGAGGTAACGTTAAGACGGCAGTTCCGATCCCGACTGCGACATTGATACAGATTCTATCATCAGTTTGACACCGTCTTTTCTCGGTGAGAGATCCATGTGGGAAGGACCAAAAGTAGAAACTGGTGGAATGTAACCGTGAAAACATTTGAAGATGCACAATAGAGAGAGAACGTTTGAATACCAAGAGTTCTCTGCCATGGATTTCTCAGAGGCTTCGACCCGGCATAGATGAGCAATCCTCTGTTCGTCAGGCTTTCACCACAGCGCTCCGAATATCTATTACTACCGCTATTACGTGGCCACTTCTGTGGAGTATCATACCGTTCGGAATCTCTTCGAAATTCATGTATATATATAGTGTGTCTGACCGGTCAAGAGGTTTGAGATTGAATGTGCCATGACGTCTCTGGCTTCAAGAACAAAGTTTTCCCAACTGCGCCGGTGCAATAGATGCCACTCACACCCTAATCATTGGTACAAGCTATTTTCAGGCAGACCACGTCAATCGCAAAGGCTGGTCATAGTGCAGGTTGTACTTGATCATCGCTACAGGTTTACTGGTGTCTGTATTGGACGGCTAGGGCGCTTCCATGATGCCAGGGTGTTCGCGAACTCAAAACTGAACGCTATAGCTGATCAAGGGCGTCTCTTTCCGACATCAGCAGAATGTATTCAAACTGTAGTTGATGGAAACCACAATTTTGTCATACCCGTGGTTTTGATTATAGACCCAGCCTATTCTATGTTCCTGGTTGTTAAAACCTTACAGTAACAGGGGAGGACTCGCCCCTGCACAGACATACTTCAACTATAGGCTTATAAGTGCTCGTATGACGATCAAAAAATACCTTTGAATGTATCAAAGGTCGTTGGAGAAAATTTCTGAAACGAATAGATCTGAATGTAAACACTAGCTGCAGCCGCAGAGGCACTGCACAATATCTGCGAAAATGCAAATGACACATTTCAATCGTACTGGTTCAATGTTGACATTGATAATCCTGGAGTCGACCTCCAAACAGAGCAACAGGCACAGAAAATTGTCATTGGATCTACCCTTTGCGAGGTACTCACTTTACAATTTGCTACAGAAGGCAACTAAGCAACAACCCTGTCATGCTGAGAAGCTCCGAGCATTCCAGTTGATAACTGAAAAACAGTTAGGAACGTTTAGCTAGTAGAAGACTTTATTTGAAGACCAAATACGGATTGCACTCCTGTTGATTTTCATTGTATTAGCTGAAACATGAGTGAATATTGCAAATAGCAATTATAAGTTCTTTTGAACTGAATTGTCATGAAATATAACTATAACATTACTTCGTTTTATGTTACATTTTTTTAAACGTGCCCTACTTTTTATGAAGCAACAGAACAGGAATCGGGCATCTTTTTCGTAGATATATACGAAATTGGCACATTACTGTTCATTAACCGGACACAAATGCTCAAAAATTACGAATTCTGAGCTTCAAAACGACCAGAAGAACGAAGAGTGATAGAGTATTCTCTGTCTCATATAATTCATTATAAATATAACTAACTGAAAGGGCATTTATTCAAACAAACAAGCAAGTGACATCTCTTTTGTCCACAATAACAATCAAATAAACAATGATGTTAACATGACCATTATCGCCTTAAATGTTCATGTAGCTACTCCCATCACGGCTGCTCGTCTATGATCCATGTCTGCTTCTTTTGCCAGTGATAGGATCTGGACTATTACTCTCCAAAGTATATGGGGACTTACAGTACCTTTGCTACCTGCACGGACCCATGATTAATTTCCGTCGTTTCCGATGAATTTCCGAGATGTTGGCGATTGTGCTTACATTTAGCCATCACTATAAAACACTACCATCCTACGACTAAAAATCCTAGTAGATATAATTTCTAGATTTGGTACTAAGACATCGCTCCAGATCACAACAATATTATGCTACTTTAGCCCCCTTCTAGGTAGACCCCGAAACGACTGTTGCAAATTAAATATACATATATAAACAAAACGTGATAAGCTGCATCTGTCTATGAAACATATACATGAAACTTTATGCCTTCTGTGTCTTTGAAAAAATTCAGTGATTAAATGATCAATGATGATTAATATTATCAAAATATCAAAACAGTTTGCTTGTACCTGACAGTAAAAATGTATTAGTATAGTCCCGACTATGTGCACACAGATTATCGTTTCGTTTACTGTGATTGTACAGTGGTAAATGTGATCAATAAGCATCGTCAGTTGTTTAATCAATATCAACTGGCATAGTATAATACTCTGGATACCGTCAAAGTTATATTTGTTACATTAGTTGACACAAGTTTTTAGTTTCCTTGTGAGTTTTGAACACCTTGAACGATGCATTTTACCAACACGGTTATCTTGAGTATCACGGCACCTTGAAAAAAACACTTGGACAGACAAACCTGACTTATATCATCAGTGCAAGATGGCCCGTAATCAACTAAATCAGCGCGTCTGATCATGAGGTTCATCAATGTCACTTCTTACCATCAACTCTGTGTCGGATTTCGACAATGGGAATTCCATCAGTTAAAGAGCGTACACTTCTCTGAATTAACCCGGATGCTCCATTATCCACCCATCAGAATGATGGGTAAATGCGTAGTGAAAGCATCTAGGTTCTCATGGCTTTATCTTCAATTTTGGCGCATTCACCGAAATTGCAAGCCAGCCAACACCAGTCCTACCACCACAATGAAAATGACTGCAAGAAGTATCACCAGATTAACCTGAAAAGAAATGAAAAAGTCTCATTTGCTTCCTGACAAAAATCCATTTCAAAGATTCTTGGAAACAAATTAAAACATTTTATTTTTACATGTTGTGTTTTGCAAAATGAAACATGAATATTAATGAACATGTGAGCAGATCTGAAAACTAACGTGATACGAGGCCAATCATGATGTTTGGTTCCTAAACTTAATTATACAGTCGAATGTCTAAATTAAGATGCACTGAATTGGCTATCAACACTGGATTCTGGTCGGTGTGTTATTGTAAGTTGTGCGAGTATGCCTTTGGCTATTACAGTCTGATGTACGCAGTTGTATAGAGTATGACAGTTTTGGACCAGTCCCTAATAACTCTTAAATCTAATTAATTAAGACCCCAGCCATAACGGATAACATCAGCCTGGTGGTTGAATGGGAACATCATAGATGTACATGCCAAAATTCGAATACTCTTGGAGATATTAAGGGGTTTTCTGTGGGAGGGGGAGGGGGAAGATCGGTAGGGCGGCAAACTTTGAGGGCGTCGGTCTCGCCCGTCTAGCCGTCTCGTGCTGTGGACTGGCAATGTTTTATTGATCTCAGCGAAACAATTTATTAAGGATCTCCTTTCATAATTTATTTGTTTACAGGGCCTGTTACTTCCCTTGCTCTTCGACCTTTTTTTCTCGTTTTCACTACAGACAGTGCTTTTACGTGGCATTGCATGTATATGTCTTATTTCATTCTGTGGCATTTTGCGAGTTCTCAGAGCACCAAGCAAAACTCTTTCCTTGGAGATTTTCCTGTCCGTGAACACGGTGGAAATATAATCATGTATTGCTTTTAACTTCATTTCGGCTAAAAATCAGCTTTCGTTTAGGTTACAACCACGGAAGTGACAGCCTTGTGATATTTTTTTGTAATGCTCTGCGTGCATCACGACCTTCTTTTCTAGTTGCTGTTTGAAGTTGCATAATTGCCGCAAACAAAATCCGCCTACAAATACCAGCGTTTTTGCTACTTCTCCAACCAGTCCCATCACATATACATCATTTTATGAATCGTATTAAATTGGTTTTCCGTATTCTCCGAGTACTGTATTTGAGGTAGAAAAGTTAAGGTTTTCGTGCAGGTAAATAGTCCGGAGATGAATGAGCCCTATTATAAAGACGTGGACCAACCGGGTGTTGGTCCCGGTTGCAGAGTGATACGACCGCATTGATGTATATGTCTTTCATCCTAGTATTGACATTACATTAAAAAATAATATATCGTTCGAGGGAGCGTTTGTGAGATACTCTTCTATTTTGGGTATGGTGTAATGGTATTATAATCGTTGAACAAATACAGTTGCTAATTTGGTATGTCAATTATTGATAACGCTTCCATGTTGGTGGGGCCGGGCATGTTGCCCGTGTAATTCTGTAATCGTAAAACGTGCATAGTGTTATCTGTTGTTGGAACAAACACCCGCCGTTTATCACTTTAGACACATGACTGCTTTTAATAAATATGCGGGTCGAGGTAAGGGTGATAATGATCAGCCTGTCGGGCCCTTTGAAATCTGCCAGTGACAACAGCCCTTATACGTTGTTTTGGAAGTGCATGGCATACGAGGTGTTCTCCTCTCCAGGCAGATAGAAACCCTGAGTGTCCTCGAGATCGATGAAAGTTGTAGAATTGGGGTGCTGGTTTGTCGAATATTACAGAAGTAAGATTTCAATTGGTTTTCAGACAATTTCTCGGAGTGAGTGAGTGAGTTAATATTTAACGTCACATCGGCAATATTGCAGCCATATCGTGACGAGAACGTTAAATACTGAAATGAAATATATGGATACTATGAAAACCTGTCAACGACGGACAGTAAAACAACTAGAATATCACAATTGGGATTAAAACTAGTGTGGAATGTTAGAACTAATATCACTATTCGGATAATACAACATAAAAACAGGCTACAGATTGCCAACAACTAAAGGTAGATCACCATACTAGGGACCATGGGGACTTACACTACCTTTGCTACCTGCATGGACCCTAGTTGGATTTACATCATCCCCTCAGCTGTCAGCAATTTAGTCACATCTAGCCAAAAATTAAAAATACACATATACTACGATTAAGAACAGTGGAAAGTTTAAATTTACTGTGAATGCTTTTGGACTTACGTATCCTCTCAGGAGGACAATAATTTTACAATACTTCAACCCCCTTTGAGGGTACAGCCACCAACAATTCAAGTTACTAATCCAAACTTCCAATAATTAAAATACATCTATTTACACAACAAGTTTTCAAAATTCAGCCAAAAGATCAATTTCTTTTAAAAAACCAATAATTAAATGAGACCTAATGCTGGTAAAAAGATCCGTGATTGTTTTAACTGTATAATACTTATCCCTTGTGATGGAAAATTCAACACAGTCAAGCAGAATATGCTTGACCGTGACTCTCTCATCACAAGGGATACAAAACGGAGGATCCTCATCTTTCAATAGGTATGCATGTGTATGGCCAATACGACATCGTCATTTATTTATACCTGCTTGGGTGTCCCACTTTTTCTGCATCAGATCACGGATGTAGGTTCTAATGCCAGCTTTGTAATCAGAGTATGGGATAAGAAGTGGTGTCACGGATTTGTTGAGTGCTGCCTTGGCAACAAGATCAGCCATTGTGTTACCAGAAATGCCTACGTGGCTCGGTAACCAACAAAAGACGATGTCGTATTGGCCAGTGGCAAGATTATTATACAATTCAATAATATCAATTAAAAGTGGATGTTTACATGATAAATTTTTAATCGCCTGAAGACAAGAAAGAGAGTCTGAATAGATTATATATTGTTTATGTCTAGGGTGTCTTTGAATATATTTAAGACCTGTTAATATGGCGTTAGCTTCAGCTGTAAAAATAGAACTATTATCTGGAAATCTAGAAGATATTGTTCTGGATCCAATGACAGTGGCACAAGCTACTGCGCCACCATCCTTAGACCCATCTGTAAATAAGGATTTATAATTGCTATATTTATGTTTTAATTGCTTATATTCCTGCTTATACTGTAATTCATTAGTTTCTGATTTTTTAAATGTGGTCAATGTCAGGTCTACTTAGGGCCTGACCAACTGCCAAGGAGGAGAAGAAATAAGACGGGAGGGAGCTATGTTTTTCAACTGAATGCCGGCAGCAGAAAGAAAGGGTTTAATTCTGTGTCCTAGAGGCGGGACAAGAGAAGACTTTTTGTTGTATAAATCCTCATGAAGGGGATTGAAAACACAGTTATATGCAGGGTTAGATTGATTTGATTTGATAACTTTATACGTCGCTGCTCAAGAGATGGTTCATCAGCCTCAACGTAGAGACTGTCAACAGGTGAAGTTCTGAAGGACCCAAGACAAAGTCTTAGGCCTTGGTGGTGGACAGAATCAAGAAGTATAAGGTTGCTTTTGCAGGCTCCACCATATACGATGGAACCATAATCAAGTTTTGAACGAACGAGTGATCGATATAGGTGCAAGAGGGTCGCTTGATCCCCTCCCCACTTTGAGTTGGAAACAACTTTCAACAAGTCAAGAGCCTTCAGGCATTAGTTTTAAGGAACTTAATATGAGGCAGAAATGTTAAGTGGGAGTCAAAGATAAGGCCCAAGAACTTGGTCTCCTTAACCACCCTGATGGGAGTGCCATCTAAAGATAGCTCTGGGTCCCTATGTGGCTTATATTTTCGACAAAAGTGTATACAATTAGTTTTGGATTTAGAAAACTTAAAGCCGTTTTCAAGACACCATTTATTTATTTTGTTTAAACACAGCTGCAGTTGCCGTTCAATAGTATGCATATTTTTCCCACGGCAAGAAATATTAGAATCATCCACAAATAACGATCCATCAATTGAATCGTTTAAAACTTTTGAAAAACTATTTATCTTTATACTAAAAAGTATAACAGACAAAATACTGCCTTGTGGAACACCCTTATCCTGACTGTAATGATCAGACAGGGTAGAACCCACACGGACTTGAAACTGTCTGTCATTTAAAAAGTTGGCTATAAATTGAGGCAAACGACCTCGCAATCCGAAGCCTTGTAAATCTTTTAAAATGCCATATTTCCAGGTTGTGTCATATGCTTTTTCAAGATGAAAAAAGATAGACACAGCATGTTGTTTATTTACAAAGGATTTTTTATAAACGATTCTAGACGCACAAGGTGGTCAATAGTACTTCTGTTTTTTCGGAAACCACACTAAACGATTATTCACCACACGCTCCATAGTTTTGCAAACACAGCTAGTGAGAGATATTGGACGGTAGTTAGATGGATCTGTATGATCTCGGCCAGGCTTTGGAACAGGGATAACAATTGCGTTTCTCCACGAAGGAGGAAAACTGCCCGATGTCCAAATTTCATCAAATATGTTCAAAAGTGTCTGGAGACATGATTCAGGCAAGTGTTTCAATAGTTGATATTGTATATTATCTTCTCCAGTAGCAGTATCATGAGCTTGCTCAAGTGCAGTAGTGAGCTCATGAAGTGAAAATACTTCATTGTAATCTTCACCATTGTCCGAACTGAAGTTGACTTTTTGACGTTCCTGGTTTTGTTGAAATTTCTGAAATTTAGGATTATAATTTGATGATGAAGAGTGTTTGGCCAAAGTCTCACCAAATTTATTTGCGATGTCAGATTTATCTGTTAATATATCATCACCATCCTTGAGGTGGTGAATGCTTGCCTTCGAACCCTTGCCTTTAATTCTTTGAACCATATTCCACACCTCTGATAGTGGTGTGCGTGAGTTAATTTTAGACACATAATGCCTCCAGGACTGACGTTTACACTGTTTAAATGTTCGTCTAGCCTTTGCACTGTTTATTGTCACAATATTAAAATTATGAACTGTGGGGTGTCGACGAAAATACTTTTCTGCCTTTTTCCTACATTTTCTAGCTCGTTTGCAATCATCTGTACGTATGGTTTACGTATGTGAGGGTTCATAGAGGACTTAGGAATAGTTTCATCTGCTATACCTTTCAGTTTCTTCGAGAATAGTTGAATAGGGTCTGGAATATTTTTTAAACTTTCAGGATGCAGTGTTCCGGAACAACGAGTTTGAAACAACGGCCAGTTTGCTTTGGTAAAATTCCATCTGGTTAAAGGTGGTTCATCAGTGGGGTTTATAGCTTGAAGCAGTGTAGGAAAATAATCACTTCCACATCGGTCATCATGAACAGACCAGTCAAATTCATTTAGTAAATTGGCATCTGTCAGTGTCAGATCTAATGCTGAATACGTTCCCGTAGCAGGATGTAAGTATGTGTTAGAGCAATCATTTAAGATACATATGTTATTGTCAGAAATAAAATCTTCAATTACTTTGCCTTTAGCATTAGTACTAAGACTGCCCCATAGAGGGTTATGTCCGTTTAAATCACCCTTGATGACACATGGTTTCGGAAGTTGATCATATAAACCTTGTAGATCCGCCTGCTGTAAAGCTGAAGAGGGTGGAATGTACAAAGAACAGAGTGTTAAGGCTATGTGTAATGTAAGTCGAACTGCAACAGCTTGGAGATGAGTAGCTAATGGAACAACGCTGTGAATAACATTCTGTCTTACCAAGATGGAAGAGCCTCCAGTGGCTTTTACACCTGGAGGTGAAAAGTGATTATACACATTATATTTTCTGATATCACATTTATCTGTGTCCCTAAGATACGTTTCTTGTAGACACATTGCAGATGGTTTCAAATCCTGTATTAAAATCTGTAAATCATTAAAATTATTCCTAAGTCCCCTACAATTCCATTGGATTATGTTGGAAGAGTGCATCATGGAGGCTCAATTGGCGACCGTTCTCGTCGGAAGTAGGACGGATTCTTTCCGCTCTGCGATGAAGGTGTTGTGTCCATATCAAGTACTTCAAAGGAGTTATGGACAACTATCTCTGAAGATGAAGTTTTCTTGTTTGTTTTCTATTTAATTTCTTTCTTTCATTTTTGTACAAAGGTTGAGCAGCTGGTTGTACTGTGACTGGTGTACTAGGAACATCAAGGACATTGGCATCAATCGGAACTTGATTTACAGTTTTAGTGGAAGATGAGAGGGACTCAATGACAGAAGTCGTGTTAGAGGGCTGATCTGATTTGATCCATGTCAAATCAGTCTGAACAGAAACTGATGAGCATTTAATAGGTGGAGTAGCAACAACTGAAGAAAAAGATTTATTGATTTGAATTGGTACCTGGTTGTCAACAAGTATTTTTGCCTCATTAAAGGAGATGTTTTTTTCATGTTTGATCGTTAATATTTTCGACTGTTTTTGCCACACAGGACATAACCTTGATGAAGCAACGTGTTGACCCTTGCAGTTTGCACATTTGATATCTGCTGAGCAATCTACGTTCTCATGTCCTTCTCCACAACGGTGACAAACAGCAGATCCATTGCATGATTTGGAGCCATGTCCAAATTTTTGGCACTTGAAACATCGGAGAGGATTGGGGATATAGACCTCCACTCCGATGTTGACATAACCAGCTTTTATAGATTTGGGTAAGGTTGACAGCGAGAAGGTAAACAGATATGTATTTGACGGAATGATATCACCGTCCCGAGTCTTCACTGTAAAACGTTTGACTGTTATCACTCCTTGATTTTGTAACTCTTGTGAAATATCTTCTTCAGACATGTCGGACAGACAACGTGCTCTGTCACAAACAATGCCGCGACAAGTATTTAATGTTTTGTGTGCAGATGCAACAACCTCAGTGTTTGCAAATGTTTTCACGGATAAGAGGTTAAGAGACTGTTGCCTCCTTAAACACTCAATAAGCAGTGATCCACTTCGAAGACGTTACGTTCTTCACTTCTCCGCAAATTCCGGAAATGGCCTTAGAAATTGCAAACGGGTTGAGCTTAAGTGGCTGCTTGTCTACTGCTTCAATGACAATAAATCAAGGCCATGAATCAAGTACAGGAGATACAGCATGATCAGCGTCATCTGAATCAACATGTCGGCGTTTAGATCTGTTTGAACCAGGATTTTGTTGAGCCATAGTGGAAAGAATGGAATTCAGCATCCCTGCTCCCCACCCACCATGGAGTGCCAAACAAGCGGTGTTGATTTGCATCGGATCTCCAACATGCAAACACCAGGGATACAGGAATTGTATACTTCGGTAAATATGACGCGAAAAGCTGCGTAAGTTTACCAAATCGAATGTCTGACTGGTTCGCCCAAAACAAGAAATTGGAAACATACAGATTTCGGAGGTCAACATCGCCGAATTGGCCCATGAGCCACCGCCTTCTGGCATGAGACTCTAGGCAGAATTAATTAACGAAACACGTTATCCAAGACCAATCAAAATCAAATATTATATATAAAAAGTGAATAGGTATATAAGTCACACGCAGGGCTTGGCATGACCAGCCGATTGGTTGAACCGGGCCCATTCAACCTCCCGTCTAGGTGAAGTCAGGGCCAAAGTGGTGTGTTGAGCAGCAGGAACACGGTTCCAGATGCCCACTGCCCTCAACCACCAGGATCCCTTTCTCCACCGACACAGGGCCGCAACCCACGGCAAACGGGTTGGTGGACCAAATATCCCCCCGGGTCCACTACGGGGGTGTCGGCGAGCTCTTGGCGTTACCCAGCACCCACCACGAGGAGGTGGCTCGCCACGGGTGCCCAATTTCTCGGAAGTACACTTCAATCCCATGAGATGTGTGCTGTCGGGTAGGAAAACTTTAGTGAGCAATATTGTGTCAACTTTGTGTCGGGATCTAAGCCACGAGCAGTGTTCCTTTGCACACGACTTTGGATGGTGATCATGTTGTCCATGAAAAACATGGGGATAGCCCAGCTTGATGTTGCGATTCCAATCGATTTGAGACGTCACTAATGTCTATTTGTTGTCGAGGGAGACGATGGGAGTGTACTGCGTATTTCTGGAGATGGCCCTGGTGTTCATTGTCGTCGTTCCGAACTATCTAGAGCGTACCGAATGTTGCTGAGCGCTCCTTCAGTACCCGTGAAATTGAATAGGTAGTTGTTGTTACCACTGCCGGCGGCACCAGTGGGCACATCGACGCCTTTGCACATCTTTTTTTTCAGTGGCCAGGCGAACAGTTTGCGGTCAAGTCCGGGTTTGTCGAATCCCCGCGTGTTCCCGACGTCAGAGATCACTATGTTGGCGCCTTTTCTCTATAGCATGGTTTTTCCGGAAGATTTTTAATTTCCGGAACTGATTTCGGTGATGGTATCTCGGCTTAATTACTTGTACTGTCACGATGGAAACGATTCGGTTCTACCGTCGTTGTACTTTTGTTTTCATAGGCTTGGCTCTCAGCAGCATGGAAGGTCATTTGAACGTTGTCAGTATTACTCAGCTGCTGTTGTTCGTTGTTCGTTAACATGGCCGTGCAATTCGAATTGTTCATTCTGAGTTCGGGATATATTTTTTTTTTAAATTTCGTCATTCTGCGAGCACATGCAGTATGAGTCGTTCTTGTTAGGTTGCAGGCGTTATCGACGAAGAACTTGTTGCTTCCGATGCTGGTCCATCGTGGTTGTAGGTGAGAGTGACTTCAAACTGACCCGATGTGTTATCGGTCATTATTTCCGGAAGAGTCACTTATCTATTGAAAATATGTACATGTATGTGGCATTATATCATTCAATATGTGTAAAACGGAAGCATTTTATTCTTAAAATAATAATGTAAATGCTTTATATTTCACGTACCTAGAGATCCTGGTCGATGCGTGTGTCTCGAATTCCAAAGCTCGATTTATGAAGGTCTTTTAAAATTATAGTTTTCAAGTTTTCAATTTCGCCTTGTAGTGCTCAAAGACAGAGTGCGTGCTACCAGATCAAATGCATCCTGATAGAACTGGAATGGGTAACCCGGATATCCGTGTTGATGGGTTATGAGTTGGACCCAGGTACCCGACTTAGAACCTGGGTCCGTTATGACCACACGACTAACAAACCAAACGAATGCTTAGTTGAACGTGTTTGTTATTGTTTTATTGCCAACGTGATTGTTGTCTCATGTTTGAGATTGTGCACAAACCCTGCTCTGTAAATTCATAAGATATCAGCTGTCGAGAACTAAGCATGTCACGTGTAACATTAGTTGCAAGTACGCCAAGTAGTAAATTGTAAATTGCCTCTTGTCCACATTTAATATTAACCAGCTACGGGGTTCAAATTGCCACATGAAAAACCTCATTCATTATCATCCATGACTAGATTCAGAATGAAACTAAACCATGCTGTTGGATGTTGTTGCCACGAAAGTAACTTTGATTGTGACTTCTTGTCGTTGTTCTGAGGTAAGCGAAATTTATGAATGAACTCTTAAATTTTGATGTTATGGTTAACGTAGGAATTTGCATACATCACCGACCTGTCATTCAATCAGCGAGACAACCTGAAACGTTGAATGTCACAAACACATTTGACACAACAACAATGGACGACTCACTTAACGTTGCACATTCAGTTATTCGATTGTCTTGGAAAGTGTAATTTATTGAAAGTTCGTGATTCTTATGGTAACAATGTCACTCTCAGTTCCTGACAACATATTAGTAAAGCAGTATAAAAATAAATATAAATATTAAAAGTGTGAGTGGGGTCAACATTGCTTTCTGTGTGTTGGCAGATGAGGTAGTAGAGCCCGAATCTTGAGAACACATAGCTGTCTCCGATTTAATGAGATTTACATGAGATTGAATTTTCATAATGGAATGTGTGACATGTTTAGATTTTTGCTTTCAGATTTTTGTTCTAGAAGATTATTGCATCCGCAATGTCAGATTCCAAGCTTGATCTTTGCTTTGTTATGGTCAGTCCCGGTGTACGTATGGTCTCTCCGATGGCATACGTAAGTATATTTTTGGCCAACTGGTTCATATTTGGATATATGTATAGATTTTCATGCCACCATTGCAAAGATGATGACTGGTTTCCCTTCAACTGATGTAAGAGGTAAGATCTGAATTCACTTTCAACAATTCAGTCCGGAGTATCATCAATTTCAATTAAATCGCCCTTGAGATGTTTGAGATATTTGAGAACATCGGTGTGGTCCGTCTTGGGACGCTTGACTTCAGGTTGTTTTGGCTCGACTTTTCACGTTAAGCAGTTTGTGGTTGTATGAACTGTCTCTGGTGCCATCCCTGCATTCACTGTGTCATTCTGACAATCTGGAGTGCCAAGTGTTGGACATGATACATCTGTTTTTGCACCCATGAGTCCGGATACATAATCCTACGTCTCCATAGGCTGCTTGTCAGAGAGAAACTGAAGTTTCTTGTAGTGAAGGTCAGATTCACCGCAGACCTTCTTCAGGGATAGGTGAAATGACTCTGTCAACAGGCGTTTCCTTATTCATGAGACCGCTACTTCGAAATCTCTGAAAATTCCACTTCCAATGTCGGAGTGTTGGAGGTGATTTCCAAGGGGACCATAAATCAATGGGTGTACTGACCAACAAAATGGGTACTCCTCAGTGCACAGCACTTCCGTGGCTGACACAAGTGGTTTGACTGATGGAAGCATTTGTTAATTTAATATCATGTGGTTCTTGAGATTGAGGTGCTTTTGTTTGATAGAGCTTTGGTCGTTCAAAACAGCATAGATGTTAGTCTTGACGACGTGGAGACGTTCCAGCATGAAAAGACATTGAACTCCTCCGTGTTTGTACGTCTGAGACGACTCCTCTCTGGTTCTTTCCCAGTTTCCACTGATATTCTCACAGGTGCTTTGATGCTGGTATGGACTTTGCGACGAAGAGAAAAAGCTTTATTGAATGTATGATCAAATTTTTAACCAGCGCTGACGGCGAGCTGTAAGGTTTAAGCAAAACATTTGACTCATATTCATGCAGTCCTGCGGGCGGGATCCGTGTTGGTCGCGTTATCTGTCGGTATACCAGCTACCTCGTGTATCTTTATTCCTTCGTCAGGCTGACCAACACCTCTGCAGTGTTGATACATCGGTGTCAACATGATGTTGGATGTTTTCCGTCATCTGTGATGTAGTGGAAAGTTACCGTAATGTAGGAAGTACCTCGAAAACGTGTCCACATATCAGTAGTTAATTCCACTGATTTTCTGATCATCGAACTTTAACATTAACTCAGTACATGAAAGGGGATCGTAAGACGTTCTTATGGTTTTATGAAATGGCGGGGTGTAGCTCGGATTTGATGCCGAGCAATAATCCCTCAAGCCTTCCCCCTCAAATATTCGTAGGGGTCTAAGGTCCCTAAGACATACCATTGCTGCCATTTCAGTCTATACCTGATAGGTGCTTTTAGAAATAGGTTACCCTACGACACCTTAAACGCAAAGGGAAAATTATACCCCAGATTGTTTTGTTCACCCTCGTGATTAATTTTTAGAGTACTTAAGGTAGGGTTTCATCGTAACCTACAGTGGCTGGCCGTGAGGGGATTGGGTACCCAGGTAGGACATTTTGACTCGTCAAGCTTACATCCTGAAAGAGATTGGTGTGTCACTCCCTCAGGACATGGCATGGAGCGCGGGGAATAATCCGTATGACCGGCATACATACAAGCGCATTTACTGCAAATTCGAATTCGATCTGAAAACAGATTGGCATTTGCCAGGAATGAACCACAGTTTGAGTATTCCCATTGTCCACAACATGCCTCTCGTAGAAACCAGCAAAATTCTGAAAGAATGGGGCTATGAGACGAATGCGAAGTAACACTTGGAGAGATGATCTCATGGTTTTCGATGACACCAAGGGTTACTGCATTGAGAGATGTCAGCAAAGTCTAGAATATGTCTAGAAATGTATGTTGGATACGTCGAAACGGGTTTCTTGTGCAGGCATGAGTAATTCTTCAACCTACGTGTGGACCAGTCTTGGTGTGAAGTTGCAAATGCAATCCAGCATCATAGGTGAAGCCCATTCTTACGATGCTTAGTAACAGTTCGTGGGTAATGTCAGCGATGCCATCAACATTCCCACTGATTTGCCGCGATAAATCACTTTGATGACACGTTGGAAAGTCGATTTCATCAGAACGCTGGTGATGCTTTGCTCGGATCCTGTCGACCAACGTGGTGTCGATTGTTGCGGACTGTATCAATGGTTTCACGCATGCAACCGGTTTGGGATTGAAGGGCTTCTTGGTAAGTGAAAGCCACTTCCATTTCAGCCAGTCATTTCCGTGTTAAGCTGCTTAATTGGTCATCGATATGACGTATGCTGATATCATTATCATCCGTTTGTTCAAGTTTTGTTGTCTTGTAAGTGATATAGTTGTTGAGAGTGTTTAGTTTAGCAATGTTTGCATGGCTCTACCCACATGGTGCACGAATGCTGTAAGGGGTTTCGTTCCTCATGGGCGGTATGTCCAGTCCATCCGATGTTTCTTTGACTCGTTGCAGTACTTCTGTCAAATTGTCTCAATGTAATGCGCTCAGCATGGTACTGAGTTCGTTCTGCACGGTTTGCAGACAATTGATAATCTTTGTGGAAAGTTGTTTTAATCTTTGAAATTTACGTAATTTCCTATGGTTTTCCTAAGTGGACTTGCAAGAGAACGGCATGAGTAGCAGCTCTCAGTTGCACTTTCCCTTCACAATCGATCATAAACTTAACGTAGTCGCAATACCTGGGTTCAACATAATTTTTATCTAGTTTTGATGTACTAAGTATCCTAATAATCGTTCATGGTCGTCTTCAAGAGTTCGCTGCTTATGGTATCACCCATGAATGAAATGTCTGTTGCTGTAGTATCAGCATCCAGCAGGATGGTGTCACTGGAATCGTCCCTTTCGAAATCACTTGATAGATATAATAATCTCATCCTATAGTTGTGCCTTTTGCTGTTTGCAGAGTTGTATTTATTTATGTATTTATTTATTATTTTTTTGTCTTTGTTTTTGTTTTTCCATGGAACATTTTAGTGTTAGTCTAATGGTGGGGTGGGTTTCGTTTCCTCATCATTGCATCTGAAGATGGCAGTCCGTTAAAACTCAATCCATTTGTCGTTGCTAAAGGCATTAAAGGTGTCTGTGGCGATGTCCAGAATGTTTCACGGCTCCGAGGTGGTTCTATCCTAGTGGAATGTGCAAGGAGACAACAATCAGTTAATCTACTGTCCTTAAAACAGTTTGTTAACACTAAAGTTGTTGTCTCGGAGCATAAGACGCTTAACTCATGTCGAGGGATCATCAGAGACCGGGCTCGTTGTCTGTCAGACATGAGCGAGGAGGAAATCGCAGTTGAACTAAAGAATCAAGGAGTTACGGCCGTTAAACGCTTTACCAGAAAACAAAATGATGAAGTTGTCAAAACAAACACTTCTCTCTTTACCTTTGGTCTTGCAGTCCTTCCAAAATCAATTACAGCTGGTTATTTCAATCTCGTCGTGGAAGTTTATGTTCCAAATCCCCTCCGATGCTATAAATGCCAGCGATTTGGACATGGAACAAAAGCTTGTCGAAATGATACGGTGTGCTCTCGTTGCAGTGGTAGCCATGAAAGCACTGGGTGCACAAATGCTATCAAGTGCTCTAACTGCAATGGAGAACATTTGGCCTCATCCAAGACTTGTTCCTTTTTCCAGCGAGAATCCCAAATTCTTAAAATCAAATATACCCAAAATATTTCTTTTCTTGAAGCGAAAAAACTGGTTCCAAATCCTTCTGAGACTCCTACCATTAAATATTCCACTGTCATTTCTTCCCCACCTCCTGTTGTTAAAGTTGCCACCACCTCCGTCATGTGTCAGACATCAATTTCTTGGGTTGCGGATAGACTCCTTTTAGATGACGTTTCTCAGATATCCATGCAACAGACAGACACATCCGTATCGTGTTCTCAGACAGAATTATTGTCGGACTCCATCAATGACGTTACATCTGAACCAGATTTTCAAAACGGTAAAGATGCCAGTAGCCATGCACAACTGTCAAAGAGTGAAAAGAAAAAGATAAAGAGAAACACCAGGGCTCTCCAACACGTTGATGTGCCCTCTGGGTCATCTATTGTAGAGGTTCACAATCCGTTTGAACCTTTAGAGATGGAGGTCAGTCCCACAGTCCCAAGCCATGGGAACAGACCCCACTCCCAATCTAGAACTCCTATTAAGCCTCCATGAGCTCCAATGCCATTATTCAGTGGAATTGTAGGGGACTAAGGAATAATCTCAATGACTTACATTTACTTATACAAGATTTCAAACCGTCAGCATTTTGTCTAAAGGAAACCTATTTTAAAGAAAATGATCACTTTGATGTACGACAGTATAATTCATACAATTATTATTCCCCTCCAGGGCCAAAGGCCACGGATGGGTCTTCGATATTAGTGAGACAAGACATAATACATAGTCCTGTTCCTCTGAATACTGCACTTCAAGCTGTTGCGGTTCGTGTGACCATGCATATCGTTTTTACTTTGTGCTCACTCTACGTACCCCCTTCTTCTTCACTCTTTCACGCTCATCTTCAAGAACTCTACGACCAACTTCCCAAGCCATGTATCATCATGGGTGACTTGAATGGTCACAATCCCTTATGGGGAAGTACCCATACCAGCTGTAAAGGGAAAATACTGGAAGATTTTCTTTGTAACAACAATCTGTGTCTCTTCAATGATAACTCTAACACATATTTACATCCTGGAACAGGTACATATTCTTCTCTCGATCTATCCATAACAGATTCTGATCTCCTGAATGAGTTTGATTGGTCAGTCCATGATGACCTATGTGGAAGTGACCATTTTCCAACCATTCTAAAAGCTGTTACTCCGTCTGATGTCCCCCCCCCCCCCCCCCCCCCCCCCGTGTTCCAGATGGAATTTCTCAAAGGCTGACTGGCCTTTGTTTGAAATGATGTCTTCAAACATATTACAACCTGAACTCTTCAGAGATGTCTCTGACCCTGTGCGATTGTTTTCGGATGAACTCAAAAAGATTGCTGACGAATGTATTCCAAAGTCCTCTACAGATCCTCACATACGTAAACCATGGTTTAACAATGACTGTAAACAAGCTAGGAAGGCACGGAAAAAAGCTGAACGCTATTTCCGTCGCCATCCAACGGTGCATAATTTGAATAAGTATAAAATTTTAAATGCTAAAGCCCGACGTACAATCAAGAACAATAAACGCCAATCCTGGCGAAATTATGTGTCGCAAATCAATTCACGAACGCCTATGTCCAAAGTATGGAACATGATCCAAAGATTTAAAGGTAAAGGTACTAAACTGAGCATCCACCATCTTCACAATGGAGATCAATTATTGACAGACAAGTCCGATATTGCGAATAAACTGGGCGAAACTCTTGCTCCTCTAACTATGCGCCTCAGTTTAAAAAATATCAAACACAACAAGAAAAGAAGATTATTAATTTCAATTCAGATAATGGAGAGGATTATAACGAAATCTTTTCTATTCATGAACTCCATGATGCTCTCGACCAAGCTCATAATACTGCTACAGGAGCTGATAACATCCATTACCAACTCCTGAAACATTTACCAGAACCATGCTTACACACCTTGTTAAATATATGTGATGATATTTGGACATCTGGTTCATTCCCATCATCATGGCGTGATGCCATAGTTGTGCCCATACCAAAACCTGGACGTGATCATACTGATCCCTCAAATTATCGTCCTATTTCCTTGACTAGTTGCGTTTGTAAAACTATGGAACGGATGATCAACAATAGATTAATATGGTACTTGGAATCCAATAATTTACTTACAAATATTCAATGTGGATTTCGGAAAAATCGAAGCACTGTTGACCATTTAGTCCGCTTGGAGTCATTTGTTAAAAATGCAATTATTAACAACCAACATGCAGTATCCATCTTTTTCGATTTAGAAAAGGCATATGACACTACATGGAAATATGGTATTTTAAAGGATTTACATGATTTTGGATTACGGGGCCGTTCGCCTCACTTCATATCCAACTTTTTATCTGACAGGCAATTTCAAGTGCGAGTGGGTTCTACCCTGTCTGATCATTATCATCAGGATCAGGATGTCCCACAAGGCAGTATTTTGTCTGTCACTTTTTTTAGCATTAAAATTAACAGTTTAGCTCAAGTTTTAAATGATTCAATCGATGGTTCACTTTTTGTAGATGATTTCAGTATTTCCTGTTGCGGCAAAAATATGAATACAATTGAAAGACAATTGCAGTTATGTTTAAATAAAATAAATAAATGGTGTCTTGAAAACGGCTTTAAATTTTCTAAATCAAAAACGAATTGTATACATTTTTGTAGAAAATATAAACCCAATAAGGACCCAGAACTCTTCTTAAATGGCACACCCATCAAAGTTGTTAAGGAGGCCAAGTTCTTGGGTCTAATTTGTGATTCCCATTTAACATTCCTGCCACATATTAAATCCCTTAAAGTCAAATGCCTGAAGGCACTCGATTTGTTGAAAGTTGTTTCCAACTCAAAGTGGGGAGGGGATCATGCTACCCTCTTACGCTTATATCGATCACTGGTCCGTTCGAAACTCGATTATGGCTCCATCGTATATGGTGGAGCCTGCAAAAGTAACCTTAAACTTCTTGATTCTGTCCACCACCAAGGTTTAAGACTTTGTCTTGGGTCTTTCCGAACTTCACCTATTGACAGTCTATACGTCGAGGCTGATGAACCATCTCTTGCACAACGTCGTATAAAATTGTCTTTACAATACATTACTAAATTATATTCTAATGCATCTAACCCTGCCTATAACTCTGTGTTCAATCCCCTTTATGAGGATTTGTATAACAAAAAGTCTTCTCTTGTTCCGCCTCTGGGGCACAGAATTAAACCTTTCATTTCTTCGGCCGGCATTGAGCTGCAAAGTATATCGCCTTCCCGTCTTCTTTCTTCTCCTCCTTGGCAATTGGTTAGGCCACAAGTTGACCTAACATTAACTTCATTTAAAAAAGCAGAAACTAATGAATTACAATATAAACAAGGATATCATCAATTAAAAAACAAATATAGCAATTACAAATCCTTATTCACAGACGGGTCCAAGGACGGCGGCGCAGTGGCTTGTGCCACTGTCATTGGATCCAGAACAATATCATCTAGACTGCCAGATAACAGCTCTATTTTTACAGCTGAAGCAAACGCCATATTAACAGCTCTTAAATATATTCAGAGACACCCTAAACGTAAACAATATATAATCTATTCGGACTCTCTTTCGTGTCTTCAGGCGATTAAAAATTTCTCATGTAAACATCTACTTTTAATAGAAATTATTGAACTTTATACTGATCTTGCTACTGGCCAATACGACATCGTCTTCTGTTGGTTACCCAGCCATGTAGGAATCTCTGGTAACACTTTGGCTGACCTTGCTGCTAAGGCGGCACTCAACAAATCTGTCACACCACTTCTTATTATACTGATTATACTGATTATAAAGCTTCCATTAGATCTTACATCCGTGATCTGATGCAGAAGAAGTGGGACACCCAAGTAGGTATCAATAAATTACATGCAATAAAACCATATGTTGGTTACGCCTACTTGGGTTGTCGGTCCAGATATGAAGAGGTCATTATACGACGATGTCGTATTGGCCACACCAGATATACGCATGAATATCTTTTTAAAGGTGAGGATCCTCCGTTCTGCTTCCCTTGTGATGAAATAATCACAGTTAAGCATGTCTTGCTTGACTGTGTCGAATATTCCATCACAAGGGACAATTATTTCAAATCAAGAACTATGAAGGACCTTTTTAGTAACGTAAGGTCTCATTTAATTATGGCATTTTTAAAAGAATTAGATTTGTTGTCTGTATTGTAAATAACTAAGTATTTTATGCTTGGAAGTTGAATTAGTAACTGAGATTGTTAGTGGCTGTATCCTCGAGGGGGGTTGAAGTACCGTAAAATTATTGTCCTCCTGAGAGGGTACGCAAGTCCCAAAACATTTGAAGTCATTTTAATTTGTGGCTAATTTTGCATACAATCACCAGCAGCTGAAGGGATGGTGTAAATCCAACTAGGGACCATGCAGGTAGCAGAAGCACTATAAGTCCCCATGGCCCCTAGTATGGTGATCTACCTGTAGTTGTTGGGGATATATATAGCCTGTTTTTATATTGTATTGTCTGAATAGGGATATTAGTTTTAACTTTCCACGCTAGTTTTATTACTTATTGTGATATTCTAGTTGTTTTACTGTCCTTCGTCGACAGGTGTTTATCATATACATAGATTCCTTGTTTAAGAATGTTCTCGTCACGATATGGCTGCAATACTGCCGATGTGACGTTAAGTATTAACTCACTCACTCACTGTTATTACATTGTTGTTATGTTGTTGCCGGGTTTGTAGTGTATTCCTGGCCACTTCCATACATTTGGGAATAAACTTGAACTTACACCCTGCATTCACATTGCTGTTGTCATTGCGACACTGCTACACAATGGTGAAGGGTGATAATAATACTAACAGCAACAAGATAGAGAATGTGACACCCAAGTCAAAGGTAAAGCCAAACAATACTTGGGAGGGGACTATACCCCCGATAAAATTGTAACAAAGTCAGCCCTGTGGGCCATGGGCCAGTGACAACAACGGTCAGGGACAAGTTGACTACTCACCGTGTGATTTAGAACCGAGTGACGACAGAATGGCCAGGGGAGGACTCTTAAAAGAGCTCTTGAAGTACCATCCTAAACTGCAGAACAAGCAGTATACCCTCACAAACCGCAGTCACAAAAGCGGTGGAAGATAGGACGACAAACAGGCGTTTACCCACCAAGTACCCCCAAGATAACGGGTGACGCGATGACTTATGCCCCACCCCAGGTTAACCAGTCAAGGGACATGAAGCACATATAAACCCAGTTTGGACTCAGACGTGATCCTAACATCACTTTGGGACTAAGATGCGACAGATGTCCTGCTAGGAATACAAATATCCATCTACGTGTACTTCTGGAGTTGTCTCTTACTTTGTTACAAAATTTATAAAATGCCTGCGGTCGAAATCAGTGAACTGTACACAAGACATACTGAGTCAAAATAGAAACTTCACATTCTTTCTTCAGTGCACTATAAAAGAGATGGTAAGATGGTTAAAGTGTTATTATTTCATTGCTGAGATCTGCATGATGTATTTGATACACTGACAGTGCCACAATCAGTTCCATTAGGCTACACCGCCGTCCCAAAACATAGGTATACAGAATGTCAAGTCACAATAAGGACGACGAGAATGGGGACAGCCTGCAACCAATTTCATATTTGTGTGAGGACAGTCGACTTCTAAACATCTCAGCAGTGGGTCGTGTAGCCGACAGAAATCTGTCACGTTGGAGACGTAGGACGATTTGACGGTCTTCTGCTCGTGACGTCACACGTTGAAGAACCGACCTTAGGCGATCAGACGTGGCGCAAGTTTGTTGCTCTGGCGACGACAGTAACTGATCTTCCCGCTTGCAAATTTGACAATCGAGACATCTAAAATATCGTTAGAACTGTGGTCTTAAAGTGGTTTTTTTTCAATTCTTCAGTCCAATGTAAACATATGCAAATGAAGAAAACTTCGATGCGAAGATCACGTCATCGACTGCACGTGCAAAAACCTGATTTGGCACTGACGTCATTTGCACGACGAATGGATTGGTTTGAGTGGGTTTTGCTAACTACTGACCACTAGCAAACTCGTCCAGAAACTGCATGATGTACGAAGTCTCAAATTTCAGCTCACAGTGAAAATGTCTCTGGATAAACAATCCGTGAAAAAAGGTAACATGGTTTATCGGGATGTAGGGACCTAAATGCCATTCAAAGACAAATCCATTTGTCGAACTGACTCCCTACTAGCAGCAAGAAGAAAAAAACGAGCCATGATTAACGTAAAATTGTTGGTGGTCGTTGAGAGCTCTCTTATTCCCTACAAGCTATCTCGAAGATGACAGACTTAAATTAGATGGCATATATAAACCAACACCGAAAAACAAAACAACCACACAGCAAAACGGTCATACACAGGATCTGCAATGCAAACATTCCCACCAGAACAGTGCATTTATAATGAAAACCGACCACTACAAAACAGAGAAAACGGACTCCAAAAATCGCCAAAACGACCACAGCACTGGAGAGGACAGCCTCCAATCTCATAGAAAACTACCTCTACCGACAGAAACCTTGCCACCATAACCAATAGCGATTTACTTCATTGTGGATTAGCTTTTAAAAACTATGTCCTTTTTAGTTTCGATATCCATACTTTAACCTTTGAAGTTAGGATGCATTGTTAGTTATGAACAAATCAATTTGACTGTTTTTTACAATTTTACAGGCAAGATTAGTTCATGGATAGAGCAAAAAAACATAATAAGGTAAACTGTCCTCGGTGATCGGTGTTTATGGTTTTCCTTAAATTAATATGAAATTATAACTTAGTATGACTTTTGTTCATGGTATGGCTGGAATATTTCCGTCGTGACGCAAAATTCAGGTCAAGGTGTCCAATCACTCCGCTGCAAACTCGAAGTCGATTTGGAGTACCTGACAGAACTCCACGATTCCCACAACAAATGTCTGCTGGCTCTGGAACGGTTGACAGAGGACGTGGACTGGATGTCCGAATATCGACAAGCGAACTCCAGTTAAAAAACGTACTCAATTTGATGACCAAGAAAAAACACAATACTACAGAAACCAGCAATTCTGCCTGTCCCTGGGAATGAAGCTGTAAAAGAATAGTCAAACAGATCCGTGAATGGAGCCCAACATCTATGTAAACACTGAGCTGAGAAAACGGGCCTCAAGCAATTTCTGGAAAGGAGTGTACAAACTCATGAACAATTCAGTGTTTAGCAAAACGCTAGAAAATTCAAGGAAACGCGTGAACGTGAAACTAGTGCGATTCAGTGAGAATGTAAGCATTTAATGTAAGCAAAATATTCACCTACGAGGGGTACACAAAGTCTGTACACTAGACTACTAGTGTTCCGACCTTCATTTTTGTGGAAATCACCGTGGCTGAGCGGATTAGGCAGCTGACGTTTGGAACTGGCGATTAGGTGCCTGACTATGAGGGTGTGGATTCGAATCCTGGATGGGACTCTACTGATAAAAGGACTAGAATTTGTACTTTAGTGAGAAAGTGTAATCCCAAATACACCTAATGGATGCGCCAAGATGTGATGGACACAGGATATAAGGACTGACGATGAACAGAACATGAACACCTTATGGATCTGTATGTGCTACACAAGAGGAAAGACTAGTTAAAGCCCTATGATTATGCCTTGGAGCATTCACAACTACCCTTGCTGAGCTTCTGCATGCTGAATCAGGTGAAATGCCTTAAGATATCAGACGTGAGCTGTTAGAAGTTCAATAAAACCTAAAATTGAAATCATTTGGAATGAAACACCCAGCATCAGCTGTATTGTTGAGTATTTTCTAGATCCTTGGAAAGACTGGATGGGGCCTTATGGGATACGTTCTCAGACACCTGCTTTCCATCATAATGTACGTGAGATTCTCGAGAGGCATATTAAAAGTTGGTGAATATAACAGAACCAGTATATGGATGACAACTTCTCTTTCTTATCTAACACGACGTTTCTGGGCCACTTCTTGCCTCTTCTTCGGGTGATAGAGACAGGAGTACACGTTATAGTCTAGTATTTTCAGGAAGACGATAAGTGCATGTATATACAGAGGACAGATCAAATGCAGTCATAAAAACTGATAACAGGGATAAAGTGAAGCCAGTTAACAGATGTGTGCACAGCAGAGTGATGTACAGATAATTAGATTTAGAGAAAGCTATGGGTGTACATGTTTATACAAACAAAGGGGTAGAAGTTATATAAACAATGATAATTGGGAGATGTAAATACAACAGAGTGATATACAGTGTCCTCGTCCTTTCACAATGTACGTGATGTTGACATAGATGGTGTTAGTGTTCTGTCTAAGAAGCCACCTTGGTTGCGTAAAATTCCATCTGTTTCCCTTGATATCCTGGAACAAGCAAATTAATCTGAGCCAGCCCCAAATGTAAAAGCTCTAGCCTATGTCCGAAGTTTACAGTGGATCAACGCTATGCAGATCTACACTGGTGGATCTAAATGCCGGTCATGTTGGTATCTTCATAGCCACTGATAACAGAGAAATGTCCATCCGATAAGCTGATCACATACCCGCATTTTCTGCTGAACTGGTAGCAATCATTGAAGTTTTGCGTTGGATTATGTTTTAGGTCTGTATCAGCAGTCGTTTTCAGTGATTCTCTCAGTGGTTTACAAGCAATTCGGAAATGTTCCCCAAAGGAAATGGAAGATGTGATCAATGTTGTACCTGACCTCTTTAATGATTTAAGTAAAGATCTTTTAGATGTTGAATTTTCATGGATACCTGCTCATATTTGGAAATGAGTGAGTGAGTGAGTTAACATTTAACGTCACATCGGCAGTATTGCAGCCATATCGTGACGAGAGCATTCTTAAAAGAGGAATCTATGTATATGATAAAAACCTGTCGACGACGGACAGTAAAACAACTAGAATAACACAATAAGAAATAAAACTAGCGTGAAAAGTTAAAACTAATATTCCTATTCAGACAATACAATATAAAAACAGGCTATATAGATCACCAACAACTGAAGGTAGATCACCATACTAGGGGCCATGGGGACTTACAGTACTTCTGCTACCTGCATGGTCCCTAGCTGGATTTACATCATCCCCTCAGCTGCTGGTGATTGTATGCAAGATTAGCCACAAATTAAAATGACACATATTCTACGGCTAAGACAAAATGGAAGACCAAATTTGACTTCAAATGTTTTGGGACTTACGTACCCTCTCAGGAGGACAAAAATTTTACAGTGCGTTTAACCCCCCTCGAGGATACAGCCACTAACACTCTAAGTTACTAATTCAAACTTCCAAGCATAAAATATTTATATATTTACAATTCATTTAGCAAATCTAATTCTTTTAAAAATGCAATAATTAAATGAGAGCTAACAGAATTAAAAAGATCCTTCAAAGTTCGTGAATTAAAATATTTATCCCTTGTGATGGAATATTCAACACAGTCAAGCAGGACATGCTTGACTGTGATTCTTTCAGCACAAGGGATACAAAACGGAGGATCTTCACCTTTTAATAGATACTCGTGAGTATACCTCGTATGGCCAATGCGACATCGTCGCATAATGACCTCCTCAAATCTGGACTGACAACCCAAGTAAGTATAACCGATATAAGGTTTTATCTCATGTAATTTATTGATACCTACTTGAGTGTCCAACTTCTTCTGCATCAGATCACGGATATACGTTCTAATGCAAGCTTTGTAATCTGAATATGGAAGAAGAAGTGGTGTCACAGATTTGGTGAGTGCTGCCTTCGCAGCAAGATCGGCCATCACATTCCCAGAAATACCTACGTGACTGGGTAACCAACAAAAGACGATGTCGTATTGGCCAGTAGCAAGAGTATTATACAGTTCCATAATTTCAATTAAAAGTGGATGTTTACAGGAAATATTTTTAATAGCCTGAAGGCAAGAAAGAGAGTCGGAATATATTATATACTGTTTACGTTTCGGGTGTCTGTGAATATATTTAAGAGCTGTTAATATGGCGTTAGCTTCTGCTGTAAAAATAGAACTATTATCGGGTAATCTAGAAGATATTGTTCTGGATCCAATGACAGTGACACAAGCAACTGCACCACCGTCCTTGGACCCATCTGTAAATAAGGATTTGTAATTGTTATATGTATGTTTCAACTGATTATATTCTTGTTTATACTGTAATTCATTGGTTTCTGATTTTTTAAATGTAGTTAATGTTTGGTCAACCTGTGGCCTAACCAATTGCCAAGGGGGTATATTGTTCAGCTCAATACCAGCAGCAGCAATAAACGGCTTTATTCTGAGCCCAAGAGGTGGAACAAGAGAAGACTTTTTGCTGTACAAATCCTCATAAAGAGGATTGAAGACACAGTTATATGCAGGGTTAGATTCGTTAGAGTATAGTTTTGTGATATATTGTAAAGATAATTTGATACGGCGTTGTGCAAGGGATGGTTCATCGGCCTCAACGTAAAGACTGTCAATAGGTGAAGTTCTGAAGGACCCAAGACAAAGTCTTAGACCTTGGTGATGGACAGGATCAAGAAGTTTAAGATTGCTTTTGCAGGCTCCACCATAGACGATGGAGCCATAATCAAGTTTAGAACGAACGAGTGATCGATACAGATGGAGAAGAGTAGCTTGATCCCCTCCCCATTGTGAATTTGAAACCACTTTCAACAGGTCAAGAGCTTTCAGGCATTTAGTTTTAAGTGATTTAATATGTGGTGAAAACGTTAAATGTGAATCAAAGATTAGACCCAACTTTAATCGGCATCAGATCTAGAGACAGTTCAGGATCTTTATGGGGTTTGTATTTACGACAAAAATGTATGCAGTTAGTTTTCAATTTAGAAAATTTAAAGCCGTTTTCAAGACACCATTTATTAATCTTGTTTAAACACAACTGCAACTGCCGTTCAATGGTATGCATATTTTTACCACGACAAGAAATATTAAAATCATCCACAAATAACGATCCATCAATTGAATCATTTAAAACTTTAGATAAACTGTTGATCTTGATGCTAAAAAGAGTGACAGACAAAATACTGCCTTGTGGAACACCCTGATCCTGACTGTAATGATCAGAAAGGGTAGAACCCACACGGACCTGGAATTGTCTGTTATTTAAAAACTTGGCAATAAATTCAGGCAAACGACCTCGCAAGCCGAAGTCATGTAAATCTCTTAAAATTCCATATTTCCAGGTTGTGTCATATGCTTTTTCAAGATCAAAACAGATAGACACAGCGTGTTGTGTATTAATTAGTGCGTTTTTAACAAATGATTCCAAACGCACTAAGTGATCAACGGTACTCCTGTTTTTACGGAAACCACACTGAATATCTGTAATGAGGTCATTGGTTTCCAAGTACCAAACGAGTCGATTATTAATCATGCGCTCCATGGTTTTACAAACACAGCTTGTTAGCGATATAGGCCGATAGTTCGAAGGATCCGTATGATCACGTCCAGGTTTAGGGATAGGGATAACTATAGCATCATGCCATGAAGAAGGAAACTTTCCAGATGTCCAGATATCATCAAATATATGTAAAAGGGTCTCTAAACATGATTCCGGTAAATGGAATGGATGTTATCAGCTCCTGTAGCAGTACCATGGGCCTGGTCAAGAGCTGTATGGAGCTCATGAATCGAAAATACCTCGTTGTAATCTTCCCCGTTATCTGAAGTAAAATTAATAGCTTTCTTTTCTTGCTGTTTTTGATACTTTTGGAATTGAGGTGCATAATTCGAGGAAGAAGAATGTTGTGCCAGTGTTTCTCCAAGTTTATTGGCTATATCTGCTTTATTAGTTAATAACTGGTTTCCATCTTTGAGATGGTGAACACAAGATCTAGATCCCTTACCTTTGATTTTCTGGATCATATTCCATACCTTAGATATAGGTGTGCGCGAATTGATATTAGATACATAGTTTTGCCAAGATTTACGTTTACTTTGCTTGAAAGTACGCCGAGCTTTAGCATTTTGGATTTTAAATTTGTTCAAATTATGAACCATAGGATGATGACGGAAATAATTTTCGGCCTTTTTCCGTGCCTTCCTAGCTTGTTTGCAATCAGAGTTATACCATGGTTTCCTTATGTGTGAAATTGTAGAGGACTGTGGGATACACTCATCAGCAATGGTGTTTAGTATGTCAGAGAAATCTTTTATAGCATCGGGAACATTAAGAAAACAGTCAGGTCTAAGTTTGTCAGCACACAGGGTTTCATATAAAGCCCAGTTGGCCTTTTTAAAATTCCATCGTAATGATGGCGGAATATCAGATGGGTTGACAGGTTTTAATATTGTTGGGAAGTGGTCACTTCCACACAGGTCATCATACACTGACCACTCAAATTCACTAAATAGGGTGGAATCAGTCACTGATAAATCGAGAGCTGAATATGTTCCCGTGCCAGGATGTAAATATGTCTTTGAACCATCATTATAAATGCATAGATCATTATTTGAGATGAAATCCTCCAGTAATTTACCTTTGGTGTTTGTATTAGTACCACCCCAGAGTGGGTTGTGGCCGTTTAAATCACCCATGATCAAACAGGGTTTAGGTAGTTGACCATAAAGAGCTTGCAAATCACTTAACTGAACAGCAGAAGATGGTGGAAGATACAATGAACAGACAGTAAATGCAACATGTAATGTAAGTCGCACCGCCACGGCTTGGAGATTTGTTTTGAGCGTGACTTGACTATGAATAACATTATTCCTCACCAGGATAGATGATCCACCAGTAGCCCTGTCGCCCGGGGGAGAAAAATAATGGTATGCATTAAAATGACGTAGATCAAAATTATCCGTCTGCTTTAGATAGGTTTCTTGAATGCAAAATATTGACGGATTAAGATCTTGGACCAACAGTTGTAAGTCATTAAAATTAGTTCTGAGTCCTCTACAATTCCACTGAATTATAGACGAAGACATTATTTCTTCCGAGGAGGATGTACAGGAGATCTACCCCTCGCCTTCGGTGATGGTGACAAGCTATGTGTCCTACCAGTGCTATGGTCGGACACATCCATGTCCTCGAGGGATCCAAACTTGTTGTATAGCTGAATCTCATCATTTGAACCCTTAGCGAATCTATCGCATTGGTTAAGTCTAGTTAGTTTTGGGTTTCCTTTCACAATTTGTTTAACATGAGGTTCTTGTACAGGTTTTGATGAACATGAATCTGGTCTAGATTTGGGACTGGAGGATCTTCTTTTGTCTGGTTGTGTCTTTGGATATGTTGGACCTTTTGGGGAAGAAGGCATATGTTGAGAGGACGTCACTGTAGCTGGTAAAACGTCAGCCGTCTGCGTAGCAGATTCTCCTCGTATTAACAGTTCTGGATTTGAGACAAGTACAGGAGCAGTAGACTTTGTCCATGTCAGTTCTGTCTGACATTCGATAGATCCTGTGGTTGTAGAATGTTTTCTGGTAACAGAAGCATAAGATTCACCTGGGAGGACAGATGGCACAAGTTTCTTAGCTTCAGCATAACTGATATTTTGAGTATTCTTTATTTTGTTTAATTCCATTTCCCTTTTCCAAACCGGGCAATCTTTGGACGATGAAGAATGCATGCCTGAGCAGTTGACACATTTTCTAAAGTTGTTTGTACGATCTTCTGTTACGTGTGATTGTTCCCCACAATGTGCACAAGTTATTGAGTTTGAACATGAACTCATCCCATGACCAAATTTTTGGCATTTAAAACACCTCAACGGATTGGGAATATACATTTCAACCTGAAGGCTACAATATCCAGCTTTTATTGATCTCGGTGGCGATGGTGATACAAATGAAAACAGATACGTGTTAGTTGGAACCACTTCTGAATTCTGACGTCTCGTAAATCGCTTCACGAACGTGACACCTTGATCTTTAAGTTCTAGCATGATGTCAAGTTCGGTCATGTCCGCTAAAAGATGATCCCTATCTCTGACTATACCTTTACTAGAATTGAGGGTCCGATGAACTGACAC
The DNA here is from genome assembly GCF_037392515.1 of Haliotis asinina. Lineage (NCBI taxonomy): Eukaryota > Metazoa > Mollusca > Gastropoda > Lepetellida > Haliotidae > Haliotis > Haliotis asinina. Next base: position 30,296,134 of record NC_090281.1, on the reverse strand, counting down.
TGAAACAGGTATTCCAGCCAATGTATCAATTGACATCAGGTTAGATGCTTGTTGTCGTTTGCTACATTCTATGAGTAAAGACCCAGATCTCATTCTCTTGATATTTTTTACGTCCCCTGCTATACCGTACACTGCTTTAGAAACCACAAACGGGTTGAGTTTAAGTGGTTTTTTATCCGGTGTTTCTATCACTAAAAATCTTGGCCAGTAGTCTACTTGCTTAGATGGTCTACAACTATCAGGTGTACTTTGATCAGTTTCAAGTTGACGTTGCTTTTTCAAGGGGGTTTCAGGATCCATGGTAATATATTTAGATTCGTCATTCCAGCTCCCCACCCACCACGGAGTATCACAAGGACAATGCTATAAGCAAGTGGACCTCCTACTTGCAGCACCAAGGATACTGGAAAGATATACTCAAGCAGAATAATAGAAAGTAATTATTCTACCAGATTGGCCCATGAGCCACCGCCTTCTGGGCATATCACTCTAGGCAAAATACAAAATTGAAGATGTTTTCTCTTTTCGTTTTAAACATATACGCAGAAACCAATGCATCTGACAAGACGTGTAAATAGTTTGTTTTCTTGCAGACGTGCATCAAAAATATACATGCCACAGGGCTCGGCATGACCAGCCGATTGGTCGAACCGGGCCCATTCGACCACCCGTCCAGGCGAAGTCAGGGCCAAAGTGGTGTGTTGAGCAACAGGAACACGATTGCAGGCCCCTATTGCCCTCAACCACCAGGATCCCCTCCTCCGCAGACACAGGGCCGCAACCCACTGCAAACGGGTTGGTGAACCAAATATCCCCCGGGTCCACAACGGGGGTGTCGGCGAGCTCTTCGCGTTACCCAGCACCCACCACGAGGAGGTGGCTCGCCACGGGTGCCATTTGGAAATGACAAAGCTGGCAAATTGGCAAAAGCTGCATTAGACATCGATGGATCAGAACAGGATGAGTCGATATTGCCCTCTCCTGCAGAAAGTGGCACTGTTGTTACGAGCTCTTACTTGCATGGGAGCCGCATACTAAAACAACACGTGCTCCGCTGTGGGAATGTATGAAAACACCACCACACGCATGGAAACTTGCTAAAGCGTCATTGATCAATTAACGTATTTAACATGAACATAAAATAATATAATAATAGTCTATGGTAATCTAAACGTAACTTAATCTTTATGACAATTACAAACCTGATCACTTTCTTCTCTGTCATACCGACACCATGTAGCAAAGTGTTCGCAGTTCTTGAAAAATAAGTTATATCCAACTTCTCCAACTTTGGATAATGTCCTGTTTAGTATCTCAGATGAATTCAGCGGCCTGTAAACAGCAAAAACAACATTATAAATGACCACTTTGAATTTAATTTGTTGGCAATAATGGAGAAGATGAATAAGGCAACAAGGTTAATCCCGTAACAGTTTTTAACACCCACTCTGCAGGTGTGCTTGTGCCCTTGTGTGGTTTTTGGTGTTTCAGAATAAAATATTTTTGGCGTTTTGATGGCATACAGCTTGATTTTGACTGGAATTGGTGGTAGTGCTGTTTCCTGGAGCAGAACTTAAAACCGTTCACTATCTCTTCACCAACCATAGCACATTGGTAGATCTGGTGGTGTATTGGTGCCTTTGGATGCTTTGGGAATAAAATATTTTGGCATTTCCATGGCAGCACGTTTGACTTAGACTGAAATTGGTAGCTGTGCTTTCTTCAGGAACAGAACTTCTAAAACCTTCCACATACAGACGAAAACACCTGGCATAAGAACAACACATTCATGAAGGATAAATTGCCTTTGAGGGGAATGGTGATGACTTTGTTTTCTTGTGACTTTAAAGATCTATAGCCTGTTTTGGGGTTTTTTAAAATATTTTTGTCCTTTCCACGCTAGTTTTAATGACAGTTGCAGTATTCGAGTTGTCTTACTGCCCTTCGTTGACAGGTTTTTATAGTTGACATATATTTCGATTCAGTGTTAAATGTTCTCGTCATGATATGGCTGAAATATTGCCGATGTGACGTTAAATATTAACTCATTCACTCACTCTTGTTGCTTTACAACTGTAAACTTGGAAGTTTGAATAAATAACTTACAGTGTCAGTGGCTGTGTCCTCGAGGGGGGTTAAAGCACTGTAAAATTATTGTCCTCCTGAGAGGGTACGCAAGTCCCAAAACATTTGAAATCAAATTTAATCTTCCTTTTTTAGGAGTAGTATTTCTGTCATTTTATTTGTGGCTAATCTTGCATACAATCACCAGCAGCTGAGGGGATGGTGTAAATCCAACTAGGGACCATGCAGGTAGCAGAAGCACTATAAGTCCCCATGGCCCCTAGTATGGTGATCTACCTGTAGTTGTTGGGGATATATATAGCCTGTTTTTATATTGCATTGTCTGAATAGGGATATTAGTTCTAACTTTCCACGCTAGTTTTATTACTTATTGTGATATTCTAGTTGTTTTACTGTCCTTCGTCGACAGGTGTTTATCATATACATAGATTCCTTGTTTAAGAATGGTCTCGTCACGATATCGCTGCAATACTGCCGATGTGACGTTAAATATTAACTCACTCACTAACTACAACTGTAAAACTTAACATGGACTTTCAATGATGTCTGATGTAACGTTTTTTAATTTGTTTTGGAGACAAATGTTGCTAAACTTGTGTCCCTGCTGCGTTGGTCTGACGATCAAACGTTCTGAGTGGAAATGAATGTTTGAGCATGAATCGAAGTTACTTTGTGTTTCATCAGCATGACCACAGTCAATACAACTCACATCATCATACAATGGTTTAGAAATACTACTATTATCAACAACACTTACTGTAAATAAGAGTCTTTCACATTTATCATGACTCCAGCAACGTGCCAAACATTATCTCTGCGAACGATTCCTTTATTACAGACTACTCCACTCAATGTGGATACGTGACACGGGCCACTTTCCATTGAACCATTGACTCCAGACAAGTGCACCAATTCACCGGCACCTATATATATATAACATTGACAGTGTTTACCACAAGCTAATAAAAGTCTTCTGTGCGTAGCATACAACTTTCTTATCAGATCATGTGAGTATAATATATAGCATTTATTTATAACAACAGAATGCCAAATTCATAGCTTTGTTCTTAACATGAACTTAGATGATTTTCTTGGTCACATAAAGTCAAGCATATGTATTTTCCCTTTGCATAACAAATACGAAATTGGTCGATGCTAATCGATAACTGGATATCCTTAGTGGTACGTGATTAATGTAAATTGCTAATGTCCTTCGAACACTTATGAGAACAGCACAAAACGATAGCAAGCATGCAAACTCAAAACGTTCTTCCAATAATTTGTTACAATAAACTTACCGACATATATGCCAAAGTGAGAGTACAGTCCTCGACAAAAACGCAACATGTCGCCTAGTTTGAAACTGTGGTTACTGGACGATGGTGCGGATGCGGTATTCAGTTGGCTTTCAATGGTAGCATCGTCTCCGGATAACTGACTGAGTGTACTGTTCCCTGGAAGATATATGACGAGTATTATCATTAGAAACATGTACAGTCCTGTTAAAACAACGGAATACCAGATATCAATCAGCCGTGCTATGATATGAAGCTGAAGTAATGGTAAATATTTCTCCATCTACCAGTACTTGTATCTACGTGGAAGTGTAGGATGTAAAAACTTGATGGCGGCCTTCAACGTTTCAGAATTGTTTCAGTGTTTCACAGACATAGGCCGTTTATGACTCGTAGATATATTGTATATTAGTTACACTGCTCTCAGCAACGTTCTAGCTATGTCACTGTTTGTAAACAATCGTGTCTGGGACTGACAACCTAGCGTTTGGCAATAATGGATCCTACGATGTGGCTCGTAGGCACTGACACCCGTCCACTAGGTCAGTTGACCATTGGACGATGTTATTCGCATATTTTGACAATTGTAGATTGCTCACGTGAAATTATGTCCTGGATATGACATATGAGATTATAAATAGCATTCACTTCAATAACGGAATGCCGTATTCACAAGTTAATTATGTAACACCACCCCAAAATACAAGTATTGTACGAATCACACGCCTTCGGGCATGAGTTAAAGCATGTGAACCGTAATATTTACCATGAATACTCAACATGCTGCCTGGTAACTGAGGCATAACTTCATTATGAAACGTCTTGTTGTGGTGCAGAAGGACACAGGGACTGTAGGACACAGCTGAAATCGAGTGATTCAGGTCACTTTCCATTGAACCATTGACCAGATACAAGTACACGAATTCATCTGCACCAGTATAAACACTGACAATTTTTACACATGCCAGAGATGTTAACAATAACTATAACTAAATACTTCTGCAGTCTTTTACAAAATAGCAGAATGCCCAGTATACATTCTCTTCATTTACTTCATTATTTGATGTGACGAGTTCAATTTTTTCGATCTCCCAGGAAATATATTTTTCAAACTATTTGACGCCCAAGTACAACCCATTTTATTACATGGCTAGGAGGTATGGGGATTTCAACCTTACGATTACTTGGAGAGATTACATCTTGCAAAAAGGCTTGCGAAAAGTTTTTATGTGTCTGACCCGCTACTCCAAATTGTATGCTTTACGGTGAATGCGGGAGACACCCCATGTATATTAATTCACAAATACGATGCATTAAATACTGGTTTAATATTCTGATAATGCCTGAAAGTTGTCTACCAAAAATATTGTATGTTCCTCCAGATAATATTGGTAAAACATCTGGATATAAGATATCTTTTGTTTTCTCATGGGTATGGATTAAACAGGGTGGTGGGGATGTCTTTATATTTTTAAAACAATTTCGTGATTCGAGCGGTAAATATCTTTTAACAGGCATGGCATTTCACTCAGGAAAGTAGCTATCGTTATGAAATATGTGGAACATTTAAAACTGTAATACAACCTGCATTGCATGTATCTGAACTAACTTTTAACTGTAATAGAAACATATTTGCCAAATACAGGACAGGCATGTTGGACTTAATGGTAAATAGAGGCAGAATCCTAAAGTGTACATCCCAAAATCTGAAAGAATTTGTCCGTTATGCAATTCCCCTGTTGAAGATGAAGTACATCTTACCCTTGACTGTCCGTTTTATGAAGACTTACGCTACAAGTATATCTCAGAATATTATCTATCGAAACTATCATTGATATCTCTTACTACTATATTTAGAATTAATAATGAATCCACCCTTCGTAACCAAGCTCTCTATGTTAAGTATGCATTTATTCGTCATAACGAGCTCTTACAATTAGTCATGTCCTAACGTATATCCCTACAACATATTCACACCGTTGTATGTAACTCTCTTGTATAAGGACTGGTGGCCTAAAATACAATAAAAGATTGTCTTGTCTTGTAGTGAATCCTCATAATTTTACCTTGCCAATTTAACATATAAACCTCAAATTTAGTTCAGTCTCGCTCAGTGGACATATGGATTGTCTGTTGGAATACTATATTCACAAGTTAATTATGTAACCTCACCCCAAAATACAAACATTGTAGGAATCACACGCCTTCAGGCATGAGATCCTGAGAACCGTAATATTTACCTTGAATACTCAACATGTTGTTTGGTAACTGGGTTTCAGAACATGACGTCTTGTTGTGGTGCAAAGGAACACGGGGACTGTAGGACACAGCTGAAATCGAGTAATTCAGGTCACTTTCCATTGAACCATTGACCACAGACAAGTGCACGAATTCATCTGCACCAGTATAAACACTGACAATTTTTACACATGCCAGAGATGTTAACAATAACTATAACTAAATACTTCTGCAGTCTTTTACAAAATAGCAGAATGCCCAGTATACATTCTCTTCATTTACTTCATTATTTGATGTGACGAGTTCAATTTTTTCGATCTCCCAGGAAATATATTTTTCAAACTATTTGACGCCCAAGTACAACCCATTTTATTACATGGCTAGGAGGTATGGGGATTTCAACCTTACGATTACTTGGAGAGATTACATCTTGCAAAAAGGCTTGCGAAAAGTTTTTATGTGTCTGACCCGCTACTCCAAATTGTATGCTTTACGGTGAATGCGGGAGACACCCCATGTATATTAATTCACAAATACGATGCATTAAATACTGGTTTAATATTCTGATAATGCCTGAAAGTTGTCTACCAAAAATATTGTATGTTCCTCCAGATAATATTGGTAAAACATCTGGATATAAGATATCTTTTGTTTTCTCATGGGTATGGATTAAACAGGGTGGTGGGGATGTCTTTATATTTTTAAAACAATTTCGTGATTCGAGCGGTAAATATCTTTTAACAGGCATGGCATTTCACTCAGGAAAGTAGCTATCGTTATGAAATATGTGGAACATTTAAAACTGTAATACAACCTGCATTGCATGTATCTGAACTAACTTTTAACTGTAATAGAAACATATTTGCCAAATACAGGACAGGCATGTTGGACTTAATGGTAAATAGAGGCAGAATCCTAAAGTGTACATCCCAAAATCTGAAAGAATTTGTCCGTTATGCAATTCCCCTGTTGAAGATGAAGTACATCTTACCCTTGACTGTCCGTTTTATGAAGACTTACGCTACAAGTATATCTCAGAATATTATCTATCGAAACTATCATTGATATCTCTTACTACTATATTTAGAATTAATAATGAATCCACCCTTCGTAACCAAGCTCTCTATGTTAAGTATGCATTTATTCGTCATAACGAGCTCTTACAATTAGTCATGTCCTAACGTATATCCCTACAACATATTCACACCGTTGTATGTAACTCTCTTGTATAAGGACTGGTGGCCTAAAATACAATAAAAGATTGTCTTGTCTTGTAGTGAATCCTCATAATTTTACCTTGCCAATTTAACATATAAATCTCAAATTTAGTTCAGTCTCGCTCAGTGGACATATGGATTGTCTGTTGGAATACTATATTCACAAGTTAATTATGTAACCTCACCCCAAAATACAAACATTGTAGGAATCACACGCCTTCAGGCATGAGATCCTGTGAACCGTAATATTTACCTTGAATACTCAACATGTTGTTTGGTAACTGGGTTTCAGAACATGACGTCTTGTTGTGGTGCAAAGGAACACTGGGACTGTAGGACACAGCTGAAATCGAGTAATTCAGGTCACTTTCCATTGAACCATTGACCACAGACAAGTGCACGAATTCATCTGCACCAGTATAAACACTGACAATTTTTACACATGCCAGAGATGTTAACAATAACTATAACTAAATACTTCTGCAGTCTTTTACAAAATAGCAGAATGCCCAGTATACATTCTCTTCATTTACTTCATTATTTGATGTGACGAGTTCAATTTTTTCGATCTCCCAGGAAATATATTTTTCAAACTATTTGACGCCCAAGTACAACCCATTTTATTACATGGCTAGGAGGTATGGGGATTTCAACCTTACGATTACTTGGAGAGATTACATCTTGCAAAAAGGCTTGCGAAAAGTTTTTATGTGTCTGACCCGCTACTCCAAATTGTATGCTTTACGGTGAATGCGGGAGACACCCCATGTATATTAATTCACAAATACGATGCATTAAATACTGGTTTAATATTCTGATAATGCCTGAAAGTTGTCTACCAAAAATATTGTATGTTCCTCCAGATAATATTGGTAAAACATCTGGATATAAGATATCTTTTGTTTTCTCATGGGTATGGATTAAACAGGGTGGTGGGGATGTCTTTATATTTTTAAAACAATTTCGTGATTCGAGCGGTAAATATCTTTTAACAGGCATGGCATTTCACTCAGGAAAGTAGCTATCGTTATGAAATATGTGGAACATTTAAAACTGTAATACAACCTGCATTGCATGTATCTGAACTAACTTTTAACTGTAATAGAAACATATTTGCCAAATACAGGACAGGCATGTTGGACTTAATGGTAAATAGAGGCAGAATCCTAAAGTGTACATCCCAAAATCTGAAAGAATTTGTCCGTTATGCAATTCCCCTGTTGAAGATGAAGTACATCTTACCCTTGACTGTCCGTTTTATGAAGACTTACGCTACAAGTATATCTCAGAATATTATCTATCGAAACTATCATTGATATCTCTTACTACTATATTTAGAATTAATAATGAATCCACCCTTCGTAACCAAGCTCTCTATGTTAAGTATGCATTTATTCGTCATAACGAGCTCTTACAATTAGTCATGTCCTAACGTATATCCCTACAACATATTCACACCGTTGTATGTAACTCTCTTGTATAAGGACTGGTGGCCTAAAATACAATAAAAGATTGTCTTGTCTTGTAGTGAATCCTCATAATTTTACCTTGCCAATTTAACATATAAATCTCAAATTTAGTTCAGTCTCGCTCAGTGGACATATGGATTGTCTGTTGGAATACTATATTCACAAGTTAATTATGTAACCTCACCCCAAAATACAAACATTGTAGGAATCACACGCCTTCAGGCATGAGATCCTGTGAACCGTAATATTTACCTTGAATACTCAACATGTTGTTTGGTAACTGGGTTTCAGAACATGACGTCTTGTTGTGGTGCAAAGGAACACGGGGACTGTAGGACACAGCTGAAATCGAGTAATTCAGGTCACTTTCCATTGAACCATTGACCACAGACAAGTGCACGAATTCATCTGCACCAGTATAAACACTGACAATTTTTACACATGCCAGAGATGTTAACAATAACTATAACTAAATACTTCTGCAGTCTTTTACAAAATAGCAGAATGCCCAGTATACATTCTCTTCATTTACTTCATTATTTGATGTGACGAGTTCAATTTTTTCGATCTCCCAGGAAATATATTTTTCAAACTATTTGACGCCCAAGTACAACCCATTTTATTACATGGCTAGGAGGTATGGGGATTTCAACCTTACGATTACTTGGAGAGATTACATCTTGCAAAAAGGCTTGCGAAAAGTTTTTATGTGTCTGACCCGCTACTCCAAATTGTATGCTTTACGGTGAATGCGGGAGACACCCCATGTATATTAATTCACAAATACGATGCATTAAATACTGGTTTAATATTCTGATAATGCCTGAAAGTTGTCTACCAAAAATATTGTATGTTCCTCCAGATAATATTGGTAAAACATCTGGATATAAGATATCTTTTGTTTTCTCATGGGTATGGATTAAACAGGGTGGTGGGGATGTCTTTATATTTTTAAAACAATTTCGTGATTCGAGCGGTAAATATCTTTTAACAGGCATGGCATTTCACTCAGGAAAGTAGCTATCGTTATGAAATATGTGGAACATTTAAAACTGTAATACAACCTGCATTGCATGTATCTGAACTAACTTTTAACTGTAATAGAAACATATTTGCCAAATACAGGACAGGCATGTTGGACTTAATGGTAAATAGAGGCAGAATCCTAAAGTGTACATCCCAAAATCTGAAAGAATTTGTCCGTTATGCAATTCCCCTGTTGAAGATGAAGTACATCTTACCCTTGACTGTCCGTTTTATGAAGACTTACGCTACAAGTATATCTCAGAATATTATCTATCGAAACTATCATTGATATCTCTTACTACTATATTTAGAATTAATAATGAATCCACCCTTCGTAACCAAGCTCTCTATGTTAAGTATGCATTTATTCGTCATAACGAGCTCTTACAATTAGTCATGTCCTAACGTATATCCCTACAACATATTCACACCGTTGTATGTAACTCTCTTGTATAAGGACTGGTGGCCTAAAATACAATAAAAGATTGTCTTGTCTTGTAGTGAATCCTCATAATTTTACCTTGCCAATTTAACATATAAATCTCAAATTTAGTTCAGTCTCGCTCAGTGGACATATGGATTGTCTGTTGGAATACTATATTCACAAGTTAATTATGTAACCTCACCCCAAAATACAAACATTGTAGGAATCACACGCCTTCAGGCATGAGATCCTGTGAACCGTAATATTTACCTTGAATACTCAACATGTTGTTTGGTAACTGGGTTTCAGAACATGACGTCTTGTTGTGGTGCAAAGGAACACGGGGACTGTAGGACACAGCTGAAATCGAGTAATTCAGGTCACTTTCCATTGAACCATTGACCACAGACAAGTGCACGAATTCATCTGCACCAGTATAAACACTGACAATTTGTACACATGCCAGAGATGTTAACAATAACTATAACTAAATACTTCTGCAGTCTTTTACAAAATAGCAGAATGCCCAGTATACATTCTCTTCATTTACTTCATTATTTGATGTGACGAGTTCAATTTTTTCGATCTCCCAGGAAATATATTTTTCAAACTATTTGACGCCCAAGTACAACCCATTTTATTACATGGCTAGGAGGTATGGGGATTTCAACCTTACGATTACTTGGAGAGATTACATCTTGCAAAAAGGCTTGCGAAAAGTTTTTATGTGTCTGACCCGCTACTCCAAATTGTATGCTTTACGGTGAATGCGGGAGACACCCCATGTATATTAATTCACAAATACGATGCATTAAATACTGGTTTAATATTCTGATAATGCCTGAAAGTTGTCTACCAAAAATATTGTATGTTCCTCCAGATAATATTGGTAAAACATCTGGATATAAGATATCTTTTGTTTTCTCATGGGTATGGATTAAACAGGGTGGTGGGGATGTCTTTATATTTTTAAAACAATTTCGTGATTCGAGCGGTAAATATCTTTTAACAGGCATGGCATTTCACTCAGGAAAGTAGCTATCGTTATGAAATATGTGGAACATTTAAAACTGTAATACAACCTGCATTGCATGTATCTGAACTAACTTTTAACTGTAATAGAAACATATTTGCCAAATACAGGACAGGCATGTTGGACTTAATGGTAAATAGAGGCAGAATCCTAAAGTGTACATCCCAAAATCTGAAAGAATTTGTCCGTTATGCAATTCCCCTGTTGAAGATGAAGTACATCTTACCCTTGACTGTCCGTTTGATGAAGACTTACGCTACAAGTATATCTCAGAATATTATCTATCGAAACTATCATTGATATCTCTTACTACTATATTTAGAATTAATAATGAATCCACCCTTCGTAACCAAGCTCTCTATGTTAAGTATGCATTTATTCGTCATAACGAGCTCTTACAATTAGTCATGTCCTAACGTATATCCCTACAACATATTCACACCGTTGTATGTAACTCTCTTGTATAAGGACTGGTGGCCTAAAATACAATAAAAGATTGTCTTGTCTTGTAGTGAATCCTCATAATTTTACCTTGCCAATTTAACATATAAATCTCAAATTTAGTTCAGTCTCGCTCAGTGGACATATGGATTGTCTGTTGGAATACTATATTCACAAGTTAATTATGTAACCTCACCCCAAAATACAAACATTGTAGGAATCACACGCCTTCAGGCATGAGATCCTGTGAACCGTAATATTTACCTTGAATACTCAACATGTTGTTTGGTAACTGGGTTTCAGAACATGACGTCTTGTTGTGGTGCAAAGGAACACGGGGACTGTAGGACACAGCTGAAATCGAGTAATTCAGGTCACTTTCCATTGAACCATTGACCACAGACAAGTGCACGAATTCATCTGCACCAGTATAAACACTGACAATTTTTACACATGCCAGAGATGTTAACAATAACTATAACTAAATACTTCTGCAGTCTTTTACAAAATAGCAGAATGCCCAGTATACATTCTCTTCATTTACTTCATTATTTGATGTGACGAGTTCAATTTTTTCGATCTCCCAGGAAATATATTTTTCAAACTATTTGAGGCCCAAGTACAACCCATTTTATTACATGGCTAGGAGGTATGGGGATTTCAACCTTACGATTACTTGGAGAGATTACATCTTGCAAAAAGGCTTGCGAAAAGTTTTTATGTGTCTGACCCGCTACTCCAAATTGTATGCTTTACGGTGAATGCGGGAGACACCCCATGTATATTAATTCACAAATACGATGTATTAAATACTGGTTTAATATTCTGATAATGCCTGAAAGTTGTCTACCAAAAATATTGTATGTTCCTCCAGATAATATTGGTAAAACATCTGGATATAAGATATCTTTTGTTTTCTCATGGGTATGGATTAAACAGGGTGGTGGGGATGTCTTTATATTTTTAAAACAATTTCGTGATTCGAGCGGTAAATATCTTTTAACAGGCATGGCATTTCACTCAGGAAAGTAGCTATCGTTATGAAATATGTGGAACATTTAAAACTGTAATACAACCTGCATTGCATGTATCTGAACCAACTTTTAACTGTAATAGAAACATATTTGCCAAATACAGGACAGGCATGTTGGACTTAATGGTAAATAGAGGCAGAATCCTAAAGTGTACATCCCAAAATCTGAAAGAATTTGTCCGTTATGCAATTCCCCTGTTGAAGATGAAGTACATCTTACCCTTGACTGTCCGTTTTATGAAGACTTACGCTACAAGTATATCTCAGAATATTATCTATCGAAACTATCATTGATATCTCTTACTACTATATTTAGAATTAATAATGAATCCACCCTTCGTAACCAAGCTCTCTATGTTAAGTATGCATTTATTCGTCATAACGAGCTCTTACAATTAGTCATGTCCTAACGTATATCCCTACAACATATTCACACCGTTGTATGTAACTCTCTTGTATAAGGACTGGTGGCCTAAAATACAATAAAAGATTGTCTTGTCTTGTAGTGAATCCTCATAATTTTACCTTGCCAATTTAACATATAAATCTCAAATTTAGTTCAGTCTCGCTCAGTGGACATATGGATTGTCTGTTGGAATACTATATTCACAAGTTAATTATGTAACCTCACCCCAAAATACAAACATTGTAGGAATCACACGCCTTCAGGCATGAGATCCTGTGAACCGTAATATTTACCTTGAATACTCAACATGTTGTTTGGTAACTGGGTTTCAGAACATGACGTCTTGTTGTGGTGCAAAGGAACACGGGGACTGTAGGACACAGCTGAAATCGAGTAATTCAGGTCACTTTCCATTGAACCATTGACCACAGACAAGTGCACGAATTCATCTGCACCAGTATAAACACTGACAATTTGTACACATGCCAGAGATGTTAACAATAACTATAACTAAATACTTCTGCAGTCTTTTACAAAATAGCAGAATGCCCAGTATACATTCTCTTCATTTACTTCATTATTTGATGTGACGAGTTCAATTTTTTCGATCTCCCAGGAAATATATTTTTCAAACTATTTGACGCCCAAGTACAACCCATTTTATTACATGGCTAGGAGGTATGGGGATTTCAACCTTACGATTACTTGGAGAGATTACATCTTGCAAAAAGGCTTGCGAAAAGTTTTTATGTGTCTGACCCGCTACTCCAAATTGTATGCTTTACGGTGAATGCGGGAGACACCCCATGTATATTAATTCACAAATACGATGCATTAAATACTGGTTTAATATTCTGATAATGCCTGAAAGTTGTCTACCAAAAATATTGTATGTTCCTCCAGATAATATTGGTAAAACATCTGGATATAAGATATCTTTTGTTTTCTCATGGGTATGGATTAAACAGGGTGGTGGGGATGTCTTTATATTTTTAAAACAATTTCGTGATTCGAGCGGTAAATATCTTTTAACAGGCATGGCATTTCACTCAGGAAAGTAGCTATCGTTATGAAATATGTGGAACATTTAAAACTGTAATACAACCTGCATTGCATGTATCTGAACTAACTTTTAACTGTAATAGAAACATATTTGCCAAATACAGGACAGGCATGTTGGACTTAATGGTAAATAGAGGCAGAATCCTAAAGTGTACATCCCAAAATCTGAAAGAATTTGTCCGTTATGCAATTCCCCTGTTGAAGATGAAGTACATCTTACCCTTGACTGTCCGTTTGATGAAGACTTACGCTACAAGTATATCTCAGAATATTATCTATCGAAACTATCATTGATATCTCTTACTACTATATTTAGAATTAATAATGAATCCACCCTTCGTAACCAAGCTCTCTATGTTAAGTATGCATTTATTCGTCATAACGAGCTCTTACAATTAGTCATGTCCTAACGTATATCCCTACAACATATTCACACCGTTGTATGTAACTCTCTTGTATAAGGACTGGTGGCCTAAAATACAATAAAAGATTGTCTTGTCTTGTAGTGAATCCTCATAATTTTACCTTGCCAATTTAACATATAAATCTCAAATTTAGTTCAGTCTCGCTCAGTGGACATATGGATTGTCTGTTGGAATACTATATTCACAAGTTAATTATGTAACCTCACCCCAAAATACAAACATTGTAGGAATCACACGCCTTCAGGCATGAGATCCTGTGAACCGTAATATTTACCTTGAATACTCAACATGTTGTTTGGTAACTGGGTTTCAGAACATGACGTCTTGTTGTGGTGCAAAGGAACACGGGGACTGTAGGACACAGCTGAAATCGAGTAATTCAGGTCACTTTCCATTGAACCATTGACCACAGACAAGTGCACGAATTCATCTGCACCAGTATAAACACTGACAATTTTTACACATGCCAGAGATGTTAACAATAACTATAACTAAATACTTCTGCAGTCTTTTACAAAATAGCAGAATGCCCAGTATACATTCTCTTCATTTACTTCATTATTTGATGTGACGAGTTCAATTTTTTCGATCTCCCAGGAAATATATTTTTCAAACTATTTGAGGCCCAAGTACAACCCATTTTATTACATGGCTAGGAGGTATGGGGATTTCAACCTTACGATTACTTGGAGAGATTACATCTTGCAAAAAGGCTTGCGAAAAGTTTTTATGTGTCTGACCCGCTACTCCAAATTGTATGCTTTACGGTGAATGCGGGAGACACCCCATGTATATTAATTCACAAATACGATGTATTAAATACTGGTTTAATATTCTGATAATGCCTGAAAGTTGTCTACCAAAAATATTGTATGTTCCTCCAGATAATATTGGTAAAACATCTGGATATAAGATATCTTTTGTTTTCTCATGGGTATGGATTAAACAGGGTGGTGGGGATGTCTTTATATTTTTAAAACAATTTCGTGATTCGAGCGGTAAATATCTTTTAACAGGCATGGCATTTCACTCAGGAAAGTAGCTATCGTTATGAAATATGTGGAACATTTAAAACTGTAATACAACCTGCATTGCATGTATCTGAACCAACTTTTAACTGTAATAGAAACATATTTGCCAAATACAGGACAGGCATGTTGGACTTAATGGTAAATAGAGGCAGAATCCTAAAGTGTACATCCCAAAATCTGAAAGAATTTGTCCGTTATGCAATTCCCCTGTTGAAGATGAAGTACATCTTACCCTTGACTGTCCGTTTTATGAAGACTTACGCTACAAGTATATCTCAGAATATTATCTATCGAAACTATCATTGATATCTCTTACTACTATATTTAGAATTAATAATGAATCCACCCTTCGTAACCAAGCTCTCTATGTTAAGTATGCATTTATTCGTCATAACGAGCTCTTACAATTAGTCATGTCCTAACGTATATCCCTACAACATATTCACACCGTTGTATGTAACTCTCTTGTATAAGGACTGGTGGCCTAAAATACAATAAAAGATTGTCTTGTCTTGTAGTGAATCCTCATAATTTTACCTTGCCAATTTAACATATAAATCTCAAATTTAGTTCAGTCTCGCTCAGTGGACATATGGATTGTCTGTTGGAATACTATATTCACAAGTTAATTATGTAACCTCACCCCAAAATACAAACATTGTAGGAATCACACGCCTTCAGGCATGAGATCCTGTGAACCGTAATATTTACCTTGAATACTCAACATGTTGTTTGGTAACTGGGTTTCAGAACATGACGTCTTGTTGTGGTGCAAAGGAACACGGGGACTGTAGGACACAGCTGAAATCGAGTAATTCAGGTCACTTTCCATTGAACCATTGACCACAGACAAGTGCACGAATTCATCTGCACCAGTATAAACACTGACAATTTTTACACATGCCAGAGATGTTAACAATAACTATAACTAAATACTTCTGCAGTCTTTTACAAAATAGCAGAATGCCCAGTATACATTCTCTTCATTTACTTCATTATTTGATGTGACGAGTTCAATTTTTTCGATCTCCCAGGAAATATATTTTTCAAACTATTTGAGGCCCAAGTACAACCCATTTTATTACATGGCTAGGAGGTATGGGGATTTCAACCTTACGATTACTTGGAGAGATTACATCTTGCAAAAAGGCTTGCGAAAAGTTTTTATGTGTCTGACCCGCTACTCCAAATTGTATGCTTTACGGTGAATGCGGGAGACACCCCATGTATATTAATTCACAAATACGATGTATTAAATACTGGTTTAATATTCTGATAATGCCTGAAAGTTGTCTACCAAAAATATTGTATGTTCCTCCAGATAATATTGGTAAAACATCTGGATATAAGATATCTTTTGTTTTCTCATGGGTATGGATTAAACAGGGTGGTGGGGATGTCTTTATATTTTTAAAACAATTTCGTGATTCGAGCGGTAAATATCTTTTAACAGGCATGGCATTTCACTCAGGAAAGTAGCTATCGTTATGAAATATGTGGAACATTTAAAACTGTAATACAACCTGCATTGCATGTATCTGAACCAACTTTTAACTGTAATAGAAACATATTTGCCAAATACAGGACAGGCATGTTGGACTTAATGGTAAATAGAGGCAGAATCCTAAAGTGTACATCCCAAAATCTGAAAGAATTTGTCCGTTATGCAATTCCCCTGTTGAAGATGAAGTACATCTTACCCTTGACTGTCCGTTTTATGAAGACTTACGCTACAAGTATATCTCAGAATATTATCTATCGAAACTATCATTGATATCTCTTACTACTATATTTAGAATTAATAATGAATCCACCCTTCGTAACCAAGCTCTCTATGTTAAGTATGCATTTATTCGTCATAACGAGCTCTTACAATTAGTCATGTCCTAACGTATATCCCTACAACATATTCACACCGTTGTATGTAACTCTCTTGTATAAGGACTGGTGGCCTAAAATACAATAAAAGATTGTCTTGTCTTGTAGTGAATCCTCATAATTTTACCTTGCCAATTTAACATATAAATCTCAAATTTAGTTCAGTCTCGCTCAGTGGACATATGGATTGTCTGTTGGAATACTATATTCACAAGTTAATTATGTAACCTCACCCCAAAATACAAACATTGTAGGAATCACACGCCTTCAGGCATGAGATCCTGTGAACCGTAATATTTACCTTGAATACTCAACATGTTGTTTGGTAACTGGGTTTCAGAACATGACGTCTTGTTGTGGTGCAAAGGAACACGGGGACTGTAGGACACAGCTGAAATCGAGTAATTCAGGTCACTTTCCATTGAACCATTGACCACAGACAAGTGCACGAATTCATCTGCACCAGTATAAACACTGACAATTTGTACACATGCCAGAGATGTTAACAATAACTATAACTAAATACTTCTGCAGTCTTTTACAAAATAGCAGAATGCCCAGTATACATTCTCTTCATTTACTTCATTATTTGATGTGACGAGTTCAATTTTTTCGATCTCCCAGGAAATATATTTTTCAAACTATTTGACGCCCAAGTACAACCCATTTTATTACATGGCTAGGAGGTATGGGGATTTCAACCTTACGATTACTTGGAGAGATTACATCTTGCAAAAAGGCTTGCGAAAAGTTTTTATGTGTCTGACCCGCTACTCCAAATTGTATGCTTTACGGTGAATGCGGGAGACACCCCATGTATATTAATTCACAAATACGATGCATTAAATACTGGTTTAATATTCTGATAATGCCTGAAAGTTGTCTACCAAAAATATTGTATGTTCCTCCAGATAATATTGGTAAAACATCTGGATATACGATATCTTTTGTTTTCTCATGGGTATGGATTAAACAGGGTGGTGGGGATGTCTTTATATTTTTAAAACAATTTCGTGATTCGAGCGGTAAATATCTTTTAACAGGCATGGCATTTCACTCAGGAAAGTAGCTATCGTTATGAAATATGTGGAACATTTAAAACTGTAATACAACCTGCATTGCATGTATCTGAACTAACTTTTAACTGTAATAGAAACATATTTGCCAAATACAGGACAGGCATGTTGGACTTAATGGTAAATAGAGGCAGAATCCTAAAGTGTACATCCCAAAATCTGAAAGAATTTGTCCGTTATGCAATTCCCCTGTTGAAGATGAAGTACATCTTACCCTTGACTGTCCGTTTTATGAAGACTTACGCTACAAGTATATCTCAGAATATTATCTATCGAAACTATCATTGATATCTCTTACTACTATATTTAGAATTAATAATGAATCCACCCTTCGTAACCAAGCTCTCTATGTTAAGTATGCATTTATTCGTCATAACGAGCTCTTACAATTAGTCATGTCCTAACGTATATCCCTACAACATATTCACACCGTTGTATGTAACTCTCTTGTATGAGGACTGGTGGCCTAAAATACAATAAAAGATTGTCTTGTCTTGTAGTGAATCCTCATAATTTTACCTTGCCAATTTAACATATAAATCTCAAATTTAGTTCAGTCTCGCTCAGTGGACATATGGATTGTCTGTTGGAATACTATATTCACAAGTTAATTATGTAACCTCACCCCAAAATACAAACATTGTAGGAATCACACGCCTTCAGGCATGAGATCCTGTGAACCGTAATATTTACCTTGAATACTCAACATGTTGTTTGGTAACTGGGTTTCAGAACATGACGTCTTGTTGTGGTGCAAAGGAACACGGGGACTGTAGGACACAGCTGAAATCGAGTAATTCAGGTCACTTTCCATTGAACCATTGACCACAGACAAGTGCACGAATTCATCTGCACCAGTATAAACACTGACAGTTTTTACCACGTTTTCCAAACAGATCAGCAAGTTTGCTTACCCAATCTTGTCAGTCAGTTGATAGGTTGCTATAATTAAATTCTATCCCAGGTCTTGACTGATGGGACGTGTACAGACGGCATGAACTTTAATAAGGGAATACTAGACTTACAACTTCATAATCAACCTCGGCAGAGATGATAAGCATTGTGGGCATGACACCACACCAATCGTGGGTTTCTATGCTCCTCTACCTTTCGTTTCAGTACTAACACCCAAACATTACTTGGGTCGATGCTAATGATTTCAGTCACCGGATTATCACATTAAGATGTGATTATTTATAGACCACTAACATCCCTTATAGTTGTGTACTGTCGTTCATCAAGCAACAATCGCAAGGTTTGCTCCAATATTTGTTACATTACACCAACCTACGTGTATTTCACAGTAATTGTGCATTTTTTTACCAAAGGCCATTACCTTACCTGGTTCCAGGCATTGACTGAGGAGCCATTTGTCAGTGGCCGATATGTTCAATGGTTGAATCATGCTACTTCCATCCGCACCACCAAATGTAGAATAGTAACCAATATCTAAATAACACATGACACAGGTATTAACTAACTATAACTAAATATTAACTAAATATAACTAAATATTTCGGCAGTCTTTTTACAAAAATAGCAGAATGCCCAGTATACATTCTCTTCATTTACTTCATTATCTGATGTGACGATAAGGCATTAGTATTCGTTGATTTATCTCTTAGTAAAGATATTTACAGGTAAATAGTGAATCTACATCTTTGAATACAACGTTCAGCATTGCGGTATGTCAGAATTTTTATTCATTCAGAGATGGATTATTCCGACTCCTTAAAATGTACGGTCCGCACAGTCAGTATTTTCCAGTTATCAAGTGTATGTCTGTAACAGTAACTCCAAATTGTATGCTTTACGGTGAATGCGGGAGACACCCCATGTATATTAATTCACAAATACGATGCATTAAATACTGGTTTAATATTCTGATAATGCCTGAAAGTTGTCTACCAAAAATATTGTATGTTCCTCCAGATAATATTGGTAAAACATCTGGATATAAGATATCTTTTGTTTTCTCATGGGTATGGATTAAACAGGGTGGTGGGGATGTCTTTATATTTTTAAAACAATTTCGTGATTCGAGCGGTAAATATCTTTTAACAGGCATGGCATTTCACTCAGGAAAGTAGCTATCGTTATGAAATATGTGGAACATTTAAAACTGTAATACAACCTGCATTGCATGTATCTGAACTAACTTTTAACTGTAATAGAAACATATTTGCCAAATACAGGACAGGCATGTTGGACTTAATGGTAAATAGAGGCAGAATCCTAAAGTGTACATCCCAAAATCTGAAAGAATTTGTCCGTTATGCAATTCCCCTGTTGAAGATGAAGTACATCTTACCCTTGACTGTCCGTTTTATGAAGACTTACGCTACAAGTATATCTCAGAATATTATCTATCGAAACTATCATTGATATCTCTTACTACTATATTTAGAATTAATAATGAATCCACCCTTCGTAACCAAGCTCTCTATGTTAAGTATGCATTTATTCGTCATAACGAGCTCTTACAATTAGTCATGTCCTAACGTATATCCCTACAACATATTCACACCGTTGTATGTAACTCTCTTGTATAAGGACTGGTGGCCTAAAATACAATAAAAGATTGTCTTGTCTTGTAGTGAATCCTCATAATTTTACCTTGCCAATTTAACATATAAATCTCAAATTTAGTTCAGTCTCGCTCAGTGGACATATGGATTGTCTGTTGGAATACTATATTCACAAGTTAATTATGTAACCTCACCCCAAAATACAAACATTGTAGGAATCACACGCCTTCAGGCATGAGATCCTGTGAACCGTAATATTTACCTTGAATACTCAACATGTTGTTTGGTAACTGGGTTTCAGAACATGACGTCTTGTTGTGGTGCAAAGGAACACGGGGACTGTAGGACACAGCTGAATTCGAGTAATTCAGGTCACTTTCCATTGAACCATTGACCACAGACAAGTGCACGAATTCATCTGCACCAGTATAAACACTGACAGTTTTTACCACGTTTTCCAAACAGATCAGCAAGTTTGCTTACCCAATCTCGTCAGTCAGTTGATAGGTTGCTATAATTAAATTCTATCCCAGGTCTTGACTGATGGGACGTGTACAGACGGCATGAACTTTAATAAGGGAATACTAGACTTACAACTTCATAATCAACCTCGGCAGAGATGATAAGCATTGTGGGCATGACACCACACCAATCGTGGGTTTCTATGCTCCTCTACCTTTCGTTTCAGTACTAACACCCAAACATTACTTGGGTCGATGCTAATGATTTCAGTCACCGGATTATCACATTAAGATGTGATTATTTATAGACCACTAACATCCCTTATAGTTGTGTACTGTCGTTCATCAAGCAACAATCGCAAGGTTTGCTCCAATATTTGTTACATTACACCAACCTACGTGTATTTCACAGTAATTGTGCATTTTTTTACCAAAGGCCATTACCTTACCTGGTTCCAGGCATTGACTGAGGAGCCATTTGTCAGTGGCCGATATGTTCAATGGTTGAATCATGCTACTTCCATCCGCACCACCAAATGTAGAATAGTAACCAATATCTAAATAACACATGACACAGGTATTAACTAACTATAACTAAATATTAACTAAATATAACTAAATATTTCGGCAGTCTTTTTACAAAAATAGCAGAATGCCCAGTATACATTCTCTTCATTTACTTCATTATCTGATGTGACGATAAGGCATTAGTATTCGTTGATTTATCTCTTAGTAAAGATATTTACAGGTAAATAGTGAATCTACATCTTTGAATACAACGTTCAGCATTGCGGTATGTCAGAATTTTTATTCATTCAGAGATGGATTATTCCGACTCCTTAAAATGTACGGTCCGCACAGTCAGTATTTTCCAGCTATCAAGTGTATGTCTGTAACAGTAATTGCCATCATGAGGATCAGTCTCGGATTTAATTCGGATACACTGATTTATACCAACAAGGTGATCTAGACCGACCTCCCGATACCATTAGTCGCACCCTCCGACATTGATAAGTTGAAAAATAAAAATTCCATTTCGGATCTTCACATGTACGAATATCGCCAAAAATACAACGATCATTATAATACCTGCATACTAGGCTCACAACTTCATTTTCAACTTCAACCAAGACGATACGCTTTGTTCAGAACACATAATTTCAGACATGAGTTACCGTGAATTTTACCTAGAATACCCAAACAACACAAATACAATAGTTGCGGCTAGGTGTGACTAATCATGTCGGATGCCTCGAATGAAACATGAAATATCAAAACAAGGAAGCAAAAACGATACTTTGCATAAATATTCTGTGCACTGTACTTACCTTCCCCTACTTTGAATGATGGCAAACTGTCCAATTCCGTCTTGTTGGAAAGCTCTCGGTAGTACGGAAAGGACATGACTTAGCCTTTCTTTAAACACACCCCTGGCGAATTGTGTGGTAGCTCTCCTATTATTTTTCTCTGAAATGACAAAGACAAAATGGAGAAAAAATATTGTTTTCTTCAAACTCAAATTAAATGATAATTGAAAATCCTAAAAATCAACCACGAGTATTTGAGACAGATGTTTCAGATAAATGAACCACGATGCAGAGTAAAATGCCAAAAAACACAAACGTCTTATACAATCATTCACTGGAAGTAGCCATGACAAGCAGACTATTTTGGTACATATACTTTCGACGCATTTTCCTTTGTTCGAAGTATAACAACTATCAATCAATCACACCATCACTGTGCAGAATTTCGCATTGTACTGTCGTGTCACCTACATGGACTGTCGCTGTGAAATCATAGTAGTATACTTTCGTGTACTGAACGAGAGCTCGTTACAACAGGTCAAAACCAAATGCACTCATCAGGTATTATAATGACCAAAATTTACCAAAATATTCTCGCATGTACAAATTACGTTCAGAGACAAAATATACCAACACTTACCTTCTCCGCTTTGAGATCCCTGTTAAAATCTCCCACTACAGATCTCACAATTCACCTCTGTACACAGTGTTAGGTCGTCTTGATATTAAATTTCTGAGGAGTCGACTGGGGTTGGAGCGACCTGTGCCTAAATTGGGAACACGAACAAAGCGGACTAAATACTGGATCGGTTTACGGTGTTAACTCTGAATTCAGCCCTTGACTGTCTCTTTTGGATTACACTTGTAATACTGTGTTACAAAAGTGCATTTATTTGACACTTGCTGGCACTTGTTTGGAAGATGTTTGCTCAAAAAATGTAGACATCCCATTTCTCGCTCTATCATTCGTAAATTTGGATGATGCTGTAATATATTAATATTATTAATATAGCGCCAAATGATATAAAACACAAGTAAAAAGGTTTGTAAGTAACATTAGAACTGAGAGAATCATCATGTATGTGTTAACAAACGTTACACGTCGTGACATACAGACAGAAGGTTCAAAGAGCACTAGCAAACATCAGTTGTATAGACCAACCCACCAAAGTGAAAAAGAAAAACATGGACCTCGGTCATTTAATATAATGTGTACCATCCTCCTGCATCCGAGACACAAGTGCACTTCTTTTTGGGTTCTTTATCAAGTTGGCACCCGTGGCGAGCCACCTCCTCGTGGTGGGTCTTGGGTAAAGCCAAGAGCTCGCCAACACCCCCATAGTGGACCCGGGGGCATATTTGGTCCACCAACCTGTTGGCCGTGGGTTGCGGCCCTATGTCGCTGGAGGAGGGGATCCTGGTGGTTGAGGGCAATAGGAACCTGCAACCGTGTTCCTGTTGCTCAACACACCACTCTAACTTGGCCCTCACTTCACCTGGACGGGAGGTAGAATTGGCCCGATTCTATCCATCGGCTGGTCATGCCACGGCCTGTGCATGGGCAACTTTTATTTGGAATCATCACAGCATGGAAATGTTGATTAAAGATTGTGACAACTTGATTAAATAGAACTTATATTTTGCCTAGAGTCTTGTGCTAGAAGGCGGTGGCTCATGGGCCAATCTTGTGATATACACCTCTGAATTCTAAGTTTCTTAGGAAGAATATCATGGGCCGGGTCAGCCGGCCGATATTTCTTCTTTTTGATTTCTTAGCTATGTATGTCTGTATTTCTGGAGCATAGCATCTCTGTAGCTCTGATCTTGCAGTTTGGTTTCTACTGCAGGATCGTCCTTATTGACACTCGATGGCGGGTGGAGATCAGGATTGCTGAACATCATTATAATATCATAGCTAAACACATTCCCCCTGGTTCAAAATTCCAACATCTTCTGATGATAAAGTCTCTTCAACAGTAGTGGATTCATGGCCAAGATTCTTGGTCATTGAAACAGCAGATGGAGGTCCACTGAAATTAAATCCCTTTGCTATATCTATGAGTATCAAAGGTATATGCGGAGAGGTAGCCAACGTTACACGCCTTCGTTCTGGCTCACTTCTTGTTGAATGTGCCCAGAGGCAGCAATCTGTAAACTTGCTAGGATTACAAAATTATGTTGATACACGGGTTGTTGTCTCTGTGCACAGGACATTGAACTCTTGCAGAGGTATTGTTCGTGACCGATCTCGTTGTCTGGCGTACATGACAGAAGAAGAAATTGTTGATGCATTAAAACACCAAGGAGTAACTGCTGTTAAACGGTTTACCAGGAAGCAGGATGCAGATATCATTAAAACTAATACTTACATGTTTACGTTTGGACTGTCTTCTCTACCAAAAGCCATTAAAGCTGGCTACTTTAACATCCCAGTTCATGTATACATCCCAAATCCGCTGCGATGTTTTAAGTGCCAAAAATTTGGACACGGTGCCAAGTCATGCACTCGAAAAACAGTATGCTCCCGTTGCAGTGGGTCTTATGACAACACTGACTGCACAAGAGATATCAGATGTGCTCGTTGTAACGGTGACCACATGGCATCGTCAAAATCATGTCCTATTTTTGAAATCGAATCAAGGATTCTTAAAGTCAAAATCACTAACAACCTCTCCTACCAAGACGCCAAAAAGCTGATACCCGCAGAGTCTCAAATTACTACACTTCGAACATATTCAGTCACTGTTTCTTCCCCCGTTCATCCTCCTGTAACCAAAGTTTCAACTTCATGCCAGACAGACATATCTTGGGTAAACGACAAACAAATTACAGTCAATGAATTCACTCAGTCCTCTCAAAATGATCAAAGGTCGTCGACATCTGCCTCACACACCGAACAAGCACAAGAGACACAATCTAATTGAGGAAAGGTTAGTCAGTTGTCAAATAAAGAAAAGAAACAGCTGCGAAGGGCAAAGGCTCTTCAGCATTTAGAAGTACCATCAACATCAACAACATCAGTGACGGTTCATAATCCGTTTGGACCTCTTGATATGGAGGTCACTCCTTCACAGCCAGAACGAGGGAGCAGACGTTCCTCGCGTTCAAGATCCCCGGTTGAACCGCCATGAACATAATTTATTACTCGTACAATGGAATTGCAGAGGCCTTCGGAATAATTTTCATGATCTACCATTATTAGCTCAAGATTTTAATCCATCGGTTTTTAGTTTACAAGAGACACGCTTGAAAAGTACTGTTGACTTTGAATTGCGTCGGTACAATTCATTCCATTCCTTCTCAGCTCCAGGTGATAGAGCCACCGGTGGCGCTTCTATTATCGTGGGGCAGAATGTTATCCACAGCCCAGGTCCTCTCAAAAGCAATCTGCAGGCTATTGCTGTCCGTCTCACTTTACAGATCACCTTTACGCTTTGCTCTTTGTATATTTCTCCTTCTACAGCTCTTCGACAGTCCGATCTTCAGGATCTCTTTGACCAACTTCCTCGACCATGTATAATCATGGGTTATCTTAATGGACATAATCTTTGTGGGGAAGTACCGACACCAACAATAAAGGGAAACTCCTAGAGGATTTCATTTCAAACACTAACTTATGCATCTTTAATGATGGATCTGTCACATATTTGCATCCTGGTTCGGGAACTTTTTCTGCACTCGATCTGTCCGTCGCAGACCCAACTGTTTATAACGAATTTGAATGGTCAGTTCACGATGACCTGTGTGGAAGTGACCATATTTCAACAATACTTTCCGCTATAAATCAGAGTGATGACCAATCTGCCACAAGGTGGAATTTTAATAAGGCTAACTGTTCGTTATTTCAGACAACGTGTGCTGACAACTTGAACTCTGCCGTTTTTGTTAATGTTCCAGATCCGATTCAGTTGTTCTCGGACAAACTGAAACGTATTGCCGATGAAACTATTTCTAAGGCCTCTGCTAAACCACATGGTCGTAGACCATGGTTTACTGACAGTTGTAGACAAGCTAGGAAGTGTAGAAAAAGGAAGAAAAATATTTTCGCCACCACCCTACAGTTCATAATTAAATTCTTTTAAAATAAACAATGCCAAGGCTCGACGTACTTTAAAACAAAGTAAACGCCAGTCTTGGAAGACCTTTGTATCAAAGATTAATTCACGTACACCAATGACAAAGGTGCGGAACATGGTACAGGGAATAAAGGGTAAAGGTGGAAATTCTAGTGTTCATCATCTAAAAGATGGACCCGAGGTTTTAACTGATAAAATTTGACATTGCAAACAAGTTGGGTGAAACTTTAGCAAGACATTCTTCTTCCTCAAACTATAATACAAAGTTTCAGAAATATAAAGATCAACAAGAAAAGCGTAATATTAACTTTCATTCTGATAATGGTGAAGATTATAATGAACTCTTTTCACTACATGAGCTGAATACTGCCTTAGCGCAAGCTCATGATACGGCAACGGGTGCTGATAATATCCACTATCAGCTCCTGAAACATTTACCCAATACATGTCTTGAAACTCTTCTGAACATTGTTTATCATATTTGGAGTCCAACAGGCTAATTTCCTCCGCCGTGGCGTCAAGCCATTGTTGTACCAATACCTAAGCCTGGTCGGGGTCATACAGATCCATCAAACTACAGACCTATTTCACTACCTAGCTCCGTTTGCAAGACCATGGAACGCATGGTCAGTAATAGATTAGTATGGTTTTTAGAATCCATTAATCGTCTTACTAACATCCAATGTGGTTTTCGCAAAAATAGGAGCGCTATTGACCATTTGGTTCGACTAGAATCATTTGTTAAACATTCCTTTGTCCATAACCATCATGCTGTATCAATCGTTTTCGACCTTCAAAAAGCTTATGATACAACATGGAAGTATGGTATCTTAAGAGATTTACATGATTTTGGTTTGAGAGGTCGTTTGCCACATTTTATATCACAATTTTTAGCAGGCAGACAATTTCAAGTTCGTGTCGGATCATCCCTGTCTGACCATTATAATCAGGATCAGGGGGTTCCACAAGGGAGTATTTTGTCTGTCACTTTGTTTAACATAAAAATCAATAGTCTCTCGAAAGTATTACATGATTCAATAGATGGGTCATTGTTTGTGGATGATTTTAATGTTTCATGTCGTGGTAAAAAATGCATACCATTGAAAGACAATTACAGATGTGTTTAAATAAAATTCATAAATGGTCACTTGAGAATGTATTTATGTTTTCACAGATAAAAACCAAATGTATACATTTCTGTCGGAAATATAAGCCTCATAAAGATCCTGAACTGCTTTAGATGGCTCTCCAATTACTGTTGTAAAGAAAGTCAAGTTTCTGGGACTGATTTTCGACAAACAGTTTACCTTTTTACCACATATTAAGTATTTGAAGACCAAATACCTGAAAGCATTAGATCTCCTAAAAGTGGTGTCCAATTTAAAGTGGGGAGGGGATCAAAATACCCTCCTTCATTTGTACAGATCACTCATCCGATCAAAGCTTGATTGTGGTTCCATCGTGTATGGCGGGGCCTGTCGAAGCAACTTGAAACTGCTTGATTCTATCCATCACCAAGGTTTAAGACTTTGTCATGGATCTTTCCGCACTTAACAGCAGGTAAGTTGAAGCTGATGAGCCTTCTTTAACCCAAAGACGTATTAAATTATCTTTGCAGTACATTACTAAACTATATTCGAATCAGACGAACCCTGCATATAACTGTGTATTCCATGCCCTCAATGAGGATCTGTACAACAAGAAATCTTCTCTTGTTCCACCTCTAAGGATAAGTATTATACCTTTCCTTTCTGCTGCTGGCATTGACCTAGAAAATATTTCTCCTTCTCGTCTGCTGTCTTCTCCTCCTTTGCAATTGGTTAGGTCACAAGTCGACTTAACCTTGACTATATTTAAGAAGCCAGAAACTAATGAATTACAATATAAACAAGAATATAATCAATTAAAAAGTAAATATAATACATATAAATCCATATATACTGATGGTTCCAAGGATGGTGGGGCAGTGGCTTGTGCCACAGTCGTTGGCTCCAAAACAGTATCTTCTCGACTGCCAGATCATACCTCAATTTTCACAGCTGAAGCAAACGCTATTTTAACAGCCTTTTAATATATCAATAAAGATTCCAAATATAAGCAATATATAATCTTTTTAGACTCTATTAAGGGTCTTTCTACCAAACATCCACGTTTAGTAAAGATTACTGAATTGTATAATGATCTTGCTACTGGCCAATACGACATCGTCTTTTGTTGGTTACCCAGCCACGTTGGCATTTCTGGGAACACACTTGCCGATTTTGCTGGTAAAGCAGTACTCAACAAATCTATGACACCACTTCTTATTCCATACTCTGATTATAAAGATGTCATCCGATCTTACATCCGGGATCTTATGCAAAAGAAGTGGGACACCCAGGAAGGTATCAATAAATTACATGAAATTAAACCCTACATTGGTTACACCTACTTGGGTTGTTAGTCTAGATTTGAAGAGGTCATCATAAGGCGATGTCGTATTGGCCACGCTAGATATACTCATGAGTATCTATTGAAAGATGAGGATCCTCCGTTTTGTATCCCTTGTGATGAAAGAATCACAGTCAAGCATGTGTTGCTTGACTGTGTTGAATATTCCATCACAAGGGATAAGTATATTAAAACACGAACCATGAAGGATCTTTTTAGTAATGTTAATTATCATTTAATTATCACATATTTAAAAGAATTAGATTTGTTATCAGATTTGTAAATACATAAATATTTTATGAGTGGCAATTTGGATTAGTAACTGGGATTGTTAGTGGCTGTACCTTCAAGTGGGGCTGAAGTAGAGTAAAATTATTGTCCTCCTGAGAAGGTACGTAAGTCCCAGGGCATTCAGAGGTAATTTAAATTGACCGTCTATTTTAATTTAGTATCCCTGTCATTGTAATTTTGGCTAAAATTCACTTCATCGCCTGCAGCTGAAGGGATGATATAAATCCAGCTAGGGTCCATGCATGTAGCAAAAGTACGATAAGTCCCCATGGTACCTAGTATGGTGACCTACCTTTAGTTGTTGGCGACCTATAGCCTCTTTTTATTATCTGTATCGTCCTCTCTAGTTAAAATATTTTAGATTTCATGACTAGTTTTAACATCAATATATCTGTGATAATCTGGTTAGTTTTACTGTCCTTTGTCGACGAATATTTTAAATTGATTACCTTGTTTTCATCGCTATATGGCTGTAATATTGCCGATGCGATGTAAAAATTTAACTCACTCACTCACTCTTTATCAAGTTCATAAAGAGAGCTTGCGCAATCGCATTCCATTCCTCTACTAGATCTCTGTGGAGTTCTGGGAAATTCACTGATGATGGATGACGTATGCACCGAGTTCAACCGAAACATGTCAAACATTTGGGGAGGTTTGGCGAGCTAGAACATCCCGATAACGCCCTGCGGTAAGTTTACCGTCGATCTCGTGCAGTGGCGTACGTACAGTAGGAGCTATACCTGCCCAAACGATAAACGAAGAATGCAGGAGGCAACTGACGTTCACTCAAGTGGCCATATCTACACCATCTCAAAAACGCTTACCTGTGACGTGGTGTAAGTAGTAGACAGACTGAAGATTAAATACCGCGGAGGCATCCTGCTTTTAAACGTCCACACATGGACGCCCCTGGATCCCTTACATATATACTGAAGCGTTTTGTCTGAAGATCTGCTCCTTTACGGTATCAGTGTTAATCACGTGCGTATCATCTCGGACTGTTGTGACGTTCATATTCCACGGGCCCGTTGACTTGAAATCTTTTCTATAGTCTGCAGTGGCAATTTTATTCACATTTAAGTGGACAGCTCCCTGCCGTTAAGTTTTACCAGATTCCAAAATGTCTAGATTCGGATCCTTTACAGCAATTGTCAAAAGAAGTGGCGTAAAAACTAAACTCACTTACTCACCACTGCTACCACTACTACTATCTTCACAACTGCTATTATTATTGACGACTTCTACCTCCACTACCAACAACAATACTACCACTACTACTTCTACGAATAAAAGCGTGCCACCATTCCTCGTCCAAAGGTATTCCCAACAATGGCATACATGGGTCGCCACGTCTATTGGTTGCCCGTCTAAGTGGCACTACCCAAAACCATGACCAGCACGAGTGACAGTGAGTGCGCTTCACCTTTACAGGGTTTCTGCTCACGTGTAAAGGACATTTCGGCAACTCACAAAACTATCAACACACACAAAAATAGCACATGCAGTAAAATATGTTGTCATTATTACGTGTATGACAGACTGTTATCCCAGTAGAGTTTTGTCACTGAACACGTAAACAGTGAGTAATCAAAATGTACAATCAACATCTACTGTCAATAATATCTGACGTAATCTCATGAATGCCTTTATCATGACATTGTGTAAAGATGAGTTCGTGATGCATTTCAATGAGGCAAGTCACACGAGAACGTCAATGTGTTTTCCTTTGTCAAGACGAAAAGTTGTGTTTGAATTGATGGAACATGGATTGGTTGAGGAAAAATCAGTTTGTATAACCGTTAACCTTTTAGGATACAAAAGGTTGCTTATCAATCTGCCAGTTCTCAGTGATACTCGTGTCCCGTCAAATAACAGGCACCCGTGGCGAGTCACATCCTCGTCGTGGGTGCTGGGTAACGCCAAAAGCTCGCTAACCCCTGTGGATCCGGGGGCATATTTGATCCACCAACCCGTTTGACGTGGGTTGCAGCCCTGTGTCGGTGGAGGAAGGGATCCTGGGGGTTGAGGGCCTGGAACCGGGTTTCTATTGCCCAACACACCATCCTGATTTCACATAGATTTCACATCCTGATTTCACATGGGCCCGGTTCAACCAATCGGCTAGTTATGCCGAGCCCAGAGCCTATAACTGTTTGGCCAGGATTTACTGGACACAATTTTGACATGTTTGGTTTTGAGTTTACATTGTATGATGTATGAATTTTATAATTTGATAAAATTTGCATAGCTGTTGGTGCAAGGAGGCGATGGCTCATGGGCCAATATGACAGAATGATTAGTTCTTTATCCTTCCCAGTATGCTTGGTGCTGCAAGTAGGAGATCCACTTAAGTATGTAGCATTGTATTTATGATACTCCGTGGTTGGAGGGGAGCTGGGGTGATGAATCTTAAATACTTCAACATGGCTCTTAAAAACCGTTGAAAAAAGCGTCAACTTGACACTAATCATGGTGCTAATGAGGATTGTATACATCTTACACAAAGTGAGTACTGGCCGCTATTTCTGGGTCTACGACCCCCGGACAAGCAACCTATCAAACTCAATCCATTTCTGATTTCAAAAGGAGTATAAGGTATAGAGGGCGAATATAAAGAATATATATCAAACGTATGATTTCTGGATCACTTCTAATTGAATGTGCCAAAAGAAAGCGAGCTACCAACTTACTATCTGTTGATACCTTGGCTGGACTCCCTGTTTCCGTTTCTGTCCACAGGTCACTAAATTCTAGCATTGTAAAGGACCGTGATAACCTCCAAGATGATATGTCTGAGCTTTGTGAATTAAAAGACAAAGGTGTATCACATGTGACACGCTTTACTCGGCGTCAAAACTCAGAAGTAATTCCAACAAATACTTACTTGTTTTCCTTCCTTTCTCCGTCACCAACCAAAAACTATCAAAGCAGAATTTTGCAGCCTTGCAGTTGAACAATATATCCCAAACCCACTGAGGTGTTAGAAATGCCAAAGGTTTGGTCATGGGGTAAATTCATGCAGAAATACCATTACTTGTGCTCACTGTGTTGAGAAAACACGTTACCGAAGACTGCGATAGCAACTTTAAGAAATGTGTCAACTGTTCTCGTCAACATTCATCCTCGTCAGAAGAAACTCGTACTTTCCTGTGATCCAAATGGTTCATATACTTCTGTAACTAGAAGACCGGCTGTGGTAAACATCTTCTATTGGATGTCAAACATACACGGATACATTCCATCAATCCTGAACTCTCCTGCATGTCGGATTCCTGCACACGAACCACTACTGAGCCTTCTTCATCTAAAGAAATTCCTGCACTGTCATCGACTGTTTCCGAAATTCCAGTTAAACGGACAGGGGCACAGAATGATTAAGTTCACAACCCGAGAACAGAAAATGCGTTATCCAGATATGACACTGCCTCTTCTCGAAACAGTGAAACGGGTGGAGTATCAAACGTTTCTAATGATCCCATCATACTTTTTGGATCACTTGAAGCGATGCATGTTTCAGAGAGCACCCCTCAGTGAACAAAAACTTTGTCACCTAAACGTAATAGGCGAGCAAGATCTCCATTTAACCCGCCGAACAGATGAATAGTTCTCAGCCTTTATTCAGTTTAATTACAGAGGACTGATGAATAACACCAACGAAATACTGTTACTCATACAAGATCTTAAACCGTCGGCACTGTGTTTTCAAGAGACATATCTTACGATTACAGATAACTTTATATTGAGACAGTATAGTGATTATCACTCTTTTACTCCTGTGGGAGATAAAGCTACTGGAGACGATTCTATTTTGGTTCATTACTGCTGCTTCAAATATGCAATTGCGAACTGTTGTTATTCGTCTTACTCTGTGCATGGCGCTGACATTGCGCAGTTTATATATACCTCCATCTTGAAATATTCAACGATCACCTTCCAAAGCCATGTCATGTGTGATCTTAACGGACACTATCTACCTGAGGGAAGTGTCAGCGCAAATGCTAAATGCTAGAGCCTGTAACAGCAACCAAGAACTATTAGATTCTGTCCATCATCAAGGTCTGAGACTTTGTCTTGGGTCTTTCAGAACTTCACCTGTTAACAGCCTCTACGTCGAGACAGATGAGCCTTCTCTTACCCAGCGCCGTATAAAATTATCATTACAATGTATTACTATACGATATTCTAACGAGTCAAACCCGCCATTTAACTGTGTTGTTAATCCACTGTAAGAGGATTTGTACACCCAAATGTCTTCTTTTGTTCCACCTCTTGGGTTAAGAATGAAACTATTCTTTTCTGCTGCCGGCTTTGAGCAGGAACATATAGCTCCTTCGCGTTTGCATTATTCTCCTTGGCAGTTGGTTAGGCCACAAGTTCACCCGACTCTAACGCACTTTAAAAAGTCAGAAATGAATTAATTACAATATAAACAAGAATATCGTCAATTGAAAAGTAAATATAGCAATGACAAATCCTTATTCATAGGTTGGTCCAAGGACGGTTGCGCAGTGGCATTGGATCCAGAACAGTATCTTCTCGATTACCGGGTAACAGCTCTATTTTCACAGCTGAAGCTAAGGCCATACTAAATAAATATATTCAAAGTACACTCTAAACATAAACAATATAATGTATTCAGACTCTCTTTCTTGCCTTTAGGCTATTAAAAGTATTTCTTGTAAACAACCACTTTGATTTGAAATTATTGAATTATATTATGATCTTGCTACAGTCCAATACGACATCGTCCTTTGTTGGTTTCCAAGCCATGTAGGCATTTTTGCCAATACGATGGCCGATCTTGCTGCCATGGCATCACTAAATAAATCTGTGACACCACTTCTTATTTGATACACTGATTACAAAGCTAGCATTTGAACGTACATTCGTGATCTGATGTAAAAGAAGTGGGGCACCCAAATGCATGTACATAAGTTACATGTAATGAAACCTTATATTGGTTATACTGTGTCTCGCTTGACTGTGTTGACTATTCCATCACAAGGGATAAGTATTTTAAATCAAGAACTATGAAGGATCTTTTTAGCAGTACAATGTATAAGTTCTCATTTAATTATTGCTTTTTTTAAAGAATTAGATTTGTTGACTTATTTGTAAGTAAATTCATATTTTATGATTGGAAGTTCGAATTAATCACTTAGATTTTAAGTGGCGATGTCCTCAAGGGAGGTTGAAGTACGGCAAAATTATTGTCCTTTTAAGAGGGTACATAAGCCCAAAACATTTTAAGTCAGATTAAGTCTTCCACTTTTTTACCTTTAGTATTTTTGTCATTTTAATTGTGGCTTATCTTGCATGCAATCGCTAGCAGCTGAAGGGATGCTGTAGGTAGGGATGGGACCATGCAGGCCCCATGACCCATAGTATGCTGATCTACTTTCAATTGGTGATGACCAATAGCCCATGTTTACATGATATTGTCTAAGTTTTTTTTCTTTTCAAATGTATTTTCAACTCTTTTCGTGATACTCTAGTTATTTTACAGTCCGTCGATGACTTGTTCTCAACTACTTATATTTATTGTGTGTCTACAACATGTGTCGTCACTATATGTCTGCAATATTGCAGATGTGACGTTTAATTTTAACTCACTCACTCACTTATTCGCTGTGCCACTCAGATTTGGGGGTACGTCGTGACAAACTGACAAGTCCGAAACTCTAAAAAGTATATGCAAGAGGTCCTTCTACCCCTTTCAGAGTATCTCTGCATTATTTGTGTTGCCAAGTTTAATCGGTTAGGTAATTTAAGAAGCGAAAGATTGTGCTTGGTACGCTGAGCTTCCCAGTGTAAACACCTGACTGGATAAAAAGCCAACCAAGGGAGGTAATAAAATCGTCGAGCCGAACGTATATTCTAAATTTCCACGTTTTTAATCGTAGAATAAGTGTCTTTTTATTGTTTGGCTAGATTTCCCAAATTGTTGAGGGGATGATGTAAATCCAGCTAGGGTCCATGCAGGTAGCAAAAGTACTGTAAGTTCCCATGGTCCCTAGTATGGTGATCTACCTTCAGTTGTTAGCAATCTGTGGTCCATTTTTATATTGTATTGTCCTCTATAGATAAATTGTTTTAGGTGTAGTTGCTAGTTTTACATTCTTGTCTGTGCTATTCTAGTTGTTTTACTGTTTTTATAATGTATATATTATATCTTTTTCATTGTTGAATGTTCTCGTCACGATATGGTTGAGATATTGGCGATGTGACGTTAAATATTAACTCACTCACTCACTTCTCACATACATAAACCCTGGTTTAACTATGACTGTAAGCAAACTAGGAAGGCACGGGAACACTATTTCGGAAATCATTTAGTCCGCTTGGTGTCTTTTATTTTGTTAAAAATTCACTTACTTACAACCAACGTGCAGTGTCTATCATTTTAGAAAAGCATATGACACTACGTGGAAATATGGTATTTTGAAGGATTCAGATGATTTTTGATTAAGGGGCCATTTGCCTCTCTTCATGTCCAACTTTTTAACTGACAGGCAATGGGTTCGCGTGGGTTCAGCACTGTCTGACCATTATTATCAGAATCAGGGTGTGCCACATGGCAGTATTTTGTCTGTCATTTTATTTAACATTAAAATTAACAGTTTAGCTAAAGTTTTAAATAATTCAATTGATGGTTCACTTTTTGTCTAAAAGACGGGCCATTAAGACATCTTAGAGAGAGACTATGTAAGTACTGATGTTGCGTTTTTCCTTGAATGTATGTGTGTCAGTACATGTATGTGATGTGCTTAGATGGGAGTCGTGGTTGCCCGACCCCTCAATCCTTAACTTATCATCCTTGTATGAACCAAGCGAGGGGAGATCCTGAGCTAGCATCTCCCCTGACAACGTGGAACGGCCATATTTAGTAGGTGACTGCTGTGGGCCCTACTGAAGCACTATTGCCATTTACAGCAGTGTTGAAATGCTTAGTGAAAGTTAATGTTCAAAACATGTCGATGTTCTGAGATTAATGGTTATGAACATAGACACGTGTTCATGTCAGTCGTTTGTAATACTGATTGCTTATTTGACATCTTCACATATGGAATTGAATTGAACTGTTTATTGAAAGTACAATCTAGCTAGCAAACCTCAAACGTCCTGAACAGAGACACTGACATACACACACACACACACACACAGAGAGAGAGAGAGAGAGAGAGAGAGAGATCCACCAATGCATTCAAAAGTTTTGGTGTAACGGTGGAAAACGCAACCGTATGTGCTGACTACAAAGTCAGACATTTATGGCATTGACCAATCAAAACCCGTGTTACATACACCAAGTTGATTTACAATCATTGGTCACAAGAAGATGCACCTGACTGCATTTCAATATTTCAGCAAACGCCCAAGACTGGACATGGTGGTTGCATTTTGGAGCAATGTCCTCGGTTAGGGTTTACACACACTGAAGCCTGACACCTAGAAATTCAGTCGCAGCTTGTGATAAACATGTGTTCGACACTTAACCCAAAGGCCTTACCCATGTGAGGAATCGAACCCGGATCTTCGGCGCCATCGATGAGAACTTGGCGACCCTATCGCCTCAAATAGAGATCAAATGACTCTTTGTAAAATTTCATCATAGCAAAACATTAGTAGTTCTTCGTAAAGTTAAGTGGGTGTGTTGTAACACCCAGAATGTGTAATTGCCCTGCTGTATTGTTTTGTCGTAGTGTTGTAGTGTCGTGTCACACTGCCGCCCCGGAGATAGTTAAATACAGTTCAGTACCAAATGTTATTTACCAGGTATCAAAAGCGTAAGAACAAAAACTGATAACAACAAATAATATGAACGGTTAACAATCAGCAACATTCCGGATATTACAGTGTCATTGTTTCAAAACACAATTGTATTCAAAGCATACCACAGACATTTGCTAATTACACATGGTCCTATACACCCATCATTTAAGCTTTAAATCAACACGACGTAAATCGTAAGGTTACAAATACAAACAGATTCTCTGAATTCTGCTTTTGTACCTTCTAAATAATTACTGCGTGCCAAATCACAAAGTACACCACCATTTTCGTTCTTATCACTGAAGCCTTCACACAAATCTCCTGCCCGCTACTGCTCGTCACAGCTCGCCTTCCTCTTACACAGTGCTATGTCAACCTGACATCGAAATTGCGATAAATCGTTGGCGCGAACTATCGGATAGCAAACGTCTCTGCTAGTAGTTAGGCAACGGGACAATAGAATCTCCATGCCGTAAACTTATCTGTCTGTCAACATGACGCAAGTAGCGTGACTGCTATTGCTAGCTTGCATACACTGCCATAAAACGATCAGCTGTAGCGCGAAAACATAATCCTAAAAGCAGGAAGTTCCGTGATCGTTTGAATGCTAAGCTTGTGACAGGGGAATAACCTGTTATGTTAAAGAAATAGATTCAAAGTAATATGATATGATTGGAAAATAAATATGTATTCCGAATTACCTAAGGTGGTCACAAAACAGCCCCTAGTAAAAAAAAGAGAAAAAAACGCTTCCTACATTCATTAGAAATCTCTGCTAGATGCATCGTCGGTTGTAACTATATATCATTTTGATATCACTTCTCCTGATTACTGACATGGATCGAACCTTAAATTATCCAAGTATGTGGCTTTTCCCCATGTATGGCTAAACGCTCGGGTCGGGACAAACAGGTCGAAACGAACACAAAAATGCTACATTTGTTCGTGCTACGGTTTATTCAGTGGAGAGTAGACTAGTGGTTAATGTGTTCACTCGTCACGCTGAAGACTCGGGTTCGATTCCCCACATGGATAAAATGTCAAACCCATGTCGGTTGTCCCCTGCCGTGATATTCCTGGAATATTGCTGGAAAAGTGGCATAAAACCATACTCACTCACGCACCATTCCGGGGAACGTGGGAGAAGTTTATGTCAGTTCAAGCCTACAGACACGGAAAAGATTACGAAAGAATTGATAGTTAACAAAGGCCGTTAAATGTTTCTGAAGGTGGCAAAAAAATGCTGCTCCACATATCGCACTAACATTCCAATCTTTCAGACACTCCTTTACGTAGTAACATTATTTTTTAACATACTCTACTACACTCACTATATTTCACATTTCGTAAAATACGATATCGAAATAAAGATATCAGTAGCATCCCTGGTTTCAGGGTACATTAACACAGTCAACACAAACAAGATGTTTACATATTTATTTCACACATACAATGTATAGAGAATTGTTAGGAAGAACGATTTTCTTACAATCAAAACACTGAAAACAATGAAAAATAATTACTGAATCGCATGACAAACTAACCAAACTGATTCTGTCAAAGTGTGTACAAAACAGGTATAATAATGGTCATGAATATATTTTTTAAAATAGCATCTGCTGTGGCCATATCGAACTATATCAGGCACCCGTGGCGAGCCACCTCCTCGTGGTGGGTGCTGGGTAACGCCAAGAGCTCGCCATCACCCCCGTAGTGGACCCGGGGGAATATTTGGTCCACCAACCCGTTTGCCGTGGGTTGCGGCCCTGTGTCGGCGGAGAAAGGGATCCTGGTGGTTGAGGGCAATAGGGGCCTGTAACTGTGTTCCTGTTGCTCAATACACCACTTTGGCCCTGACTTCGCCTAGACGGGTGGTTGAATGGGCCCGGTTCAACCAATCGGCTGGTCATGCCAAGCCCATGTGCATTGTATTTGATATTGCACAGTTTTGATTTAAATAAATGATCCTGATAAAGGTATTGATCAAATACTTCACTAAATTTCTATTGATTTAAAGCTTTAACAAATACATATTTTGCCTAGAGTCTTAATGCCCAGAAGGCGGTGGCTCATGGGCCAATCTGGTAGATCAATTATTTATAATTCTTCTGCTGGAGTATATCATCTGAGTATCCTTGGTGCTGCAAGTCGGAGGCCCACTTGTTTTTAGCATTGTCCTTGTGATACTCCGTGGTGGGTGGGGAGCTCAGATGATGAACCATATTAAACTAACTATGGCTTACACAACCCCCATTAAAAGAAACAAGCGTCAACTTGACAATGATGATGATGAACTACGACCGTCCAATCCGACCGTGGAATACTGGCCACGATTCCTAGTGATCGAGACACTTGACAAGTCACCTATCAAATTAAACCCGTTTGCGGTATCAAAAGGTATACAGGGTATCGCAGGCGAGGTACGAAATATCAGACGACTGCGTTCAGGTTCCCTACTTGTAGAATGTAGCAGGAGACAGCAATCAACCAACCTGTTGTCAACTGAGCTGTTTGTTGGAGTTCAGGTCGCAGTTACTCCACACAGGACTCTGAATACGAGCAAAGGGATTGTCAGAGACCGAGATCAATTGTTCGCTGATATGACTGAATTTGATATCGTATCAGAAATGAAAGATCAAGGGGTTACTTTCGTTAAAAGATTTACAACCCGGATAAACTCAGAAACAAAACCAACTAACACATATCTCTTCCACTTCGCTTCTCCAAGTATACCAAAATCAGTAAGAGCAGGATATTGTAATATCAGTGTTGATACTTACATTCCCAATCCACTGCGATGCTTCAAATGCCAAAGGTACGGGCACGGTGTCACTAACTGTACTAACTCAGTAACATGCGCTCATTGTAGTGAGAAAACTCATGTTACTGAGGACTGCAATAACACTCTTAAAAAATGCGTCAACTGCTCTGGGACACATTCTGCTTTTTCTAAACAATGTCCAATTTGGAAGCAACAAATGGAGATGAACAAAATTAAATTTACACAGAATATCAGTTTTGCTGAAGCTAAGAAACTTGTTTCGACACCAGACGCTGTTGCATCTTATGCCTCAATTACGAGAGCACCCTCCACTATCAGCCACATAACAGCCGTGTCCACTTCATCAACACTGTGTCAAACTGATCTGACATGGGTGGATACAGGAAAACCTGAAGTATATTCACCAAATCAGTCCACTCAGACTGCTGAGTCCATTCACATTACTGAATCCCTTCCAAAAACACTAGTTCAAGTTCAGTCACGGTCGTCTCAGGAACCGTCATCGTCATCATCATCACGATCCATAGCGAAACATGAATCTCAAAATAGTGGGAAACATCTTACTAAAACTAAAATCAAAACCAGAAATGACTTACAAAAATGTCAAAGTAGCAGAGCCTCAAAGGGTTCGAATGACAAAGTCCAACTTTATAATAAGTTCGGATCTTTAGAGGACATGGATGTG
This sequence comes from Haliotis asinina, assembly GCF_037392515.1. Taxonomy (NCBI): domain Eukaryota; kingdom Metazoa; phylum Mollusca; class Gastropoda; order Lepetellida; family Haliotidae; genus Haliotis; species Haliotis asinina. The sequence continues at coordinate 30,255,662 of NC_090281.1, read as the reverse complement.
TCTGAAAACATCCAAATTAGGGCACATAGCTTGTCGCCCTCAAGGAAAACAAGGGGCAGATCCCCAATAAACCCTCCGAAGAAATAATTTCTTCACATATAATTCAATGGAACTGCAGAGGACTGAAGACAAATCTGAATGAACTACACCTGTTAGTCCAAGACTTTAAACCTGCAGCATTCTGCTTGCAAGAAACATATTTAAAACAGATGGATAATTTTAATCTTCGTCACTATAATGCGGCTCATTCTTTTTCTCCACCAGGCGATAAAGCCACAGGAGGATCGTCAATCCTTGTAAGGCATGATGTTATCCATAGCCCTGTGACTCTCAAAACTAATCTTCAAGCAGTTGCAGTGCGAATTACTTTGCACGTTACTCTTACTTTGTGTTCATTGTACATTCCACCTTCATCGACTCTTCTCCAGGCTGATCTACAAACTCTCTATGATCAATTACCCAAACCATGTATACTCACGGGTGATTTAAATGGGCACAATCCTCTTTGGGGTGGTGTGACCACAAACACAAAAGGTCAGGTTCTGGAAGATTTCATCTCGAATAATAATTTATGTATATACAATGATGGTACAAATACATATTTACATCCTGGCACAGGAACATATACAGCTCTTGATTTGTCACTAACTGACTCCAACTTACTAAACGAATTTGAATGGTCAGTCCACAATGACCTGTGTGGAAGTGACCATTTTCCTACTATACTAAAATCTACAACACCATCTGATGTGCCCCCATCAACAAGATGGAATTTTAAAAAGGCTGATTGGCCTTTATATGAAACGCTGTGTGCTGCGAAGCTTCAACCTGAATATTTTATTACTGTTCCTGACGCTATCAAATGCTTTTCTGATGAACTGAAATCTATAGCTGATGAATGTATACCAAAGTCCTCTGCAGTTCCACATATTCGAAAACCATGGTTCAGCGATGAATGCAAACAAGCTAGGAAGGCAAGGAAAAAAGCAGAACATTATTTCCGTCGCCATCCTATGGTGCATAATTTAAATAAATTTAAGATTTTAAATGCTAAAGCACGGCGTACTTTTAAACAGAACAAACGCCAATCTTGGCAAAATTATGTATCTAAAATAAATTCTCGGACACCTATGTCCAAGGTATGGAACATGATCCAGAAAATTAAAGGTAAAGGTACTAAATCTACTGTCCATCATCTTAAACATGGAGATCAGTTACTTACTGATAAAAAAGATATCGCAAATAAACTGGGCGAAACTCTCGCTAAACATTCTTCCTCTTCTAATTATCTACCTAAATTTCAGCAATATCAAAAACAACAAGAAAAGAAAACTATTAATTTCAATTCTGATAATGGGGAAGATTATAATGAAACGTTTTCTATTCATGAACTCCATACTGCTCTTGATCAAGCTCATGACACTGCTACAGGAGCTGATAACATTCATTATCAACTCCTGAAGCACTTACCAGAATCCTGCCTAGAAACTCTCCTAAATATTTTTGATGATATTTGGACATCGGGTAACTTTCCTCCTTCATGGCGTGACGCCATAGTAGTACCAATACCTAAACCTGGACGTGATCATACGGATCCGTCCAATTATCGTCCGATTTCATTAACAAGCTGTGTTTGCAAGACCATGGAACGCATGATAAATAATCGACTTGTTTGGTATTTGGAAACTAATAACCTTATCACAAATATACAATGTGGTTTCCGGAAAAACAGAAGTACTGTCGATCACTTAGTGCGTTTAGAATCATTTGTGAAAAACGCACTGATTAACAAACAACACGCTGTGTCTATCTTTTTTGATCTTGAAAAAGCATATGACACTACTTGGAAATATGGCATTTTACGAGATTTACATGACTTCGGGTTGCGAGGTCGTTTGCCTGAATTTATTGCCAACTTTTTAAATGACAGACAATTCCAGGTCCGTGTGGGCTCTACCCTGTCTGATCATTACAATCAGGATCAGGGAGTTCCACAGGGCAGTATTTTGTCAGTCACACTTTTTAGTATAAAGATAAACAGTTTATCAAAAGTTTTAAACGATTCAATTGATGGATCGTTATTTGTGGATGATTTTAATATTTCTTGTCGTGGTAAAAATATGAATACCATTGAACGACAACTACAGTTGTGTTTAAACAAGATTAATAAATGGTGTCTAGAAAACGGCTTTAAATTTTCTAAATCCAAAACTAATTGTATACATTTTTGTCGTAAATATAAACCTCATAAAGACCCTGAACTATCTCTAGATGGCACACCAATTAAAGTTGTGAAGGAAGCTAAGTTCTTGGGTCTCATTTTTGACTCACACTTAACGTTTTTACCGCATATTAAATCACTTAAAACTAAATGCCTGAAAGCACTTGACTTGTTGAAAGTGGTTTCAAATTCAAAATGGGGAGGGGATCAAACTACCCTTCTCCATCTATATCGATCTCTCGTGCGTTCGAAACTCGATTATGGCTCCATTGTTTATGGTGGAGCCTGCAAAAGCAACTTAAAACTATTAGATTCAGTCCATCATCAAGGTCTAAGACTTTGTCTTGGCTCCTTTAGAACTTCACCTGTTGACAGCCTGTATGTCGAGGCTGACGAACCATCTCTTGAGCAGCGACGTATAAAATTAGCTTTACAGTATGTAGCAAAACTATATTCAAATGAGTCTAACCCTGCATATAACTGTGTTTTCAATCCCCTGTATGAGGATTTATACAAAAAGAAATCTTCTCTTGTTCCGCCTCTTGGTTTAAGAATAAAACCACTTATTTCTGCTGCCAGTATTGAGCTGGAAAACATAGCTCCTTCCCGTCTTCTTTCTTCTCCTCATTGGCAGTTGGTTAGGCCACAAGTTGACTTAACATTAACGACTTTTAAAAAATCAGAAACGAATGAATTACAGTATAAACAAGAATATAATCAAATGAAACATAAATATAGCAATTATAAATCCTTATTTACAGATGGGTCCAAGGATGGTGGCGCAGTGGCTTGTGCCACTGTCATTGGATCCAGAACAATATCTTCTCGATTACCAGATAACAGTTCTATTTTTACAGCTGAAGCTAACGCCATATTAACAGCTCTTAAATATATTCAAAGACACCCTAAACGTAAACAATATATAATATATTCCGACTCTCTTTCTTGCCTTCAGGCTATTAAAAATATATATATCTTGTAAACATCCACTTTTAATAGAAATTATTGAATTGTATAATAATCTTGCCACTGGCCAATACGACATCGTCTTATGTTGGTTACCCAGCCACGTAGGTATTTCCGGTAACGCAATGGCCGATCTTGCTGCCAAGGCAGCACTCAACAAATCTGTGACACCACTTCTTATTCCATACTCAGATTATAAAGCCAGCATTAGAACTTACATCCGTGATCTGATGCAGAAGAAGTGGGACACCCAAGTGGGCATAAATAAATTACATGCAATAAAACCTTATATTGGTTACACCTACTTGGGTTGTCAGTCCAGATGTGAAGAGGTCATCATGCGGCGATGTCGTATTGGCCACACCAGATATACACATGAATACCTTTTGAAAGGTGAAGATCCTCCGTTCTGCATCCCTTGTGATGAAAGAATCACAGTCAAGCATATCTTGCTTGACTGTGTTGAGTATTCCATCACAAGGGATCAGTATTTTAATTCACATACTGTGAAGGATCTTTTTAACAGTGTTAGTCCTCATTTAATTATTGCATTTTTAAGGGAATTAAATTTGTTAACCGAACTGTAAATAGATAAATATTTTAAAATTGGAAGATTAAATTAGTAACTCAAATCGTTAGAGGCTGTACCCTCAAAGGGGGTTGAAGTACCGTAAAATAATTGTCCTCCTGAGAGGGTACATAAGTCCAAAAACATTTGACGTAAATTTCAGTTTTCCAGCTTTTAATCGTAGAATAAGTGTGTTTTTAATTTATGGCTAGATTTGTCTAAATTGCTAACAGCTGAAGGGATGATGTAAATCCAACTAGGGTCCATGCAGGAAGCAAATGTACTGTAAGTCCCCATGGTCCCTAGTATGGTGATCTACCTTCAGTTGTTGGCAACCTATAGCTAATTTTTATATTGTACTGTCCTCTATAGATAGATTGTTTTAGGTCTATTCACTAGTTTTATATTCTATTCTGTGATATTCTAGTCAGTTTTACTGTCCTTCGTTGACAGGGTTTTACAATGTCCGTGCTAGTAATTCATTTGTATTTTTATAATTAATCGTTCTCGTCACGATATGGCTGCAATACTGCCGATGTGACGTTAAATACTAACTCACTCACTCGAACTATATCACCATTATCATGGCATTGTATCATTTTAACACATTAAACAAATTTGAGTAGAACAATTGCTGCTAAGAAGCATGTGAATTTTCAGTTTCACTGGTCCAGAGAATTTGGAGGATAGAATGTACATTTGTTTCGTATTTAAATCTGCAATTTCCCATTACCACGTTACACATACGAGATCGCTTGATCGATACGCATTACGTATCATGTATAATTGAAGTTCAACATTTGTATTTCAGTGCAGAATTATAACAGAAGTCATGTACATACTGCATAAAATAAAATGGTAATGTTGAATTCCCATGATACAATTACAAGATCGAAAGTTCGAGAATTGTTTATGCCATTTACAATTTAAGTTCAACATTTACACTTCATTGTAGGATCATTACAGATGTATACACGCTGCATAAAATACAAAGGTGATGTAGAATCTCCATATTACATGTACGTTTCGATAAGTTCAACTATTGTTGTGACAGGCATACGTGTTAGGCTAAAATGTACATGATGCAAAACAAACAAGCGGGAAATATAGTTGATAATGCTGACTGAGACGATACGTATCTTAAACTCATAAATGTACATTCAATGTTCTATGAAACTCTTATTGGAAACTATTACCAATATCGTTGTTCCTTGAAAAACAAAAATAGAGAATAGAAGTAATTTACTGTTTGTCTGTTGTACACAATTGGTAACTTGGAGTCTCTTTCTCAAGACTACAACCCTTCCAAGTTTCTTCTTTCCTCAATCCAATTGGCGATCATTTCTGCCACTATCTCCGTCCATTCTTTCACCTTCAAAGACACAAATGTACATTTACCATGACCTCTCCCTTCCAAACCAAAAGCAATACATACAGGCATGCATGCATGCATACATACATACATACATACATACATACATACATACATACATACATACATACATACATACATATGTATCCTTAAATGTTCGAAGTCCTGACATGAATGGGTGAAGCATGTAAGCTTAGCATGTGTTCTTTACGTGTGTTTTTTATAACATGGATAAGAAAATGTGAATTGTGAGTCGATGATCCCGACTGCTTCCATTGTCACTTGATCTACTTGCAGATATGTTGTAAATGAAACGTAATGCTTTCGGGAAGTAAAGAAATGATTCCCACCTGGTCACTTATTTCAAAGTCGTAGCAGCACCACGACACGAAGTGTTCACAGTTCCTGGCAATCAGATTATATCCCTTTCTGCCAAGCTGGCTCTTTGCTCTCTCAACGATCTCAGATTTGCTGAAGGGTCTGTAATGAGTTGAAAACGTATTTTTTCCGTTTATTTTAATGTGTGTTGTTACTTATAGTACTAAGGTTATCAACAAAGAGTAATAATATTCATATTTGAGAGATGCCTCAATAAAGCAGGCAGTCCCGGCCAGAATCAGCAGGCAGTCCCAGCCAACACCTACCCTTGGCAGAAACGGTAACCTATGTTTTGCCCAATATATATCGCTTTGTTCCCTTCTTCTTCGTGATAACTCAGCTCTGACTGGAGTGACATAATTTCATGTGGGGTCTAGTTTCTTCCACTAGATAAGTACTTTAGGCGTTCACTTGTGTCTTACCTTAGCCCGTATTTCTCGCCCTTGCCGTTGTTTTTAGTCATCTTTCTGTTGTTTGCAGCATCCCCGATTTTGTCTTGACGAATAATGGCTTTGTCAGTCTTACTAGAGCTCTGACCATCAGCACTGGTCAGGTGAATCACGAAGCCATCACCTGAGGAACATAAACTTATAACATGTTTGTCTCATTCAACACTGGACGCAATTCATATAATGTAACTTAGTTATTACAGTTTATAGCAGATGGGAAGTATTGATTCTGATCAGTAGGTTGTACTGTCAGCTAGTAGTGTGAAGAAGATGGGAAAGAATGGATTCGCATCAGTGAATATTACTGAGTGACTATAGGGTACAACAGATGGGAAGAACTGATTCTGGTCAATAGATGTTACTGTGAGACTGGAATGTGTGGAAGTTGGGGGCGACTAGATTTTGTATTTTCAGTGTTACTGAAATACTGTACAGTTTGTATACGAAAGATGGGCCTATATCATTCAAGGGGGAGAGGGGGTGGGGGTGGGGTGTGTGTTAGTAACTGAAACGCGAACTTTCAATGCATTCTTCCTCAATGTGTCAAAGAAAGTCAGTGCATATCTACCTACCAATGTACACGGCCCAGTGATTAAAGTGCGGCCCCTTAAACTCCACCTGGTCACCGGGCTCCAGGCTTGACAACACGGCTTCGTTGTGATCTTCTATCGTTGCCATGGTAGTGATCGGTTGCCACAATCCAGTTTAGACTAAAACGCAAAATGACCGATTTTGTGTTAGAAAATCAGTGACCTTACATGGCACAACACAGACAATCAGTGAATATCTATCATCTCTGTTTGGCCAAACAAACGATGCGTGGTAACATATTTGAGAAAGTACAGTCAGCTACAGAGATTACTCATTTTAGTTCGCAATAACCGGACCCGTGAAGGTCCGGGGTAGAATAGGCATTCAGCAACCCACGCTTGTCGTAAGAGGCGACTAACGAGATCGGGTGGTCAGGCTCGCTGACTTGGTTGACACATGTCATCGGTTCCCAATTACGCAGATCGATGCTCACGCTGTTCATCACTGGATTGTCTGGTCCAGACTCGATTATTTACAGACCGCCGCCATATAGCTGGAATATTGTTGAGAGCGGTGTAAACCTAAACTCCCTCCCTCCCTCCCTCACGCGTAATAACCGTTTGATCATAGGATTTTCAAGAAACACACGTGGTCGGGGAAACATAGTTATATACGTAGTTTCCTACTAACACCAAAGCTAACGATTTTGAACCATCAGATCATCGAGAACAAGTCTTTTCAGATACACATTATCCAGCTGACAGTATACTAATGATTTGTTAAAAAGTTACTTTTTGTTCTATTCTCTGTTGTTAACCCTCAGTCTAGGTCTATCGCTTGTAGTTTTGATAAAATAATGTGTCTGTGTAATTCAGGGTGTGTTTGTGTGGCGAATTCTGATCGTTAGGTGAGGTAAATAAAATAGGTGTATGTGTTGAGAAATAAGCTTGGACCACACATTTGCGAATACTGAATCATAAACTTTCCGCTTTGAAATAACATAATTCCACATGCTAAACCCCAAAGTAATAAGAATGAGTCGCAAACTTGCATATCTCGAATCACAAAATTACAAATAATCATGAACTAAAAAACAATCAGTTACAAAGATTGCTATTCAGTGACAACTCAACGTGGACAAACGAGCAATACAAACGCTTACAACACTTACCTCAAAGTACTTCTGAAGTTCCACGTCTTGACATACCTCTGCGCAAGGTATTTTGTCATCTTGCCATTGTTCTTCCCAGACGTATTCCCAGAGAATCTTAACTGTGCGTGCCACAATTGTGGCATTTCAGACGTGCCGATAGTGATCCATTGCTTACAACATGTCCATATTTATATGTGTTCAATGATGACCTGACCCATATAAGAAACGTTTTCTTTTTGCACTTCATACACTTTGTACGCTGTCGTCTCCGTTCGCGGTTAAGATTACATAAAACCAAACAAGACACCAATATATTTAATCACTCTATTATATTACAAACTTGCATTTGGGCACAAAACGCAGGGTCTTGTCAACAACAACTAATGGGCGACTCAAAAACAACAGATTCCAACGTGAAAACTCACAAACAATCCATGGCTTACACACAATCTCTCAAGCACTTACCTTCCTCGCCTTCAGATCCCCAACAGACACTCCTAGCAACTATATTTGTTGATTATTGATCTTTTGCATTACGTCATCTCCATGTCGGCCATGGAATCAAGGGCCTTTGGCGTTCTGGTGTTAGTCGCTTGACAACACTGTATAGTTACGTAATAACAACCGACCTGTTTTTCTTGTTCAACGGGTTTAACAAAAGCTGCTTTTAAGGGAATCTATTGATGTGTTCCACATCCCCGGTTCAGCCAACGCACAGTCAAGCAAACCATAGAAAAACATGTATTTGGACAAATAAGCCAGAATTTCAACGGGATCTTAATAATAGCATAATAAGCAACTAAATGTGACTAACGAATCTCATGTCACGCTGCATCCTGGTACAATCGATTTCAAAAGGTCTTTTATGACATACAAAGTGGCGATGTCATGACTCTACGTCAAGTTTGGTAACAACAGTTATGGATTAATTTTATTGTTGCGCAAAAAATGTTGCATCTGTAATATCTGAGATCATTGATCACTGATCTAGCAAAGCATTTCGTTGTGCAAATTTACAATACTTCCCTGTCACCCGGGTTTTCGATGCTTCCAGACAAACTACTGACAGACGAGGATAAGTTGGACCCGTTTAGAAGAAGTAGGCGGAGAAGGGCAGTGAGCAAGCCCCTTTGTTTTGTGAAACAGATGGAGGCTAGTGCAACAGATGGAGGCTGGTAGAACAGATGGAGGCTAGTGCACATGCAATACACAGCGATGAAAGTGATTCAGCGTGTAGCAGCACACGCCTCGATTCTTCCGGTTTGATGTGAACCATAAATATAATCTACACATACGAAATGGAGACACATTTGCTGCATGCATACACGCGGCACAAAATTCTGAAAAAAAGATAAACATCCACACTTAAAACACTAAAACGAATAGGTTTGTATATTTTACCACTTATAATTAAAGGGTGTCATAAATATTTCGTTACATCTGCACTTGGCGGCAACTGACGGGCGTAAACTCCACAAAGAAAAATCAGTATCCTTCATTCGAAATCACTATCTTGGGTTTGAGGCATGGCTTTAGAGACCACTGGACCTGGTAATTAAAACTGCAATACAGCGAAACCCCATTAGTACAAAACACTTACCAAACTTTGTATACATGAGTATGAAAAAATGTCCATACCTCTATGGGAAGATTTGGTTATACACACACGGGAGTATTTTCTATTCACACACTATTCAAAACCAACACATAATATTTCGGCATCAATACGAAATGTATAAACAATTCCACTACACTGAAAGCAATTGGACTATTTAGGCAAATGTTTGATATGATACAAACACGGGCGTTTCAAAGCAGTATTATATAAATTATAAGAACAATCTTAAAACAATTTGTGTCAAGATCACAAGTTATTCGTGATCCACTGGTGTTATTTCTAGGCAGACCATTCGTGATCCAACTCGTAACTCCCTAGAAGGACTTCATACTGACAAATGAACATCAGAACTACTTCCAACAAAGATGACAACCCTACCTCCAACAGCAATCCTTCACCCTTCATAGCCCCAGCCGTATCAGAATATTGGAATTAAGCACCATAATGCTACTGGCAATGTTCTTTGTAATATCAGAATATTTTACAGTTTTCAGTAACACAATGTCACAAGCGTTTTACATAACTGCTGAGGATTGTTTTTTATCGAAGCACCCCAATCCTTACGAGTAATATTTTGACTGGTTTGTAGCAATTTCACACATAAATCGTTTGCCGGTATGTAACGAGTTTCTTGGAGGTGAGGAATATCTCGGAATGCAAACGGCATTTTAATATCAATTAGGTTGGACTATATAGAGAACCTCATTGTGTCACGTGTAAGACACTGGCAGAGTTGTCGTTCTTGTTTCTCAGAATTCACATGTTCACACTCTCTGATGGAATCTTTTCTTGTCTTCAACATACTTGTCCTGGAAGTACAAGTCTGGAATAATTCGAACAGCTGAATTAATAGGATTATGAATATTGTCATTAGACTTTCACCAATTGGTAAGGGATGTAATAGAGGCCATGAAAACACGTTGTATTGAAATACGGTGCATCCGTCAGATCAGTCCACAGTTACCACGATCGATGTATTCTGTGTCAATCGCAACCGTCAATAGTCCAACTGTTGGTTTCTTCTATCTTCTAAGCGACAAGAGCACCAAGGCACTGGCTGCAGCAACACATACCATAAACAGTCCAGTAACCTGAAGAAAAGAAAACGGACCAATAGTTGATTGCTTTCTTCCGTTCCCGTGGTAGCAGCGATGCCTGAGAGGATAGATCACAAGTATTCTGAACTTAGTGATAAACATTATACTCGTAATTGTGAAGATGTTGCCTTCAGTAACCTATGAAACACTTGAGTGTTGAACGTTATTTTCAAAGATTTACCAGTAGATACCATTACTAACAGACATTTTAATGAATACTTGTGGAGGAACATCGTATCATATCACTGTGTAGATAAGTTGGCTGTATGACATTCTGACAAGACAACATATGTTCCAAACGGCAAACGTTCTGCACTTTTCCGTGACATTTTTAGCCGTAGGTTACATTAAATGAAATCATGATAATGATAGCATCATTGTTGCTAGCTAGATTATACATTCAAGAAACATCTCAATTCAGTTCAATTCCATAATCCGATCCAACTTGTCAATAAGTTTGTATCTGTTCAAAGAATGGACGTGGCTGGAAACACTCAGCCACGTGCTAATAGCGTGTCGCCCTCTAAAAAGGTACGGGGTAAATTCCCAATCATACCTCTTAAAAGACAGCTTCCCATAACAATGTTATACAATTGAATTGTCGAAGAATGAAGACCAACTTTAACAATATATTACTAATGGTCCAGGACATTAGTCCATCAGTATTCTGCATCAGCATTTCAGTTTGCGTCAGAAGTTCTTTTTCTTCTCCGGGTGATAGGGCCACGGGAGGCATAATGTACTCCAAAACCCTGTTGTGTTTAAACTAATCTTCAAGCCGTTGCAGTACCCCTTACTTTGCATGTTACTTTTACTCTCTGCTCGCTATGTATTCCACCATCTTTAGCTCTTCAGCATTCTGATATTCAAACCCTTTACAATCAGCTCCAGAAACCCTATATTATTATGGGTGACTTTGATGGCCACAACCCACGCTAAAGTGGTACAACTATAAACGTTAAAGTGAAAGTGCTGGAACAGTTTATTGCAAACAATGATGTATGCATTTATAATGATTGTTCAAATACACATTTATACTCCGGCACAGGAACCTATTCAGCTCTTGATTTGTCAATTACTGATTCTGGCCTTTTGAGTGATATTAAATGGTCAGTCCACAACGACCTTTGTGAAAGTGACCATTTCACAACAATCGTATAACCCGTGAACCCATCTGATCTTACCCCATCATCTACATGGAAATTTGAAAAGGCCAACTAGAATTCATATGAAACTCTCTGCACTGACAAACTTAAAGCTGAAATTTTCATTAATGTTCTTGATGGTATAACATGTTTTGTTTGTTTTGCTTTTTGTTTTTTTTAATCTACTACTTTCACTTCAGATGACGGGGAAGATTATAACGAGGTATTTTCGACTCATGAGCTCCATACAGCTCTTGACCAGGCCCATGATGCTGCTACAGGAGCTGATAACATACATTATCAACTCACTCATGAAGCACTTACCAGAATCCTGTTTAGAAAGAAACCCTTTAAATATTTGATGACATTTGGACGTCGGGGAAATTACCGTCATCATGGTGAGATGCTATAGCAGTCCCAATACCTAAACCTGTGTTGATGTATCAGTTTTTGTGGATACTTTTAATATACTACCGACAAGAAATAAGGGAACTAATGAAATAATAGCGAATTTGAAACTGCTTTAAATATCCACTAAATCCATTTCAGGCGTCAAGTTCAATATCTGGTGTGTTCACCATGTTGGGCATCACATTCACGGCACCTTGATGTCATGTTGTTAATCAATTTCAGGATGGTTACCCGTGGTATTGCCCGCCATTCCTCTTGGAGAACTGCACCAAGCTGGGCCAGGTTGCCGGGTCCTGGGTCCCTGGCGTACACCCTTTGACCAAGAACGTCCCAGAGATGTTCAATTGGGGACAGGTCTGGGTACTTAGAGGGCCAGTCCAATGTCTGGATATCTTCTTGTCGGAGATAAGCGGAGACAATTCGGGTCCGATGTGGTCTGGCATTATCATCTTGGAATGCAAAATTAGGGCCGATAACTCTAGTCAATGGAGCCATAACAGGACGCAATATTTGGTCAAAGTCAAAGTCATCTACATTCAATTTCTTGGTTCCCTTATTTTCTGTCGGTAGTATATTTCTTGTCGTGACATAAATATGGATACTACTGAGAGGCAACTGCAGTTGTGTTTATGTTTAATTAAAAAGTGGTGCCTTAAAAACGAAACGGCTTCACATTCTCTAAAGCGAAAGCTAATTGTATACATTTTTGTAGACGTTAAAAATTACTACATAAAGACCCTGAACTGTTTCTAAATCAAAGTTGTAAAGAAAGCCAAGTTCTTGGGTTCGAGTTTTGACTCACATTTAACAACATATCAAATCCCGTAAAACTAAATAACTGAAGGCACTTGACTTTTTGAAAGTCATTTCGAATTGTAAAGGCGAGGGGATTAAGCCACCCTCCTACAAATTTAACGATCATTGGCCCGTTCAATACTTGATTACGACTCCATCATATATGCTGGAGCATGCAAAAGCAACCTCATACTTTCAGCTTCTGTTCATCTCCTAGGTCTACGACTTTGTCTTGACTCCTTTCGAACCTCACCTCTCGGCAGCCTGTGCGTCGAGGTTGATTAGCCATCTCTTAAACAACGCTGCATACCATTAGCTTTATTGTATATGACAAAACTATATTCCAACGAGTCATATCTTGCATATAAGCGCATCTTTAATCCCTGTCTGAGGATCTGTATAACAAGAGGCCTTCTCTTGTTCCGCCTCTTGGGCATATAATTAAAACATTTCTTTTTGCTCCCGGCATTGAGCTGGAAAATATCCCTCTCTCTCTTTTCTCCGCCGCCTTGGCAATTGGTTCGGCCACAAATCGACCTTACATTAACCACATTTAAAAAGTCAGAAACAAATAACACAACTGAATATAATGCCTTCACTAGTCATACATGATGCCAAGGGTTCAAACTAAACACTGAATGAAGTGCCAGCTCCGAATATATTGTAATCAGTGCCATCTTGAATATCTGGACACCATGTTTTTGAAAGATTGAAAAATAGTCTGTCTGAATCTAAATAAAGCAATCTAAACCTCTGGCCGTTTAGTATGGAGGGAGTGCATCCAATGATGTTGTGAACATATTTAATGTGATATTACCTGAGGACATGTCGTTTGTATTTTTTTTTAATACGCTATCCCGATATGTTGGGATGACCTATATCTCGTGAACCACATTCCCCACATCTATGAAACTTTGGATATGGCTTTGCTTATGATCCCTTCAAAATAAAATGGAATTTTTACATACATTGGACATTGTGAATATAGTTAGACTCACTACTTTTTGATATCTCCTCATAAGGAGACACGTTGAGATTGTTTCTAAAATCGAGAGACTAAAATGTATTTGTAATAGAAACCTTTTGGTCTGTTTTCTATCTCAGCTGTCCAGTTTCCCTGCATTATTCATTAGGATGAGCTTACATGGAAATAGCTAAGACGGAGTTCAAGGATCGTTTTCATAATGTATAACCCATTAAGTGTTTCTCCAGATTGCATCGGTAAAGTTGGATTATTTATTGCAGTGTTTGTTTGCAATATTAAAAATCTCTTACAAAAAACATCTGAGATGATAATCTATGAAACTGTAATACATCTATATGTCTCAGCCATCTTTCCATCAATTCATTCAGAAATCTGAACAAGTGTTTTATTTAGCAAGATTATCTATGTCATCTTATGTCAATGCAGCCAGTGAGCCATAACTCAGACATCAACACAAACTCAACCATTCTCAACACTGCATTTAAATAATTCTTTTCAATCAGTTTCCATGCTTTGTATTCATGTATTGTTTATGTGCAGGTATCCATTAATGTATCTCGTTACAGCATTTAGGGACATAGTGAAATCAAGGTCATATTGTAAACAAAACCTTTGAAATCAACAACCACCTAAACAAACGTAAAACTATTTGCTCACTGTTCGGACGAAACACGCAAGCTGTGGTTAGATGTGGCACACACACTCACAAGTGGCACACACACGTGGCACACACACACACACACATCCACACACGTGGCATACACACACAAGTGGCACACAAATACACACATATATACACACACAAACACACATACATACATGTATTTCGAAGTAACATTACTGGTCTGTTCCCGAGTCAATTATATTCACATTGTATTACATTACCTCACAATTGGCCAAGGAATGAGCGTCGCTCTGAAATGCATCTTTGAAAAACGGGTCGTATCCACTTGCGCCATCGACTCCACTGTTACCTATATAACACAAAGGCAATACAGTAAACAAGAGCAATACGTGGACCAGTGGTGCAGTTTGCTTTGGTACTATATAATTTTGTCATGTCCGAGATACGATCATACATGCACGCACGCACGCACGCGTGCACACACACACACACGCACACACACACACATGAACGCATGCATGCATCCATCCATCCATCCATCCTTCCATCCATCCATGCATGCATCCATCCATCCATCCTTCCATCCATGCATGCATACGTACATACGTACATACGTACGTACATACATACATACATACATACATACATACATACATACATACATACATACATACATACATACATACATACATACATACATACATACATACATACATACATACATACATACATACATACATACATACTCGGGGCGCTTCCCTTTGGAATATCGCCTCCAGTCGACTGTCCAACTTCACTCTCCCCTGAACTCGGGGCTCTTCCATTTGGAGTATCGCCTCCACACGACTGTCCGACTTCACTCTCCCCTGACCTCGGGGCTCTTCCCTTTGAAGTATCGCCTCCAAACGACTGTCCGACTGCACAGTCCCCTGAACGCGGGTCACTTTCCTTTAGAGCATCGACTTCAGGCGACTCTTCGACTTCACAGTCCCCTGAATCCGAGTCCCTTTCCTCTGAAGTATCGCCTACAGACGACTGTCCAACTTCACTCTCCCCTGACGTCGGGGCTCTTCCCTTCGGAGTATCGCCTCCAGGCGACTGTCCGACTTCACTCTCCCCTGAACCCGGGTCACTTTCCTTTAGAGCATCGACTTCAGGCGACTCTTCGACTTCACAGTCCCTTTCCTCCAGTCAGAGTCCCTTTCCTCTGCAGTATCGCCTACAGACGACTGTCCGACTTCACTCTCCCCTGAACCCGGGGCTCTTCCTTTTGGAGTATCGCCTCCAGGCGACTGTCCGACTTCACTCTCCCCTGAACCCGGCGAGCCACCTCCTCGTGGTGGGTGCTGGGTAACGCTAAGAGCTCGCCGACACCCCCGTAGTGGACCCGGGGGGATATTTGGTCCACCAACCCGTTTGCCGTGGGTTGCGTCCCGTGTCGGTGGAGGACGGGATCCTGGTGGTTGAGGGCACTGGGGCTTTTAACTGCGTTCCATTGCCCAACACACCACTTTGGCCCTTACTTCACCTAGACGGGTGGTCGAATGGGCCCGGTTCGACCAATCGGCTGGTCATGCCAAGCCCTGTGCATGGAGTATATATGTCATTGCACAAATTTTATTTGGTTTTTTACTTTCGGTCTTGGCCTATTTGTTCATTGAGCTTTTCGAATTTTAAAATGCATTTTTGAAGTTCTAAATTTTTGCCTAGAGTCTTATGCCCAGAAGGCGGTGGCTCGTGGGCCAATCTGGTAGACTAATTATTTCTAATTCTTCTGCTGGAGTATATCATCCGGGTATCCTTGGTGCTGTAAGCTGGAGGCCCGCTTACTTTAGCATTGTCCTTGTGATACTCCGTGGTGGGTGGGGAGCTCGGATGATGAACCGTATTACACTAACCATGGCTTATGAAACTCCAACCAAAAAAACAAAACGTCCACTTGATATTGACCCTGTTGATATTGACCATAGACCAGTCTCCATCGATTGAGTATTGGCCACGTTTCATTGTGATTGAGACTCCTGATAAGACACCTTTGAAGTTGAACCCCTTTGCTGTATCCAAAGGTATTCAAGGCATTGCTGGGGATGTGAAGAACATCAGACGCTTACGTTCGGGTGCCCTGCTAGTCGAGTGCGGGAAAAAGCAGCAAGCAACAAATCTGATGAATATTAAATCTTTCGTGGGCATTCCCGTCTCGGTTTCTGCACACAAAACCTTGAATACAAGTAAAGGTATCGTGAGAGATAGAGATCGATTGTTTGATGACATGTCGGAACTTGATATAGGATCTGAAATGAAGGATCAAGGTGTACTATATGTCAAGCGCTTTTCAACTCGCAGAAACAACGAAACCGTCAAAACAAATACGTATCTGTTTACTTTCTCATGTCCAAATGCTCCAAAATCAGTGAAGGCAGGCTACTGCAACATACAAGTTGATACCTACATCCCCAACCCGCTCAGGTGTTTTAAATGCCAGAAATATGGACACGGTGTATCTACCTGCACATTGTCTGTTGTGTGTGCTCACTGTGGTAAGAAGACACACACAACAGAAGATTGTGACAGCGATTATAAAAAATGCACCAATTGCTCAGGCGACCATTCGTCCTTTTCTAAACAGTGTCCTATTTGGAAAGAGCAAATGGAGATCAATAAAATAAAATTCACTCAAAATATCTCTTTTGCGGAGGCCAAAAAACTGGTAAAGACATCTGATCTTACAGAAAGTTATGCAACAGTAGCAAAAACATCATCGGTTTCTAGCTCTAAAACAACATCAACCACAGGCTGCCAAACTACCTTGACTTGGGTAAATTGCGATTCTCCACAGCATTTGTACCCTGCTATATCATCACAGACTGAGGAATCCCTTCCTAGTACCTCAAGGTCTTCTGATCATAAATCATCATCTCAGTCACACTCAAAGTCTCAATCGACATCTGATAGTCAGCAAACGGTGAAAAGTAAACCGAAGCCAAAGCCTGATGCTTCAAAACATCAAAGTGGTAGAACTCCTAAAGGGTCACAGAACAAAATTCAATTGTTCAATAAATACGGATCTCTTGAAGACATGGACGTTTCTGAAAACGTCCATTCTAGGGCACATAGCTTGTCGCCCTCTAAAAGAGTGCGGGGTAGATCCCCAATAAATCCCCCCAAAAGATAGTTTATTCCAATAATATTGTACAGTGGAACTGCAGAGGATTGAGGACTAATTTACACGAATTACAGCTATTAGTCCAAGATTTTACACCTTCAGCGTTATGTCTCCAAGAGACATATTTAAAACAAACAGATACATTTGACCTTCGTCACTTTAATACATATCATTGTTTTTCACCTCCGGGTGATAGAGCCACTGGCGGATCATCCATTCTAGTCAGACAAAACGTTATTCAAAGCCCCGTTTCACTTAATACTAATATGCAGGCGGTTGCTGTGAGAATTACTTTACATGTAGCATTTACGCTATGCTCCCTCTATATTTCGCCATCTTCGACATTTGCCAAAACTGATCTTCAAGCTCTATATGACCAACTCCCGAAGCCCTGTATTATAATGGGAGACTTAAATGGGCACAACCCACTCTGGGGTAGTGTAAATATAAACACTAAAGGTAAACTGTTGGAGGACTTTTGTTCTGACAATGATTTGTGTATTTATAATGATGGTTCCAACACATATTTACATCCTGGTACAGGGACTTATTCTGCTCTCGACTTGTCAATTACAAATTCAGAACTATTAAATGAATTCGAATGGTCAGTCCACGATGACCTCTGTGGAAGTGACCATTTCCCTACTATATTAAAAGCTGTAACTCCATCTGATGTTCCTCCATCATCAAGACGGAATTTTAAAAAGGCTAACTGGGCATTATATGAAACACTGTGTGCTGAAAAACTTAAACCCGAACGTTTTATTGACGTTCCTGATACTATTAAATGTTTTTCTGAGGAACTGAATTCCATAGCTGATGAGTGTATACCAAAGTCCTCTGCAGTTCCACATATTCGAAAACCATGGTTCAGCGATGAATGCAAACAAGCTAGGAAGGCAAGGAAAAAAGCAGAACATTATTTCCGTCGCCATCCTATGGTGCATAATTTAAATAAATTTAAGATTTTAAATGCTAAAGCACGGCGTACTTTTAAGCAGAATAAACGCCAATCTTGGCAAAATTATGTATCCAAAATATATTCACGGACACCCATGTCCAAGGTATGGAACATGGTCCAGAAAATTAAAGGTAAGGGTACTAAATCTACAGTCCATCATCTTAAACATGGAGATCAGTTACTTACGGATAAATCAGATATTGCGAATAAACTGGGTGAAACCCTCGCTAAACACTCTTCCTCTTCTAATTATTTACCTAAATTCCAGCAGTATCAAAAACAAGAAGAAAAGAAAACTATTAATTTCAATTCAGATAATGGGGAAGATTATAATGAAACATTTTCTATTCATGAACTCCATACTGCTCTTGATCAAGCTCATGACACTGCTACAGGAGCTGATAACATACATTATCAACTCCTGAAGCATTTACCAGAATTCTGTTTAGAGACGCTCTTATCAATATTTGATGATATTTGGACATCCGGGAAATTTCCTTCTTCGTGGCGTGATGCTATAGTGGTACCAATACCTAAACCTGGACGTGATCATACGGATCCATCCAGTTATCGTCCGATTTCATTAACTACCTGTGTTTGCAAGACCATGGAACGCATGATAAATAATCGACTTCTTTCGTACTTGGAAACAAATAACCTTATCACAGATATACAATGTGGTTTCCGTAAAAACAGAAGTACCGTCGATCACTTAGTGCGTTTAGAATCATTTTTGAGAAACGCGCTGATTAATAAGCAACATGCTGTGTCTATCTTTTTTGATCTTGAGAAGGCATATGACACAACCTGGAGGTATGGCATTCTGAGAGATCTACATGATTTCGGTTTGCGTGGTCGTTTGCCTCAATTCATAGGCAAATTTTTAAATAACCGACAATTTCAAGTCCGCGTAGGTTCTACCCTGTCTGATCATTACAATCAGGATCAGGGTGTTCCACAAGGCAGTATTTTGTCAGTCACACTTTTTAGTATAAAGATCAACAGTTTATCTAAAGTTTTAAACGATTCCATTGATGGATCGTTATTTGTGGATGATTTTAATATTTCTTGTCGTGGTAAAAATATGCATACCATAGAGCGGCAGTTGCAGTTATGTTTAAACAAAATAAATAAATGGTGTCTTGAAAACGGCTTTAAATTTTCTAAATCGAAAACTAATTGCATACATTTTTGTCGTAAGTACAAACCACATAAAGACCCTGAACTATCTCTAGATGGCACTCCCATTAAAGTTGTGAAGGAAGCCAAGTTCTTGGGATTAATTTTTGACTCACACCTTACGTTTCTGCTTCATATTAAATCTCTGAAAACTAAATGCCTGAAAGCACTTGATTTGTTGAAAGTGGTATCAAATTCTAAATGGGGAGGAGATCAAGCTACCCTCCTGCATCTATATCGATCACTTGTCCGTTCGAAACTTGATTATGGCTCCATCGTATATGGTGGAGCCTGCAACAGCAACTTAAAAGTATTAGATTCTGTTCATCATCAAGGTCTAAGACTTTGTCTTGGGTCCTTTAGAACCTCTCCTGTTGACAGTCTATATGTTGAAGCCGATGAACCATCTCTTACACAACGTCGTATAAAATTATATTTACAATATATCACGAAGCTATACTCTAACGAATCTAACCCTGCATATAACTGTGTTTTCAATCCTCTCTACGAGGACTTGTACAACAAAAAGTCTTCTCTTGTTCCACCTCTCGGGCACAGAATTAAACCCTTTCTTTCTTCGGCCGGCATTGAGCTGGAAAACATAGCTCCTTCCCGTCTTCTTTCTTCTCCTCCTTGGCAGTTGGTTAGGCCACAAGTTGACCTAACATTAACGACTTTTAAAAAATCAGAAACGAATGAATTACAGTATAAACAAGAATATAATCAACTGAAACATCAATATAGCAATTACAAACCCTTATTTACAGATGGATCCAAGGACGGTGGCGCAGTGGCTTGTGCCACTGTCATTGGATCCAGAACAATATCTTCTAGATTACCAGATAATAGTTCTATTTTTACAGCAGAAGCTAACGCCATATTAAGAGCTCTTAAATATATTCAAAGACACCCGAAACGTAAACAGTATATAATCTATTCAGACTCTCTTTCTTGCCTTCAGGCTATTAAAAATCTTTCTTGTAAACATCCACTTTTAATTGAAATTATTGAACTGTATAATAATCTTGCTACTGGCCAATACGACATCGTCTTCTGTTGGTTACCCAGCCATGTAGGCATTTCTGGTAACGCAATGGCCGATCTTGCTGCCAAGGCAGCACTCAACAAATCTGTGACACCACTTCTTCTTCCCTACACTGATTATAAAGCTACCATTAGATCTTATATCCATGATCTGATGCAGAAGAAGTGGGACACCCAAGTTGGTATAAATAAATTACATGAGATAAAACCTTACATTGGTTATACCCACTTGGGTTGTCAGTCCAGATTTGAAGAGGTCATACTACGACGATGTCGTATTGGCCACACTAGATATACTCATGCATACCTGTTAAAAGGTGAGGATCCTCCATTTTGTATCCCTTGTGATGAGAGAGTCACGGTCAAGCATATTCTGCTTGACTGTGTCGAATTCTCCATCACAAGGGATATGTATTTTACAGTTAAAACGATGAAGGATCTTTTTACCAGCGTTAGTTTTCATTTAATTATTGGTTTTTTAAAAGAAATTGATTTTTTGATTGAATCGTGAGCAATATGTTTCTGTAAAAAGATAAATTTAATAATTGGTAGTTTGGATTCGTAACTAGAATTGTTGGTGGCTGTACCCTCAAAGGGGGTTGAAGTATTGTAAAAATATTGTCCTCCTGAGAGGGTACGTAAGTCCAAAAACATTCATAGTAAATTTAATTCTACCAGGCTTTTAATCGTAGTATTCCTGTTGTTTTAATTGTGGCTAGCATATTGTACACTCGCCAGCGGCTGAAGGGATGGTGTAAATCCAACTAGGGTCCATGCAGGTAGCAAAGGTACTGTAAGTCCCCATGGTCCCTAGTATGGTGACCTACCTTCTGTTGCTGGCGATCTATAGTCTGTTTTTATATTGTATTGTCTGAATATTGATATTAGTTTTAACTTTCCAAGCTAGTTTTAACTCAAATTGTGATACTGTAGTTGTTTTACTGTCCTTTGTCGACAGGTTTTATAACACACACATATTCGTTTTCAGTGGTCTGTTCCCGTCACGATATGGCTGAAATATTGCCGATGTGACGTTAAATATTAACTCACTCACTCACTCACTTTAGAGCATCGACTTCAGGCGACTCTTCGACTTCACAGTCCCCTGAATCCGAGTCCCTTTCCTCTGAAGTATCGCCTACAGACGACTGTCCGACTTCACTCTCCCCTGAACTCGGGGCTCTTCCCTTTGGAGTATCACCTCGATACGACTGTCCGACTTCACTCTCCCCTGAACTCGGGGCTCTTCCCTTTGGAGTATCGCCTCCAAACGACTGTCCGACTTCACAGTCCCCTGAACCCGGGTCACTTTCCTTTAGAGCATCGACTTCAGACGACTCTTCGACTTTACTCATCCCTGAATTCAGGTCACAATGAGAAGTGATATATGCTTAGATCAAAGGGCAACCATTGTAGTCAAACATTTTCAAAGGAAAGGTTTACACCGCCGAATCTGTCAGTGTCATTTGTTACAGCATGCAGGAGCATGGTCAAATTAAGGTAATAATGTAAACATATTTTCTGAATTCAACAACCAACTAAAGAAACGTAAAACTGTTGTGTCACAATTTGGATGACTGGAACATCTTAAACGATTTTTGGCATAGATATTCACATTTGCGTGTATGTGTGTGAGAGTGTGCGCGCATGTTCCAAACAAAAGGATGTTCAAAGCGCACAGTCTCGTTATATATAACAATTTACAGTCAGGGATGGCTTGGACTGTCAGTTACTGAGGACCGCATTTTTACCTTCAACATCAAGTAAGCGAATACGATCCGATGCCCTCTGCTGGTCACTTGCCATTCGTTTGAGTTCTTCCAAATCCTGTTCTGTAATTTTCACTGAAAAAGACCCTGTACCTTATGAAGCCCGTAAAGATTCAGATTCAATGGTCGAGAGGATTCTAATGATAACGTTCAACAACTATGGACGTGCCATCTACAACTAACGGGATGATGAGAAATATGCTTTTGTTTTGTTTTTGTTGTCTATTGACATGTACCGTCAAAAACAAAATGTGAGAAAGTGGGATAAAATACAGTTCGCTGTATGTGTCGAACATGTTGGTGTGTCGAATCTTCAAGCAAATATGTATACATCAATACAAAAGTGAGACTGGTCAGTAACTACATGGAGATGTTTACACGAGCAAGTGTGTCATGCGACATATACATAAAGAGTGTGAAAGACGTGATTTTGTACGTGTTTCGTAACACAAAACACCAATAATAGCAGTTGAAATTTAAATTCTTGGCACTGACAGCGACAGCGTACGGAAAACGTAAATCGTGTCATTTCACACTGGATTTGGGATACAACCAGAACTGGGATAACCAGTCCACAACTTCGTAAAACCCTTTTTACTGCAGTGCTGTTCCCGTTTAACCCTAAAACTATGCGCGAGATATGTTAAAAGTTTAGTTTTTCTGTTTGTGGGAAAACACTGAAAATGTTCAGTTACATATTTTCATATTCGTATTTTATTCTCCAGTTGGGAGCACCTTACGGGCCTCTAATTAATTTTGTACTTATCGGTTATTCGGTCGTTTATAATTTCCACTCAAGCAAACCTTACATGATATTCGACCTTTCATTTTCATTAACTGTCTTGTTTTATAATGCAAACATGATGGAATGATGCAACAAACATCACACATAAACATCAACATATAAGCGGCCACTTTAATGCAAATAAAACACTATTTGGTGTTCTGAAATAATTCTGATTTATGTCGTATGTAACTTTGTAGCTGTGAACAATCTTCTGTATTCGTGACCGACTTTGCTGTGTTAGCGCATGACCTTTCTACTTGGTTGCCTAGTTCTAGTAATGAGTACGACCTAATACTGAAGCAAAACAAATTACATTAGGGTCCGTTCATGGTACACGGCTAGAGGTGTGTGCATGTCCGTGTGTGTGATTGCGTGGGTGATTTTATAGGAGTCACCCATTTTGCTCTGGGTAGATAGAAGGATAACAACTTTGTACACATATACTAAAGATAGAGGTGTGGATGAGCAATTTTGTGCGTGACAAAATTTAGGAACGATGCTTAAAAATTATGGGAAGAGTAAGGGTGGGGTGGGTGGTCATTGATTTTTGTACATTACATGCTGCATGGGAGTGTTACTTACTTTGAACATACATTTTAACGATCACCATTAATCACATGCATTTGACCACAAGTGGAACAATGTCTTTCAAACCGACAGTTTAGGGAATTTCAAGATTTCCTCATGATTGACGATAGGAAGTAGCATTTCAAAAGTCCAAGCACACCATGAATGCTTGGCGTCAAATGTTGTAATTTTCTGGGATTATTATTAACCACATGCAATTGACCACAAGTGGGATAATGCCTTTCAAACAGATTGTTTAGGGAATTCTAAGATTTCCTCTTGATTGATGATAGTATTTCAAACTTCCAGTCAAATTGTTAATGTATTGCATCAATAGTTATTATAGTGCATACATACGTACATACATCCATCCATCCTTACATCCATCCATCCATCCATCAATACATACATACATACATACATACATACATACATACATACATACATACATACATACATACATACATACATACATACATACATACATACATACATACATACATACAAACATACATACATACATACATACATGATGACGTGCTTTGATCTGGTGTGCATCTTTATAAGGTTCGAGAAGTGAAAGTTATGAGAGGATTGCGATTGCTTGGTTAATCTGAAAACTGACTCGTAATGAATGTCGAAAATGGATTTTCCTCTATGACGTCGAACGACGACAGAGAGGTCATGTGCATGTACAGGTAAGGGGGCATAACTACGCTGTGCTTAACAGTAGGTCATTGTAACTCATATCACGTGGAGATATGGTGCTGTAGATACTGACGATGCATTTTAATGATGTTTTGTCGACGGTGAAACAAACTATTCTAGTACAAAGACTGTAACTGTATACGTTTGGTACTTTCACAATTTATAAGAAACGATGACACCTTTTTACATGAGAAAACATGTAATAGCGATTTGGTTGGCTCCACCCAATATGTAAATTAGTTCTTACAATACCATATTTTCCCGTTTTAGTAGATGTAGTTTTACTAATAGCCATATCTTTAAATGTGATGGAATAAATGTGATAGATAAATTACAACATTTTAGTTGATGTCATGGCGTGTTTGGTGGATATTGCGACGTTATATTTTCTTACATTAGTGTAACGGTTTAAAATATGGTGTACTACACTAAATGTGTCAAAATGTTATGTAAATATTATCCAAACAAAGTTAAACGCATACCCTGCGTGAACGTATGATATGATATTGAACAAAGCCAGATGTACAAAATGAATTTAGTGACATGAAAACATATCTGAACAACACATACAATATACATTATGAAACTGCGAATGTAATCAAAAGATTGGGGTGATTATGTTTACTCTAATGCCGCTGACCTTCACCTCAAGGAAATTGCCAAGTACTTACAGCTTTAGTGACTTCCGATGATCGAATTCTTACAAAATGGGGGTTTTGCTGACAATGGGTAGGTAGGATTTTGCGAGGACCCTTCCCTTGATTCTGAGATCGTTTGTACATAATTGTGTGATGTAACGTATCAAAGTGGATCTGACTATTTGTGTATTGTTATATTTTTTTATCTTCATTTATAAGTAAGAGACGAAACCAGAAATGCTGATAATTACCGTTGTCGTTGTGTGTGATTTTGCGCCAGTCATGGCTTCTCGCTCCTCGGAAATTTGATAATTTCGGATTAATTTATCAAATCATTGTATTGTATCGACTTCTAATTTCCCATTTTCTGATACGACACTCTTTCCACGCATGTCCTGAAGTTACTGAGCCAATGCAACCAACATGTAGAGGAATAGATGTAATGTCGAGAAAATGGTATAACATCGGACGTTTTCTTTATGTACATTTCAAATTAGTGCTTTCTTTCACACCCAATATCTTTGGTATCTTCAATAACACTTGGTATTGGTGACAAAGGCCATCCAGAGGTGCCTCCCCTTACAATTTTCCCGTAATTATTACAATTTTTACCTTCTAATCACGGCATTACACTAGTATATAGCAATACTACGATTTTCTGAGTGTCAAAAATTCAAAATTACTTTTACAAATACGTACACGTCAACCTTTTAATCTAAAGCAATTTGAAACGATCCACTAAGCTTTCTCCAGTTACTGCATTTCCTGTAATCAGGCGCAACAATTATTTCCGGAGTGCATCATGAGGTAATCATGTTCGCAAAGATCGCGTAATTCCGATATGTGGTCCATTTGGCCCAAACATATTTGAGATACAGGGAGCACAAGGATGCCTTTGTTGTCTCTGTTCAAAGGTCAGCACATGGGGTATCCAACAAGCACCAATCTTCCTTCAGATGGTCAAGAAGGATTGAGTTGATGGGTCCAAGTGGTATGTTCAATGATGAACTAATTAAAGATGTTAAATGTGCACGGGTTACATTTCATGAATACATATGGTGTTGCCATTACCTCTTGAAAAGCCCTTGTAATTCATACGTATGGTGAAAGTATGAAAGCAGTACTGCATGTTGTAATTTCCTTGAATTAGTAACGCTACCACAAATTCCCTGGTCCAAATCTGCCATAAATTGCTTTCGTTTGTTTGTTGTTTGTTGCTGCTGCACTGCACGCGATTCATGCTACATGATGCCTACAAATTTGTACCAGACTATCATTTGGATCTGTTCCAAGACAAGCCCTTAGTCAGTGAGCCTGACCACCATATCCAGGACACTGGGGGAAAACTACACGCAAAAAAGTAATTATGAAGGTATCATTTGCCTTGACAGTTTCATCTCGGTAACAATATTTCATAGAAGAAACTTTAACTGTCCCACATTTTTTATTCTGAAGTGGCTGTGCCTAGTATACCTGCTCCTGTTCCAAGCACGTCCAAAATTTATGTTTCTATCATTATATGCACAATTTAATGATGAAACCTAGAAATGGTCAAATGATAATAGCAGTAGCATCAACACAACATATTGTCAGGCGTGGTATGAAAAGGGAATCCACTAATTGTTTAGCGGGACATGTAAGCATTCAGAGGTGAGGACTTAAAGAGAACATTGCAACTCTGCATTATCAGAATGGTATTTTGCGTGATGGTGTGTTACTGAATATTGCCTACAATTATTGACAGATCATCACACTTTTCA
This sequence comes from Haliotis asinina, assembly GCF_037392515.1. Lineage (NCBI taxonomy): Eukaryota > Metazoa > Mollusca > Gastropoda > Lepetellida > Haliotidae > Haliotis > Haliotis asinina. The sequence goes on along the minus strand of NC_090281.1, from coordinate 30,228,772 downwards.
CAATGTCATGCACGCGTGCACATGAACTGTATATGTTTCGAACTCAAAGTGGGCCTTTTTACTCATCATGTTATCAATTATAGCATAACGTAATTTTGTTTAAGACGTTATTTTAAAAGAAACTATTTACATAACATACTGTGCAAAATGGTCAGGCATGCCCATATTTAAATATTTACACATACTTGCATACTTTTCAACTATAAATAATCAGATACCATTCACCTCACGTTTTTACTGTATTTATGTATGGGCATACACATACTTTGTTAGAGGGAATAATTTGTCATAGTTTGAAATTATTGGATACGGCACGACAGTCATACATTAGGAGGAACTTTTTCTGGGAATGCATGAATCATTATGAACAAAAAATGAAAAGCACCTGACACCTCAGTTCAGCATCCACAACCAGGACCATTCATTGGTCGCTCCCTTATGTAATGTAAATAAAATAAGCGCATGAAAATGAATTCTGTTTCACCTCTCTACTTTTGTTGGTACTGCTATATTTAGCCATTCTGGCGGACATCAACGATGGATCGCTGTCATTGGCATTTTCTGCAATCAGTAGTTAAAATGTAGGACACGAGTTATGCAACTGATCTCGTTCTTAATAATTGCTGATCGAATAATTGCATAGTTCTAAGCAACACGTAAAATTCTCCATGGTAGGTATCCCAGATCTGATTGCTACAGGCGTCCACAATACTCCTTACTATTCCCTGAAAGATACCGGATCTCGTTGTTGGCATCCTTCGTCAATGACAGGCTGCTATCATAAAATTCTATCCCTGATCATTACACCATTACAAGTACGTCGTATGAGTATTGTATATATGATTCACCTCAATTACGGATTACTATATTCATAGGTTTATTATTTACCGCACTCAAAATTATACGCATGGTATGATTCGTATGATTTCATGCATAAGCTCCTGTGCACAGTATTTTTTGTTCTTGATTTCAGTCACTTGTCTGTCTCAGAATATTTGCAGGCGGCTGTCATATGCCTCGACTATTAGTGTTTTCATTTGTGAATAACCAAAATCCTAGCAAACACAAGACTTAGCATAATATTGTATTACTCTACACTTACCAAACGGTCTCTCCTGCGTTGAATGGGCCCAGTTCAACCAATCGGCTGGTCATGCCAAGCCCTGTGAATGGATGTTATATCATTGCACAATATTTGATTTGAAATTGTGTAAAGTTTGGTCTGGAGCCTTGTGTTCATTAAACACTATTTGTCTTTAAAGTGTGTTTACATGCATTTTGCCGAGAGGCTTCTGCCCAGATGGCGGTGGCTCATGGGCCAATCTGGTGGAAGAATTAACCTTTCAGTTTTTTATGCTGGAGTATATCATCCGAGTATTCTTGGTGCTACAAGTTAGAGAACCACTTGTAAATACTTGCACATTGTCTGTTGTGTGTGTTCACAGTTGTGAAAAGACACACACAACAGAAGATTGTGATAGTAATGTCAAAAAGTGCACCAACTGCGCTGGACATCACCCATCTTACTCTGTCAGGGCAAATGGCAATCATTAAAATAAAATCATTTTTGCCGAGGCTAAGAACCTAGTGCACGTCTCTGACCAGACAGCAAGCTATGCTTCCATTGCCAAAACGACGCCTGAGGCAACTTCTAGAGTAACAACACTATCTGCAAATTGTCAGACAAACATAACGTGGGTCCAAACAGATTCTCATACACACGGCCGCTACATCTACCCAAACAGGTGACTCACTTCCTGGAAACAAACTGTCTTCTCTGTCATCAACAAAGGCACAATAAGGTCTCGTTAAGGTAACCAAACGTAAATAGTCGGATTCTTCTAAAACACTCAGTGGCAGAGCCCCAAAATAGAATTCAATTATTCAACAGTTATGGACGTGTCCGAAAACATCCGTTGTAGGGCACACAACTTGTCGCCCACCAAAAGCTTGCGGGGTAGATCCCCAATAAATTCGATCCGCGAAGGTCCGGGGTAGAATAGACCTTAAGCAACCCATGCTTGCCATAAAAGGCGACTATGCGTTTCGGAAGAGGCAACTAACGGTATCGGATGGTCAGGCTCGCTGACTTGGTTGACACATGTCATCGGTTCCCAAATACGCAGATCGATGCTCATGCTGTTGATCACTGGATTGTCTGGTGCAGAGTCGGGTATTAACAGACGGCCGCCATATCGCTGGAATATTGCTGAGTGCGGCGTAAAACTTAACTAACTCACTCACCCAATACATCCCACCCCACCTCACCCCACCCCACAACAAAAATAATATGATTGGTTATCAGAATATCATTCAGTGGAATTGCAGAGGATTAAGGAAACATTTAATGATTTTCTACAAGAAACATTACAAACATACAGATACGTCATCTCAATGAGTATCATTTGTTTTCACCTCCAGGTGATAGGACCAGTAGAGGATCCTCAAAAGTGTAAGGTGTAAGTGTAAGGCAAAATGTTACACACAACTCAAAGACAAATCTCTAAGTCGTAGCAGTGCGACTTACATTACAAATTGCATTTACACTTTGTTCACTGTATATTCCACCTTCATCCACTGTCCAGTTAACTGATCTACAAGCTCTTTATAATGACGGGTCACATACAAATTTCAAGAAAACCATGGTTCACTGAAGACTGCACTGCAAACGGGGTAGTAGGAAGACAGAAGCATTATTTCCGTCGCCATCCTATGGTGCATAATTTGAATAAATTTAAAATTATATATGCCAAAGCTCGGCGTACCGTTAAGCAGAATAAACGCCAATCGTGGACATAATATGTGTCCAGAATAAATTCTCGAACACCCATATCTAAGTTATGGAACATGGTCCAGAATAATAAAGGTAAAGGTACTAAATATAGCGTCCATCATCTTAAACATGGAGATCAAATACATAGAGATCAAGTACTCGCTGAACACTCTTCCCCTTTTGTGCCTAAATTCCAAAATATCAAAACCAAGAAAAGAAAACTATTAAATTCATTTCAGATAATGGAGAAAACTATAAGGAACTATTTTCTATTCATGAGCTGCATACTGCTCTTGATCAAGCTCACGGTACTGCTACATACATTATCAACTTCTGAAGCACTTAAAAGAATCCTGCCTAGAAACTCTTTTAAATATTTTTGATGATATTTGGACATCGGGTAAATGAATCGACTACATACTGAGTTTGGTATCTCTGGAATTGTTCTGAACTGGTGCCTATCCTACCTGTCTGACAGGCCTCACTATGTGCAAATTGGTGATCTCCAATCATTTCCCTCAGTGCTCAAATGTCACTTTGATCATCTTCAGATTGGGGACATTTCCATCCCTGTCTCCACTGCTGTGAGAAATCTGGGAGTCAACTTGGACAACAGTCTCTCCATGGAAATTCACATAAATCAGCTATGCAAAACTGTTCACCATCATCTCCATAATATATCCAGCATTCGCTACCAACTCACCCAAGACACTGCGGCTCTGCTTGTTCGCTCCCTCGTATTATCAAGATGGACTATTGCAACAGTCTGCACACACGTGCCTCCAAAACCCAGATAAAGCGCCTGCAATCTCTCCAAAATAAAGCTGCTTGTCTTGTTACCGGCTCTAAGCCCTCCTGTGACGTACATTTTATTCTGGATTCCGTGCATTGGTTACGGATCCATGAAAGAATCGATTTCAAGATACTTACTCTCGCTTACCAGTGTGTTTACTCCATGGCGCCCTCTTACCTATGTGATCTTCTCACACCATACACTCCTGCTCGTGTCCTCAGATCCAGTAACAAACACCTGCTGGATCCTCCACCTTTTAACCTCTAGACATTTGGTGCTCGCTCTTTTGCTTCTGTGGCAACTGCACTATGGAACTCACTTCCACTTAAACTACGTGAAGCTCCATCTTTTCAAGCCTTCAAGCGTAACCTCAAAGCACACATTTTCAGCCGATATAAACCGTAACTTTCTCGAAGCTTGTATTTTCTCATGCGACTTTTGATATGTTGTTATTACTAACTGTTTGTGTGCGCTTTGAGCATGCCCCTAAGTGGCATGGAGCATTGCGCAGTATAAGTACCCTCATTATTATTATTCGTATTATTATTATGTAAAGTGGTGTCTAATTCAGAGTGGGGAGGGGATCAAGCTACACCTTATACAGACCCTTTATCCGTTCGAAGTTTGGTTATAGCTCAATTACAGTTAACAGTACCTAACGAGCCGAACTTACTGATGCTACCGCGATCCTTTTACTCCTGTCAAGCATTGTGTTTACAAATATGCCAACCAAACAAATCTTTACAGTTTGTTCAGCTTCATTTGATCATGTGAATGCTAATGCATTGCGTGACCTTGTCTCAACTGTTTGGGCTTATTATTTTGAAAGGGTGCACCTTTTTCAGTTGATGGTCAACAGGTCCGAACAGCCGAGACAAGGTCAGCGTTTGGCATCTCTGTGTCCAGCAATCGTCAGCAATGAACTTTCTTCAAACAAGAGGGTACAGTTGGTTTAATGTTTCCGATTCGGGTTTTTAGACAGGGAGCAGTCATAGTGGAACTGTGTGCAGCGAGTGATAGCGAGAGTGAATCTGATTGTGAAAGGAATTGGCGTCTGCACGTTGTAAAGTTAGTATACCAAGATAGATAGCACATAATTGTATATACACAATTAAAACATGAAATAACATTAATGACATTATCTGCTCCTCTGTTTAATGAATTTAACTCGACTTGCTGTTTGTCATTTCACCTCCCGATTTATGCATACGTACAGTAGCTCAAGTCAAGCTTAACAAGCTGTAGGTTTGTGAAGTATTGTCCATGTTCAACGCCCATTCGTATTGTATTTATACGAGTTTCACATGGAACCAGTTTGTACACATAAAACATGTTACATTTTTTCTGGACGACGGGCCAAATGGGTTATGGAATCGTTCTATAAAACATACTTATGATGGACTATGCTAGAATAGACATTACATTCATGAAGAAGAGCATCACTCTCCTTACAAACAATACATGCCAACTCGAGCCCCTCCCTTCCCCAGCACACACCTGCACACACACACACACACACACACACACACACACACACACACACACACACACACACACACACACACACACACACACACACACACACACACACACACACACACAGGTTGATATTGGCGTTTTAATTTGTTATGTATTGCTAAAATATGTGTACGAGTTATCTTCACTGGATTAGAATCTTCACATTGCATGCATCTCATTTCTTATTCCATTCTTCTTGACGTTATTTAATTCCACTAGGGTTTAGTTTAGCGTTTGCTTCTGGTCGATGGTAGTGGTAACACACAACAGATTTCAACATGATTGCTGTTTCGAGTAATCCACAGCAAGACGATGTAATAACTCCCTGAAAAAAGATGTTTAGTAGCAGTGGTGATTTTGAGACTATTGGACTTATGTAGCTGCGGCGAAACAATACACATGAAGCTGGAGAGCCGTAGTCTGCAGACCCATTCCTCTCAAGATCGTCTCAGAAGCGGCCGTCCAAGAGTTACCACCCAGGCCCAGGACAACTACATCCGTGATTTGCACATGTGTCATGATCCCGCAACAGCCAAACGCATCCCTGATTTGAGGAAACCATTAGCATCAGCATCAGCATCAGCATCAGCATCAGCATCAGCATACCACTCGTCGACAATAACAGGCGACTTGTTGTAAGAGGCGACTAACGTGATCGGGTGGTCAGGAGCGCAAACTTGGTTGACACATGTCATCGGTTCCAAATTGAGCAGGTCGATGCTCATGCTGTTGATCGCTGTCTGTGTCTGTCTACGAAACTCTGTTCTAATACGGCCATTTTTCCAGGTTCTCGTAAAATCACCTAGCGGCAAAAAAAACAAAACAAACTGGAGCACGAATTACGTCCCTTCTTTCTATCCAATCAGAACTCGTACATCGACTAAAATCCATTTTAACTAATAGAAGCACCTCCGAAGCCATAAATATCCATCCTCTGTCAGCATCCTGTTTTGTTGTGGCAAACAAGACATTAAATTGCCAGCTTGCCCGTTGTCAACGAGGACGATGAGGACGCCACTATCCCGCCATTACATCATTTAGTCCTGTCAAGAAGAGATTCTAGTTTTCCCGAAGCATACGCAAATTTACAGACGCCTTGCGAATGCTCAGTTTTGAAACAACGTTGCTGAATGCACAACTAAATATGATTCCCAACTATCAAGGCTCCTGAGCACTCGCATTATGAATGGTCGTATAAGGACAGGTTCATAGGAAGATGTGACACGTAATCTCTGTGGGAAGAGAATGTGTCTCTCTGGCTTCTATCATTTCTGAATCCCAGCAAGCCTGTTTATGTCAACACAGTGTACCTCAGTTTCTTCCACTGTATATACTGAAATACCCGCCATGTATATATTTGCGGGCCGTGTGCTTATATGTGTATCATTTGTTTTGATAACGGTGTTAGGATCTGCACTGAAAAGTCGCATCCACTGCAAAAATGTTGTCTATCCATGAAAAGTGTTCCTCTTCGTCATGTACAAGCTCTAAATGGTAGGTAAGGAAGAGTGTTTACCGTCGGAGAAATGAACATTTTGCCCTTAATTGGATTTGTGAAGTCGACAAATTTGGTAGGGGCAATGTTGGGAGTGTTATTCAGCACAAAGATCTGATTTAGTGGTTGTTCAGGGGAACATCAAGGCAAATCGGTACATCAGTGCAGCCCTTGCACGTCACATGCTTCCGATTATGAACCGACAGAAGAGAACTGTTCCAGCATGACAAATCTACTTCGCATGCATCAGGTACCTTGCCAATTCTCACACCGATGCCTTGCCATGAAAAAGGGGCTGCTGTTCTATTGTCGAACTCTTTGTCTATAGATTTTTCACCATCTTACCATTGAAATTACATGGAAACTGGCTCATGCCTTTTTCTTTTTGCTTTTATCAGCACACATAAACATAGACGTGAAGTACATGACAGACTGTTGGCCCAACACAGTTTTGTTACAGCACACGTAAACCGTAAGCATTCAACACCATATTCTACATGCACTGTATTCCTGTGAATAGCATTAGTATGTGTAAAAATGTGACCGTTGAGCTTTTCAGAACGAACCAATTCACACAAGAGCTTCCATATGCTTTTCTTTGTCAAGAGGAAAGGTAGACATAGATTGGCTGATGAAACAAATCAGTCTGTAATACCTTTTTGAGGTTCAAATGGTTCAAATTTCTGTATGGTTCTTGTGTCCAGTAAATAACATTAATAATGGCTCTCCTTATGTGAATAGTCCCACAGCTTTTCTGCACATGTTATGCAATAAGTCCAACTAACAATGCCAGCAAACTTTACTCGCCTGACTGCTGCGACCACACAGACAAATATGTATTCGCATTACAATTGTCAGACAGTATCTCCCACGACGGATCAGGGCCCGCTTGCACAGGGCAATCGTAGTTACAATCAATCTTAGGCTCCTACAATCAACTTTACAATCACCATACAACTGCCATAATCCACGTGCACAAAAACGATCTTAAGACAGCATGGATTTATGATCGCAATCTTAACTAAGATCGAACTCTTCAACGTTGGAGGTAGAAATTTGTTAAACTCGATTCCTGTCTACAGTTATCTGCTGTTGTCTGTTGTTACTGCACACAACTGACATACCTTCCTTAATCGCACCTTGTAAAATTTTCATGGAAACAACAACCCAATGCCCACCCCCACCCCCACCCCTAAAAACTGAAGAAAAAAATCCACAAATCTCTGTAATGATAACGTGGAAGATAACATATAGGATAACTCGTACCTCATGGGTTATTCTTTAATTTTTCTATATTCTAATGTGATTTATGCACTAAGAATATGATACTGCAACCACAGAAATATCTCGTTTTATGAAAATATTGAAATACAAAAAAATATATTAACAAATTTGGGTTTTGAGTTATTCACCTAATAATAATGAAAATTAAAAGATAATGTAAACTATTAACAAAATTTCCTTATGATACAACAGCTAAATGTACCATGATTTGTCAATGGCTGTCAATGAATCTGAGTTTGGCATCTGGTCGGTGTTATTTGGAGCAGAATCCCACATATATCCTACAATCATTACATTTGTAAAGATATGAAACGGTGACGTGACTATGGGAGTGTTGTTGAAAATGGATGACAATGTGTTGTCTATGTTGTTAAATACTTATCCACTGTATGTTAATTGGTTTACGCCATTTTTTTATAATTATTGTTTCGTTTTGTTAAAAAAAAAATTCTTACGTAAATTTCACATGCCTCAGCAAGCGTATTTTCCTCTTTGAAGAATACTTGTATTATACAGTCTAGTTCATAATTATTGAGAATTTTTCTTCTTACTTTGAGCTATCCTAACACCTCAACTGATTCACTGATACTTAAAACTAACTAATGGTATAAGGGAGGTAACTCATCTTGGCCTACTGAGTATAGTACAATTAGAGTTACCTCCCCTGAATTTGTAGCAGACGTCATTTTCCTCAGCACTGTCAACAATGTCTGCTGAAGATAAAAGAAGGTTGATTTTTGAGTTGTGTAATCAAGGAATTGATGATGTAAATACATTGGCTGAGAGAACAGGAACTCCTCTTTCTTCTGTGTATAGGATTAGGAAGAATTTTAAAGAGGGAAAGGATTTTGGGCACCAGAAAGGAGCAGGGAGACCCAGAAAATTGGACTTCTCAGATCGCGTCCGGCTGGGAATTTTAGCGTCTAAAAAGCAAAGGGCAAGCATCTCCAAAATCAGGTATGAAATGATAGAAAGGGGATCAACAGTTGTATCAAAATCTACAGTTAGAAGAAATTTGATTGATCTTGGATGGGAGAAAAAGACTGGAATTCCTTCTCCTCTCATGAAACAAGAACATAAAGACAGGCGTGTTGAGTGGTGTTTGGCACATGAAAACTTTGACTGGGAAAATGTGATTTTTACTGATGAAAGCTCAATATGGGTATATCCCAATAATGTGAAAATATGGACAAAGTCTGCGTCAGCACCGTTGTATCGACGACCTAAATACAGCCCAAAGTTTCATGTATGGGGAGGGATATCCTTATTAGGAACGACCCCGCTGTGTGTGTTCGAGGGAAATCTGACAAGTCAACGCTACACTAACATATTAGATAATTTTCTCCTTCCAAGTGCACATGTGTTTTATGGAAATGACTGGATTTGCAGCAAGATAATGATCCTAAACACACCGCAAAACATGCCAAGCAGTGGTTTCAGGAGAAAAATGTGACTGCATTACCATTTCCTGCATATAGTCCTCACTTAAATCCCATTGAGAACATTTGGGGGATGATGAAGGAATGTGTGAATCAAAAGGGGTTGACAAAAATTGAAGACATGAAGAGAGAAGTGGTCCGATACTGGGACAGCATAACTCACGAGACACTAACCTCTCTGATAGGAAGTATGCCTACCCGTCTTAGACTGTGCCGTGAAGCTCAAGGAGACTTGATAAAATATTAAATTGTTACTTACACAACATGGAAAGGTCAGTTCACTTTCACAATACATTCAATTTTATCTGATTTGTTCTCGTTTAATAATATGAAATGCTTTAGCTATTCTCAATAATTTTGAACCATACTGTATTTAAAATGCATAGATTAAAACTCTTGTCTCTCGTCAGAAAGAAACATAATTGTGTATGTTATCCAACTGTAGATTATTGTGATGATAAACCATGACAAAGACATTGACACGACTATGTCCGAAAAGAAATATATGTGGAGGTCTTCGCTGTCACAACATAACATACAATGTATTTGGGCATGGCGGAATTTAGCATGGAAACCACTCCTTGCGTAAAATCTAAGATTAGCTGCCCTTGAGTTGAAAAGGTCATGGCCACTGCTAATCGCATTGAGAAACCTTTCGTTACTGTTTTCTTTCCTTGATTATCAAAAAGGTATGGTGTTCATACTTTTTCCAACACTGAATCGGATGAGAAATATACTTTATGATATCGACTCGATTATGATTGTGTTCACTTCCGCAAATAACGATATTTCTGACGTTAAATCGCTGTTGTATTCTCTGTGTTGTTGATGTGTCGAGGCTAATCATACAGTTTTATGCAATATAAAAGAAATCCCCAAACGTAAAGCTAATTATCTGAGTGAAACTGACACCAACTTGAGCGCCATTTTGCTACTGACTACAATGATCTTAGCTGGTTCCGATCAACTGATTGTAACTTACAATGATCTTAGCCTACAATCGCTTTGTACAAGTGGATGGCTATTGTAGCCGAAGCCTAAGATCGCGGTCTACAATAACTGTAGCTCTAAGATCGTTTTGTGCAACTGGACCCAGGTGACTAAACTGGGGGCCAAGGAAACTCTACCGAATAATTAATCATAGCACATTTCTCACTCTGCCAGGCAATCGTGTGTAATGATTCGGGAAAGGCATAGCCCTTATCAGTTTTAAAAGTAAAACAAACTATATCGATTTAGCACAGTTAATGTATGTAAAGATAACTTGCTGAGGATAGTATCAACAGTTTGAGATGTTTTGCAATTCAGTTAAATTTAGACGGTGTCATGGTCTTGTTTTCAAATGAATTCAGCACCTTTTGAAATTTGCTTCTGTCACGCATGGCCATCTGACGTTTAACACGTAATGTGTTTCCTTTGGTGTATACAGCTACTTTCATTTATGGTCACTGCAGGCGTTTATTACCTGTGCTGGATAAAATAGTTTATTTGCACACTGGTACTTTTATGATTGCTATTTATCAGTGTGGCAATGAATCAACTGCTCATTATTCATAATTTCAAAATTTACTAATATCCCTCACTATTTTTGTCCAGTATACGTTCTGAAAAAGATAATTGCCATGGAGGTCATAGGTCTTTTCCCTTGATATCACAGTGGTTTTATGTCTGTTACAATGATGTCACAGTGGTTTTAAGTCTGTTGTAAACAATGATGTCACAGTGGTTTTATGTCTCTTACAATGGTATCACAGTGGTGTTATGTCTGTTACAATGATGTCACAGTGGTTTTATGTCTGTTACAATGATGCCATAGTGATTTTATGACTGTTACAATGATGCCATAGTGGTTTTAGATCTGTCGCCATGATATCATAGCGTTTTTATCTGTTTTGTCATGAAGTCGTAGTGGTGTAATGTAACAAGTCCAGTCATTAACCATGTCTATCATGGATGAACTAAGCAAGAATTAATGCGGAAGAGGAGAAAAATGGAGTGGACAAACTAATATTCAAGGTAACTAAATTTGTTCAACAAAAATGTAGTCGAGTAATGAATATATATTAAGATACGAATTACCCGTTTGTGTGTTTATCTAGGTGTATTATTTCATTCATTCCAACGTTTAATTTCCTTTAAAATACACGATAACTGTTATTCAAACAAAAAATATTAGCCATTTTGCTTGATTCATTTTGTTTGTTGTGCAGCATTATTAAAACTTGCTGTGTCCAGCGTCTACGTTTGCAAGATGTTTTAGGCGATGTTACAGAAAAAAAAACGATTATGACTTCCTGATGAGTTGGTATGTGTCAAAACGAGTTATCATTTCTAGAGACCATGCCATCCAGAGATCTGTAACATGGTATATCGAAATGCGCTGACGCTCATCAAAGATTTCTGGTCGGTGGAATGACGAATAATATATAAACCTACATAATTATATATAATAACCGACACTTTCAGGGATTATACATTTATCCATTCAAACAAAATTAGAATATTTCGAAACAGTAAATAATGACACTCGCACTTCATAAAAAAGTTAGTAAATAAGATGTTTAATGGCTATATCCTCGAGGGAGTTAAAGTACTGTAAAATGATTGTCCACCCGAGTGAAACCCCACAGCATTCACTGTAAACTAAACTTTCTACTGCTTTTGATCGTGGCATATGTGTATTTGTAATTTCTGGCCAGATGTGTCTAAATTGCTAACGGCTGAAGGGATGGTGTAAATCCAGCTAGGGCCCATGCAGGAAACATGGTGTTCTATAGCCCGGGTTTTATGTTGTATTGTCATAATTAAACTGTTTTAGTTTTACATGCAAGGTTTATGTTAATATGTGTGATAATCTAATATATTTGCTGTCCATCGGTTGCAGGTTTTCACGTTCTCAATTTAATGACTTCAGTTGTACGATATGGCTGTAATATTGCCGATGTGACGCTAAACATTAACTCACTCACAAAGAGTTCATATCCAGGCTGGTGTCTGAGAGAGAGAGCTGTATTTCAGAAGTCACATGTATGAATTCTACAACACCAGCAAGCGAATATTGATTCCAAGAGATGACTATCACAAAACCATAAGTGAATTGTTGGAATCTGTATCACCAAATATGGAATCCGCCCATCAGTATAACTTCTCAAGCCTGTGATACACAAGGTCATGTTAAGTGCAACTGCGCGTGGTGGATCAAGAGGTGTCAGACAAATATATTTATATGCAAGTGCTACATGGTTTGTGAAAAGCGTTAGTCCTGCATCATGCAAAAGTCTAATTCCATAATTTGAAGCAACTGTACCTCACCCTATACAAGGTGTGATAACATCGATGTATCTATGATCATATATAATCCCCGGTCTAACGAGAGGACAGGCGACAAGCATGATGATGACGTAAGCAAGACTGTGCAAGGTTTGACAATTACATGTTCTGCGACTTCTCCATTCGCAGGAACAACAAAGCGTACAGCGATGGATGACATAGGATCTCGACCCGTCAAGCTGGAATCCAGTGTTATTCAAGTGACATGGTTATCTGAAGCTAATTGTCAATTGAATTAAGCCCTATCATGTCGACTATATAGGTGAATAAAGATGTAATTACTTTGTCTGTTCTTTTTGTTAAGATTAATTTTCTGGCCAGTTATCGTCTCATTTAAGTGCTACCTGTATGATCAGAAATAGAATATACATCCAGTCGGAAATTTCCATACACAAGTTACTATGCTAGGGTAAAGTAGTTCCAGCCTTGTGCAAGTTGGTTAGACCTCGCATCCAGTCAAAGTAGATATGGTATAAAAAGAATAAAGAACATGACAACTCCAGATGTGTTTGCTATTGGGTTTTCCGGAGTGAAGATACGGGTTAGAATTCGTCTTCAGTAACCCATGCTGTCGTAAGACGCCACCAACGACACCGGATCGTGACACGTCATCGTATCCATATGCGTAATAAGGTGCTCATGCTGTTCAGCATGTATTGCCTGGACCAGATTATTTAGAGACTGACTAAAAATAATTGGAATATTGCAAATGCGGCGTTAAGCAATAAACCGTACTCTCTTTTAGCATCGTTCTGTCGCGACGCATTGTCCCCTCTGTGTAATCGTAGTGGCGTAATGACGTAATGGCGTGTTCTGCTAAATATCACGCCACAGTCCACAGTACGTTAAAACGTGGCAAAACCTCGTGCTACTCATCAATGTCAGAATTATTTATCCGAATATTCCGTATTACTTTCAGAGACGAAATATACATGCACATTCCTTCTCCGCCTAGTGATCCCTGGCGAAATCTCCGTCTGACTACAGCTCTCACGGTGCACGTCTGTACATAGCGTTACGTCATCTAGACAATGAATTTAAACAACTGTGGCTGGAGCGAACTATATGCACACAGGAGTTTCTGTAATGTGCGTTGGGGACAAGACAAAGGGAACCCAACGGAGCGTTTTCCTTTGTTCACATCTTAATTCAGCTATTCGGAGTGCCGTTTTTATTACACATTGCTCTTTTTTGCAACAATAGATTAATAGAAGCTAGGTACTTCTTTGGAAGTTTGGGCTCAACATATCCTCTTCTCTATTTACGGGGGCTCATGTTGCGCAATGAGTCATGTGTGGTTATGTTTGTTGTTTGTTTCTTTGTGTAACGCCGCAACCAGCAGCATTCTAGCTGTAGGACGGCAGTCTTTACATGATGCAATCTAGTGACTGACATCATGAGCATCGATCTATAAAACCTTGATGCGTCTCACCCAAGTCAGCAAGCTTGACTACTCGATCACGTAAGACTTGGTATGGGTTGCTGGAAAATGTTCCATGTGACCTATTTTGGGACAACTTTGTAAATTGTAACTGATGATGTTATATATTTGTCGCCGGATGTATTTACCAATACATTACGTATCGCCTACTTTATTCCTTTCTGCTCATTTACGAGCGCTTCTTCTCTCACTCTTACTCTGGTTGTATTACCAGCAGTATCTCGTGCTTTACCTGTCCCGTGTCCGCTCGTGCGTTACCTGTTCCGTGACGTAGGCACTTCCAACTTGGCACTTCATTTCACGCCAAGACCGAGGTTAGTTGTTACACCCCTCGGCCATACATCATATTCCTCCGCTGTATATATATTCTTTACAGGCATGTACCTTTTATGTCAACTTTCTTTGCCATTATCATAAACGTTCGCGCTATCATTCATAATGTCTAATATATATCTGCTATAAGGCATCGCGTTGCACGGGACTACTAATAAAACACTAGCACCAGCACGTAAGTGTGAGTGATGTCTGGTTCTTTTCATTTGCTCAAAATAGTCAACGTGCAATATTAAAGACTGTAAAGACCATATTATCAATGGTAACATTCGTGCTATTGCCACTTCATGTGCAATATTATATGATATTGTAAAGATATTATCCATGGTAACCTTTGTCCGATATTGCTATGCGACTTCATGTCACGCCACGGCCGAGGTTAGTTGTTACACCCCTCGGCCATACATCATATTCCTCTGATGTATCTATAGTCTTTACAGAATAAACGGGTTTTACACCACTTCGCCTCAGTCCACTTCTCAGCGGCCAGGACCCACGACAAAATGGCGCCCGAACAGGGACTGAGGGTTGAGCCACACTGACAAAATCCATGACGTCACATCACCTGTTATCATCGATGTCTTCTACGCAGTCGAGTTGATCGACGCTGGGTCCATACGGTCACCGTCACCGTCACCGTCACCGCCACTGCCACGGTAACTCCAACGTCACAGTCAGCTACCATCATCGCTACCGCTACAGTTCAGCGATAGGTATGCCACCATTTGGCACTGTATGGCTTTAAGTCATATCCACTTTCCATGTCTTATGTACTAGAACTGTGCAGTGACTTTTATCAAGTGATTTCCTATGGACGTGATATTTCTGCTGTGATACCAATCATATTACATACCTGGCATTTCACCTATTCATGATTCGTCAATCATACCTGATTACCACGGATTGGAGATGCTCACGTGAGAGACTTAAGACATTTTGAGACTTGAAACTATATTTTCGTCAACCTTCCCTGACGACTGATATTTGAGCTCTGTATGTATGTATGTGTTGATATAATTATTTCATGTCATATTCATATTCCCAGGTGAGTGCGTGAGTGAGTGAGTTAACATTTAACGTCACATCGGCAATATTGCAGCCATATCGTGACGAGAACAATATTCCCGGGTGAAATACTTTGTTTAGTATCACGTGCACTTTACAACAGTTTTATATATTCTTACACATCATCATAGTTGACATACTGAGTGTTTACTATGAGTTGGTAAGAATATAGCGTATCTCTGCAGAGGCGTAGTTAGTATTAGTTGGTTACAGGCCTTTAGTTTCATACACACTTAGTTTAGTATGTACAGAGACAATAAGACATTGTACAAGCTATGTCTGCTAGTTAATTGTCTCTTAGGGCTTTGTCAGTTACTTCTTTTAAATTGTGTCTTAAACCATTGGGATGATCTTATTCAACTTGGTTTTATATATTCATATCATTGAGTGATTGAGAGTGTGCGCGAATACATCTCACTTGCACTTATGCTAAAAACTTCATAGTACACCTGTCCGCGTATTTCGTGTTGTTTACAAAGAACGGATCACGAAAATACTTCTATTATTGATATTACAACGAATAATAGCAATATCTGACTCAGTATTAAGCAGTTATCTTATATCGTTTATTCAATGCACCTTTCAGTGGCTACAGGATAGGGGGTAACAATACGGAGATGACAAGAAGGACGACAATGTATGGATGAACTCTTTTTATTACAGAGTGTGATGTTGCGGATAAGGCTCTAACAAGCTCAATCCGAATACCCGAGAGTATTTTAGCTTTATTTAGCTTTAATTACTTCAGCTGAATTACTCCACGGGGTGATTCCACTGCAAACTCAGATAGGGAGTTGGTGGTTATTAACGGATAACAGTTGTGGGGGCGTATTGTGATCCATTTAACTGATAAGTAACTCTTGAATTAATTAGTGACAAGTTAACGCACAGACTATATATCATTTACTTTCTCAAGTATGTGAGTGAGTTTAGTTTTGCACCGGTTTGGGCAGTAATACAGCAACATTACACATTACATGGGTCATGTGTGGTTTGGTTAATGTGGAGGTTCTTCACGATAGAATTCTGGTGTGTACTTTTGAACATATGTATTTATCGGATGATCCTCTGATGATGCATGACTCATGATGAAAACAAGGAATTCAAAACAAGCCAGTTTAAGGTCGTTGTCAAGGTCGCTGGACAGGATGTTGCTTTTGCTGATGACATTGGCGGTAACAGGCAGTACAGCGATGGGAGTAAACCAGGTGAAGCTATTTACCAAGTCTGCTCAGAGTCTGTCATTTGCTGAGAAGCCGTCAGAGAAACAACTGAATCGTGTGTACTTGCAGTGTGTAAAACAGAACAGCAACACAACCGACGCCTTCGCCTGGATGAAGTCGGCTGGTCGTAAATGTTTTCTTTTTGCTACCCAAGACGGGTAACTTCATAATCGCAATCGCCAAAATGTGATTCTTCAACAAAATACTAACATGAAATGCCGACTGTGTAATGAATGTACAGAGACAGCCCAATTCAGCAACATATTGTCAGTGGACGTCTTTTCTTGGCTGGCACAAAGACCATGTCTTAAGAATACATGATGTCATGGCTCTTTGTCATGCATGTGGCTGTGAGATATAGAGTAATGTCTGAGTAACTCTCCATTCCTTAAATATCATGGAGCTGAGGTCACTGAGGGGCCGAGGCGTATTATTTCTAAGGAATGGAGTGTTACGAGGAAATAACATTACTTAAATGGGCCATCTTTTTTAATGCATCTTCCCTTCACTAATCCGCTAGGGGCTCTGATCCGGACGGTCCAACCTGACTGACAGCGCATGTCGTATGCGCGATGTGCGCAATACGTGGTACTATAACACTTAGAGACAGTTAACCAGTATAGTCTTCATCGTCACCGGGAACGTTCACGTTGGTACATGGGCAGTATATCTTTCACGTTTACGATTATGTATCAAGTGTCATGTCCTGAAATATGTATTCCATGATTCTATGAAACACCTGGGATAGACATGACTGCTTACACTGTAAGAATGAATCCCGAAATAGCAGTTCGAAGTAAGGCGGTGGAATCAGGTGATCCGAGTGATTGTTTTCAAGTCATGTTTTGTCGTTTTGTTGACGTTTTGCAATCAGTAATGTAAGTCTGGCACTAGATGTCTCAATATCACACATTTAAAACTGCAGTGTATTTTCATTGTATGTGTACTCAAATCGCTTTAGCATTACGGTCGATGTGGCTGCATTCACGAACTTCACTGCGGCGAGGAGTCGATGCTGTGCGCGAAATGTGAAACACTGAAAGTCTTATTACGTAAATTTCACTGCGTCATACTAGATGGGATTGAGATTTTTGACAACACAAATATTTAGCACGTAGAAAGAGAAGTGAGAAACAATAAAATAACAATAACGGACGAATTATGTCAGTCATCACCTACATGTAGCTATGCAATAAACATGGGCATATCTAAAATCTACGTTTTTATGTCTGTAACGGTTTGTGATGCATGAAATATAAAATCACTGTATGGATAGATAATGCATAAAAAACATTGCAAATTTCTACTGCATTTTAATTAAGGGAGTAAATTAACATGTTCTTTTCTTAATTTTAATAAAAGTGAATACTATTATAATATGCATTTATTAAATATAATATTTCAGACACAGAAGGAATGTACCAGGATAGGTACATATTTAAGTTCACTTTCCAAGTTCTATTTTTATTACATAACTAGAAAAAATACATATATTCATACTGATTATAAATTTCAATCTTTAGTATAATAAATGGTACTGTTAAGTGTTGTAAGCAACAAATGGTTTACATTTTACTGCAGTGTCTACATACAGCATGCCTTCACAATAATCAGATTATTATAATAGTCATGAAAAAGCTAATAGTGTATTTATTAGAGCTAACTCTTCATGTTTGTTGCAACAAATCGATTTTTCAAATTCTAACACGAATATGTAAAACACGTCAGAATCTACTCCCACTCTACATTATAGCTGCACTGTACAATGTTGTAATTCTATCTGAGTAGTATATGATGGTGCATGTGTTACGAGAGTGTATGTTCCGTGATTTGGGTATATTATTGCGGTAGTTGTAATTGAGTGACAATACTTAAGGTTTTAGTTTTAGGTATTATGGGTCACATTTCCTACAGAGAATTTTGGAGTTTTGGAGCATTCCACGTTAGTGACGATGGTCGTATGTGCTCGAACTTTCAGGAAATGACTGAATGTATATGTAAATGCTAGTTGCCGTGTTGGGGCGGAGACGGACACACATTACTGGAGTATACATCATCATAGCTACGAAACTGCTCGCTGTGTTCAGCATTCAGCATAACTATTTCTCTCTCGACTACGGCTAGGCTTCCTAATGACGTCACGGGAATCCCCGGGTCGCCATTAGCGGGCTTTACAAACTGCAAATATACCGTGAAAATAAAGCTGCAATACTCCTTTAAAAGCACATAAATGCGACAAATAAATAAACCATGTAGTGAATAAAAACAATACTTTACAGATTCATGACAAAATCAGCACTGCCAAGTGACGCCGTGCATGTCAGTAACATCCAATGCACAGCTCCCGCACCAAGTCCTTACCCAAGTGGGGTGTAATGGTTGCCGTTTGTGCTGAACGATTTTTTACGTCGGCTCTGCTCTTGATTGCAGGCGGAATTATTCTCAAGATGTAAAATTAATGTTTTGGGATGGAAAAAAAAGGAAAAAATATATTATAGTTGAAACTGTAACTTTATTATGTGGTAGCCTAATATGTTAAAATATATAATTTTATTGCCTTGAATTCGACACTTTTAAGTCTCAAAAAACATTGCAACGAACTTACTGGACAATAAAGGCACATGACAAAGTCCGATATAATAAATAAAGATTAATGGATGCAACAGTTTTTAAAATGTGTAAATGATAACGGCTTTAATTAATTATAAGCAATAAAAACAACCGGAAATGGTCTGCCCGGTATCACTTTGCTGGGGTATATAATGGCGTGTCGTCACGGGTCGCACGAGAAGAATACATGCTGAACATGTGGAGCGAAGACAACGTGAATCAATTAATCAAGCATCATCAGATACCCTGTAAGTACTGCATGTTATTTCTATATTTCACTTGCAGTCTTTACGTAAATGATTTTTAAAAAATCATAATACATGTGTTTAGAATGTACTGAATGTCGGGATAGGACTGTTTTCATATTCTTTTACAAAACATTTCCACTCACTGTGTTAACTTATTTTGTAGAAAATAACTCCTCCTTCTATGAAGTAATTTATACTGTCAAATGACACGATTTGGAAATTATTTGTTTTCTATCAATGCTTTTTTCAACAATTTCGTTAACACGTCAAGAAAGGTAGAAATAAATGGTCCCGTTCACGTATGAGCTAATAATAACTTTTCTGGATTTCCCTTTTTACTTTACGCACCAAATAATAGTAGCATTCGGAGATATTCCCACAGAATTAGATTCCACTATTGCATATGATTATTGTTGGTCTTATTTTAATAGGCTCATAAAAAGTACGATTTTTAGAAAACAGAAAATAAATGGGTCTTAGTACCTCAATGAAAAATTGTGTTCTACATTTTTAGAACTAATTAACGGCAATTTATTGCTTTTATTAGGTTACATATCATGTGCACTGATACCTTGCAAATGCATAGTTTAGTATTGTGAATATTTGGTTTGTTTTCAAGGTGAATGGGATTCATCCAAATCCCTCACTTATGAGGAATTGAAGTATTTCATAGATCATATTGAAAAAGGTAAGGTGTTGGCCCGCACACTAACATCAGTGCTTACTCTGCTAAAACCAAAATGGGCTGGTGCCTTACCTCCAATCACAAACATCAAAAGCAAGATAAAATAAAAAAAAATCTTCCCAAAGCAGTTGAATGGTTCACTGAACCAGAAGATCCAGACATTATTGGAAATGTTTTTAAACTGAAAGGAATTGGTTTTTCTCATCTCAACACATTCCACAAAATTGCAAACATAACATTAACAAATGGAATGGCCATGGAACTGCGCTATCATGCATCCAATAGATCCCTCACATATGACACTATCCATAAATACATCAACCTTTTTTGACCCAAGGGAAATGAAATGTCACCACAGCTCTGCTTATATCATCTCAACCAGGTTCACAAAGTCATAACTGAAAAAATCAGAAATCACAAACAAGACATTAATTCATATAAAAATGCACCCTTTGCATTGTCAGCTGCACCTGCACAAACACATCCGTCATCACACTAAGAACTTGAAGAAATGAATGAATGTCTCTACACTGAAATGAAAGAATTAGAACAAGAATCAATTCAGCTTCAACAAGATTTGGATACTATTTCATCATGGGCCAGTGAAATCCTGCAAGAAAACCATCAACAACCATTAACAATTAACACCCTCAATAGTAAGCTCCAACTCATTAACCATCAATATATGTCTTGTCAAGAGAAAATTCAATCCTCGAATATCAGGCTGTCTAATAAAGAAAATCAAATTAAGTCATGGAATCCAAAAAGCCTCCAAAGAACATTGAAAAGGAAAGAAGAACAAATACATCAGCTGCTCCTTCAATTGCAAAAAGTTATTTGTGAAAAAGCATCTTTAAAAACAGCTTTAAAGAATGAACAAAATATTAACAACGGTATCCAAAAACGACAACAGGATGAAATTGACACTTTGAAAAAGAAGGTTTAAAAATTTTAAACTGGAACACAGTTGTGCTTCTAAAACTGAAACCATTTCATCTCTTCGCCATGACATTCATTCAGAACAACAATGCAAACAAATTTTGGAAATAAAAATGAAGGAACAAGAAAACACAATAGCACAACTCATCAATGAAGTGGACAGTGCCCTCCGTGAGACCTACAGTCTCAATTTTCTCAATGAAGGGATCTACTCTGATAACTTGAGAGCAGTTATCATGCACCTTGGAGCAAATGGTGTCAGCTCACACCACATGGCTGATACAATTAAAACAATTCTTGAAGGCCTGGCCAATATAAATGCTCCTAAACTCCCTTGTCATGCAACAATCTGCAATATTCTTCAAGAAGCAAATCTTGTTGGAAACATGCATGTTGCTGATGTGTTGCTGGAGCATCCAAATAGTTGTCTCCATGTTGATGGCACGACTGACCACCAGCGTCATTTCTATGGGTATCAAGTGTCTACAACGTCCCTGCCCAGCGTGGCCATGTGCATGGTAGAAACTGTATGTGGTGACACAACAACACAAATTAAACAGCTGTGCACTGTCCTGGAGGATTTTGCCAAACTACTGTCATCAAAGAATGAGTATTCTGAAGAATTATATGGCAAAATGTTGGTCAATTTAAAGAATATCATGACGGACCAACATATTGTTAATAAAGTCTTCAAAACGAAATTGGAAGAAATGCGCCACGCTGTATTATCCAAATCCGAAAACATATGGAGCAAATTGAGTGACATAGAAAAGGCTAACACCATCAGTGTGAACCAGTAGTTTTGTCACCTCCATGTGCTATTGGGTCTAGCTAAGGCAGCATCTCTTGCCATTTCACAGTATGAAAATAATATAACTGACAATGGCAATTTAAACACACTAAGAAGATCTTCTGGCAGTGACAAGAAAGTTGGATGTAGCCGTGCTGAGGATGTAATCAGATCTGTCTGTAATCTTGTGAATACTTTAGGCCATCCCGCTGCAGGACTCTCAGCAGATTTTACAGCATTCATGAAATCCATTAACCAACATATTCATTTCAAACAATTTCAGCACAATCGTTTTAACATCATCTTC
This sequence comes from Haliotis asinina, assembly GCF_037392515.1. Lineage (NCBI taxonomy): Eukaryota > Metazoa > Mollusca > Gastropoda > Lepetellida > Haliotidae > Haliotis > Haliotis asinina. The sequence goes on along the minus strand of NC_090281.1, from coordinate 30,206,499 downwards.
CATAATGCAGCAGCCACAATTCATCACAAACATCACCTCAAGCAGTTCCTGGCCAGCATCACACATGAAAATCAACTCATTAAAGCTGTTAAAGAAGATCTATCTAATGACATTCTCCTCTCTGAAGTTCTTGCTCTTGCTTTCTTTCATGTTCACATCTCTCACCCATTTTACACTCTGATTTTAAGTTAAAAAACAGCAAATCACATTCTTGATCTGAATCCATACTTTGGGCGAATGCAGAATTTTCTCCAGCAGCTGTCAGCTAGCCCATCCATGATACTTCAGCAGGGTTTCATCATGTGGCCATCCTTTAAACCACCAGATCAATCATTCCTACTGGCATCTGCGGCAAACCATCCTTACATTGATCTAACCTTGGAATGTCTTGGACTTATGGCAACTTATTGTCTAATTGATTTTACTCGTCTTGTTGGTAATCAGTTGCCATCAGGAAGTAACACAGATGATAATCCTCAACTCAGAACTGAGTCATCATCTGTACCAAAATCAAACAGTATTGGAGAAAGTCAATTTGCTTTTCTCAAACATCTCCGTCGTTTTAAACCCAATGCGAGCACTCCCCACCTGGAAGCCAACATCCTCTGGGCGTACAACAAGCCATATGCTTGGTTGCAATCCCTGTCTGCTGAAGATCGCCACCTCAAGCTGGAACAATCCCGCCTGCATATGAAGGATTTCAAAGTTATCTGGCAGCACCGTCGCCAAAACCTTCATAAGCAGAGGTTGGAACGTCTTCAGAAGAAGAAGGAAGCTGAGAGAGAGCGAGAACATCGGAATGCAGTCAAGCGCTTGGAAGCCACACAGTCGGTCGCCACTCAAGGAGGCCACTGTAGTACACCAGAGGATGTAGATCATGCTCTCATTGGGCAAAACGAAAAAGAACAAGTCACATTTCTTTCATCACAGATCATCTTTTACAGAGACGTCGTCAAGCCAAAAGTTATTCCAAGGAAGACATATTTTCTGTCTGTAAAAAGTACCTTTTGATTCAGTCAGTCTGAAACTGAAATTGAAACAAATTATTGACGTTCACCATTTAAACAGTCAGTCAGGACCCAAACCATCATTGTCGTGTGTTGTTGTATCACCACAAACTCGCGAACGTAACATAACTGTTACCAAGCGATCTATTCTCAGCACCTTTGACAAATGTAATAAAGTTGAAGGTGCGAACAAGAGAATAAAAGTAATATCAGAAATGCCAAACCCTGCTGGTAGAAAACTTCGCCACAGGTTCAAATTCATTTCTGGTAAAAGTTGCAAGTGGTACAGAGGTACTGTACTCCAGGCCAGTGCTCCAGGTACAAAACCATCCTATGCAGATGATGATGATTCTGATGCAAGGAAATACCAGCTCTATGACGTTAAATATGATGGGTATGAAGATATCAGCTCCATTCGTATTGAAAAGGACTGGCACCAGGGAGATGTGGTATTTGATTCCCAATAGGTAACACTCTAATGTCATTGGTGCACCTTGTCACATTCTCTTGTGTGGTGTTGGTCAGACAGCTCAGAGTTTGCAATGGTTCCCATCCCTCCGCCGACCTAACTGAACAATCTTATCATTTCACATATGCTATGTCTGTGGATGGTAGTCATTTGTTTGGGCACATATTTTTGGTGAAGGATATTTTGTTGCTAACTGTACATGTTCACCTTAAACAGTTGGATGGTTTCTTTTATACCTTATGATCGTTTTCAATTTTCATGTCCCCACACAATAGCACATCCCCTATTGGTTTTTGTTGTATTTTCATAGAACAAGTGTGTATTGTCAGAACTAAATGATGCATTTTTCATTTTACTCAAATACGACATAATTCATTGTTCAACTTAAGCATCCTCATGGTATTTGCTACACATTTATGTAGAACATTGTGTAGAAAGATCCTTTCAAACTTAAGGACAATTCATCTTTAAATGTTTTATTTATGGCTACCCTCACATGATTTCATGCTGTGCTATAACCAGCCTCTGCTTTCCTTTGCACGTATATTGTGAACTACAAAAAGTTTATAACAGCTGAGTGTAAATAATGTAAATATTATTTAATGTAACTTATAGTAGTATTAAATATGAAACAAAATCTTGGCTGTTTAAATATATGTGCTCTTTGTTTTTCAGATCCAGTATTGTGTACATTTTATGACCACACATTAAGGTAATTACCCTGTAGGTGAAAGTAGGAGTAATTTAATTAAATCATTACTTTCTGGAATAATTAGGTTTGCAATAAAATGAGTGGTATCCAAAGTTGCTCCACTGACATTATCAGATATCTGGAATCCCATCCAGTCCAGAAATCCCCGCAGGAATGGTGTCACCACGTTCCGTTATTGCTATCTGACAGCAAGGGTTTCCGGTTGGATAGGATCCAGGATGCTGATGGTGTTCCAGTGGAATACTTGTGCAAGGCTAGGGGCAGAACACTTGCATTATTTCAAATAATACGCAGGGAGCTGCCATAGCTCATACAGAAACATGGGAAATATGCAGCTATATATGTATGGAGTGGCACATGTGATATAACCAAAAAGATTGGACAGACCAAAATGATTGGCATACGCACTCCAGGCACTTCAGTTCCCGAGGAAGTGATAAGTACTTTCAAGGACATTTGTAGATATGCCTTCAGCCAGGGCTGCCACATTAAGTTTATCGGTATACCATGTCATGGAGTACAACAGGTACAAGGGATGTTCCGTGCCAGGTAGCTATGAAGATCATGATCGGGAGGTGGTAAAACAGGTTGATGCAATCAATGAGGGAATCACATTGCTGAACACGCAATTCAACAAAAATACATTGCAGTTTAATGCTGACTTGCTTAAAACCAGAGGCAAACGCCGTACTAGAAGGGTAAGTCAGCATTTAACTGGGTCACTTGGTCAACAGAAGATCATGTGGCACCTTCTGTATGACGGCTTACATTCTGGTGAGCTCCTGTCACAGCAGTGGTTGAGGCGGCTTCATCGGGATGTAATTGAGGAGTGCTACAGAGACCCACGACAGTTACTTGTCAGTGTAGAACCCCAGGATGAGCTGCAGATATCCTGAAATGAAGTGTCCCCCTCATTAAGACTTCATCCCAACCACACACCCCACACCCCCACACCCCAACCCCCCGTAAATAACACCAACAATGGAATGATGTGACCACTCCATACATATACAGGAATCTGTTCTGCCTGCAATCCTTATTGGAATGCTATATTTAGGAGAGTATTGGAATGGGGACTTTTGGATGTAGTTATGGACTGTTAACCTATTTAGCAAATGCCACTTTTCCTGGTGCCATGGTACTATTTCAAATTAGTCTTGACACTTGTGATAAGGGCGTTCAAGGCGAACCCCGATCACTGAAGAATGAGAGCTGATATGTACCCTTCATATTGTCAGCTGTGCTTGTGGAACCTTTCTGGACTGCTGTGATAAGGGTGTTCAAGGCGAACCCCGATCACTTTATAATCCTGCTTATGATTCACTTACATCAGTATTGTGTTCACCACATCGTTGAATATGTATATACATGACATGTACAATACTCGTCTGGACTGCTGGGATAAGGGTGTTCAAGGCGAACCCCGATCACTATTATCCTGCATACATTTCATATTCATCCTACTCCTCTTCACCAATTCCTTTCAGTTTAATTCTAAAATATCATATGCACCTTGGATTTGTTGTGATAAGGGTGTTCAAAACGAACCCCGATCACCATAATTTGACTATTTTTACCTGCATCTGGATAATGTTACAACTTTGAAATGTATATAAAAATGTTGTATACTTGTTTGGACTGTCTTCACCCCTACCCCACCCCATCTCTATAGTTTGGTTATTATAACATGGATCTTACTCATCTGTACAATTTCATTTCATTGTATATATTCAATGTTACATACTGCTTTGGGATGTTGTGATAAGGGCGTTCAAAGCGAACCCCGATCACTATCATTTGGGTATTCATCTTGCTCAGCTTCACCATATATATGCAGAGAGAAAAAGATTCTTAAAACGTGCAATGCGACTTTATGCTGTTGTGATAAGGGTGTTCAAAGCGAACCCCGATCACTTAACCAGCTTATATCTGTAGCCTGGATGGTATTTTTGGTTGTATGGTATTGGCATAATTGTCACACCAGGTTGCCGTTGCATTCATACACAAATTATCTGATTATAGCAAATCTTTGTGTGTATGAGATTTTGAAACTTCGAAACTTACACACTACCTTTCAAGAGGTGGGTAACTATTGCCACTTGTGATATTCCTTAAAGAAATAATTGTCATGAGAGGTATCTACATCATGTTTGAATGTTTAGTTTTTAATTTTGGGAGTGGCTTTTAACTGCATGGTCGTTGACTGGTAATTCATAGAAAGGCAGGGATGTTTTATATGGTGAAGCATATACATGTTTTGTAGGGAAAGTGTTCATGATGACTGTTTGAGAAGAGAGGAATATACATTTACCATAGCAATACCAATTACACTATTACTACAAAAAAAACCATTAAATAATGTTCATATATTGTGGTTTATTGGAAGTGTACTTTCACAAATATACTGTGATTGAAAAATTAGACATGAAATGCATGAATTCATAATTCTCAAACTGTAAGTTGCTACACCTGCCTCATAGGAAGACTGCTAGCATACGAGGGTTGGCTGAAAAGTTCTCAGCCTCAGTGGTTTTTCCCCACCAGGTAGAGACAGGTGTTTGCCACCAATGAGGACAATCATTTAGTGAATCATAGACACAAGAACTACAAACGTACTAATAGTTTTATCTCAACTACAGCTCTTTTGGTAAACCTACCCTCTGAAATCATCAGAAATGGACAAAACTGAATACAGGGCAGTCATCAAGTACTTGTAAAAGAAAGGGATGTCATGGTCTCCACTCTAGGGGATGATGCTCCTTCATTGTCCACAGTAAAGAAGTGGGCTGCAGAATTTAAGCGTGGCAGACAAAGCCTTGATGATGACCCACGCTCAGGAAGGCCTTCAACAGCAACCACTCCAGAAAACATCAGAGTGCTCGATATGTTGATGGATGATCGACGATTGACTACTCGACATATTGCTAGTGTAGTGGGCATCTCTCATGAGAGGGTTGAGCATATTATCACCAACGAATTGGGAATGACTAAAGTTTCTGCAAGATGGGTGCCAAAGCTCTTGACAGCAGAACAGAAACGTGTCAGGTTCCAGACGTCCCTTGACAATTTGCGTCGTTTTGAAGCAGATCCCGATGATTTTGTGGCACGATTTGTAACCATGGATGAGACCTGGATACATCACGTTCAACCAGAAACAAAACTATAGTCAAAACAGTGGAAGCACCCTGATTCACCAGCTCCGAAGAAAGCCAAGTCTGTTCCTTCAGCTGGAAAGGTGATGGCATCAGTCTTTTGAGATTCCAGGGGTATTCTGCTCATTGATTATCTTGAAAAAGGTCAAACTATCAACGGCAGATACTATGCTGATCTACTGTACCAGTTGCGAGAAGCAATCAAAGCCAAACGAAGAGGGATGATCGCTGAAGGTGTCCTCTTCCACCAAGACAATGCGCCTGTTCACAAATCGGTGGTGGCCATGTCAACAATCCGCGATTGTGGCTTTGAACTCATTGACCATCCTCCTTATTCACCTGATTTGGCTCCTTCTGACTTCCACCTGTTCCCCAAAATGAAAAAGAATCTCTCCGGTCGCCATTTTGCAGGTAATGATGACGTCATTTCCGCTGTGACTGATTTTTTTAGGGTAGCTGAAGAAGATTTATTCCTGACCGGGATTCGGGCCTTGCAGCACAGTGAGGCTTAGAACTTTTCAGTCAACCCTCGTATGTCTTCCCCTCCTGTGTAATTATATATTCAATATTAGGGTATCTGTATATGCCACCAAATTGTGGATATTTCATAGATGTTTACAGTATCATATTTATCAATAATGAATTATATGGATATATCTGCCATCTTGTGATGGTCCACATGTTCAGTGTGATATGTTTCATCAAGAACATAAATTCAGTCTGATTATTGAAACAACTTTCTAGGAATGTACATGCTGTGTAAATATTGCCATGGAATCATAGTTTGTGGAGAGCAATATCGTGCTGAAAGCTTGGGTTCGATCACCGGTGGAGGCACCTCGGTTCGGGTCCCGAACTGGGCACAATTGCATTGTATCCATGGATAAGATAGTTAATTCCATAGTATCTCACTTCACCCAGGGGTAATATCTGCACCCGTGAGGATATAGTGGCAATGTGATTGTTTCCTTCATTGTGCTTAACAGGCAGCATGGATGTATGCTCCCTGGGGACTTAACAAGTGTGGGAAAATATGGGCTGTGAATATGAATGGATAATGTACAAACCACTGTCAGCTAGGAATCTGCCAGGATGAGCATCACAAATGGATTATTTTTGCATTTCCTGACGAAACTGTTACTGTTATACAATAAACCTTACCATACAAACAGCATTTCCTTTGAAGGATGAGTGAATATAAAATTTGACCAACTGAAAATAGTACCCATCCACTTCAAACACATTCACATTTGTTGAATTATATGGCAAAGTTATCCCAAGAAAATGTATACATTTTCAAGATATACGCAAGATTAAATGCATTAAGAATTTCCAAAAGGAAGTTCCCCCTTAGATTGTACAAGGAGAAGCCATTGTGTATTCCTTTATGACTTTCAAACAACTCTGAAACATACAAAGTACATGTATTTCATCATAATTATAAAAATTGGTATACATGTTCACATTTGCATGATTTATGTTCAGATTTTGCACTTTGTGATAACTGCTGTGGTGAGAGGTTGCACAAATTTCTCGGAAATGGGTATTTCACTGTTTTTAAGGTAAATTATTTTCTTTGACAACATATGTAAAACTGTCATAAAACTGATGAAAAGTCAAGAGAAACTGCTTATTTCCAAAACAATGCATTAAATCTTGAATTCATTTGGGGTACAGAAGTAATAGGCACATGTGAAATAAGTTGTCAAGAAATTAAGGGGATGTAACTCTAAATACTATTCTTCTAAGGTTACTGTGTAATAATGACCAGGTCATTTATGAATAGTTGTCAGCAAATATCATACATGTGAGTAGCAGACGCCCCTGAGCTCCTTACAGTGGTGGACCGTGGGTATGTTTGGCCAGCTTTGGGTGTTTTTCATTATTGGTAAAACAATACTTTTATGACAAACAGACTGATTTGTTTTGCAATGTGGGAGGCATTGCTTACCAATGGAAATATAAATTGCATTAATTCAGTATTTTATTATGTTTTATCTCTTTTTTTTCAGGTGAGTGAATAAGCCCATTGTAACAGACGTGCAAGAGTTACCCCCCTTCCGTTAATTTTAACAGTAAATTCTCAACACTTTAGTAGTCTTTTTACCACAATGCGTGTATGTGATGATAACTTTTTTTTAATAAAATCTATTTTGATTAGTATATCTATAACTGGCTTTGTTGTTTTTTTCACTGGTGGCAATATTTTAAAACAGACTAGGATCCCTAACTAAGACTTTGGTGAGTTTGCTATTTATTTTTTGACCCATTGCCTTAAATTTTGTCTCATTTATATTGTATTTGAAATCGATATTGTGAAATTGACTTGTGACTTTGTATAACTTGCTCTCTCTTCGCTTATTAATAATACAATATTTGAATGTTTTAGACTAGTCTTTGTTATGTTTTGGCTGGTTCACAGGGGATTTCTTACACCCTTTGTCACGGCAAATTCTTTACCGTAACAAATCCTATGGTGTAGGGATGCATTCAAAGGTTTGGGTGAATCTGTTTTCAAATCGCGATCGTATACTTTGATTACACGGGCGGAAATTTATAGCATTTACCAATCAGAGCTCGTGTTACATACTAAGTAGATTTATAGTCATTGGAGACAAGGAGATGCATCTGATTGCATTCCACATTCAGACATATTTCAGCAGTTGCCGAAGATTTGACTTGGTGGTGGCTTTTAAGAGCTTTTTGCTCGGTTATGATTACACACATCCACGCCACTGAGAAATTCAATCGCCTCTTGTGATATGTGGGTCTCCACGGGGTCGTAACAATTGAACGGATAACCATTTTAAATCGCGAACAATGAAGGATCTTTTTTAGCAACGTCAGTTTTCATTTAATTATTGTACTTTTTTTGAAAAATAGACGTGTTAAAATGCATTATAAATATATATATATTTTGTTATTGGTTGTTTAGATTAGTAACTGAGATTTTTTTGCGGCTGTACCCTCAAAGGCGTTTGAAGTATCGTAACATTATTGTCCTCCTGAGGGGTACGTGAGTCCCAAAACATCTGATGTAAATTTAAGCCTACTGGGTTTTTAATTGCAGTATTCTTGTTATTTTACGTTTGACTAACATTTCTTTCAATCGCCAGCAGGTGAGTGGATGGTGTAAATTCATGGTCTCTAGGATTATGATCAACCTTCAGTTGTTGGCGTTCTCTAGCCTGTTTTTATATTGTATTGTCTTCTATAGTTAAAGTAGTTTAGATTTCATTACTCTAGTTTTCATATAAATCTGTGATTGACGAGTTAGCATTATTGTCCTTTGTCGGAAGCTATTTTAAATTAATTACCTTGTTTTCATCGCTATATTTTTTTTATTACGTTCGTAATATTGCCGATGCGATGCAAACTTATAACTCACCCACTCAATTAACAGAAGAGTAATACGCATCTGAAATTACTGAATAAGAAATGAATCATAAGCTTACAAGTACAGATATTCTATATAAATGATATGTAAATCACGAAAAAACCAACATTTACCATCCTATCAGGTAGGTCTACATACAAATTTCCTACCTCCTACTAACAGCTCCGCACGGTTGGCCTCCCTCTTACACAGGGTTATGTCATCCTAACATAGAAATAACGAAAAATCGTTCGCGGGAACTGTCTGATAACAAACGTCTCTGCTAGTAGGCAGGCAACAGAACAATAGTAACTCCGTGCCATAAACTTGTCTGCCTGTCAACCTGACTCAAATAGCGTGACTTTCATTGTTACCTTGCATGTACAACCTTAAAACGATCAATAAAATAGTTCATCGAAGCTAGAGGTCATATGGTAATCTCTATGCTCAGCAGTTGGCAAAGTATTAATTTGTTGTTCTAAGGCAGATAGATTTACGTAATACAATTCGATTCCCCACATGGGTAAAATGTGTGGAACCCATTTCTGGAGCCTTGATATTACTAACAGCGACGTTCTAACTTTTTTCAACTTTGTATAATGCTCTTTGTTCTATTTGAGATGGTTCAAAGAGACTTGAAACGACAATATGAGCATTTGGAATTCAATTCCTTGGTGTTAATGGACATGATGGCCTCATGTCAGCAAGTGGTTAAGGAACATTGTTCAGGATTTCAAGATGAACCTTTCTTCCAGGAAGAAGTTTCACTTCATTGACGTTATCAATTATTGTTGTGTTTGTTTCTGGTGCAGAATCAGTTTATAGATGCGGCACCACCCTACACACTTGTAGGGCACTTCGTTACAGTTAGAGTGGAGTCTTTGTCATTTATGCGACAGAAACGTTGCTACATATGACAGAGTCTTTGTGAATTTATTATCAACAAGGGAATGGTTAGGTAATAATTGGTCTGTATACCTAGAAAATCAATAGTTGGATTATAATTTACTTACATTAGGTCCAAATTCGATTCATTGACCAACATGGACGAATCATATCCCGTCAGATATACTTTGGGATTGGGAATTATCTGTGACAATGAAGTTAATGTAAATAACAGCTAATAACATTACATAGTCATCTTTCTTTGTTTTGATAGTTTCAGTTTCTTTGTCGTTTAACGCTGCCTAATCTAACAAGCTCTTTTCAACCAGTCTGTACTGAGCGTGCATCTGACAATCCAACGACCGGTGTGAGAATTGATCTCTGGAAATGGAATACAATGAGGTGCACAATCAAAGACATGTCAGTTCTCGATCTTCATGAATTGTTCTGGTAGTGTCAGAAACAACAAACACACAAACAGTGAAGTTTGCTTTAGTATCCTTTTATGATACGTAATAATATCAAACTTAACTTTTCTGTATAAGTAAACATACGGCAACAGCATCATGATCTGGATCTGGATCATCTACAGCACATTATCGAAATGATTTAATGATTTCAATGTATAGATATTTGCCAGCAACTGATGAAGACCAAACGTTATTTATTTGGATATCATGATGATAGTAAACTATCGAACAAATGAAAGTACGATGGTGTAATTGTTGCTGCAATCCCAAATTTGCATTCTGACTAGTAAAACATAACGAAGAACACCAACTGTATAGAAAGCAGCTATCATGATTCATTTGCCAAAATACAACCAAAATATTTGTCTGTGATTTGCACGAAGTTTCTCAAAATTGTGATTATTGTCCCATCCACAAGCACTTTTCGTACACAGTGTATAAAACTTGTTTGTCCTGAAGACTTAACAATCACTTCACAAAACTCTGACGAGAAAAAGCCAAGATTGATGTCGGTGATAACGATAACGGGCCACAATAATGTCACAATGGGTGCCTCCAACAGCCATGTTGCAAGGTCAAACCATACTTTGGCTTTTAACGGTTTCAGTATTACATGTCAGACATGTGATCGACCCAGAATAGTCACACCCAAAGAAGGTTATTCATCTACGCAGCCGGATGTTCATAGTGACGTCATTAGCAGTCACATCATTGGGTCATCACGTGAACCAAGACTGGGACAAGAAGACTTCGAGTTTCTGGCATACGGGCCTTGACCTTCCAGAATGGTGGGAACCGTCTGCAGTGGATATCACTTCCTCGCTGTTTATTGTTTTATTGTCATTTTGCTGCTAGTATACATGTATTACAAATTGCTTCAACATACAATTTCTATTTCATCCAAAGGTTTTGTGATTTTTATCTTACTGGAAGAAAAAAGTCTGTGTACTTTCTTTCACTCTCAAGTTTAGTTCCAAGTCACAGAATTCCTAATATGGAATCCTTCGAAAGGTTGAATGGACATGAGCATGTTTGAGGCATGAATATTAAGCTTGTCCCGGAATGGTACGAGTTGGTGAGGAACGTAGTGGAATCCAGTAAAGTTCTTCTTTGTCAAATATGGTGCATTCGTCAGATCAATCCATGATTGACGTATTCAGTTTCACTCGATCGCAACTGTGTTATGGGGGAAATTGATCACATCAATATTCTGACTGCTTTTCTCTTTCTTTCTTCCCACCAGTTCCTAGCCAGACTGCCAATCCTGCCACCGCAGCGGCCCCTCCAACGGCAAGCAGAGTGAACAGACCATCAGCCTAAAAGAAAAGGAAAGGAGGTATGTATGATTTGCCTTCAACGTGAACAATTTTTAACAAGAACTTCAGAGAAAAATGCTTTAATGCTACGGTGTGTTTTGCAAGAACAAACAACACCAACTATTTGTAAACGTGCTTGCAATTATTTATCTCCTCTTTCCAGTGAGTTTTACGCGGTTTTAGCAATGTCCCAGCAATATCACGGCATTGGACACCATAACTGAGCACCACTTATCTTGAGGAATCATTCCTTGCGTGATCAGCGAATGTGTAAACTGCTAGGCCATATCACCATCTCTCTTGATACAGGACTTTTTGAGAGAGATGCATAAGCTTTACACCCCAACAACGAATTTAGATGTTCCCTTCGCCACACTACCTTCCATAATTGGCTACCAGTATATATATATATATATATATATATATATATATATATATATATATATATATATATATATACCAGGGGCAAGATGGTAAGCATTATAGGTGATCATCGCATGTCAGGTGTACTTCAAAAGCTTTCTTTTAAGGAGAATTCTTCAGTGATGAGTTAATACAATTTTTACTCCTGTTTACCGTTAACTAAAATAATCTGTTTGGCAACATAGGCGAGACTGACCATCCCTGATGTTGACGTTTAATGACAAGATAGGCCAAGACTAGTTAGTACAAAACCTTCCTGACCTGGCCACCAGAAGACGAGACTGTTATTCCTAGATGTGTAGACGTTACATCCTATCATCGACATAACTTCGCAATGATACTGTTCAGAATTGGCCACTGTTAAATACGTCCTTTATATATGTCAACAGTGGCAAGATAAATATATCTGTCTTTGCAGATCTCAACATAATTCAGTAGTTGATCTTCTAGGCCTATTTACAGAGCGTGACAAATGAACCCGGCAAAGGAACAGTTGGACAACTACAAACCTGGTCACTTTCTTCTTTGCCATACCGGCACCATGTAGCAAAGTGTTCGCAGTTCTTAAAGAATATGTTATATCCAACTTCTCCAACTTTGGCTAGAGCTCTTTCTACTATCTTAGATGGTCCAAAGTGTCTGGAAATAACATAACAACAATATAATCATTTGGATTTCAATTCCTTGGTATCAGTGGAGATGATGGACAAAGATCATCTATTGCATACACACCATTTTCCAGGATTTCACAATGCGCAGTTCTTCTGGGATCGTTAGTGAGACTAACGTTCATTTCACAATATCAATTACTAGTTTGTCAGGTACAGGTTTATACATGTCACGTCATCTTAAAAATGGAAATTAAATTAGCTCGGCATTGAAAAAAGAACATTTACTTTAATTTTGTGTCCTTTGAGTTGTTTTTGTGCACTTTGCTGTCCCCAACAACATCCCAGAACGCATCTTTGCGAATAATTCCTTTATCAAACTCCACTCCACTTATTGTGAATGACTGATCCAAGTCACTTCCAATTGGACCATCGACTCCAGACAAGTGCACGACTTCACTGTTGCCTAGAAAAGACATGACAAATATATTAATAAGAATTATGATTACTGCGATTTACCTATGGAATCGTGTCAGAAATAACGGAATGACCGATACACAGCCCTTTGAACCTATGAACCTATACGCGTCTCGGTAACTGAATATTTACACCTTGGTACACATGGCGCTGAAACGCACACATCATGGACATATGGCTTTACCTTACCTCACACATAACATAATGTCGTTTTCGTAATGTACCCAGCTTACAAGTGAGGTACGTTTTCATGGAAACATTTCCTAGTTAGTTATATAGATATTTTGTAATTTAAACTATACAATTCGGTCTCACTGGCATTTTATTTTTTCATTTTTTTCACATGACTAGGTAGGCCTGGACAAGGCTGTATAGGAACTGTCCAAGTCTACATGTGGATACCATGTCATTCAGCGACAGAAATTAGACTGTCTGTTTTCTGATAGGCTGATTTGAGTTAAAACGATTCTTGAATATTATGTATATCAATAGGTTCAGCTATTCATTTTGTAACAGTTTCACCTGTTCACATCAGGATCCTGGCCTCTGTCAGAGACTGGATATTGTTTTCTTAACAGAGATTCATTTAGGGTGTGCAGTTTGCTCACATCGTGTCACTTCAGTGGGATAAGAAAAGGACTTTTTGAATCCCTTATCATGCAGTGTTTTTATAGTTCTAGCTATTGGGCGTGTAGCATGTCGCTACAACTGCAGTTTACATTCATTGTTAAGAGAGGAGGTTGATTTCCACAGCTATGTCTAAGTGTTGGTAATATTCATGAACATGTACATGTATTACTAGGACGAAGTAAACATGATGAAGAATACACCTGTCTACTTCTATTACATGTACCTATTGTTACCATACCTTAGTATATTAGACAGTCCTCGTAAGTACACCATTTCTAACCTTTACTTAACCGGTCTCTCTCTCTCGTAACGGTGTTAAAATACGTAGGAAAAAGGCGTTTAATTTTGCGTTTAATTTATAAACGGTCATTTTGTCAGTGTTCTGCTGCAAAAATAGAGCTGGTATCCGGTCTTCTAAAAGTTATTGTTCTGCATCCAATGACAGTGACACATGCGCCAGTCTTGTGTGTGTTATAGCTAGTTTATAGTTGATTAAATGTGTATGAATTCTAATTCATTTCTGTCTTATTTCTTAGTTAGATCAACTTATGGCCTCACCAGTTGCCAAGGAAGAGAAGAAAGAAGAGAGGAAGAAAACATATTTTCCACCACAGTGTCGGCAGCAGGATAAGACTTTCTATTGTACAAATCCTCATAGAGAGGATTAAAGACACGGTTAAAAGCAGGGTTAGACTCGATAGAATACAACTTTGTAAAGTACTCTAAAGATTTTTTATACATATATGGTAAGGGGTGGCTCATCTGCCTCGACGTAGAGACCAGTAGAAGATCCAAAAGATCAAGACAAAGATCTTGGTGGTGGACAGAATCAAGAAGTATTGGGTTGCTTTTACAGGTGGATACGGTGGATCCAAAGTCAAGTTTAAATATCACCAATGATCTGTGGAAGAAGAAAGAGAAGAGTGAAGAAGGACAGATTAGATCCCTTATCCACTTTGACAAATCGAGTGCCTTCGGGCATTTAGCTTTAATGGATTTAATATGTTTCAGGAAGGTTACATGTGAATCAAAAATAGGACCCAAGACCCAAGATGTCCAAACTTCATCGAAGATGTTCAATGTCTCTAAACATGATTCCGCTAAGTGTTTAAGGAGTTGCTAATGTATACTATCAGCTCCTGTAACAGTATTATGGGCTTCTTCAAGAGCAGTATGAAGCCGATGAATACAAACGATTTTGCTATAATCTTCCCCGTTATCCTCCTGTATTGGTATGTTTGAAATTGAGGAATATAGTATGAGATGTGGAAGATTGTTTAGCAAGTGTTTCAACCAGTTTATGTGCGATATCAATTTCATCAGTTAGCAATTCATCTCCGGATTTGAGATGATGTATGCTTCATTTTCTACCCCTATCTGTAATTTTCTGGATGATGCTCCATACCTTTGACATAATCTTTGAAACAAAATTTCGCCAGGATTGGCGATTGTTTGTTTGAAAATGCGCCGGAAGTTTGTATTTAGAACTGTATATTCCTAATTTTATATTCATTTAAATCATAGACCTCTGGGTGGCGATAGAAATACTGTTCAGCCTTGTTCTATGTCTTTTTATCTTGTTTGCATTGTACAGTAAACCGAAGTTAATATGTATGAGAAACAGCAGAGGACCTTGAAGTACATGCATCAGCTATTTGGTGAAGCTTATTGGAAAAGAGTTTTATAGAGTTGGGAGCATCAATAAAAACATCAGGTGTTAGGTTTTCAGAACAAAGTGTTTCACAGCGAACTCAGTCTGTTTCGGTAAAATTCCATCTTGAAGTCCGACTAACATCATATGGTGTGACAGATTTCAATACGGTAGGAAAATGGTCACTACCACAGAGGTCATCATGGACTGATCATTCAAATTCACTTCGTAAATTGGAAATTAGAAAGGTATAAATTGTTATTTGAGAAAACTTCTTCAAGCAATTTTACTTTTGCACTGGTGTCATTACTACCCCAAAGTGGGTTTTCTTCACCATTCAAATCACCCGCTATTACACGGGGTTTGTAAAATTGGTCACAAAATGCCCGAAGATCAGACAGGCGAAGAGAATAGGATGGTGGGATATATGTATAAAGAACACAAGTTGAAAACAAAGTTCAGTGTCACACGTGCTGCAACAGCAGGGGTATTCAGAGAAACTGGACTATGGACCATGACAAAAGCTGCTCCTGAATGTGAAAAGCAGTGGTACGAGTTCTACTTCTTAAATCTCGTGTATTGGTTGTTTTCTTGTAAACAAAAAGCTGATGGTTTGTAATCGTGGATGAATAGCCGGGGGTCATTATAAATGTTCCAAAGTCCTCAAACATTCCATTCTAATACACAAGTGCATAGAGAACTTATGGTGGTTTAACTGGAGCTCAGGAATGAAGGAAAGGTCCTCTGCACTGCAATGTCGGCAGTTGAGAGGTTTCCTTATCCAGAGGTTCAAATATTCGTTGAAGATACGTTAAAGTGCTTTAGAATATTTGCATTTTTTCTTTTTTTCTGTTAGAAAAGACACTTTTGTTTGTTTCGTCTTTTTCTCCAATATCGACTTTTGGTTATGGCACAGATTTCTGTCAATGGTCAACTGTTTGAGATTGAGGGGTAGATGGCACATCAGTCTGAGTGTCAGTTATTGAAGTCATATCTGAGAGCGAGTAGAGGACGTCTTGTTTGTCGTTGGCCCAGCTAAGCGCTGGATAGAAGAAATAACTGCGACAGAGTATGACTTAGTTAACTGATTGGTATGAGTCTAGTCTCTAAATCCTACATTCTTTCTGAAATACAGGGCATTGCATGGAGTAAGACATATCACATGCTCACCACTACACTACAGGTGTTCTCATATTTTCCACTGCAGCGAGAGCAAACTGGAGAGTATAAAAGAATTTGCCCCATGACGAAAATGCTGGCACTTGAAGCAACAAGTGGATTCCAGGTATATGTATTCACACCAGTGTTAACATATCAAGGTTTGATAGATATCGGTAGTTTTGAAAGGGCAAACAGGTGTTAGAATTGGTTACTCTATCATTATCTCCACTGGTGAAACGTTTCATGGATGTCACTCGTTGAGATCTGACTTACATCGCAATCTCCTCGTGTTCGAGCGATCTCGAACAATGCCTTAATACGAATGCCTTATGGACTGATACAACAATCTCAGTATCAGCAGAGATTGCTGCCTCTTAGCACATTCAATCAACAGAGATCCAGCCCGTAGACAAGTGATATTTTGTACAGTGCCACATATTCCTTCCACAGCTTTAGACACAACAAAGGGTTTATCGTGGTCAGGAATCTACAGTTAAAACAGAAATTTTACTATCAGAAGATGAAACAGTGTCGGCTATATGCCTTCTTTTATATATTTTATATATTTTTGTGTCAACAAAGACAGTGTTGTTGTGGAAACCAACTACGAATATCTGGGTTACAGGGATGTTATACTTAAGCAATATCAACTAAGGTAGCAAATATTGCCAAACAGAATAAAACTCAGCGTGGTTCTGCCCTGTAAAATCATTTGATGACAATTTGAACCTGGAGATCAATAATGCCAGACTGGCCCATGAGTCACCGCCTTCTGGCATAGGAGTGTAGGCAATTTCATATACCAATAATGTGTTTTCTGGAAATCAAAAATGGGAAATACCAAAGAAGATTAATGTGCAAAAATAAAAATATTTTCTATGCACTGGACACCATATAACCAGCCTATTGAAACAATCGGACAGATTCTGCCCGTCTCGTGACGTAAGGGCTAAAGTGGTGAATTAGGTGACAGGAACACAGTTCCAGGCTCTTACTGGCTTCAACCACCAACTGCAGTAAGATAATTACCTTGTTCGTTGACCCTTTCGGGCTCAGGGAACATAAACAAACATCGATGGGGCATCATACCATGTCCCACCCCTCGCCCCGTGTTCAGTCAACAATTTATATTATTGTTTCTCTCTTGTGTAACGGCATATTCCATACTTCATGACGACTTTCTGTAAACAGTCGAGACAGGGCCGCAACCCACGGCACACAGGTTGCCCAGTTCGGTCACTCCATGCGAAGAGCAGTAGGGTGCTATGGACCTAGTTGATCCTGGGTCCCCACGGGGGGTGAATGGCTCCCTTACGGCTGCCGACGTAGGAAAGATTTGCCTTGCATTACAATGAAATGCGACGAATGAGAAATTTTCAAAACGTATGATTCACACAGGAAATGGGCGATCCGATACCACAGCTTCAAACAGTTTAAATTTTACAGTAAGATAATTACCTTGTTCGTTGACCCTTTCGGGCTCAGGGAACATAAACAAACATCGATGGGGCATCATACCATGTCCCACCCCTCGCCCCGTGTTCAGTCAACAATTTATATTACTGTTTCTGTCTTGTGTAACGGCATATTCCATACTTCATGACGACTTTCTGTAAACAGTCGAGTCTGGACCGGACCATCCAGTGATTGGCACTCTGTAAGTATGTACTGAGTCAGCGGGTATGACCACGCCACCCCGGCAGTCGCCATTTACGGCAAGCATGGATCGTTGAAGATCATTTCTAACCCGGATCTTTACGGGTAGTTGATGATACAGCATTCAGGAAGAAGCAAGCAAACAAACACAAGGTAGGACATATTTGCTCAGGTAGGACTTATTTGCTCAAGTGGGACATATTTGCATTGTGATATCCATTCAATGACGGAATAATAGATTTGCGTCTTAACTGCGGATATCAAAACGTTCAGCATGTTTTGCTGTGAATCTGTATGCATGTTTTGAATGCCAACACTAATCCGTGGATCAATGTTCATGATTTCAATCACTGGATTGTCAGAGCGAGCCGTGGTTTTCAACAGACCACTGTCATATACCTGGAATATTGTTGACACAGCACTAAACATTCAACAAGAGATAAACACCAGATTTTGCATTAACATATTGTTACGCCAAACTTACCAATGTACACAGCCCAGTGACTGTACAGTCCCCGCTCAAACTGCAACCTGTCACCTGGCTCCAAGTTGTCAAGTACTGTCTGGTTGTGCCTCTGTAGTTCAACGGACGACATTTTTCTTCACTCTTTTACTATACAGTTGATGAACAAATATCTATTTTCCTGAAACGCCAAGAGAAAATGCAAACTATTATTCTTCTCACACTAGCATGTAGACACTAATTCGCAAACAAGGAGCCCCAAGATCAACGACTTGGGGATGAATTTGTCCATTAAGATATATTGCAAACTCAAATGACAAAACACCTAAAACGCAACTAATGAGTGAGTGAGTGAGTGAGTGAGTAAGTTTAGATTTACGCGGCATTCGGCAATATTCCAGCTATATAGCGGCGGTCTGTAATCGTGTATGGACCAGATAATCCAGAGATCAACAGCATGAGCATGGACCTATATGGCGGCGGTCTGTAATCGTGTATGGACCAGATAATCCAGAGATCAACAGCATGAACATGGACCTATATGGCGGCGGTCTGTAATTGTGAATATACCAAATAATCCAGAGATCAACAGCATGAGCATTGACCTATATAGCGGCGGTCTGTAATCGTGTATGGACCAGATAATCCAGAGATCAACAACATGAACATGGACCTATATGGCGGCGGTCTGTAATTGTGAATATACCAAATAATCCAGAGATCAACAGCATGAGCATGGACCTATATGGCGGCGGTCTGTAATCGTGTGTGGACCAGATAATCCAGAGATCAATAGCATGAACATCGACATATATGGCGGCGGTCTGTAATCGTGTATGGACCAGATAATCCAGAGATCAACAACATGAGCAGCGGTCTGTAATCGTGTCTGGACCAGATAATCCAGAGATCAATAGCATGACCATCGACATATATGGCGGCGGTCTGTAATCGTGTATGGACCAAATAATCCAGAGATCAACAGCATGAGCATGGACCTATATAGCGGCGGTCTGTAATCGTGTATGGACCAGATAATCCAGAGATCAATAGCATGACCATCGACCTATATGGCGGCGGTCTGTAATCGTGTATGGACCAGATAATGCAGAGATCAACAGCATGAGCATGGACCTATATGGCGGCGGTCTGTAATCGTGTGTGGACCAGATAATCCAGAGATCAATAGCATGAGCATCGACCTATATGGCGGCGGTCTGTAATTGTGTATGGACCAGATAATCCAGAGATCAACAGCATGAGCATGGACCTATATGGCGGCGGTCTGTAATTGTGAATATACCAAATAATGCAGAGATCAACAACATGAGCATGGACCTATATGGCGGCGGTCTGTAATCGTGTGTGGACCAGATAATCCAGAGATCAATAGCATGACCATCGACCTATATGGCGGCGGTCTGTAATCGTGTCTGGACCAGATAATCCAGAGATCAACAACATGAGCATCGACCTGCCCAATCGGGAACTGTTGAAATGCATTAATCAAGTCAGAGAGCCTTACCACCCGATCCCATCACTTGCCTCTTACGACAAGCATAGTCGCCATTTGTTTCTGACTTGGAAGCATGGGTTGCTGAGACTTATTCTATCCCGGATCTTCATGGAATGATTTCATTATGAATATTGCTATCACATTACTTCCCAGCTTGGCATTGTCACTTTCAACCCGTCTTCTCCTTACCACCATACAGACCGGTTCATTTTCCAAACGCTGATGTTTAAGCGAAGGTAAATGAAGGACATTGATATTTTAGTGTAAATAAAAATTACAAAACGAGTGAGTGTTGAATATGGAAAATATTCCAACTGGATATTTTAAACACGGTGTCGCTTTCGCCTGTGAATAAATCAAAACTTTTAATAATACCTCTTTTGAAAACGACTATCGTGATGTATT
This sequence comes from Haliotis asinina, assembly GCF_037392515.1. Taxonomy (NCBI): domain Eukaryota; kingdom Metazoa; phylum Mollusca; class Gastropoda; order Lepetellida; family Haliotidae; genus Haliotis; species Haliotis asinina. The sequence goes on along the minus strand of NC_090281.1, from coordinate 30,186,122 downwards.
TATAACACACAGGACGGGAAAGCAGTGTCATACATGATGACTAGTCAAGCAGACGATGCCGGATGTAAATAAAACGAAAGTTAGAGCACTAGGTCACGACTACATGAAAGTAAACAATAAAAAATATTCAATTTAAAAAACAAACAAACAAATATTCATTTTAAGAAAAAACACCTATTAATCCCCAGGACACAGAAATGGAATTTTAATTATCAACAAACCTAATGCGTTGTTTGGTCGACATATTTAGGTCATAAACTGCTTGAATGGAGTTATAATATACTACCGACAAGAAATAAGGGAACTAATGAAATAATAGCGAATTTGAAACTGCTTTAAATATCCACTAAATCAATTTTAGGCGTCAAGTTCAATATCTGGTGTGTCCACCATGTTGGGCAACACATTCACGGCACCTTGATGGCATGCTGTTAATCAATTTCTGGATGGTTGCCCGTGGTATTGCCCGCCATTCCTCCTGGAGAGCTGCACCAAGCTGGGCCAGGTTGGCGGGTCCTGGGTCCCGGGCGTACACCCTTCGACCAAGTACGTCCCAGAGATGTTCAGTTGGGGACAGGTCTGGGGACTTAGAGGGCCAGTCCAATGTCTGGAGACCTTCTTGTCGGAGATAAGCGGAGACAATTCGGGCCCGATGTGGTCTGGCATTATCATCTTGGAATACAAAATTTCGGCCGATAACTCTAGCCAATGGAGCCACAACAGGACGCAATATTTGGTCAACGTATCGCTGACCAGTCATGGCTCCGTTAATGATGACCAAATCTGATCGTCTGTCATGTGTAATCCCACCCCAAACCATGACACTACCACCTCCATATCGATCATGATCAAGAATTGCTGCTCTGGCATATCGCTCCCCGCTCCGACGCCAACAACGTTTTCTGCCATCTGTGAATCGTAGGCAAAACCTTGACTCATCAGAGAACATGGTGTAACGCCAGAGGCGCATAGCCCGTCCCTGATGCTGCCTAGCCCATGCCAATCTTTGGCGCTTATGGTGAGCTGAAAGGGTGACACCCTTAAAAGGCCGTCTTGCTTTCAGACGAGCTTGATAGAGTCGGTTTTTAACGGTTGAGGTTGAAATGCGTCTTCCAGTGAGTGTGCGGAATTCTCTATTGATGGCAGGGGCCGATTTAAACCTATCGCGCAGAGCAATTAACGTAATGAGACGATCCTGTCGTGGTGTCGTTGATTTTGGTCTACCACGCCCAGGTCTCGTTGCAACCCCACCCGTTTGACGGTACTTATCCCACAGGCGTGAAATTACACTTTTTGATTTACCCATCTGCCGGGCAACTTCACATAATGATGTCCCCCCCTCTATCATCCCCACAATTCTCCATTTTGTTGCTTCACCGAGATACTGCCTCGGAGGCATTTCTCTCAGTAAGTGTCAATCTCTATTGCATTAGTGATTGCAACTTCTCCAGTACATTTACAGGAGTTAACTTATGTATGCACGTGTAGCACGTGCTTGGCATGCATTATGCGAAATTCCATTGTCATTGGATGTTGCGTTTGGGAGATACGCTGCGATAACGGACCCTGTCACAGTCAAAGTCATCTACATTCAATTTCTTGGTTCCCTTATTTTCTGTCGGTAGTATATGTTGAATAACCTAGTTTGGTGGAAAATGAATAACCTCATTCCTGCTGTCACCGTCGTGATATTGTAGGAATATTCCTAAAAACGGTGTTGAACTAAACTCACTCACTATAGATGGGCATGACCATAAGCATCAAAATGATAAGCATACCATGCATCACATTTACTGATCGAGGGGCACATACTGTAGGTATTACCTTACTACAAGTCACTGAACAGCTTAATTCTGCGTCGAGACCATTTATCTGCATGAATACTCCACGACTGAAAATAAAGTTATGAACCAGTAAACAGGAAGAGTAGAATTTTCTCGTCGAAAATGACAGTCAGCGAAGCTTTGACTTCCTGGTGTGTGATATCACGGATATGACTCAATGTAGGTGAACCTGTGAACTTGCATTTTTGCATATTCAAAAGAAATATTTATGACGTGAATCTATTTGTGTACACGTTGACACTCGAACATGTCTTATCAAGTCTAAACGGAAATGGAAAGATAAATATTGCTTGCTTTGGGATTATTTTTTGTGTGTAGCCCGTATTGAACACATTTGTGACTATGTTCGAATACTCTGTATAACAGACAATGTTTGAATGTGTATCATACGTTTGCTGAGGTATTTGTGATTGAGAGTGAGTTTAATTTAAGTCCGCTTTGAAATTTTCCATCAGTATCACCATTTTCAATTACCTGTGGATTGCTTATACTAGCCTGCGTCCCGTGTTTGTGAGGACCAACAATCCACAAAAAAAAACACTGAAATGATGCCGATGTGACGTTAAATATTAACTCACTCACTCACAACTGTTTTCATTGACGCTCATGCTATTGATTACCAGACTGCGTAGTCCAGGCTTAATAATTTACAGGCAGTTGTCAAATAGCTGGAATACGGTAGTTACGGTACTGTGAGTGCCTTGATGAGAGAAAATTGTTGTCTCGTAATGATAGATGGGACTGATTACGACTTCACCCGCACCGAAACGCAGGCGTCTTGCAATCATTGACTCGGACAGACTCGCCAAGGCTCTCTAAGCACAATGTTTATTCCCAATGCAGGATATTAACCACCCCAAAACACACTCGAGTGATAACATATATGAATACTGCGTAAAACAACACATTTCATTTATTACAAAGTAAGAATGCTCAGATCAGTATCGAAGTCACTCACAGTCCATTTGCAGCAGTTGTGTTAATATCGTCACTTACCTTTCTCATACGGCCAAACACGTTTAGTAAGCCTGATAGATTTACAACAGGTGTTGCAATATTATGGGGAATTCCCGTGGTATTGCCCAACTGAGGCTATAAATAGGCACACCGTAACCTGAGTATTACGTGGTGACCATTATCGACGACAGACTTATCAGACTATTAAGAGACATACTATACACTAGTATAAAACTTTATTACACATGTGTTCTGAATGCCATTATGAGATAATGTATTTTCTTTATTTGAAGCAGCTGTTGTGTAACAGGGTGAAAGCTATCCCAAAATGTCGACCTTTCTGTTGCCACCTCCATATATAAAGTTAACATTATTTGCTCTATTTTACCAAAACATGTCAACCATACAAAGCACTATGTTTGTTGACAATTAAAATTCCATGTCGGTATCCCGTGGATTATATTTTTCAAATGAATATTTTTAATTGTTTATATTCATTAAAACGTAGTCATGACTGAGTTATCTGCAGTACCTTAATTCCGTTTTGTTGACATTTGGTATCGTCTGCTTGATTTGACATCATTGATCACACTGTTGTCCCGTCCTGAATGTAACAAATTGATCTAAATACACGGGGTGCTGAATATGGAACATATTCCAACCAGATATCAAAAGTTTTGATTTAATAAATCAGACTGTTTAAAATATCTCGATATATTTTCTATATTCAACACCCACTCGTTTTGTAATCCCCATTTTAGACTCACACATTTTGTCAGTAAGTCCTTCCTTTTCACGTAGTTTTGTCACATGTACAGCTCTAACATGAAGATTGGCCACGATCTTGTGACCGACGTGTGCTGAGTTGAGTTTAAAGCAGATTTCAGCAATATTTCAGTAACATCAAGGCAGGGACACCAAAAATGGGTTTCAAACATTGTACTGAAGTAGGTAATCGACCCGGGCCCTCAGCATGACTGTATAAATTTACAAAACATTTTTCCAAGGTTCCAATTTTCCCGAAGAAAAACAAAAGTGTCATCAATCTGTGTATGCCTAAACTCATCAAAACGGTGAGGGTGACTGATTGTCCTATATAGAAATGTACTTTCATTTCATTCACTTAAACATCTTGGGCACAACAAGCGAACACTTCAAGCACAAGACTTCTCCACCTATCCCTGGACCCACGTGATGAGGAACCAGTGCTTGATGAGTCTAATAGGATCGGGTGATCAGGCTTGCTGGCTTGGTTGACTTATATCCCAATTACGAAGATAAATGCTCATGCTGTTGATCACTAACTGTCAGATCCTGACTTGATGAGTTACAAACAGCTGCATATAGCTGGTACACTGCTGAGTGCCTGTTACACAACATCAACCAGACAATCAACTATTATTTAACATGAATAACAACAACAAAAAATAATAATATATGTCTTTGTTTGTTCTGGTAGAGTCTGTTTCTTTGTTGTTTGACACTGCAAGATGTAATCAGCTCGACTGAATCGGTTTGTCAAAACACTGAGTCTGGATCAGACAATCTAGTGACTGATATCATGACATGATATATCATGATGCAAATGAATTACAATGAGGTGCATAACCAAACAAAAATGTGTGTCGCCTCTTAAGATGAACTTCGGTTTCTGAATACTAATTGTTGATCTTCAAGAGTCAATGACCAACACCATTCAATCCAGTGATCAACGTCATGAGCATCAGTCTATGCAATTGGGATACAATGACATGCACCCCAAAAGCTTCAAGACAGGGTTAAACAAAACACAAACAAACCACACCGTGACAGAGGAAATAACAAACACAGAATATCCTTGTATGAATCCTTTAATATCAAACTTGTAACTTTTGTATAAAACACATAGGCAACAATATTTCAACAACATTATGATGTGTCTGAATCATCAATAGCACATTGTCACTGGCATATAAATGATCTCAAAATATATATATTTGCCAGTAACCATTGTGCCATCAAGTGATGAAGTCCAAAAATTACCTATTTGAACATGGTGATATATAGTTCAAAATATTTAATCTTTGAAACAGAACTGTCAGCAATTAACTATAAAATACAAGGTTAAAGATTATTTTCTTCTATTGTTCCCACTGCCTTCAAATTAGATCTGGGAGGAAGAAATATAAATACAAATACATTTGTTCAAGTTTATTTCACTGTTTATTCCATTGCTTGCAAATAGAGAATCATTTTGAGAAAATGGCAATACGGTCACTGTCATTCTCACCACTGAAAATATGTACCTCAAAGAAAAAGTTCCTTGTTCCCTGTAACTATGAACAATACCATTCATCAATACGTATTGTTTACAAAGTCAATATAGACTTGTAGTTTATTTTTCTAAGCGCACAAAGTTAGACCAATGGACAAATATAAATATGTTTAAGTCCTTGCTTTGTAAAACGATATGATTGCAATTTGTATTCTAGTAATTTCATCAGCAGGAAGGAGATAGGCAAGTGGTGCTCTAATATTTGTCAACAATGAAACAAGGCACAAAATGGCTGCATCAGATCATCCTGTTTATAAAATGCCAACCACCAAAAAATACTGCTCTATACTCACAGAGAAAATGTATCCATTTTAATGAACATCTTTTCATGGCATTGTATATAAATATATTCTCGTTCAACACATGCACAACATTTGAGATGATTATGGCACTGAGAAATAGGCACATGGACACTCAGTATCATTGGATTGTCAGTTGAGAAAGAATGTCATCCTTGATAGTCATGACATGATGATCAAAAGAAGGAACAAAAATAACTATTATTTGTAAAAAAGCATTTTTCAATTAATAAAGATTTTTTTGTTTCAGTATTACATACTAACACACTTGAATGAAGTTAAGTAACCACTAAGTTTGATGAATAGTCACAAACATGCGTAAAGCTCAACGGCATAAAGCTATGCGCATTGTGTTCATAGCTTCTTATTCATCACTACAGAAATATTACTGTAACCTGTCTATGAATTTTATACCTATGGTAAGCATGATGAGACATACTGCTAAATATTTGTTGTTTAAAAAAAGAATAATTCTGTTTTGAAGGTAAAATTGAGATATGAAAATAAAATAATATATAGTGGTTTTGGCTTCCGATTCATAGCACCAATCCTCAATCACCCAGGATATATTTCAGTCATGGACTATGCCGCCAAACCTTTGTTAGGGATATGAGATCACAATCTACATACAAGGTAGCCAGCAGCCAGCACAAGAATGCTGATTCTGGTGACCTTGTCCCTGATTCTTGAAATGTTCAGAGCACTATCAATTCCTTTGATCGTAACCAATGTGTCAATAATGGTCATAGTTTGTAGGGCTACAAACGTTTTGAGAATAGCTAGCCCGACCACACAGCAAGTCTAGTAAACAAAATGTATGGCATAGAGCTGCATTCGCTCTTAACCATACCATCAATAAATTGAAAAAAGGACTTTACTAAGATTAATAATGAAGGTCCAACAGGAAAAGATAATTTCATGAGTAATAACACAGAAAACGGGCAGTAATAATGCTACCAGATGTTCTCAGTTGTGTTTCAAATTATGTGAAATCAAACAAATTGTATAAATCATATTAATCAAATGTTTCTGATTGTGTTACTTCCCCTACCAATAACCAATATTGTGTAAATGTCCGGATAACAAGCATTTAAAACTTGGCTAGAGAGTATTTACTATAAATGACACCCATTATAATCACAGTTGTGTTGAGGTTGGAAGACTCTTATCTCTCAAATCAAATGTCGAATTCTGGAAACTTAGGAAAACTAGAATATATATATGGTGTCCAAAGAACATATTCACATGGTTCATAAATAGTTTTTTCCTAACCCTACACATCCCAACTAAAAATAAATGAAAAAATCTGACTTTCAAATTTAAAATGTCTTTTTACGCTTTCTGAAGCTGACCCTGCACAATGTTCCATGAGGGTAATTCAGGACAAGTTACCCATCCTTGAATATCTCAGTCACATGACAAATACTCTCACCCATGTGCCAAAGAGCATTACTCGGGAACTGAAGTCCCCAGTTTCATCTCTCACATCCCTAACTCAACTGGGACTTTTTCTACGAAAACAACTTGGAAAATTGAGGTCGTAACAGTAAAACCAACGTGTCTTTTTAGAAGTATTGTAATTGCAATTGCAGGAGAGTGCACACTCTGTCCATATGGCCCCTGTTAAACTATGGGGCAGGAAGTATTAACACGACAACATGTTCTGGGTGTTTTTGAGACATGTGACTACGAAATACTAGTGACATTATTTATCATTTATCAACAGTGTAATTTGATTGTGCAAATATCAAATAATGGTGATGTTATTGCTTACACATTGATCAACATTGTAATTTGATTGTGCAAATATAAAACAATGGTGATGTTATTGCTTGCACATTTATCAACAGTGTAATCTTTCACTTGTTCCAGGTTCATTTGCATAAAAAAATCATGCAATACTTTATAACAAAACCCACATGTCACTCATTACAGTTCATTAGAGATCTATCTAATCTGTGCTTGACAAAAAACGATGCAATAACCTTCCTAAAACCTACAAATTGACCACACACCAAAGGCCTGGGTTCAGAGAAAAAAAAGTTCCAAGTTACCAGCCCTTGGTTTAAAGTCCTTAAAACAGGGCTGGGGACCAGAAACAGATTACAGTTACCTGCCCTTGATTAAGTATTTAGAAAATGTTCACGGCTTAAAAACAGGTTGAAATGATTTGCCTGAGGACCAGAAACAGATTACAGTTACCTGCCCTTGATTAAGTATTTAGAAAGTGTTAACTACCTAAAACAGAGATTGAAATGATGTGGCTGAGGACCAGACACAGATTACAGTTACCTGCCCTTGATTAAGTATTTAGAAAATGATAACTGCCTAAAACAGAGGTTGAAATAATGTGGCTGAGGACCAGAAACAGATTACAGTTACCTGACATTGTTTGAGTATTCAGAAAGAGTAAACACTTAAATTTTAAGTTAAAACAATGGAATGACATGATCTGGGACCAGACAATAATACTCTTCACAGAGTGCCTAAAACACTGGATATATAGGGATGATAAAACATCTAGTGAGGTTCTTCTTCCTTCTTCTCCTTTGTTTTACTTCTTCCTCCGAGGAACGAAACAATGGCAGTTGTCGCAACTGCTGCTAACCCAACCATGAACCCAGTCTTGAAACTGTCCACCTAAACACAACAAAAACTGAACCATAAAATCAAGTGTTCCATTGTGAAGAACATTCCAGGAACTCCAAATGTATAATTGGGTCAATGTTCCGATTTACACATTGCTGCACATATAATCTGAATTTCATCACAGTTTAAGTCACCATCTCAGTACTTCAAACACAAAACATGATGCTAAGTAAGGCCATCCATATTTTTTATCATTTGCAAACCTTAACTAGCTAGAGTGAATGAGTGAGTTCAGTTTTACTCCACTCTTAGCAATATTTCAGAAAGAAACAACAGAATACCAGAAATTTGCTTCATGCACTGTAGCCCTGTGGGGAATCAAACCTGGATCTTTGGCATGAAGAGCGAATGTTTTAACCACTAGGCTAATCTTGTGACAATTTATTATTGTTTTACTGTAGTTTGTGACTGCCACTTATCATATTTAATACAACTGTCGCATTCACAATATTTAGGAGGTAGTGTCAAAGTGACGACAACTTTTTACTCACTCACACACTGAGATATGCATGATAATAAGTAATTAATCAACCACTAAGGCTGACAAACCTGATCACTCCTTTCCATGTCGTATCTGCACCAAGACACAAAATGTTCACAGTTACTGAAGATGAGGTTGTAGCCAACACGACCCATCTTAGACAGAGCTCTTCTTACAATCTCGGCTGCTGAGAATGGACTGAAAAACAGTACAGATGGAGACACCAAATATCATCCTCTATTTCTGCAGAGCTAACATTTGAATAAAACATACATACAAGTGACTCCATGGTTTGGCTCCTTCTCACTTGTCTGAACTCCTACATAAGTATGTCCTCGCATGCATGCACTCAAACACACAAAATCTACTTGTCCTCCCATCCTACAAACTGAAATCCTTTGGATACCAGTTATTCTCAGACTCTGAAATTGTGTTTTGGAGCTTCTCTTGTGCCATTAAAGGCTCTGACAGCAACATGACATTGTTAAGTCCAGATTTAAAACAAACCATTTCTCTGCATACTGCTTATGATTTCAGAAGTAAATGTTCCAGTGTAAATATTCTCTACGGCTTACAGTAGGGCTGGGAAGGGTAACTTAGACACCTGGAACAGGTGAGTATTGAGTTGGACCCGGGTGCCTGTGTCTTTTCCTGCACGTGTCATGATCATGTGACAAATAGATCAAACGATACAATATATTATTCTTTCATGATTAAAAGGTTATATTGTCTTTGGAGATGTAGATATTATTTACAGTAACCTGTTTCGAATATAGTACATGAATCAGACTAAGATATTGAAACACTCCAAAATTTCAACCTCTGAGCTGAAGGATATATTGCCATTTCTTACAAATTAGATGTTAGTAATTAACACATCAAGTATCCGGGTAGGGTAGATTAATAGCAGGTGGGCTACATGGGTAGAAAATTAGGGCCCGTCCCAGACCTAGCGTAGAGCATGCTTTAGGATGTGGAATAGGTGCATTATAAATAAATATTATTATGATAATCCAACATAAACCAATGCCACAAATTAAAGGAAACCTGTGAAGATCCCGGTTAGAACTGGTCTTCAGCTACCCATGCTTGTAGTAAGAGGCGACTAAGAGGATTGGATGGTCAGGTTTGCTGACTTGGTTGATACATGTCATCCCAGTTGCATAGCTTGATGCTCGTGCTGTTGATCATGGGATTGTCTTTTCCATTATTTAAAGAATGCTGCCTGGAATGTTGTTGAGTGAAGTGATAAGCAAAAAACCAACCAATGGATTAAAGGACCTCGATTTTCATGGATTTTGTACCTAGAAATCAAATGTTCAGATAAATACAAAAACTGGCAAAGAAGGTAAATTGTAAAGCCAAGGAGCCAAAACCACAAATGAAACTTAGTGGCTGATAATTTCAGAAATCAGAATATCACAGAACCATCTTAATTGGAGCCATGGCTGAAGTTAGTTCAACAAAAGGAAAGTCCTGCAGATATGGAGGATACCAAACAAGATTGGGCAAGAAACCTTTGCTCTTTGTTTATCGCCTCACTCAGCAACACTACAGCTAATAATAACAGCTAAGTAAATAATCATGTATGGATTAGACAATACAAGGGTCAATATCATGATCACTGATCTATGCAGCTGTGATGCAAAGACATGTGTCAGCCAAGTCAGTAAAGCGTCACACTAAGCAATATTCCAGCATATGGCGGCAGTCTGTAAATAATCGAGTCTGGTCCAGACAATCCAGTGACCAACAACATGAGCATCGATCTGTGCAATTGGGAATGATGACATGTGTCAACCAAGTCAGCGAACCTGACCACCCGATCCTGTTAGTCGCCTCTTATGACAAGCATGGGTTACTGAAGGCTTATTCTACCCCGGGACCTTCACAGGTCCTTACGACAAGTATGGGTTACTGATGTCCAATTCTAATACTGGGACTACTTTGGCAGGAATCCATACTGGAATTATTTGCATGGGGTAGTCTGGTGGTTAAAGCTTTGGCTCGTCATGACAAAGGGCCGAAGTTCACTTCTAACCAAGATCTTCAGGGGTTCCAAATGAAAGGAAGAGTACATGCATGTTTGACATAAAATACCTGAAATATACCATTGGTTATTCAATGGCATACATTTTGGCATCAGAACTTAAATTCAAAGCACAATACAAAACTAAGAGGCACCTAATGTGTTCATGCTGTTGATCACTGGAGTGTCAGGTTACAACTTGATTATTGAAAGACCCCTGTCATATCATTAACATATCGCTGCATTAAACAAAAAACAATTACAACGCATCCATCACATGTGTAAGTCTGAATGAATCCAGCGTTCTTACGTCCACTTCTTGTCCTTGGTATTGTTTCTGTAGACTTTGTCTCCTCCAGCAACAACGTCAAACTGGTCAACACGGACCACGGCCTTGTTAAATGTTTTACCACTGATAGTGAAAACGTGTCTTCCCCCAACGCCACCCAGCCCATCATCTTCTTCCCCTGCCAGGTGAACGACCTCTCCACCTCCTGGAAGTAAGCATCAGTATACAGTGCCCCTTGGTTATCATCAGGATAATGCCATGTTTTGCCAGAACGGATTTCCTGCATGTATAATACTCCGGCTATACAAACCAGATATAATGCCATTTGCCAATGGTTTTTGACACAAAAAGTCATTTTCCTCCACTTATAATGCCACTTACACTGACTACATGTAGTATGCATACCTTAATTGGTTAAATGACATGACTCAAATTCACTGAACAAACTCGTTTATCATATTTACGTTTTAAGTAGTCTTGTAATCTCAGATAGGATAACACATGTGATGATACACTTCCTGCCACCTACAAAAAGAAGTTATCTGCTGCCAATAAATGCTGGGATTATCCAGCCATTCCTGGCTCATTACAGGAGACACCAGCTCAACTACCCAGTTATAATGCTACATTTTCTTCTGGACAAACAGAGTTTTTATCAGGGTATACTGTGGATTTGGATTCACTTGAATTCATTAAATGCAACACATGTTATGCTTGGTGTTTTCCTCGGCAAATCTAGTACTTATGTTGAGTTAAGGCCCATAAACCATTTGAACCCACACCTAATTGTCAGGCACATAATCGCCAGCACACAAGGTAAGCCATCCAACCCACTCAGCCACTGCTGAATAGGATACTATCAGTGATCATGTTACAAACCTTTGAATCCAGCAACCTGGGCTGAGTCTTGTCATGATCTAGATTTTAATTCATGACCATTAGTGACTGTCAACTATTACAAAGAGTGAATGAATGAGTTTGGCTTTATACCACTTTTAGAAAATTTCACAAACATCACGGTAGGGGACACCAGAAAACGTGAATCATGAACCTTGAATCGTGTAAGACACACAAAATGACATTTGTATGTTCACATTCACCAATAAATTCTACATTAAACATTCCAGGGCCACACTTATTCAGTCAGGGTTTTTGAAAGAAAATCACTGTTGTTTTTTCAAAAATGAGTAATTATCATCATAAAATCAACAAGGATTCCAATCATTTTGTCTTTTTTTCTGAGACAAAGGATTATGTGATTCATAAAAAGTCATGCTTTTTCATCACAGTCACCACAAGACATTTTATGTACATGTTGAAAACCTATCATTGCAAAAATACACTGAGTCTAACAAACCCTAGTAGGAGGTCACATCAGGTGAGCTTTGAACGATTGTGACGTTCAAGTCAAATGCCAGACAAACAAGTGGATTTCACCAATCAGACAAAGGCTACTCTTTAGGGTTTGGCGAGATTTGGAAAATTCTCCAGTCACTGACACTGATCCTCAACAAACGAAAATCTGCATAAAACACAGATATTTGACCTGCAGCATATTCACTTTCTATAGGCCTTTCTGGTGATATGGATATCATTAGCTATATTTCCACAAGCTGACATCCTTGAATAATGACTAAAACGCTAAAACGTTTTTTTTCAGCAACTGTTTACTCTCTGTTTACAGTGTTGTAGCGTACACCATGTAACTTCTTTGAAAGTCATTTCAGAAGTTGTATAGATGAAGGAAAACCAAGTTCTATGGATAGTTAACTTATTTATTGCAATAGGTGCGACATTTCGATGTTGGTGCTAATACCGTTATCAAGCAAGTGATCCATGTGCATCATCCAGAAGTGATCATACCGAAAACAGCATTTGGAATCGTTCAGCTTCAAACCTTTTCGAGGTGAAAATTCAAAAGGTATGTGCGAATGTCCACTTTTATAATTTGGTAAGCTGTGTTCTGGTTGGTCAATCTGATGTGTCCTCCTATTAGGGTTTGTTAGACTCAGTGGAAGACAGCAACAAATAATACTTCGACTATGTTCACTAAGACTGTCTATGTTAACAGTGGGCTGTACGTATGTTAACTACCCAGTAAAAATACTGCTGTACTTTCAGATGCTCTGGGGATAATACACTGAGGTATTTATGAAAATAATATTTCTTCACATTATACCTATGTACACTGAACAGTAATAATACTGTTCTACCCTGATATGCTCTGGTGATAACACACACAAGTATTTTATCGAAATAATATTTTAGAGCATTATACCTATGTATACTGCCCAGTGAGAATACTGTACTACCCTGATATGCTCTAGTGATAATACCAGTGTTTAAAATTCCTATCTACCTGACCTTCCGGAACAGTCTATTTTCATCTCAGACGGTCTAATTTCAAAAGCTGCCAGTCCGGTGGTCTGGTAGATATATATAAAAATGTTTTATCCCTAAGTTGTCGAACTGGCTAAGAGTACACTTTTCATAGTATCAGCAGACAGGTTCAGATGGAATCAAAATCATCACAGAAGACCTGACCTGACCAAGGTCCAAAAATGCTTGAAAACTGTCGTTGTGTTTCAACAGCATTTAGCTGCAGATGATGATAAGGTTCCTGCTGCTGAAAAAATTGCACTGCCAACTCAGACAATGATTCAGATTTGTCAGATATTGATTGTGGCTGTGACGCAGAACATAAAACAGATTTATAAACAGGCCATGTAGCTTACATGCCTTAAAGACAGTATTCAGAAACCTGATTATTTTCGTTTTTAATGTTGAACACTGGACAGGCAAGTTTGTATCTGGATTCATAATATTTTCAAGTTACCAGTCCGACTCTCTGGCTTGAAATTTTGGGAGTTTTAAACACTGTAATACACAGAAGTATTTCATCAAAAGTAATATTTTAGAGCATTACACCCATGTTAATAAACCAGTAAGAATACTGTCCTGCCCTGATATGGGCATTATACCTATGTAAACTGCCCAATGAGAATACAGCCCTCGCTTGAACTCCACCAGATCTCCCACCTCCAGATCACGATGGCTGTAAATCTGCTCACAACTCATTGTCGTCTCTTGAACTCACAGCTCACAACAGTGCATCTGCCAACATGATGAACATATCAGGATAAACACAAACAGGTTACATGAGTATAACTTACCTTAGAAGCTTTCATGTACTTGTTTCACTCATCAGATTTCATTTGTTTTTCAAAGTCACACACAACAATATTCCAGCATTATGGAACCAATCCTCTGTGTCTGTGTGCGTGCGTGCATGCGTGCGTGCGTGCGTGCGTGCGTGCGTGCGTGCGTGCGTGCGTGTGCATGTGTCTCTCTGTGTGTCTGTGTCCGTGTCTGTGTCTCTCTGTGTGGAGTGGGGAACGGGGGCTTCACCCCACAGCCAGAAATCATGAACGGTCCCTATTAGACATGCTGGTCACTGAGGGGAATTGATGGGGGCAGTCATCAAGGATACCACATAACAAATGACTGGCACTTAATCCTGCTACTCCTAACTGAACTGCTGCCCACCTTCCAAAAACTTATTTAGATTTGAAACAGTAAATGGCTATGGTTGACTGATCATGCAAAATGGGCAGTGCTCCAAAATACCCTACACTAACTGAAAAGACCAGACAGATGGGAGTACAAAAACCAGCTAATCCTAATCGTACTGGTAGTAATCTGGTTCACATATTTGGTGTCGGCCCGGGAGAGCTACTTTTTAAATTGGCGTAGTTCCAGGAAAGCTACTTTCTCCAACGCAAGATTGTACCGCCAAAGCTACTTAACTGAATAAACACTGTGATTAGTTAACCCTGACAATTACCGATTAATGGAAAAAACAACCCCTGTGATTTTCTCTTTTTTAATGCGATTTGTTTCCTATTAGGATCACAGAGTACAGCATCCAAGGGTGTGATGTTTACAATTTTGATGAGAACTACATCCGCCTCCAACTCACATCTATTCATGTTTGTCAATTTCCTATCTCTCATTATATATATTTATCTGATGGGCCTATACCTTCAGTCATCATGGCAAATGCACAAGTAATAGTAACGTTCGTTGACATAGTGCGCGGAGGACAACATTTATTTTTTGATGGATACAAGTTCAGGTGTCGCAGAAGTCAGGCAGAAAAGAAATACTGGAGATGTCCTGCTTGTTCGACTACAAGGTAGTACATTGTATTTTACATTGATACATTATTGCTAAGCAAATTACAGGGTAAACTAAAAATTTTGAAATATTAAACGATGATAGATAGGTAGAACTAAGTATATATATAGAGAGAGGTTAATATGTTAAATGTACTCCCGAGCGTAAGCGAGGATGTACTTTTGGATATCAACTCATGAATATTCCTTTTGCATACAGAGACAGCAGACTTCATGCCGTGGAAGAAGGAGAACACACACATCCTGCTGTACCATTCGAAATGGAGGTTGCCCCGTTCAAATCGAGACTCATTGCTAGATCCAAGGAAGAGTGTACCCCCATACCAACAATCTAAGACGATGAGGTTTCACTTCTCCGGCGCAACCATGACAGATTTCCAGACGGATTGCTGCCAGAGATTCCATCTTTCAACTCTGTGAAGACAATCATGTATAGACAGAGACACAGGAATGTTCCCAGACTGCCTGCTTCCAGACCTGAGATTCATCTTGAGGACAAGTGGGCTGAGAAAGAAGCTGGCGAGAGATTCCTTCATCGGATCAGCAACGACATCCTCCTCTTCACCACAGACAAGAACATGAAGATCCTCTGTGACGCTGATACAATATATTGTGACGGAACATTCTTTGCTGCACCTCGTCTCTTCCACCAGATATATACAATTCAAGCCCAGTTCCAAGGACACATGTTTCCCCTAGTGTATGGACTACTACCAGATAGGAAGGAGACAACTTACTCTGCTGTGTTCGAGTACCTTCATCAGTTGGCTGAGACCCTGACCTTGCATTTCAGTCCTCCTGTTGTTCAGCTGGATTTTCAGTTGGCAGCCCATAATGCAGTAAGATCGGCTTTCTCCCCAACAACCCATCTTCGGGGGTGCTTTTTTCATTATTGTCAGTGCCTCTGGAGGAGAGTTCAGAAAGAGAACCTCGTCAACAACGAGGAGGACAATGATGTGCGGAGGATAGTACGTCGAGCTGCTGCTCTTCCCCTGTGCCCCCTTGACAAAGTAGATAATATTTGGTTAGATTGTATTGCTGACAGCTTCAATGACCTCAAACTGCGATCATTCATGGATTATGTGACTGCTTCGTGGGTGGAGGGTAACCAGTTTTCCCCATTGGTGTGGAACCATTTCGGATACGAAGGACCAAGGACAAATAACCACCTAGAAGGGTCCCATCACAAACTTAATCAGCAAGCCAGAAAGAGTCACCCCAATATTTTTGAAGTCGTTGGAGTGTTCAAAAGGGAGCAGTCAGTGAGCAAAGTGTCCTGTGCCCGACTAACAACCTACCCTAGTGCTCCACAGAGGAAATGCCGCTACCGGCAGATAGACAGTCGTCTTAGATCCCTGAGTCAAGATCTACGGAACCAGGACATAGATGATATGGAATATGTTGACTGTGTATCTGAACTGTTAAAACTGGAGTGATGTGAGGATTACAATGATGAAATGGTAGTAACTGCTTACAGGAATATTTTTTGTGTAAACTTACATTTTACATGTATATACATTTATTTCATTTACATTGTTTGTAATATATGGCAAGCAAACCCCAACAAATTAAATATGGTGAATACAGTAATATTGCCTTCATTCCCGGTAAAGCTACATTTCCGTAATCACATACAGTGACACACCCCATCCTCTATGATCGGTAAAGCTACCCCTACTTTCCTCTTTATAATTAAGAAAGTAGCTTTCCTTGCCCATAACCACACATTTACTGGATGCTTTGTGATTGTGGTATTACGATAAGTTAGTTCATATGAATAAACTCATATTCCAGCCAAGGCCTACATCGAGCACACCTTGGTATAGTGCGAAGTCGTCTAGTTATATACTGGACTAACGACAAGCATGCTTGGAATGGGCTAATGCTGAACGAGTCTAAATTGCATGACCTGGATAATGTTACTCTAATACTGGTGGCATTACTTCATAAATAAACGCAAGTAATTGAATACTATAGACAAGTTTTTTGTCTAACCAGAGACCATATAATAGATATTATATTATATGGTCTCTGGTCTAACTGAAAACTATGTGTGAGATACGACTACCTTAGGCTACAAAACATTGAATCCATGAGGAATTATAAATGGAAGGGTCATGTGCCTTTGACAACAATGGTATATTGAGCTGAACATTTCCAGATACATTTTCGCAATAAAAGGGAAAATTTAAAGGGGCACTGATGCGGAGCGAATAATGCTTCTCGCCAACGGTCTAATTATGAAAGCAGACCGCAAATTGGCCAGCGCCCACTCCTTCGACCGTGACGGACAAAGGAACTGGGCTCCTGTCCATATTAGCAAAATTTCGTCACTTAAACAGTCAGGAGGCCGGATGCCCATCACATGCCATTTGTTTAAAAATATCCATGGTATTCCTTGTCTGATCGTAAACATATATCCCAGCAGTGTAGTTCTTTTCGGATGCTTGGATGGTATACTTACTGATCCAATTTGATCCTATTTCTGTGTTTTTAACCTCGATATTTAATCATGTTACATGAAAATATGATGTCTACAGGCACGTAACAAGCCATTTGTTTCAGTACGGAAGATTGCAAAGCTTTATATTTAGGTAGTTTTGAGTGTTGGTTGAGCTGTGATAGCAAATAGCATACGTAAATTTTGGTAGCTATGGTAGCTGCAATGGTTTATTATTTATGATAATAAAACACACAGTTGATTTATTTGAATTCGTAAACAAAAAAACGATGACCTTGGCTTTGATAGAGAAATCTGAAAATTGTCTTACGTTAAAAAAAACTTATTTCACTTATTTACCAAAGTACACAGCAAATGCCTGTGTGTATTCCTTATGTAACGAAATTCCGTTGGTTTCGGCCCATAAGTGTTTTCAGGCTGCATGCGACACAGAGATTACATCTTCCTTGCTGTAACTCGCGTTTGATGGTGTAAACCTACACGTGTTATTTGTCATCATTCTCTTGATGGTCAATTCATGAATTTATAACAGGTATAATTAGTAGCAACACCACTTCGGTTACTCAACAAAGGTTCCCATTTGGCATTTCTCCTGTCTGGAGTAAATACTCAACATTATAAATTAAGGTCTGTAATGGCAAATGTATTGTATGTTATGTAATATGTGCATGTAAGTGATGCAAGAGGGTTTATCAGCTGAATTACAAAAACAAACATCGATCAAAGGATTAACCGATAACACACTGATTGATTAATTACTTTTATCTTCTAGCGGATTTGTCAAAAGGCAGTGTGTGTAGATGACTACACCCTGTCGTAAAGTGTGAGTGCAAAAACAACATCCTCCCTTCAAAGAATTAACCACGCTTGCGTTGATTGATTGATTGCTCAATATTGGTGAACTAAATTACTTCGAATAGTTGACATCATACAATTAGTTGCCAGGTGTGCTATCTTGGGAGACCAATGAGAGGTTTATCTGGTTTTCACCAACGAAAGACGTGATACGATGTGTTACTTTTTCGCAAAGGAGCTGCAGATGAACGGAATACGATTTCTTTTACGTGGATATTGATGGATACATTCCTGAACAAGGTAGTAGCCTGACATTATTGCTATAAAATTATTCTGTTTTACATTCATTATTTGCATTTTGTTTTAATTTATTTGTTGTAGCATTCAGCAGAATCTGTATGACAGAAAACACACACTAGATCGCGTATGTGTGTGAAATAGGATCCACATTGGCAATCTATACAATGTATAAATGTTGCTGTTATGTTAGAAATTTACGATGAGTATAAGCAAATCGTGTGTTCTTTTATTAATTTTCAGAATCATACAAATATGACAATAAACTAATTAGGGTTATGAGACAAAATATAGAGACGTACATTGGCTTCGTTATTTTTCCGTCCTAATAGTTTTTTACCATTTCTACCACTGGCAGATGATTAACCTTCAAAGTGTTTCATTTGTTTTCATAATACATTTGTAATGAAGTACAAATGACTTCACCCCAGCTGATCTGTCTATAATTAAACTATCAATTGCGCTTACGGAATGCGCAGCAGAGGTCACGAACCAGTCACGAATTCTGGGATATCATCCGGGTACTCACGGGAGAAAAACAATAACAAAAGTTTACACCAGTCCACGGAAATTGCTCCGCATCAGTGCCCCTTTAATGGATGAGTCATGAATGACTTTGACAATATCATGGCTCTCATGTTTTTAAGTTGAATGTTTGGCTAGATTACACTATATCCGACACCTGATATCTTTCAAAGCAAGCGAGTTAACGTTTGGTTAGGTTTAGGGTTTGGGTTAGGGTGACGTGACGCGTATTCCGAAGTGTGTTCTGTATAACTAACTGTACATAACGAACATTTTCAGAAACACTTTCGCCATGATAAATTTTTAAATATGCCTCTATTTGTAAACGTTTCACCGCGTATCCCTACCTGAGTCCTCTTCAAAATGGCCGATTGTAGCTTTTTACTGTTGTGTTGAAAAGAGACAAAATATTTGTATTCTATCTGAAACAACAAGGCAACCAACAAACGGTTTACCGTAGATTCAACTGGGTTTTCCCCGATATGACGTAAGCTGGTTCCCGGCTCCCTTTGCGCGAGCCACCTTGTGATATGCGAGACGGGGCCCAGCCTACGATATGACGCTGAGCTATATGTAATGAGGTTTTCAGATCTCTCTGCGTATGCCCAGCTCGTAATATGTAGAGACGGAGCTCAGCTCAAGTATTATCTAAATATAGAAAGCGACGTTGATCCCTTACAATAATGAAAATCAGTGGCAAATTCTTATTTTGCAATGACAGATCAAATATATATACATTTTCAGTTTTTCCTAACATGTGGTAGCCATAAAGACTATGTTTCTCGCAGACTCTTACTTTGGCAGGATTTTTTAAGAACATAAGGAGCATTTCTCCGCTTGGGGTCGCGAAGCGCAAAGATTGAAAGAGGCGTCTTGGAGCACCTGAATGGTACTTCGCATGGATCACATGACATACTGACTTCAAACGACACAGTAAGCACTTTGAGGTACGCGTAAAGAGAATGAGAGTTGTAGAGGTTTACGTGCAAACAATCCAAGCTCAGTGCTACTCGAACTGAAATTATCAAAAGTGAAAGTGAAAGCTCAAACAAGACTAACCATGTTAGTTTTAATGTTACTTACAACCAGGGAGCCTATATAGAGGGGGAGAAGAAACTCCTCGAAAAGCCGCTGAACATGTGTCTCGTAACTAGTGTAGCCAATATGGTGGCAGCGTAGTATTTAAGATTGAGCCCAGTTTATTTTCAAGTGCTGATTACAATATTTTTACTGAATGTTTCAACAACTGAAATCCTACATCTAGAAGTTAGGTTAACTCAGAGGGGCTTTTATTGCTGAAAATAAAACATCCTGGGTCTGACAAGCCTACACTGATATCCATATACATATAAAGAAGGATTATATATATATACGGATATCAGTGTAGGCTTGTCGGACCCAGGATGTGTTGTTTTCATCAGTACAAGCCCCTGTGGGTTAAAGGGGCACTGATGCGGAGCGAATAATGCTTCTCGCCAACGGTCTAATTACGAAAGCAGACCGCAAATTGGTCACTGCCCACTCCTTCGACCGTGACGAACTAAGGAACTGGGCTCCTGTCCATATTAGCAAAATTTCTTCACTTAAACAGTCAGGAGGCCGGATGCCCATCACATGCCATTTGTTTAAAAATATCCATGGTATTCCCTGTCTGATCGTAACCATATATCCCAGCAGTGTAGTTCTTTTCGGATGCTTGGATGGTATACTTACTGATCCAATTTGATCCTATTTCTGTGTTTTTAACCTCGATATTTAATCATGTTACATGAAAATATGATGTCTACAGGCACGTAGCAAGCCATTTGTTTCAGTACGGAAGATTGCAAAGCTGTATATTTAGGTAGTTTTGAGTGTTGGTTGAGCTGTGATAGCAAATAGCATACGTAAATTTTGGTAGCTATGGTAGCTACAATGGTTTATTATTTATGATAATAAAACACACAGTTGATTTATTTGAATTCGTAAACAAAAAAACGATGACCTTGGCTTTGGTAGAGAAATCTGAAAATTGTCTTACGTACAAAAAAACTTATTTCACTTATTTACCAAAGTACACAGCAAATGCCTGTGTGTATTCCTTATGTAACGAAATTCCGTTGGTATCCTCAAAACAGTTTCGGCCCATAAGTGTTTTCAGGCTGCATGCGACACAGAGATTACATCTTCCTTGCTGTAACTCGCGTTTGATGGTGTAAACCTACACGTGTTATTTGTCATCATTCTCTTGATGGTCAATTCATGAATTTATAACAGGTATAACTAGTAGCAACACCACTTCGGTTACTCAACAAAGGTTCCCATTTGGCATTTCTCCTGTCTGGAGTAAATACTCAACATTATAAATTAAGGTCTGTAATGGCAAATGTATTGTATGTTATGTAATATGTGCATGTAAGTGATGCAAGAGGGTTTATCACCTGAGTTACAAAAACAAACATCGATCAAAGGATTATCCGATAACACACTGATTGATTAATTACTTTTGTTCTTCTAGCGGATTTGTCAAAGGGCAGTGTGTGTAGATGACTACACCCTGTCGTAAAGTGTGAGTGCAAAAACAACATCCTCCCTTCAAAGAATTAACCACCCTTGCGTTGATTGATTGATTGCTCAATATTGGTCAACTAAATTACTTCGAATAGTGGACATCATACAATTAGTTGCCAGGTGTGCTATCTTGGGAGACCAATGAGAGGTTTATCTAGTTCACCAACGAAAGACGTGAAACGATGTGTTACTTTTTCGCAAATGAGACAGTTGTAAGACACGCGACACAGAGCAGGATTATTTACCAGCTGCAGATGAATGGAATACGATTTCTTTTACGTGGATATTGATGGATACATTCCTGAACAAGGTAGTAGCCTGACACTGTTGCTGTAAAATTAGTCTGTTTTACGTTCATTATTTGCATTTTGTTTTAATTTATTTGTTGTAGCATTCAGCAGAATCTATATGACA
The DNA here is from genome assembly GCF_037392515.1 of Haliotis asinina. NCBI lineage: Eukaryota > Metazoa > Mollusca > Gastropoda > Lepetellida > Haliotidae > Haliotis > Haliotis asinina. The sequence goes on along the minus strand of NC_090281.1, from coordinate 30,164,022 downwards.
GAAAACACACACTAGATCGCGTATGTGTGTGAAATAGGATCCACATTGGCAATCTATACAATGTATAAATGTTGCTGTTATGTTAGAAATTTACTATGAGTATAAGCAAATCGTGTGTTCTTTTATTAATTTTCAGAATCATACAAATATGACAATAAACTAATTAGGGTTATGAGACAAAATATAGAGACGTACATTGGCTTCGTTATTTTTCCGTCCTAATAGTTTTTTACCATTTCTACCACTGGCAGATGATTAACCTTCTAAGTGTTTCATTTGTTTTCATAATACATTTGTAATGAAGTACAATTGACTTCACCTCAGTTGATCTGTCTATAATTAAACTATCAATTGCGCTTACGGACTGCGCAGCAGAGGTCACGAACCAGTCACGAATTCTGGGATATCATCCGGGTACTCACGGGAGAAAAACAATAACAAAAGTTTACACCAGTCCACGGAAAATGCTCCGCATCAGTGCCCCTTTAACTGTTTTGTCACTTCAGTTTAAGTAAAATATAATGGTATTAGTGTCAGTATTAGGACAGTATATTTATAGTAAAGTTTCAAGTCGGTATGTTATAGCTCACTGGCTTCTATTCTCAATTCACCACAAAGACAGACTAAATTCTGCCAATAAAAACTTCTTTCACACATTCGTTAAATTGTTAGAAGGAAAACATACCTTTAGTTGAGTCTGACAAAACCTAGTAGAAGGTCGCGTTCGGTAACCTTTGAGCAACCAATGACCGTCCAATCAAATGCGAAACAGTTAAATAGATTTAACCAATCAGACAAAAGTTACTATTTAGGAATCGGAGGGAATTTCAAAATATTCAGCTCACTGACACAGATCTCTCCACAAACAAAACTCTGCATATAACACAGTTATTTGACCTGCAGTATATACGCTTTGGGGTTTCTGTTTCTGACATGGTTACCATTAGCTAATATTTCCGCAAGATAACATCATTGAATAGTGCCAAAAACACTATTTTCAGCGACTGTTTACTTGCCATTATCATAGTATGTACGCCATGTGGATCACCCACAAGCGAGCGTATGCTAAATAGCATTCGGGTACGAACCTGTTTCGGATAAAAAGTTCAAAAGGTATGTGCGAATGTGCACTTTTGCGATTTGGTAAGCTGTGTTCTGATTGGTCAGTCTCAAAGATTACTTGATGCAACCTCCCATGAGGTTTTGTTAGACTCAGTAGTGGAGTGTATCAAAAAGTACTGAGGATAAGTTTACTTAGACTGCATTGAAAACCCATTGACAGATGTGGCAAGCAACAACAGTTACACTGATACTTTGTTTTCGGTGCCCTTTTTGTAGGGGACAGTTATTTTTGTTTGAAATAGCTGAATATATCCTTTATCACTCAAGGTTAGTAAAATAAAGACTTATAAACGATTTTACACATAAAAATTATGTTTTTGTCTAACATCGTCAAAAAACCTTTAATCCAGGATACTCTTGCCCAAATCCATTCTCTTCCCACAGAGGTTACTCCTGTCATATCTTCCCACATAAAGCGAAAATAATTTATAAATGTAATAGATTACGTAGATATGACAGGAGTAACCTCTGTGGGAAGAGAATGGCCCAAATCAGAATACAGAAATGTACTTCCGGAAGAGTCCCATCGTTTTCTTGATCTGAACTGACACACTATTACTACACAAATCCTAAGGATAACAACTTCTTCATTTATTTTTCACAAAGTTTCTGGGCTAGTTCTTGCCCTTTCATAAGGTGGATGATGAAATGACGAACAGTAGTTTATATTTATATTGATGTACAGGAAGCCAGATATGTAAATAAGTATATACAAGCACAAGGGAAAAAGGAGTTGAAAAAGCCAGATTTATGGATGTCAGCTAGGAGATTGTATGCCAGTTGAGCCATATTCATCAAGAAATAGTTTCATTCCACTCTGTAGTTCAACTTTTAGTATTAACCATCATTAAGCATGTCCTTGTCTTTTCTTCCAATATTGTTTATCATTGCTGCCGAGTACCCGAGTCTTGCCGATTTATTCCAAATGCTTATGAATGGCAACAGAATGGATGACCAAGGCATTGACAACCATTGAATAAGCAGATGAAATAAAGAAGCCAAGTATGTGTATTGTACATATTGCCATGCAGATATTATTATTGTGTATTCAGTAAACATGCTGGGACCAGCCAGATTATATTCCTTTGAGATTGTACATTTTTAAACCTCAAAATATACTCTTTAGCCACCATGAATACACTTTGAAGGCAAGTGGGGTAGGCAAGTATGGGTTTGTCTCTTGGGATGAGGCTGGTCTTGATGGTTTGACTAGGCCAGCTGATTACTGATTACTGATTTATGAACACATGACAAAGGTGTTCTAGCTCAGCTTGTAGGGCTATAGCTGACTTGGCTATAGTCTCTTGGCTATGGTGGTGATTATTTCTATGTTATTATTTTTTTGTTAACTTGTAGAGGTTGGTTAAATAGATGTGAAAAGGAGATACTGGTCTGTGTCGGTCGGTGTTGGGGTTTTTTTTGAGTTGAGCAATAAAGAATGCTATCCTGATATTTGTTCTTCCACTGAAATGACTGATGTAGCATCATATTTCTGCACTGATGTCTCATATTTTTTAAAATGACAACTTTTTGATTTCAGACCAAAGACCTCCACCATGCCAAGCAAGATAAAGGGTGGTCACTATCTTAGGAATTTGAATTCATCTAAAGGTTCAGATGCAGACAGTCCACCTGCAAATAACAGGAGTCAGAGGGTAACGACCCCCAATACTTCCCATAACACCAGCAGTCTATCATACCGAGATAATAACAATGAGGACAATGAAGATGATGATATGTACACAGACTCACAGGAAGATGATGTTGACAGCAGCTTTGTCACTACCAGAGCCTCTCCAATAGTTATGACTCCATCCCCTAAAGTTCAGCCGAGGGGAAAACTTCAGGGGAATGTGTCCGATAATGACACATCCCCTTTTCTTCAACATCGAGCAAACCGTCGCGGAGATGTGTCTGGTAGTGATGTTTCACCCAATTACAAGAAACTATATCCGGATTTGCCGCCAATGCAAAAAGATGAAAGGCTTGCAGGTAGTAAATCTATTGATTTTTTAAAAAGGCGTCCCCGAAAATGTTGTAGTTCTGATAACTCCACCAACACTTGAATTCTGGTACTGAACCTATTTTTTTAAAGCGAAATGAGTAAGATATGTTTTCAGATACCATTAGCTTTCCCCAGCATTGACAGATGTCGGTCATTCTGATAGAGAAAGTCGATGTGATGACCGCAGCCTTCATTGATAAATGTATTATTAGTTTGTACTTTACTTCTAAATAATAATGTGAAAAAATATCGTATTGACCTTCGCTAAATTTTGAAGAGGTATAATCAGAATCACAGTATTTTTTTTGTTTGACCAGTGTTGGATACTCAGCACACCAGCACCAAATGTCCAACTGAGCTTATGGTGTGGAGTAACTGATAGTGTTGGCAGTTAAACAATCCAACTTTCAGTTTTCTGCAAATAAGCTTAAGGGCTGGGCCTGAATCCTGAACTTATCTCACTGTAATCAATACAAGTATTTACCATTTTTAACTCTTTGTAAGTTGGTATAGAACAAATTTCTAATGCCAAGCATCATAGACTTTAACTTGTGACCCTGAAATCACTACACATATTGAACATTTTAACATTTTGTACTTTGGTATAAAACAAATTTCTGAAGCATCAGTGACTACAGAGAACTGATAGGACCAATAGGTGATGGAGCGTTTGTTTTTTAACACCTTATTGATCAGAATTCCAGTTTTAACCCAGCTTTGTGGTTTAACACCCTTGGTCCTTTCAGGAAAAGTGAAGGTCCTGTGAGATAAAAAGTGAGTGAGCTGGGTTTTATCCCAAATGCGAAGATTGATGTTCATGACATTGATAACTGGTTTGTTTGGTCCAGACTTGATTATACACAGACAGCTGTCTTATTGCTGACAGTAGAATATTGCTATGTGCTGCGTTAAACAAAAAAGAAAGAAAATCTCTTAGGCATGTCAAAAACCTATGTTTGTGGGTTCACATCTCAGCCAGTTTACTGCTACCATAACTGTCCTCATGGGTTTATTTTAGATGGTAAACATCTGTGACAAGTGTTTCTGCTGTTATTTTTTTTACAGCTGACATTATGACTGGCTAGTATTTCAAATACCGGTCATTTGTAAATTTTATTGGTCAAGTGATCACGCTTTTCTTTGTGCACAAGACCTTGAACCCTTACAAGCAATCAGATATGTAGAGGGTATTGAAATGCATCAATGCTTTAACTTTATCCTGTTTTCTTTTTCTGAAACTGCTATTTTTGTGTGACAACACCACCGTGTCATTGTGAAAACATGATCTTTTTCAAGGAGAAATAAAAAACTGACAGAGATAATTTGATAATATTAGATAATATTCAGTGAAACTACCGGACGTCCTAACTTTTTATCAGTCAGAATTCAGAATATGCCTGATAAGAGAACACTGTGTGACCTGTATCATTACCATGATTTAACTGGAATATTGTTCAAAGCAACATCAAACCCAATGCATTCTTACAAATGCCAGAAGATAATTAATTCAATCCTGTTGTCTGTTATGTTTCCTGATTGTTCCAGGTACTCCATCACGTAGGAAGCAGATATCACCCTCAGTGCCACCCATCATCTGGATAGGATTGTTGGTAACCCTCCTCATTTTTGGATTTCTGTACTCAAAGTCCCATAGGAAACCACCATCACGCAGTCCAAGCTTTCAGGATTTTGTGTCCACAGTTGATGACCTTCGGTCGTCCTTCAAGTCTCAGGACAAGAGAACATGGAAAACCATCAAGTCATCAGTGAAACATATTCTCAATGCCACGGACCCTGAATACCCTGCAGTTGTTTTGTTCGCTGTCCAGAAAGACCATCCCATGACTGCGAGCTGTCTGGCCCGAAGAGTTGCCTCCCTTTTTAACCATCTGACGAGCAGTGTCGAAGATGATGGCTATGTGGATGCAAGTCTTTTGAACCATCTTGAAGCAAGGCACCAGAAGGAAAGCCTTGATGATAAAATAAGGGCTAATTTCAAGAGCGGTCGATCTGTGGTTATTGATCACCTTGAAGGATTGTCACCTTCGGCTTCATTGCTGTTACATGGAATATGTGATAACGACAACGCACCTTTCAAAGATGTGTTTATTGGGATCGTGTTTTATGTCGACAGAGAACTGAATGTGCGGGATGTTGACATTGAACTAGAAAAGTACTTTAAGTCCGAACTTGATGTGGATAAGATTGGAGCTTTGCTGACGAGGATAAATAACAATGCAGTTGTTGTGAGGAAAGAGGAAGGAGATATTTCATCGCTTTGTAGTTAAGAACTATGCAGAATCTCACCGGTGCAGGAATAGTGTACTTAGCAATAGAAATGTTTAAGCTCAGCCTTGCTTGAACACAGCATCCAATGTTTACATCCAATGTTTACACTAAGCCTTATGAAGTATCTCATTAAAAGGGAGGATAAGAGATAAAAGTAACTGCATATGCTTATGATGAAAAAATAACACATCATCAAAAAAACAACCTCAGTGGAAAATCACTGGGGAAGAAAAGTCTCATTTGTTAATGATCAGAAAAGGATATTTTCTCCCTCAAGTGAGGCTTTGGAAGTTGAGAAGCAAAATGATGACAAATTCATGGATAACAAAGTTTCTTTTGTGAGTTCAACATTTCAATAAAGATGCATGGATCATTGCCATACAGTGTATTTCCTGTATTGAAAGGTCAATCTAAAGTTGTTGTCCTTAGCAACCCCTAGATTCAGTTGATTTAACTCAAAATTGTTTCCACCCAAATGTAAATCACCATTTTTAAAATGGATGAATACATATAGACATGACATTTGTAATGGTATACACATATGTAATGGTATACACATGTGTAATGGTATACACGTGTGTAATGGTATACACATGTCATGGTATACACATATGTCATGGTTGACTGGTTGTATGGTAAGAGTGTCTGCTTGTATGCAAAGAAGCTTTGAGCTAATGGTTTCAGTTTGGCCTCTATTCTTCTCCTTCGATGATGTTTCTTCAGCAAATCAAATGCCAAGTTGCAAGTAATGTACAGCTTTAATGCAGTGGTATCATACTCCTTAGTGCTAGATGGACATTGTGTAACACAAATTCTTTGATATTTTCAAAAGTAAGAGTTTCATGTGACAAGTTATGCAGTAGACAGTGTTTTCAGTCGTCAAAAATTTGGACTCACATAAAGTATTCACTGTATGTTATATAGATACATATGTGGTTACGGCAAAGATGAATTGCTCCACTAACTTCCTGAACCAACTGCAAACCTTTTGCAGATGAAACAATTGAGGATCATACAACAAATTGCTGAGTATTGCAAATACCATGCATGTTAACAACTGCATGTTAGTGTAAAGTTATGTTAAGAGCTTGCTAATTTTCTTTGAGTTTCATCATTTATTGAACTCATGACAAAAATCTTTTCTACATTATGAATTTGTTTTACAGTACACCAGTTCGTGTGTAAACAGTACCTTTAAACAGTATCAAATATTTTGCAAAATCTAGTTTGGAGGTGACTAAATTTACACTAGTGAGTCTAAACGTTTGATTGGGAGTAAGTATATACAGTATGGTTCAAAATTATTGAGAATAGCTAAAGCATTTCATATTATTAAACGAGAACAAATCAGATAAAATTGAATGTATTGTGAAAGTGAACTGACCTTTTCATGTTGTGTAGGTAACAATTTAATATTTTATCAAGTCTCCTTGAGCTTCACGGCACAGTCTAAGACGGGTAGGCATACTTCCTATCAGAGAGGTTAGTGTCTCGTGAGTTATGCTGTCCCAGTATCGGACCACTTCTCTCTTCATGTCTTCAATTTTTGTCAACCCCTTTTGATTCACACATTCCTTCATCATCCCCCAAATGTTCTCAATGGGATTTATGTCAGGACTATATGCAGGAAATGGTAATGCAGTCACATTTTTCTCCTGAAACCACTGCTTGGCATGTTTTGCGGTGTGTTTAGGATCATTATCTTGCTGCAAAATCCAGTCATTTCCATAAAACACATGTGCACTTGGAAGGAGAAAATTATCTAATATGTTAGTGTAGCGTTGACTTGTCAGATTTCCCTCGAACACACACAGCGGGGTCGTTCCTAATAAGGATATCCCTCCCCATACATGAAACTTTGGGCTGTATTTAGGTCGTTGATACAACGGTGCTGACGCAGACTTTGTCAATATTTTCACATTATTGGGATATACCCATATTGAGCTTTCATCAGTAAAAATCACATTTTCCCAGTCAAAGTTTTCATGTGCCAAACACCACTCAACATGCCTGTCTTTATGTTCTTGTTTCATGAGAGGAGAAGGAATTCTAGTCTCTACTTCCCATCCAAGATCAATCAAATTTCTTCTAACTGTAGATTTTGATACAACTGTTGATCCCCTTTCTATCATTTCATACCTGATGTTGGAGATGCTTGCCCTTTGCTTTTTAGACGCTAAAATTCCCAGCCGGACGCGATCTGAGAAGTCCAATTTTCTGGGTCTCCCTGCTCCTTTCTGGTGCCCAAAATCCTTTTCCTCTTTAAAATTCTTCCTAATCCTATACACAGTAGAAAGAGGAGTTCCTGTTCTCTCTGCCAATGTATTTACATCATCAATTCCTTGATTACACAACTCAAAAATCAACCTTCTTTTATCTTCAGCAGACATTGTTGACAGTGCTGAGGAAAATGACGTCTGCTACAAATTCAGGGGAGGTAACTCTAATTGTACTATACTCAGTAGGCCAAGATGAGTTACCTCCCTTATACCATTACTTAGTTTTAAGTATCAGTGAATCAGTTGAGGTGTTAGGATAGCTCAAAGTAAGAAGAAAAATTCTCAATAATTATGAACCAGACTATACAAGGTTTGAAATATTGTACTGATTCATTTCAAGACGGGGCCTTTTATGTACAGGCACAGATACACACAGGCCTGTACCATGATGCATGATACAAATTACATTGTATATGAACAGCTGTCTGAATGGGACAAATGTTTACATTCTACCAGCCAGCTGATTTGGGGCAATTGGTAATTTGTTTTGATAAACAGATAAACACTCCCATCATCAATTTGTACACGTATGAAATGTGCCCCAAATAAATGATTATTCAATTCTCAATTCTGTTTATTCAGTATTTAGGGCCTTGAGGCCTACAGTACAAATACAGGTACATTTTATGCAGGTCACGTGTTGTGATTTACAGTTCTTGCTTTGAATACATGTTTTAAGTACAATGCGGTTGCTTTAATAACATCAATATTTCTAGCATTGATAAGATTGGACAGTGTGTGCTTATCTGTAACAGGCAATGAAATAAATGGCAGATATTTGGCTCTTAAGTCGGAGTACATTGTGCACACAAACAATATATGAAATTCATTTTCAATATACCCTAGATTACAGTGTCTACAAATGGATACACTTAGATCTGGCAAGTCTCTTTTGGATTTACGTACATGATCAACTCTCAGATCATGGAAACCTATTCGTAATTTACAAAACGCCCTCATCAGACCTTTATCTTGCAAGTGTGTGATATAAAATTCAGGCTCTAACAAAGTTTTATGGGAGGAATAAAATTCTAAAAAATTCGAGTCATTAAGTGACATCAACCATTCTTGTCGAAAAATATCTTCAAGGCGTTGCTTAAACATACATAGAAAACTCTGTTCATTTCCAACATCCTGCGATATCCACACATAAGAGAAGCCAGTTGAAAAAAGTAATTGTCTAACCTCTGATGTCCAATTTCGCTTGCCATTATCATCCTGCATTTTTAAGAAAATATAACTTTGCCTTGGGTATCTAAATGATTCCATTCTCAATAATTTAAGCCAATATTTTATTATTCTTATTCTACTTGACACAAATATATTACAGCGCCCAGTTTCACCCAAGATAGCCTTATTAGAGGCAAATTTTCCAAGCTTTGATTGTCTCTTGTTGAGGTTAGTGTCTCTGGATAAAAAATAGTAATGTTGAGATGCAGACGTGCAGGCCCAACATTTCCAGGGCTCACATTTTGGTAAAGCCATGATCCATATGCATGGTTTAACATTCAGATTACCTGCCCTTGAGTTCCATCAGCATTTACCAACCAATCAAATGCGAAATGGTAAGAGAGATACTTAATGCGTGCCTAAAAATTCAAAAGCCTGTTTACTTGACAAAAAGACGTCTGTTCCACTGTAAAGGTTTTTAGGCCTTTCTTTTTGTTCAAGGTTTTTCTATATTGAATTTCTTGCAAAATCAGTCATATTCTCAGGGACGTACCACCTTGTTTTTCACATTGCCGGCCTAACAAGAGTGGTTTGGAACCCACATTCTGATTGGAACTACAGACCTGGTAGCGTAGCAAGTCAAACTGGCAAATGGAAATCAAGGGGAGGTAATTGTGCCAACGTACATGATCAAAGGGAAATCAAGGGCAGGTAATTTGAAATATAGAGAAACTAAGCAAGCATCAAGGGTTTTAAGTTTTAAGTTTACTGGAGTCCATTCGGTCGTTTTAACAAATGCTAATGGTGAGGAATGTTCTGCCCTCTTTTCATAAGTTAGTCAGTGAATCTTTGTTTCAGTCTGATTCTGATCAGTTTGTCCTCCTCAGAGGGGTAGTACCAGATACCATACAATTATATGGTCTCTGGTAGTACAAATCAGCACAGTAGTAACAGATCTCAGTGCTATATCTGGTCAGCCACACTGCATCAACCAAGTGCTTGTTTGTTAACAATGTTGGTAAAGTGAACATCAGACCAGTGCTCTCTCCACTGGTGGTTTATTTATCTCGGCCAAAAAGTGCTCATCTATTGGCTCAGTTTTTTATTCATAGTTTCATTCTCAAGCGCCTGATGTTTCATTATTTGTTAAAATTGGTGTTATGACTGTAGTTGGTGTTTGAGGTGTGACAATGCAGAAAGTGTATGAAGTGATACTCCTTGCGGTATATTGGAGGGTATGATTTGATTCGATGCACATAAAGATATGCTAATTTTAGTTACTTTTTCTAAAACAATATTTTTATATCGCGTAACAGTGTAAATGTTTACATAACCGTCGATTTTTTAACAATTATAAGGTCAGTGGTACATATCCCTATACGAAAACAGGTATCAATATATTTATCATCCAATGAAGTATCATGATTGTCAATACTACAATGTATCGTCAGAGCTGTAGTTAGTATGTACATGATATAAGGACTAATGTACTTCACACTTATGAAAGCTCAGGTCAGGTGAAAAGAGGTGCCAAAACCATCTGGGCTGAGTGTGTTCCACAGATGTGTCATCCCAGGTGCATTCCAGTTGTGAGCCAGACTGATACTTTCCCAAAATGTTTTTATTTCTGAAACAACGATGTTTTATCATTTCACACATTATGTGTTAGATGATGATCACATCCACTAAATTATTCATGCATGAGAAAGAGTGAAGAGCCATACATATATATATATATATATATATATACCCTCAAATGATCTAAAAAGGATGATAAAATCCACAATAAAGCTATCGTTTATTTTCTAATGGATTTGTTTTTTAAATCATTCTGTTGAAATCTGCAGCACACTACCAGTACAGCTAATGATTGTTTCACAATGGGATGAATGGTGCTCAATGCTGGATAGAACATCATTGTAGAAATTTTGCAGGATTCCCATGTGTGGTGGCTCCTTTGGAATTCATAGTTCATTGAGCATAAGGTAGTTTGATGTGGATATGGGACATGGCCATTGTGTTTGATGTTCATCAATGGCCATTACATGAAAGTCGCTTTCAAGTCTGGGGCATTTGTGTCAATGATGTTTATCAATGTGCATCATGTTATCATGGTTCTCATGCAGTAAACAGATGGTGCACAGACTCAAATGCTGACAGCTGGCAATGTCTCTTTAATTGATGGCATCAATCTATGCTCAAAGAAATGGCCCTCTCAGAGAGCATGGACCACATGGACACCTTCCAACATGACCAATGTTATCTCACCATTATATGGATCCATCACGATCACACCAGCAGTTCTCTACCAGATGTTGATCTGAGTATGAGGGTTGGTGGGGTAGACTTGTGTTTTAAGAGTTTGTTAGTCATGGTAAAGATTCAGGTTCGATTTTCCACATGGGTACATGTAAAGCACATTTCTGTGGCCCCTACCATGATACAGATGGATAATTGCTAAAACCTGCGTAAAACTCATCCACCATATCACCAGGGTATATGTTCAGATAACTCTCCACTATACCCTGGATGCATCTACAGCCAAATTAATTTATTACTTAACCAACAGTAGCACTATCTTCATGGATACACGTTGTTAGTGTTGGAACTCTGGGTTTGCTGCAGGGGTCATCTGTGGGTTTCACCTGCATTGTAGATGGTAACACAAATAGGGATGTATGAGTGCATGAACACAGACTGAAACTGCTTGAATGTAGGCCCTTGATATAGAACCAAGGGCCTACAGGTTTGTTCTGATGGCAGTAATATTCCAAATAAGTTATGTCTTGCAGGAGACCATATAAAATTCACTCCAGAGTACTGCAGTTTGATGCAAACAAAACAAACTCCTGGTGATTCTACCATGAACAAAGTTTCTTTTTTCAACATGACAATCAGCTTCACTCCAGCCATACAACAACAGCCCGCAAATACTTGAGTTTGGATGAGACAATCAGTGGCTAATGTCCTCCGCATCCATCTTTGCAATGATATGCGTCTACCAGTAAGCGCGCCTGACCATCCAATCCTGTTTGTAGTCACTTATGATATGTATGGGTTGCTGAAGTCCAAATCTTTCTTGGATCTTCTCTGTTGCGTCTACTCTTCAACAAAAGTAGGGGGATAATGAACTTTCAGTTTGGATAGGAAGTGTAAGAATGCACCACCACTTCCCTCTATTACCACCCCTAAACACAACGCATGATATGCATGGGCACAACGCAGTAGCCCCATACACGTACACGTTTTCAAGTTCGAGAAATCACTTGGAACATTTTGACTCTAATCTTGCATCACACATGCTAGCGTTTGTTCTAGTTTGTTTCAAAATGAAAATCATATACATGCAAATTACATGCCATACACCACTCATCTTTCAAAAGCGACTACATTCCAAACAACTATGGCTGTAAGGAAGTGCAAGTGGTGATTCACTCGCAAAATATTCAATAATATCATATCAACTTTGATTGGCTGCTCCTAATAAAAAAATTGAAGATCCCCTACTTTTTTTAAGAGTATAATTTAAACATCAGTTCATGCACTGATTTTGTCAGATATGGTTATGCATTGTTTTACACGATCTAGGATACTATGACATGCCAACAAGGTCAGTAAAAGCCTGCCAAACCGATGCCAGGTTGCTGAAGACCAATTCTAACTTAGATCTTCAACAGGAACAAAGACATCAAACAGATCAATTCTTGAAAGTAATGTATTTTTCACATGGTTTATACTCGAGAAATAAAATTCACATGTCAACAATTATTCTGTACAGCAACAAGAACAGCTGAATGTGACAAGAACTGCTTCAACATCATTTTAACCTTTCCTTCAGACCTGTCAGACTCGCATATTGTAAGAAAATACATTTCTAACTTTTTAAAGCTTTAAAACAATAAGTATACCCAACCGACAGAAAATGGTACAATGAAATATTTAGGGATGAGGAAGGGTATTTTCTGCACATACTACGAAGGAAAAACAATGAATCAAGTAATGTTTTGTGGTACTGCCATGTTTGTGTATAAGTACTGACCTTAGTGAATCTTCTGCTGAAAATGCTCATCCCAAATGATTAAAACAAGTACAATGATATCTCATAATTCACTACATGTAACTTCTAGCAAATCCAAATGGAAACAAAATGGCTGGAAAAACCTATATTTTTTTCATCTTGACACAAATGAGAACAAGCCATGTTCAACGTCCCATGATATACCCATCATAAACAATAACAACATAATCATGTCCCTTTTCAGATCATAAATCCCATCAAAATGATTTCAGCAGGAACTTAGCAGGCACATACTCGTGTCACATGCTAAGGCCAGATGGCGTCAATAAGACCAATCATATTTGTTTCACAGATTTTTGTCCTCAGAAAACCTGAATGCAGGAGGGAAAAAACACATTCAGTAAAATCAAACACCAAAGTAATATTCCTCTTAAATACTGAAAATATTTTACTTCTGTCAAGTTATGAAGTGTAAATGAGCGAAAAACAATTTCTTGTAAGTTTATATTTTGGATCATTAAAACCATTTGGTTTTTATTTTTTTTGTGGGAGAAAATTTTTGTTTTCTTTCTTATTCATGAAAAATATGACTGCCTAATCTGTAAAACAAGGTACTGGTCTGGCCTTAACCTGAGAAAAACAAAATGCAAGAATTTACCAGGCACTGAAGATACTTGTGTCACCTGATAGAATGGACAAAAACAACTGGAACAAAAATCTGTTTCACACACGAAACAGTAGGCACAAACTTGAATGAAAGCCATCAGTTCAACACTGAACCAGTAATGTATGTACATGCTGAAATACACAATAAGTATTTAACACGTAAACATGATGAAAACAGGAAATCAAATTCCTGAATAATAGCAAACCTGGGAATACCAATGTCATTGAGAGTTCCATTTGCTTCAGTTTAATTAATGTTTTGATCCATAATTTGAGCATTACAATGGTAAAAGATTGTAAGAGTTCTGGATTGTCCTCATGCAGTACACACATCTATCAACATATATACCCAGAATGCACTGCTTATCCTATGAAGGTAAATTCTAGGAGTGACAGAGTCAGATTTTTACGCTGCTTTAAGCAATATTCCAGCAATATCATGCTGGGAACACCAGAAATTGGTTTCAAACATTATATCCTAATGGGGAATTGACACAGGTCTTCAGCATAACAAATAAACGCTTTATCAGGTCCCACTCCACCAGCAGCGCACCGAGCTTTGAGTATGACGACCTAATTTTAATGAGAGCTACATTCTACAGAAATGCATGTATTGAACATATATTCAAAAACATAAATTTTCTCTGAAATACCAACTTTGATTATCACTTACTTGTGAAAGAAACATGGATTGACTCACAAAAATAACTGCAATGAGAGCATCTCTAATATCAGCAGAAAGCTTTGTGATATCATGAAAGCAATTTGATTTTGAGAGCTCTTTCAGAGGAACTACTTTTGAAAAATGCTCACAAAGCTGTGCATGACAATGGGTTCTGTGTAAATGATATATAATGCTTGTTAACTTTAAAGAAATGAGAATACAGAAAGTAAACATTTAACACAAAAAGTTGCCTTTCTGCATTATCTTTTCAAAAACCTGTCAGTTTGCATATTTTGGCATGGTCAAGGAGTGTTACCATGGTCATCACTGAATCAACCTTCACCTGTTAAGTTGTGACAAAACTGTAAATAGTGAGCATGATTTGTTGGTATACAGTCACTATTCAGGATATCTGCCATCACAATATCTTAATGTAAGTGTGCCATTATCAAAGAAACTGATATGTTTTATCTCTTGTGTAAAGTGGTATTCCACTGATGACATAAGATTTTGCGCTGGCTAAAATGATCGATAATCAGAAAAAAATCATAAACAGGAAATATTATCTATGAGTATCAATATGAAAATTGCGTTACTGACAATTTGATACATCAATTTTGGCGATGAAAAAAGGTTTCCTCACACAAGATGCACATTCAACACTTTATTCATGGTCTGCTTTTAAATTATGTTCAGGATCTTTTATTAATAATCCATTAAAAAATGTCACCATTCAACAGTGACATGAAATATATTCATTTATTTCTGGTGTATTTGGCATTTTTGCTCTAAGTTAATTTATAGCCAACCCTGGCAAGATTACTATGCATTGATGTCTCCGTTAGAAAATGATTCCTCTAACAAACATTACCGTAATTATATTTTATCTTATCTGCTTTTCACCTGGCATATAACCATGACAACTTCATGTATAAAATGTGGACTTGCAATCAGTGGTTAGTTTTATCAATACAAGTCACAAATGCCAAGCACCTCAATGCAAACAATTAAGCAGAAAACCGCATCAGCTGACCCTCCTAATAAAACAAAGCAATCCTTAGGCTACATCTTTTAATCCCCCAAACTCACATCAACAACGTTTGAATAACATTTTACCTTTCATGTTCAGTTCTGTGGTTTCACAGTTAAAATCAAACTGCATACGAACTGCAAATTATTTTTTGAAGGAAACCTGCAACTGCTTGCCATTATACCACATACCATTACGGGCCCTTATGGCATATTCTGCCTCCTGGTAATTCGGCATGGTGACAAAGCCAAAGCCTTTACTTACACCTTTAGCCTGATCCATCATGACCGTGACCTTGCTGACCGTGCCACATGGGCCGAACAGCTCCCACAGAACACGATCATCGGCATCAGTGCCTATGTTGTAAACAAACAGAACATGTCCTTCTTGTACTTCATCTAAACCTTGACCATGGTACTGTGAATGTTGTCCACCACTGTAGTTGCTACCATTACCATTCTGACTGCCCATTGGGTTGAAGTGGGGTCGGTTTCTCTGGTTCCTCATGGGTCCTGGTGAGTTGAAGCGGGGTTTGAAGCCCATCCCATGGAATGGTGGAGGAGGTGGCGGCATTGGTGGGGCCTTGACCTTCTTGGAACTATCATCTGCGAACTTGATCAACAGGTTGTCTGGTGAATCAGGTGGGGCCTTACCATTCAGGTACTCAATGGCAGTTTCTGCTTCTGACCTCTTGCTGTAGAGGACAAAGCCAACCCTTTTTGAGATTCCTGTGTTCAAATCTACAAGAACTCGACTTTGTACAATGTCACCATAAGGGTTGAAATAGTTGTTCAGTTCGTTCTCACCCCAGTATAAGGGAATGCTACGAATGTACAAGTTAGCTCCCTTTACCGTTTCTCCAGAGTCTCCCTTCCGTGAATACGCCACTTTTATCCTCTTGTGCTGCATCTGAAGACCATTCAAGGTTGTGATGGCTCGTTCTGCATCATTCTCATTATCATAGTCAACAAACCCGAAACCATAGCTGTACCCAGTCTTCTTGTCTCGGACTATCTTGGCCATCTTGATTGGCCCAATACTGAGGAACATTGACCTGAACTCCTCATCTGTGAGGGTTTGGGGGAGATAGTTGATGATCAGGTTGGTTTTGGAATCCACCACATTGTCTGAGTAGTCCTGAGAACATCCTTCGAAATCCATACCTCTCAGCTGAATTATGACCACACACTTCTTGGAAATCCATTATGGATAAATGAAAAAAAAGTCAGAAAAAAATGGTTAAAGGGTTGTGCCTGTCAAAAGAAAATTTGCATGTTAATGAAAATTCTACAAGTTTCAATGTGATTTTCAACAAACTTGTGCATTCTTTGAAGACTTCCAAAATCACATTATTCTCAAGGCACAGACAGGCTTTTCAATTTCTTGATTAGATTGAGAAGCATGCTGTCATCTGATGTTAATAAATGAATGGGCCCTTGTTGCCAAGGATTGGGAAAGGCAGGGGCCATGGGCCACTTTGCACATTAGAATGAAAAATGACCCATTAAAATTTTGAACTTTACTATTAATACAAGGGCAGAAGCCCTTTCTAAATTCAGAAAATGTCTACTAATTCCCAAATTGGCCCATTGTGGAAGGTCTCTATCCCAATTCCTGGTTGCATACAAAGGCAAACCATGTCTAAATGTTTCAATGTTTCAAAGTTCCAAAAGGCAGGTGAAGTTGGAATAGATGTGAATATTTCTGATTACTTCTGAAAACGGTTTAGTGAGCAAGTGTAATTTCTCTAATTTGTACAATTTTCCAGCAAGATCTCAAAGGGACACTGGAGCTGAGATTCATACATTGTACCCATGTGGAGAACTCATTCGTAACCAACTCATGTTATTCCAAGACATGCCAAATCGAAGGATTTCATATTGATGTAGGAACATCAGAACTACTTCAAACAGGAACAATAACGGAGTAAACTCTATCCCTCTTTGATCCTAATGGTACTTAACATCAACAGAGTACTCGTACATTGTATTGCTGTTTTTGCTATTTGTTTTAAAGAATATACCAGCTTGATACAACTACAGTAAGAAGAGAAACATTTCTCAATGACATATTCTCACATATCTGTTACCAGATGTTCACCATATCATTCCAATTATATTTCTAAATATGGTTTAGTAATCACAAATGAGAATGGTTTTATTAAATACGGAATTGACATTTATTGCAAAAACACAAGCTACATTAAATTCCAAAGCAGAAACTACGAAATGACTTTAACATATTTCTCAAACTGAGCTTTTGTGTAACCTTGCTGTCATAACTCAAGTGGAATTTTAACTGACTTCGGTGAACAACATAAGAATGAGCTAAAGAACGTCAGACTAAAATATTTCCAGAAATGTGAAATATATGTCCAGTGTTAAAGATTATAGTTGATTAGTTATACAGATATAATAATAGCTTTGTTTTGAAACTCTTAGAGATTTATAATTAAATTTCCCAAAACTGTGGGAAGCGCACGTACAATCACCACGACAAGCTCACAAGATCGTAAGAACATACACTCATTTGCACTAGTGAGAGCTGTTATGTCAACCAGCCCACATGCGTGTATTTGAATCTCTGTTTCTTATCAAAACATTGACATTAGACAGCACAATTTGTTCAGCTCATCTTCAGTGCTTTCAATATAATGACAGATATTTTTAATGATTTTTAATCAATAGCACAATGCCATAAACGATTTAAGTAGTCGGGATTACTTTTATCAAAGCACTCTATCTACTACATACATTCTGATTGGTTTCCACACTTTACAAGCTTCGAGGGGGAGGAGGAGGGGGCGAGTCTTCTTGGAGGTTACAGAAAGGGGCGAGTGGTGACAAATGGCAGAACTGTATCCAGTCCCCGCAAAGTCAAAATCTCAAAGCCAAGCATGATATTAAATGTCAGTGAACAGTAACATTGAAAATTGTGAAAATAAACCAATGTCGTTGGGAAACGAACTTTCTAAAAAATTGGCAAAATGTATAATTTAGTGCGGGATGTTGAATTTTATATGGATATTTAAGGAAACCCTGGACTTTTGCATACTTATGCTCATCTGTTGTGTACACCATGATAAAATACTTCTTTTCATGTTACAAATATCATTCAAATATAAATTCGAACAAAATTAATTTGTTTCCTCAATGAAAATATTTGACAAAGTCACGATTATGCAATTTAGGCCACAACGCATTTTCAAATCCATAAGCCAGTGTTATTTGCATTATAATTAACAGATTTAAGCAATATTAAATATGCATTTAGAGTTGTAATAACATTATTACTTACAATGAAACCAGAAAATTCTTTCGATAACCATAAAGTAAAATGCAGATAAATACAAACTTGGTAATAATGCAGGGCATATACTTATGATTACAATAATTTCAATCATGAAAAAAATCACTTATTCAAGCAATTTATTAGTAGAGAACCCCATACAAACATAATATGGAGAGAGTTAAACATGATAAATAAATAAATAAATCATAAATTAATCATGAATAAGATATAATAATATAAACAGTTACCTCCGATATCCTAGGAACGGCAAAAAAATATTCTCAGATTAATTTTCTCACAGGATGCTGATAAAATCTAGTAAATAAAATACATATAAATGATACTCATAATAAACGTGATGATATATATACATATATATATATGATAAACATGTATAGCATAAATAAATGTGAACTTTGCGACCTGAGCATGCACTGCAAGGTGTAAACACGGAAGACACACCAGGAATATAACACGGTACACAAATCAATTCAATGAAAATGTCTCAAATCATGTAACCATAAATATACTTAAACAATAAAATAATAAATAAGCAAAAGCACCTTGGCAAAACATAACATCAAATAAACAGTCATTTTGAGCTACATAGGCCTTGAAAGGTTTGTTCAAAAAATATTTATGTCACAATGATTAAGTGTTCATTAATCCACTGACCATATCAAAAGCTGATCATCTCCTATCCTGACACATTAAAACTAGTAGTGACTTATTTGAAATTTTTTTATTAAACTATTCAAAATTCTTCAAAATATGTCAGATACTGCAATCAAAATCTCCATATCTAAATAAATTAAATGTTGAAATGTTTAACAGTTAACTTGTCTGATCTCTATAAAATGAAGTCAAGTGTGGATGGGTATAAATCTTTTCAGTGTTTGCCTTTGACATGAAAATTTTGGAGTCATCATGACTTGTTTGTGTCACGAGAAGGAGTCATGGATATGTTTTGGGGAGTCAACTTCAGTATGGAACTTTCATCAAGACATCAACTTTGATTGTTTAATGATGAAAAAAAACCCAAGGTAATGCAGGTCAGGTATATAATCAGCGCTGAGCAATTAACTGGCAAACAATAAACTAAGTAGTTTTAAACAACAGCAAGTTACATGTTTAGATTATACGAACCTATTTCGTTGTTATGATGCAAGCTTTTAAATTCAATGCGTATTTGAGATAATGTGTGTGTGTGAGTGAAATACACAGGTTTTCTGAGTCAGGGCAAACACTCAAACATGAGCAAGTATGGTCTTACATCGCTTTCAGCAATATTCCAGCAATATCACGGCGAGGACACCAGAAATGATCTTCATACATTGTACCCATGTGGAGAATCAAACCCAGGTCTTCAGTGGAATGAGCAAACACTCTAACCACCAAGCTTGCCCACTGCCCCAGAACAGTATTCAAAATTTGCCAGAATGTGACAGTTAAGTGAGTGATCCACCAACAATGCCTTTCTCAGACAATTACCACTTGTGAACAGGCCATGAGCACTAAACTAGAAACAAATATGAACAAAAACTGGGGCCTTAAACCCATGATCAAAAGTTTGGGGCATTCACAGGGATGACAACTCTGAACAGAGACTTGTGGCATCTTGGATGACTTGGCCATCTGTGCTCATCCTAAACCCTTCCTTCAGGTAACTCACACTTTAACCAATATATTGGACAGGCTAGGAAAAGCTATTTTAGGTCTTTAAGCTGTCAGGAAACTACAACACCACTCTACCCATCAAGCCAAGGATACACATAGCTTTAGTGATAACATTCAAACAAAAATACTCCACCTCAATGTACAGTCAAGTCTTGTTGATCCGACATTGTCTGTTGCAGAGCAAATTTTCAGACTAATGAAATGTCAGACTAAATAATTGAGATTAAATTACATTAATCCAAATTGTTACCAACAAAAGCGTCGGGTAAATCCAATTGTCGCATAAACGGAGGTCGCATTCACAAGACTTGACTGTATATTGCCTACCCAAACTGGCCTATTATCAGAGTTCTTGAATGATATTCATTGACTGATTGATCATGGAACAAATGTTTTAAGAAAATGTTTCTTCACTTAAGGCTTAAAAACCTTTATCATGAATTTCTGTGTCTCATATGAAGTTGCATTTCCATAAATCCAATCAATACTCGAGTACAATATGATTTTCACATTTGACATTACCAATTTGTACAGACACCTAAAAAATGACTTTTGAATGAATGACAACTTTCAGAACCAACTGTGGCATTTCAACATTCGGACTTGAATGATCAAATACTCCAGCTTTAGGATATTAGCTGGTATGGTTTGTTTGTTATTTAAATGTTTGTCTGCAAAATTTCAGGTATATGATGGTTGTCAGTAAATAATCTAGCCAGGGCCTGGTCATTCAGTTTTTGGCATAAGATGAAATGCATCAAACAAGTCAGCTAACTTGACCACCCGATTGCCTCTTAAAATACAATAAGCATGGGATCCTGAAGACCCATTCCAACCAAGTTCTATAAGGATTTGCGGATATACAAATGGCAAGACTTCTGCCTGTATCCCTACTACATTTTAATGAGGAGAAAATCTCTTTGAGGGGCAGTTCTAGAAGTTGGATATGTCTTTGAATATGTTCAGATACAAATAAAGAAACATGTTAAAACTCATCCTTATCAGTTGATGAATATATATTCAGCTGATAGGATTTGACGAGAACGAAGTTTAAGGGGGATATGGGCGGAAATCTTTCCCTTTGGCTTTGGAAAATTCTCCTGTATGGGAAATACAGCTAGTATATGACCGATTGTCATCGTCATCCACCTGATTTGTAATGTAATCTCAAACATGTTAAGAGGAAATGAGCATGCTAATGTTTAGTTGATTACACAATCTATTGTGATATATATCACTATTTTTGAAATGGTATGGTTAACTGATGGGGAAGGTTTTACAGTATTAGGTATGACAACGTAACACAGTGGACAGTCACATGTGCCATGACTACATCCTATAAGTGTGCAGCAAAACCTACACCATGCAATATATACAAATTACAACATATCTTAGATTAATCAGTTAACAGTCAATACTTCTATCAGGTTGAAACCCTGGGATTAGTGGGAAACTTCTCGCATAAAGATTAGAAGTGATTTCATGTTTTGGCAAGTTTATCACACAAGTTGTAGATCATCCATCAAACTCTTATAGAAGTTAAAATGGAATTTCAACCACACTGTATAGAATCAGAATTAGTTTCTTGATTGATAAGAAGACTGATATCTGCTCAGAGCCTCTTCAAAAAGAAGAAAGTGGTTCTGATTTCAGAAATTCAAAGTGACTCAATTTAATAAGAACACACCGCGTGCTTTTCTCAATTACGTGGTCAAAATGTCAGAAATAAAATCGAGGTAACATGTTATCTCGACGTGTTCCCATTACTTCTCACATAAAGCTGAATCAACCCAAACACAACATTCACGCACGCACCTGAATAAATGGCGGAAACAAAATGAAAGGGACGCATGCGCCTGATCAAGCTCCCCACGGCGACAGCCCTTTCGCACACATGAGCAGGAAGGCAACACAATTGTCAAGCACTGTACATGAGCTTCATGCCGCACAACGGAAGGGAAGTAAATACGTTGCCTAGACGTACTTGCTTATCACTAAAGAATACATAAATAAACGGAAAAGAACGGAAATTGTTGAACGGGCCAAGGACAATCATACGAAGGTTACGGGAATATACGTGGTGTTTCGTGATGTATTTTGCTTTAGTTTCCGTCTCACCGATGGCAAATGCCCTTTTGCTGTCTGGAGTACGTAAAATCAGGGATACTCTATAATCTCTATATAGGCTCCCTGGTAAAATATAGTGAGATTCGATCATTTCACGTCAGTCAAAATGCTTGTTTGTTGTTTAACGACACACTCAAACAAGAAAAGCAAAGATGGACGTACTTGAGTAAATTAAGCAATTTAGTGAGAAGGACGTGAGATTGAGGGATGATCGAGTCTGATTTCAAGAGCACCACGAAAACCTAGTTCATATGAATAAACTCGTATTCCAGCCAAGGCCTACATTGAGCACACCTTGGTATGTGCGAAGTCGTCTAGTAATATACTGGATCAGAGACCATATCGGTATATGGTCTCTAGCTGGACTACACGAAAACCATATCTTCATCTGTCACAGACTTCTGAAAGCGATCGGTACTCTAATCGCAAATATTGTACTCTCATCTCCAGTATATGAGGTTTTATATCAAGGGTCATTAATTGTCAAGTCTAACTCTGCCTTGACATGAAGTACAAGTGACAGGCGGGGAAAAAGAAAATATGGTCCTATGTGATGCGCTCGGCAATCGTGGTGCTGTTACTGAACACGCTTTTCGAACCGATTCTAGGAAACCCGCCTGCCCTTCGCGAAATTCCAGGAAAGGTTAATGGGCGTACTAAGTGCTGTCATGGAATGGATTTTCCGATTCTTCAGCTGAAAAATATGCGCTGAACTGAAATGTAATAGTGTACTCTATATAGGGCTGGATATTGCGCTGATTTTCATATTGCGATATATCTCAGTAATGTAAGAGATATTGCATCATGTATTGTGATATAATGACTGGAAGGTTTCTGTCCAAGTGCAAACATCACAAATTCATAATATATGTCAGTATGCTACATCGATCTTCTAATAGTTACTGTTACACTATACATCCATCCTCATTGTGTATGGTTGTATGCCTGTTGACGGTTTACAGATGCACAAAATGATATAGAGCCTTAATGTCGAGTCCATGCAGAGATCCAGAATAAGGCGCGTGTTTTACTCAATAAAAATCACATGTACTCCATTAATTACAAATATGGGAGTACAAAAAACGCGTAAGAATCACTTAAAACCCGATTGGTCTAAAATACTTTGCGTACTGTACTCAAGTGACTAAACTGGCGTGCGTATGATTCGTCGTGGCGCACAAACTCGAAAACAGCATTAGCTGACGGTAAGCGATGCTTTAAGTACACATATACTATTATAGCCGAAGCCACTGTCCGGGACTACCAAACGTTTGGCAATATGACAATTGCTAAAAGTTCTTAGTGTCCACTGAGATGTAGTTATATCTACATAGTTGGAAGAGTTAAGTACCCAGTTTACATATTTAGAAAGTTATTTTAGAGTTAAGTACCCTATAAGGACAAGAAACTCTGTGTAAAAGTACTCAAGTCTTTTTACTAGTGGGAGTATACAGAATGCTAGTTACTCCTCATGAAAATGCAATTACTCATACACAGATAGACATGGGGGTAGATACCCAATTGCTTGAAAAATTATCCAGAGCTCTGTAGAGTGTCGAATTCAAGTACTGTATTGCAACAACGTTTTGAGAACTTCAAAGGGGGGTAAGTCGGGACGACCCCAATATATTACAGAATCTGATCCATATCGCGAGATACTGTATACCCTTATATGCCGGTTTACCAATAACATTTCACAGCTCTAGTACTCTATCACATGTAAAATTGTTTTTAATTGAAAGTGTATCAGTTTACCAACATTTCGATCAGTGTTAACACAGAATGTTTTTAAATTAGAGATCTATATCCGCATTAACAATGAAGTAAATCGAGACAAATATTTCGAAGTACCCACATGCTCACGTGGCATCTGACTTGCTACAGGTTACACAACACCAAATATTTTCCCAAAAACTTGTATGTATGTATACATATATACACACGCATGCATGCATGCATGCACGCACGCCTACATACATTGTCCAGGATATCAACAACCATTCCATGTACACAAAAGGTACAGTGTGGCCTTTAATCTACAATAAAACACAACTTTGGGTCAACTTGTCCGGATAACTGTGCCTATGTTCATTGGTCATTCCAGTCAGTCGTCTGATTTGGGTTCTTCACTCGATGTTTTCACATACTGTTGCCTTTGTATTGTATGTCAAGCCTTTTTCGTAAACAGTCGGTTTTTGAGAAGTTGTGTTACTTTCACTTCCAAATGGTTCTTTTGTACTCGACTTTATCAGCATCATGATCCCACCTTCAAAAATTTCAGATGTCGACATCAGCGATCCACAAATGTTCGCAGCGCTATTACATTCGACATAAATAAAGACTTACGACAGTTCGTAATGGCACGAAAGCTTTCTTAATCAGGACCCGTTTATAAGCAAATCGTAACTACTCGAGTCATTCCGACAAGACGGATCTTCGTATATGTCACGGAAAGAGGCGAGTACTTTAAAAAGCACCGGGACCCTGCCTTATAGACTGTAGATCGTGAAAGCCTCGCTGATCGACCAGACTGGGACAATGAAATGTCAAAATGGAAAAGCAACAAAAACCTGATATCTATTTCTTTTTACAGCAAACATGACTTTGAATTTTTGTTTGATCTGCCAGTATGTATGTCCCATGATGTATGATACAATATCATGTTGTAACGTGACTTCACAAGGTGCCGGTTGATGTGAAAACTGTTATCCAGTCTCGTGTTTATCACTGCATCGATGTTTCGGTTGGTTGGAGTCACTGTCAGCTGACTGATTCTACACCGAAAGCCTGCTGTACTATACATGAAGTGATTTTCCAAAAAATCAAAACGTTTGTATATCTCAGTTCTTTTTGGATTTGTTAAAAACTTACCATGGAATATGATGTTGTGAACTGACTTACAGCTTCACATTGTGTTTCGTCAATCAATTCATTCCTTCTTTTCATACCTGCTTATTTCAAACTTTTATTTTTTGTTTTGTAAATCACTGTACAACACTATTATGAACATATTCTTATACACATTTCTTAATATGACCATTCCCCTTCTTTGCGTCAACTCTTCCAGAAGGACAGACATTTCCATTTTTTTATATAACATTCCCATCGTTACTAATCACTCAGGCAACTTTGCCACATTTAGAAATGAACATCACTCTAAATGTTACGACAAGTCGTAATGACATTAATAACTTTGTGTTTTATCAGCAATGTATTTTCTTATTCTGTAATATATAGTGTTTGTGTTTTCCTTGAGAGTAGTTCACTGTATATAATGTATGCCATTTCTAGTGTTCATATTTACGCCTGCAAGGTCACCCAGTTAAAACTTTTAAAGAACTCAGCATTGTGCTTGACTGTATGACATGCACTGCGTGCACTGCGTCACGCGATATATGCACTTCATACACAATACCTCATGGCATGGAAAGTATATATCACGAGTGATCAAAACGTTCGCTCGTCTCTCCGAAGGCAAGGCCGAAGTCCATCGACTGTTCAAGCCCATTCTTGACTCACTCAGATAACGCCAAACATCGTACAAGAGGAAGGTGGTCTGTAGCCTAGAATCTTCATAGCATGTAGGCATGTTTTTTCGTGGATATTCCGCTTTTATCGAACAACAAAACGTTGTTGTACAAAGTAAGCGCCCCCCCCCCCCCTCCACACACACACACACACACACACACACACACCGCCTCTCTTGCCGTGTTCAAATTCAATGACATCCCGCACTCCCCAGAACAAAATTGGTGACCATCCTTAAAATCATCACACACACCCCATCCTCGCCCAATCCCCCTTCCCACCCCCAGCCATAAGTTGTGCCATAAGGTGATCACATTCCCTTACCAACGTCGTAACGCTAAAACGCGAAGTTTGCCGTTACTGACTGCCTGATGCACGTTGATAACAGTTACTGTTTGTTGTTTATCGCCACACTCTGCAATATTCCAGCAATATGACATGGTATGTAAATAGCTGAGTCTGAAACAGATAATTCCCTGATTTTTGACTATTGTGCTAAAACCAACATAATTTGTGAAGGGAAACAAGACAGCTTAGAACAGAGAAACAGACATATTACCTTCTTGGTGAAAAGAGTTTTTGGTGAATAAATATGTTTTAACGATGCATTCAGAAAGACTCCTGCAACAGTACCGAAAAGCGATACAATCCACAAGGGGAATCTAACCGTCTCTAATGCTGTATCCAACAGGCTCTCGGTCCCCCAATGGAGAAGACATCCTCAGTTATCAGGGGGCATTATATCTCTGTATTACGACGTATACGCAGGTCCTTTCAATCACCCCCATGAAGTAATATAACTTATCAAACTCAGTAAATGTTAAGATAGCGCACATAAAGCGACCGTATCGCCACGAATGTCGTAAGTCTATGTTAAAGTATTGAAGTCTTGATCATCTTATTTTAGCGCTACGATCGTTCTATGGAACGAGGCCCAGCTCATGAGCGTAAGTGACTGGATGCCTGTTTTTCTTGTGATGTCGTTACATTCGGAACCAACTGTAAAGATCCGTGCTCGGTTGATCCATGCGTCACCACTCGACACTTTCCGTAAGTCCGAGGAAGACGCTATTTGGCTTGTCCCGGTATACACTTGCTGGTCACGAATTCAACCACTGAGTATCGTGTGGTCATTGTTTGTGACCATGCTGATAAGGTGACCAGAAGGATGTAGATCGATGCTCATGCTGTCAGTCACTGGGGACACCTGACATCGATTATTTAGAGACCGCTATGGCGTTGAGAGAATATAACCGACTATTGTATTTTGAAAGGGACCGCTGGGATATTGTCTAAAACAGACGCTGGGGTATCCTAGTGGATAAAGTGTTCGCTCGTAACGCCGAAAGCCTCGGTTCAATTCCCCACCTGGGTACAATGTGAAAGACACTTTTTCTGATGTTCCCCATTGTAATATTGCTGGAATATTACTAAAAGCGACGTAAGACCCAACACCCTCACTAAACCGGACGGGCGGGTATGACACTGCAATTATGAATTACAGTTGACCTTATGCCATTACCGCAGATTCTAAGTCGTAATGAGGTAATACATCATGCGCCTCACCGTTAGATAGCTCAGTTTTTAACCCCGTGATCCGAGCTTAAAATGCTAGCTGTTGACATATCTGAGTCACCAGTTAGTGGGTACATACATACATAGAGATAGCCCATCAAAGGTATCACCGTCTCAGTCTACACGCACCAGTCAGACAGATACCGTCATGGAGAAGTTTCTCGGAAAATGGCAGCTGCAGTCAAAGTTGACAGAAAACTTTGATGCTTTTGCGGACAAGATGGGTACGAATTTTTATTGGATTTTGTCAGTGTTTCCGTAGGGTAACGCTAATTTTTGATGGTGCAATGAGTCTTCCATGTTGCACTACCTCCTAAATGATTGCAGAAAATATATTTATCATTTTGCCGTATGATAACCTCCATATTGGTACAATATGTGAAGTCCATTTCTGGTGTCCACAGGGTGTTGCTGGAATATCACAAAAAGCGACGTAAAAATGAACTCGCTCATTCACTCACTTAAACACCCCCAGCAACTCGTGGATGGTTAATCATCGGCGGAGTAGCTTTGTACGTAAATCGTTCTGTTTCACTAAGAATCCGGTTCCGATTTCAGAAGTCCATTCTGGATGACTCCTGCCTTCAATATTGCCTGAAGCGGCGTAAAACCATATTAACTCACTCACTCTCACTCTTGCAGAGATAGAGCCCGAAAAGAGAGAGATATACAGAAATATGGAAACAGTGTACACATTTTCCATGGATGGCAAAACATTGGTTGCTGGTATGGAGGTGAAAGGGTTTAAAGAAGAAGTCAGGTTCGAGCTCGGTGTCCCTGTGTCTTACAAAACCTTTGACGGCGCGAATATGACGGTAGGGAATAGAACTAGTGCTGAAAAAAAGACTTAATTCTGTAATCTGAACCCGTGAAAATTCGGGTTACAGTTGGTCTTCATGTATGTTCTAAGAGGCGACTAACGAGATCGAGAAGAGGCTCGCTTGTGCATGTCGTATTATCCAAATCGTATTGATCGATGCTCATGATGTCAATCACTGGACTGTCCCCCCTCAGATTTGATAAATTACAGACCGCGGCATCTTCTAATGCGGCCTAGTTTGGAGCCGAATAACAACCTTTCACAACAAGATTGAATTATTCAAGACATGGGGGTGGTCAGGCTCGTCGAAATGGTTGACACATGCCATCGTGTTACAGATGGGAAAGGCGATGCTCATGTCAATCAATTTAAAAGATTGGTTGTTTGGTCCACTCTCATTTACGAATCGCCGCCATATGGCTGGATTGTTGAAACAAAGTAGGAACGGGTGGGTAATGAGTTGAATTCGGGTACCCGTGTCATTACCCGGACACGTTATGATTATGTGACTAATAAATTAAACAATGTGATATGCTATTCTTTTACGAGTAAAAGGTTGTACTGTCTTTGAAGATTTTGATTGTGCAGTCACCTGTTTTGAATATAATACATGGATAAGATGTTGAATAAACTCGAAATTTTACTCTCCGAACTGGAAAATATATCGCCATTTCTTACAAATTTGACGTCAGGAATAAACATAACTGATATCCAGGTAGGTTTCGGTAAAATTGGTGGGGTATCCGGGTGGAAAATTTGCACCCGTCCCAGCTCTAAAATACACTTACACAAACATCTGTAAGTGTGCTAGCCATGCAAAGTGATTCAGACAATAACAACTACCTCTGAACTATCACAACGTATAGTGTTCGGTGTTGCTACTACATGTATTACCACTACTACTGTTACTTCTACTACCACAACTGCTGCTATTGCTGCTACTGCTACTGCTAGTACTACCGCTGCTGCTACTACAAGTACTCCCACTGCTACTGCTTCTTCTTCTTCATCTTCTTCTGCTGCTGCTGCTGCTACAACTACTATCACTGCTACTACTACGTCTACTACCATTAATACTGCTACTACATGTACTGCCACTACTACTGCTACTTCTGCTACGACTACCACTACTATTGCTGTTACTGTCGCTGCTACTTCTACAAATACTTCTGCTGCTTCTACTACTACGACTACTATTGGTGCTATATTTACTACTATCGCTGCTACTGCCACTTTTACTGCTGCTACTACTATTACTGTCACTAATGCTGCTGCTACTACTACAGATGCTCCCACTACTACTGCTACTTCTACCACTTCTATTACTACTATTGCTGCTACTGCTACGTTTACTGCTGCTACTACTACTACTGCTACTACTATTGCTAGTACTACTTCTACTACTGCTGCTGCTACTACTACTGCTACTACAACTACTACTGCTGCTACTACTACCACTACTACTACTACTACTACTGCTACTACTACTACTACGACTTCTACTGTTTTACAGAGCTGTATAACTATGAAGGACGGTCGCTTCTTTGAGACTCACAAGATGGAGAGAGAGGGGAAAACGCGAGAGTGGACCACTGAGAGATACATCGAGGGGGACTTCATGGTTGGGGTACGTAGTTTCATGGCCTACTGCGTGTGCGTGTGCGTGTGCGTGTGCGTGCGCGTGCGCGTGCGTGTGCGTGTGCCTGTTTGTGCGTGTAAAGTACAAACACGCTAAATCGCCCCAATAAAGATCTGTTCAAATTATGAAGTAACGATGGAATGCTCCGCCTATTTATCGTTAAGAACTTACTTCTCAAAGGTCCTTTTCCATGCTGAGACTAGCAGGAATGTAATCATTTCTCTTTATTACATGTAAGCATGCTGGTTATTGTGATTTTTAGAGAACAGATCTCATGCACCTCCAGTTCACCTCCGCATGGACCAAAGCGAACAAAAACATTGACATTATGTTTACTAGTAACGGTCGCCGCGAATACCTGCAAAATTACTGATTTAGGGCGTTAGGGCGATGGAGTAGCCTAGTGGGTAAAGCAATGACTCGGGTTCCATTCCCGACATGGGTACAATTGCTTGAATATTATTAAAAGCGGCGTAAAACCATACTCATTCACTGATACGGCGTTTAGCAATATTTATTCACTCACTCACTAATGCCATCAATGGTTACATGCTAAAAATGCGAATGCCTCTCCCAAATTAAATGTCATTCAATTTCTTACATCAATGTGTACGTCTTGACAGGTGCAGACAAAAGATGGCGTGTCCCTGAAGAGCAAGCTGAAGAAACTTTAATCGAAGATGACCCATGCTTATATACAATGATATCACATAAACTTTTATCCTGTTACTTTGCATGAATAAACTCATTATTAAATCTTGTCCCACTTCGTTAGACTTTATCAAACCATCCTCATGCATCCGTGGATTTATAGCTTCATTCTGTTAGTATAAATACAGTGGACCTATTTGCCACTATAGCCTGGTGTTACCTCTATTCGAATCGCACGGCGCTGAACATAGCTGCCCAATCAAATTACTGTCACCAACACAAGAAATTCGTATTCGATTTTGATTGGATGGATAGAGGTGGCGACGGAACGAGTGGGTCAATGGTATTTATAGAATGAAGGCCTAGACTAAGGGGCAAAAGAAAGTATACAGATAGAAACTGGAATTGACCAAACTATTCAAAATCTTATTAAGACAATAACTGAGCGAAAACAGTCGTCAAAACACTGTATACTTTGGGTAACTATCAAATGCGTCAACGTCGCTTGACAATGTTTGTCACACATTGCTGCCATTACACATGGGTGTATACTTTCTTTTGGCCGTCAGTTTATCTCATCGTGGAAAGCGTCCAGTGATTATTTATGGGTCTTTGGACACAATTTGTGTACCTTATGATACAGATATACAACCACCATATATCGTCTAAATCGGGTTTTGGTTTTTTTGTATGTCATGATTGATGTCTATGAGAACCGATGACATTCACCAAGTCAGCGAGCTTGACAACCCGATCCCGTTAATCTCCTCTTATGGACAGGGACCCGGATCCTCACGACTGAACAGAGTGAGTGAGCAGAAATGGGCTTCACATAGTGTACCCATGTTCGGAATCGAACCAGGCCGGTCTTCGTCTTGAAGAACGCTTTAACCCCTAGGCTACCATACCGCCCTTGGACTAAGATGAAGTATGACTACACTACGCAACCACTGTGATCTCGATCTGTTTGTTTTGACAGCACGTTGTATATTTACATACTGGCTAACGAGAGCGATAGAGTGTCCTTGTGACTGAGCAGAGATAGTGGATCAGTAAACTAGATCAAGAAATGGGACAAGGCCTTGTATTTACTGTTCACAATGAGGGTGGTGGAGGCGTGTCATTTCACATGAGAAACCATAATTTTAACCTATCTATGTGAAGGTTCGTCGGCTACATTTCTATGAAGCATCTGGGAATCTCATCTACTGATGGTTTTTAGAAATTGTTGCGGAAAACATATT
Source organism: Haliotis asinina (assembly GCF_037392515.1). Lineage (NCBI taxonomy): Eukaryota > Metazoa > Mollusca > Gastropoda > Lepetellida > Haliotidae > Haliotis > Haliotis asinina. The sequence continues at coordinate 30,132,227 of NC_090281.1, read as the reverse complement.
TCTGTGTGCACACCTGAAATTCTAGACCAAGTGTAAATGACTCGAAGCAGGTCTCATCGGTACGCGACGACATTCTGTTGATATATTATTTATATATGTACTAAGCCTTAGTCAGTGGTGGTTTATAGGTACATGTAACATTATCTTACCACGCACATGAATGTTGTTTTCTGATTGGCTGAGCGCTCTTCTCTTATTTTCAAAATACCCCGTTTACAGGCGAGGTAAATTGCAATGTACCCGGCTGCCAATTGCAACTCATTCGGTACTTCGTTGCAGTACTTCTTTATCTCGAATACCATTGAATCACACATGATGCACGGAAATTACCGATGTTTTGCGAACGCAAATCGTTGGAAGGGCGATAACTCTAAGTTTCTTTCTCTTGTGTCGTCTGCAAAATTTAGCGATGGGTACGATTTGCTTCGCATTCCAATAAATACTTTTTTAATCGTTCAAACGAGAAGACCCGGGTTAGAATTGGTCTTCACCAACGCATGCTTGTCGCATGAGTCGACTAGCGGTATGTAACAACTCTTGAACGCAGATGCCAAACATATTGAATACTGAAGTGTAATTGTTACATTTTTCATTTTCCCATATCTCTGTGTGCATTTAAACAATATCCACAGTGACTATTTATATATATATATATATGTGTGTATATATATATGTGTGTGTGTGTGTATATATATATATATATATATGTGTGTGTGTGTGTGTGTGTGTGTGTGTGTGTGTGTCGATATCTGTATGTCACACACACACACACACACACACACACACACACACACATATACATAGACACATTCCTTCGAAACGTCATGGATACCTTTATGTAAGGATGCTTCTCGGAACTGACAATAACGGAATATTGCTGTATTCAAAGATTAAAGTTAGACTGGCGTTTTTTTTATATCAAAAGATGTGCTACGTGGTCATGCTTGCCAATCTTAAAAATGCATAGTCATAACTCTTTCGTTACATTTGTGAAGAAATAGATTGGTACTTCACAAATCTAGTGCTAACCAGACGGTACCCAGACCATAAACAAAAGCCAAATATTTCACTGAAATTGAGTGCCCAACTAGTGGTTGGCTGTACATGACCCAAAAAGGGTTCGTCCCAGTGGAGCTTAGTTTCCGATAGTTCAGCTGTATGAGGGCCGTCAGTAGATATTCGGGCCTGGACCAGACAATCCAGCGATCAACAGCATGAGCATCGATCTCCGCAACTGGGATACAATGACATACATCTACTACAAGCTAGTCAGCGAGACCAATACTCGATTCCGTTAGTTGTCTCTTACGACAAGCACTGGGTACTGAAGATCACTTCTAACCGGGATCTTCACGGGTGAGACACCGTGACTTCGGCGAACGGATGAACGCAGTGGCCAAGAGTCGCTTTTCGGATTGTCTCGGAATAATACGAGTTGTTTAAAGTACGGGCAACCAACATGGAGCTGGGGCATTGCGAACAATATCCACACAATCAGACAAAACGTGAATTACGACATACCCTAATAGCATTAACCAAAACACCTGTGAGTCATACAGAGGTCAAAGTCATGAGGTCCAGATGTCCTGCAGGACAAATGATTAACACGTGACACAGTTTGTATGGCCTGGCGAATATATCAGCTTCGTGTTGGCACACATTATTGTGTGAACATAGCAACGGTGTACTCACCGTGTACTAGATGGCGATATATATAAAGCATTACCTGACATACACGTACTCCAAATCAATTGAGAACATAGGTGGTTGTCATCGTTGGGAATCGAAATGGAGAAGTTTAATGGAAAATGGGAATTGGTGCCAGAATTGTATGAGAATATGGATGCATTTTCAGAGAAAATGGGTAAGAATCAGAGATATCTGCCGTCATCTCAGTAATGCATTTAATCATTTTTTTCTTTTATGTTTTTAAGTGAAATGCATATTTTATCCATATCAGTATTTAAAAAAAACTTGTGTTTTTGTTTTGTGATGCAACGAGGGAATAAGCAATATGAAAGTCCACAACAGTGTGTAATATCTCTAATGGAGATTGCAAAATTATGTTATTCTTGTTCTGAGTGACTAACTTTGAGTGAGCGAGTTAGTGCAAAAAGTGACCGAGCGAGTGAGTGAGTGAATGCGTGTTTATTCAACAGTGCACTGATGAAGTTGGTGATGGTAACTTGTTGTGAAGCGCCAGTACCGTCCACAAACGACGTGACTATGAATACAAATTTTCGCTTCAGAATGCTGAGGGAGGTGCTGTTGTCATTGCTTGAAGCATTACGCTAGGCTAAGGCGGCTAAGAAACCTGATTTCACAATACAGAGTTACCTCTCTTTGGTGCGCCAGACATCTATGCTCATGGATTCAGATCTCAGATAACACCAGCTATGTATCTGGAATTGTCTGCATGATTCCTTTATTCGTTTTCAATCGTTCTTTTACCCTTTTAAAATGTTCTGATGTCTTTAATAGGTGTGTGGGGTTTGTCGGCTAGTCCGTTTTCCTTTAGCGTTGGTGTTTATTTTGCGTTCAATAAAGTGATGAAATCGCTTTCCCAGACGCTATACAATCCCGACAAGCTGCAGGCCCCGAGGACCTAGAACCAAAACCATAAGATACTGGAGATGTAAAAGCTGTCGGGATTAAGAACCGAAAGCTAGAGGTGTTTGTCCAAGTGGATTTCAATCGGCTTCGGATCTAATGACACATTAATTTCTAACACTGACGCCACAACATCTTGCCGTGATGGAACTCATGTTTAAGTCATCTTCCCTTTCCGTAACCCAAGTGAATGAATGTGATGGGACTAATAGGAGTGTGGAGTGTGGAAGTTATGATCACCTGAGCACAATGATCGTTTTGTAGAATGGTGCCCTTAATCAACGCTGGCCAGCTATTTTCGAAACGTTCGTAACATATTAAGTCCATTCTCAACACACTGGATACGATCAAAGTTAGGAATTTTTTGGGCTACGAACACTTCAAGAATAAGTCCTGGTTCCTTCGCTAACTGTGTGATTCAAACACGTCTTCACTATGAACTTGTACACCCTCTAGTAAATGAAGGACAAAATCAGGTTCTTAATACCCGACCAATGAACCATTAAAATTCAATCGCAGTCTCCTTTGCACAGTACCCGCATTAAGTGAGAAGTGCGTATCATTCAGCTGTCACCAGTAATAAACAAACCATTCTGTCAATGTCAAAATCGAATCTCGTATACGAAGGTCTCAATAGCTTTGTATCGAGTTTATATAGCCGACGCGCTCACCCACGGAAAGGTTCACAGTTGTGAACGTATCAGGCCCTTGCGTACACAAAGATGATGGATATCATCATATTGTGTCATACGTCCCCAACTGAGAGTCAGTACAAGTGGAAAACGATCTGTCTCGGCGATATTTACCTACAGACTGTAGAGACTCCGAGATGTTTAGGCAACACATGCTGAAGGAGACAGAGAAAGTAGAACGTATGTGTTTGTTATTGCTCGAAATAGAGATAGCTCGCTCAGATCGAGTTTTATCCTGGTTACCTGGATAATCTGCGCCTGCGCATTACAGGTAACCAGTAGCCTTTCTGGGGATACTCATTCACACGACACTCATTGGACTTTCAAAGTGCTAGATTTTTTGTTCAAGTTTGTGAAAAATGGTAATAAACAACATGTGTCAAAGAATATTTAACGAAGTGGAAAGGGGAACTTACTTAGGGTATTTTTCGTCTGAATGTACAGCAAGATCTCGCGGTAATTGCTCTTATATATCGACACGTGAAGCGCGTGCATGTGCACTGAGATACCATACCGCTAAAAATAAATGCACGTAGGAAAGAAAGTACATACAGGTCGTACTGTGAGACTGTCAGGGTACAATGGGTACAATGGTACTATGGGTACAATGTCCACATGGGTACAGTGTCTGGTGCCTATTTCTGGTGTCTCCTATCATACCTTGCTAAAAGCGTTCTAAAACTAAACCCATTCACTTACTAATTGAATATACAAAAGAAAGTATACGTTCCATGCTTTTGTGCTTTTCAGATTTTTTTTAAAAAAATAGGTAAATATTTTGACGTAAGTGTTTTGATTGTTTTAACTTTCAAGTCACTACCATGGTGAACTGGCCTACTCTACTAGCGAAGATGGGTTGAGTCATATTGAAATGCGACATAGCATTGCGCCACCTCAAATTAAAATACCAAAATTATTTTTCTTTCAGGGGTTCCGCAGGAGCAAAAGGACATGATAAAGAACCTTGTAATGATTTCAACATTGAAATTGGAAGGAAACAAACTACACCTAGTCATAGAATACAAAGGTCAACCAATCAAACAGGAACTCTGCTTCACAGAAGGAGAACCATTGGACTATAAAGGATTCGATGGTTCGGAAATGACGGTGAGGTGTCTTTATATATGAATTGCACATGTGGCCATCCGGATAAGATTTGGTTTCCATCCACTCTTGCTTGTCGTAAGAAGCGAATACCAGGATCAGGTGAAGTAAAGTAAAGTCACCGTATCCCAATTTCGCACATCGGTGCTCATGTTGTTGATCACTGGATTTTCTGGTCCAGACGTAATTATTTACAGACGCCGCCATATAGTTGGAATATTGCTGATTGCGGTGTTAAACAACAAACCAACCAACTATCCCCTATAATAAAGCTGAAATCTTGGCATTGTTGTGTTAAACAACAAGTAAACACTCTTGTGGTGAGAAGTGTCAGTAAGTTTTTCAGTTTCACAGACCGAGTACACGAGGAAGGGCGACAGACTTTACGAGAAACACAAAGCTGTGACGAAAGGAATCACAAGAGAATGGACTGTGGAACGATATATTGAGGGTGACATGCAGGTCGCGGTACGTAATGATTACTATCCAGGTATCCAGAGAGTGAGTAAGTGCGTTTAGTTTTACACCACTTTTAGCAATATTCCAGCCATACCAGGACAGGGGAGATCAGAGATGGAATTCCCATGTGGGGAATCAAACCCGGGTCTTCCTCGCTACGAGCGAACGCTTCAACCACAAGGCTACCCCACCGCCCCAGATATCCAGAGAGGTATATCTGGGGTTATATACATGGATACTTATGATTTTCATAGTTAGTAGTGGGACTGTCCGGTTATGTAGGAAAATGCCTGGTTGTCAGTATGAGTAGTGAGGGACAGCGGGGAATCACAGTTTCTAGTGGGATATATAGAGTTAGGCGCAGTTGTCTCTGTTGTGATTAGTTAAGGGTATGTTGAATTACACTGAGGGGGTATTTTGTCACAGTGAGTAGTGGGGACTATCCAAAATATAGAGGAGGAGTAACCGTTGCTTTTGTGAGTGGTGAGAAGAATACAGGAATAGAGGGGAGGGCTGGTTCTGTTTGGGTGAGAAGTGGGAACTATTCAGGAATATAGACGGTGAGTTCAAATGTTGTCTTGGTAGGCAGCGGGACTATCTAGGAATATAGAGGGGGAAAAGTCCAGTCGTTGCTTTTGTGAGAGCTATACAGGAATATAGAGGAGGGATGGTCCAGTCTCTGTCTTGGTAAGTGGTGAGAACTATACAGGAATATAGAGAGGGAAGGTTCAGTCGTTGCTTTCGTGAGTGGTGAGAACTAAACAGGGATATAGATGGTGAGTTCAAGTTTGTCTTGGTATGTAGAGGGGAGTATCCAGGAATACAGAGGAGAACAAGTTCAACCATTGTCTTGGCGAGTACTGGGGACAGTCCACTAACAAAGATACCACTTGATTGTCTCTAACGTTTGGTATAATCGACTCTAATCCTGATCTATAACGGGGAGAAGACTTGTCTCTGAGTAGTTGTGACAACCCAGATATTTAGAGAGGGAGTATGGTTGTCTGTATAGATGGTAGAGGGTACATAGATCTAAAGGAAGGGGCCTGGATGTGGGTGGGTGGGGGTGTTGTTTGTAAGTAGTAGTTGGGACTGTCCAGATGTATACAAGGGAACATTGTTGTCTCTGAGTAGTTATGACTACCGATATATATATACGAGTAGAGGGGTGCTAGAAGCTATACAGACATATAGCCGAGGGACATTGTTGTCTTTGTGTGGACTATCCAGATGATATTGGGGAATACACTTTTGATTATTCAGATATATAGCGGAGGGAATAATTTTCTGGATGCTAGAGGATATGCAGATATATAGAGGAGGGACATTGTGGTGGGGATCATCCAAATGTATGTAGGGAAAGATAGTTGGCTCTGAGTAGTTTTGACTATCCACACACAAAGACATGTATGTTCTCCGTAATGTTTAATATGGACTATACATGTACGGAGATGGGACATGGTAGTCATCGCGAGTAGTGGGGACTATCCAGATACAAGACGGTTGCAGGGCTATCCAGATGTACCAACTGTATATAATATTCTTGGCTGTGAATACACAAGCCACCATAAGTAACATATTGATCCACTTTTTGCTGCAGATATCAAGAAAGGACGACGTGTCAATGACGTACAAGATGAAGAGAGTATAGACATTAACTCTTCAGATGAAATACGCAACCATTGTATAATCTACGTATACCGCACAGTGGCTGCCCACACCTCGGGCTGATTTAAACCACAAAAGACCAGGGCCCCGTCCCACAAAGCGCTCTCATTGTCATTGGTCATGTTTAAATAAGCAGTTTACGAACGTCCGATAACTGTGACCGCCTTGTTGAACAAGGCCCTGAGCTGAAGGCTATACTTTATGCTTGTAATGTTGTGTACCAGGCTGATACACACATTTACTTTGTAAATTGGTCAACCAGTCTACGTCAACAATGTATACTGAGTACTGAATGCATCTTTCGATGATTTAGAAGTTCTAGAATTGAAAAGGACGTCAGCCAAGGTTTGGTCAGTTCATCCCCACTGGCTCACATCTGTGAATGCTTTGAACTTATTAAAGGGAGACTACTCTCTGACGTGAGTGAATTACGTCCCTTGCTAATCCAACGCGTAAATGCCAAACGTGGCAGACGAACGTACAGAGATGATCTTCCACTTCGCCCAGGTATTAATCGCAAATTCTTGCGAAAGGAAGTAAACTGGCACCGTGCGAGAATCAAATTGTTTTGCTTTGCTTTCTGCTCCAGTGTTCAACCGCGGACTTATAACAGAGCGTGAGACAGTACAAGTGTCAATTTGCTTACTATACTTAAATGCCTCACTTTAGTGACAAAATTTGTAATCTGCATTATGTATACAAATAGCCAACATATCTGATCTGAAATAAATGTGCCTCTCCTTATAAAAAGTGTGAGAATGTTGTGTTTTAGCTAACTTGCGATTTTATCCACCCATCCATAATGTTTACATGAATCGGTGTCTTCATTTCGTTATTATCTGCATGAACAATTGTCTCCTTTCCTTATTGCCTGCAGGAACTATCGTCTTATTTTCTCTACGTGAACATTTGTCTTCTTTCATTTTCGTTTACATCAGGGATAATCTATGGAGTCTCCCCTCATGAATTGTTGTTTTCCTTCTTTATTGTTTACCTGAGCTGTTGTCGTCTTTCTTTATTGTATACATGAACTGTTGTCTTCCTTCTTTATTGTTTACATGAATTGTTTGCTTCTTTCTTTATTGGATACATGGGCTGCTGTCTTCCTTCTTTATTGTTTATGTGAACTGTTGTCTTCATTTCGTAATTGTCCACATCCACTATTGTCCAATTGTCTTTAACGTCTACAAGAACTACTGTCTTTATTCAATCTTGTCTACGTGAGCTTTTGTCTTCTTCCCTTATTGTTTACATGAACTGTCCACATCCGCTATCATCTACATCCAATATTGTCGACATCTGTTCTGTCTCCGTTCACATTCTTGCTGCTTCAACTGATTCTGCATCAGACATTTAACGCTGAAGGCAATTGATCACTGGACTATTTTTTTTTATCAGTCCTATGTCCTTGACAAGAACAATCGCTCTGAAGTGTAACATCTAGGTGTTTTTGGCACTTCTTTAATAGCTTCACCATTAATACTAACGTGCCGCTTTTTAGTCTTCTGGCTGCTGTGATAAGATCATTTCATATAACACATATCGACGTATTGTCTGCAAAAGGATGTTGCTATCTATACCACCAACAGCACCATCAATATAGATAATGAACAGAAGATGTCCTAAAGCGGAACCTTGGTACACGACAGCTTCCACAGATTTAATATCTGTGCTGTAGCCATGTATCGCCAAAGTACCTAATCTCTCTTGCAGAGTTGATATCATTTGTTGACCAATACAAGCTAACACTAATTAAGACTGTTCCATTAATCTTCCTTTTTAGAGCCTAAGATATGGGTGTTTCGGGAGAAAAAGATTAACCTTCCTGTATGTTATACGTCAATTAAAGCATTAATGATGTGCTAGTTACGAGGCGCGAGACTAGACATTGATAGTACTTTTTACAATAATTCCGTGTAAGTTTCCGTTATCTCGATTGTATTTTCGTTATTTCGGTAATTTTCTCGTTATTTCAAAATATCGAATTCTGGTTTCGTGAATAGAATTTATGTTGCACCATGTCATAGACTGACCGAATGAACACCCAACTGATGCTGGACATTCCATAGAGATGCTGCAGCAAACGGGAATGATTGGTCTCAAATGATTACAAATTGTAACTTGGAACAGTTAACAGAAAATGTTGAGAATGATTCTTATTCCGTGTTGTCTGAAGCCCTTTGAAGTTGAGATGAACTGATGCCGAAAGGTAAGCTGTTACAATGGCACAGATGGAATGGTAAGGGGTTTGCGAATACTGCCTATATTGTCAGTATTCAATGGCCGTGTTCGGGAAAGATAGTCAAACGATCATCTGTGTATGGGAAAGCTTTTCACCGCTTTTTAATGATATCCAGGTCCCGTCGTGGCATGTGAATTTATTACAGGGCGAAAACCCGAACCGAAATGGGCATTACACATTAACTAGGAGTAGTGGTAGGAAGGTCACAAAGCAGGGTCATGAAAAGAGAGAACCAGGGGAATATAAATATCAGTAGATCCTGACAGAACTAAGGGACGCAAATCTGCAAGACTAAGAAGCCTCTATGGGAAGACTTAACCTTTGAGTCACACACTCAGAATTAACACCAATGTGACACACCGACATATTAGTTGAACAAATCAAGAGCCACGTGTGAGTGGCTGAGCATAGTTGCGCCGCTTTTATCATTTTACTTGCAATATCACTAGAACACTAGAATTGAGGGTCAGATTGTATCCATGTGGGGAATCGAACCAGTGTGACGAGCGAACGCTTCATCCACGAGGCTACACCAACGTCCCTTCCTTACACTGAATGAGTGGGTTGGGTTTGGGCGTGTTGGGCAACAAATGGGATTGGGTGGTTAAGCTCGCTGACCTGGTTTGCCCATGTCATCGTATCCCGGTTGCGCAGATCGATGCTTATGCTGTTAATCACAGGATTGTCTGACCTGACTATTTACATACCGCCGCCATATATTCATATAGGAATATTGCTGTGCGGCGTAAAACTAAACTCACTTTGTCCTTTCTTTCAGATCGAAACCTCTCAATCAATAACCTCATCCAATGACTTTTCAATCAGTATCTTCAGCAGCAACACATCGTCTACTCATAACTGCCACAACAAAATCGCGAGAAAACCTAATTGTTCATTGAACCACAATATGTAGCCAACAACACTTCAATCAATGTCACCATTAGCAACACATTGTTTGCACCCAACACCGTCATGGCAGAATGGAGATAAACGTGTGTTATTTAGCCAGGCAATGCTTCAGCTCCAGATTCCAATATTTTGGTTAAATGGATCAACATTGTGAATACAGTACAGTGTATCTATTCTGCAATGAACACAGCATGTACAAGTAAAGGCTCATCTGAAAAGATATGTCTGTCGATAATATTTTGTAGAAAGTGAGTGAGTTTTACGCCGTTTTATCAATATTCTTGCAATATCACAGCGATGGACACTAGCAATGGTTTTAAATTGTACCCATGTAGGGAATCGAACCCGGGTCTTCAGCGTGATGAGTAACAGCTTTCACCACAAGCCTAGACCTATCCCCTTCCCTACAGTTGGAGAGTGAGTGAGTTGGGTTTTACGTCACTTTTACCAATATTCCAGCAACATCACGGCGATGGAAAACAGAAATCGGCTTTACAGAATGTACTCATCTTGAGTATTGAACCCGGATCTTCGGCGTGACCAATCTACGCTTTAACCACTTGGCTATCCCACAGCATTGCCCTGTATGGCTGTTATCGTCTATCGGCTATCGTCGTAATTATATTCGTATAATATACTACCCATCAAAAGTTTAGACTAACTTAAAACACTCCCTACGTGTTATTTATGTATATATGGTTACAGCGAAGATGAATTTCTTCACTAACTTGTGGGAAACAACTGCAAGCCTTATGCAGATTAGGTGCACAGGAGTATGCATCAAATTGCTGAAAAGTAGGTGCAGATATCGTGCATGTGGGCAGCTCCGTTTTGGTGTGAGGTTTCGAGATTTATCATTTACGAAACGCTTGTCAATAACCTTTTCAACGTTAACTTAACATGGCAAACACTGATATCCAGCCAGACACCAGTAAGGCTACTAACAGCTTTCTTGTGTTCACTTTCTTCATCCCTCGTAACTTCTCACTTTGCATTGTCTAGAGAGCTAATATGAGCCATTTCTTCAAAAACAGATAGTCCCAACCGTAACAAAGAGGAGATAAGTCTTATTGATTCCTTCCACGTTGAGCCATATACAGTCCAATACTGATGCATTGTCAATGATATCGATGTCCCATTCTATTGTCCGGGGAATATTGAAGAATTCCACAACAATTCAGTATCACGTGGAATGTATGCAATCAGCAGCTGGATGAAACGACAACCCACTGCATTTGACTGACGGGACACTTACGTTAATGAAGCCATGAGGCTTGCGTAGAAGAGGATCAATACACGTCGGTGACGATATAAGGGTGGCTGACGTTAGATGACAAAGCGTTCGCTCGCATTGCTAAACCAGGTTTCAGTGACTGAGTTTAGTGTAATGCAATATTCCCGCAATATCATGGTGGGAGACAACACTATGGACAAACAAAAACATACAATCTGAAGTCAGCGAAAAATATGCGACGATACCCGATGCAGTAGTGTATTTTGGTGAGTACGATGTGTGCCCTAGACTTTAGTAAGCGATTAGCTTGCCTCTGTGTGTGTTTGTGACGATGGGTCAGGATACTCCAATTTCAGCAACATCATACTTTTTTTTATAGTAACCCATGAACGCATACCGATGATGCCCTTCAGCACGAGCCATAGACTTAGCAAAGATGACATCTCATGGAAACGTGCGCCTGGAACGCCAGGGACTGATGTCGATCCTTTCTATCCTTTCTAAACAGGTTTGACATATTTTGTCTCGTTGAAACCATGCAAAGTGATTTCACTAAGGTTTGCTTTATATAAATAGGTTTGTTCTGCTACTAGAGCTTCTAGAAAATCCACCATTGGTCTGTTTTCAGCTGTCGCATCACTGTATATACTCAACCGTTTTGCATTTGCTTACCAGGATAAAACCAAAACTTGAAAACCGCCTGTCCTACAGCTGAATTTCACTAAGAAACCTGTATTGATGATAGGGGTATATATCCCTCTAGAAGGCAGTCGTTATTATTGTCACAACGACTCAGGTGGTATAGATATTCTTAGCCTCTATAGTATCAGAGTTTGGATTTATAATATTGATTTTGGGAGTTTCTAATGCTAGAACTGCATCAAATGATGATATCCCTATGGAAGATGATAAGGATATTGATCTTTAAAAACCTAGGGTGTCTGTGCGAAATTGATAACGTCTGACACCAAAGAACCACGTCTGATAACAAGCTAAATAAATATGGTTTCTGATTATTAACCCTGTGTAAACTATAGGGTGTTCATATTGTGAATGGTCGCAGTGCTGGAGCAATGACCTTTGTACACAAACACGGTACCAGTGTAATGGATTATTTTATTGTCTTTTCTACATTGTTTTCTCAAATTCTTGACATGAACGTTCATCCTTGGACCAAGTCAGATCATATACCTATTTCAAGTTGTACATATGATATGATCTCAATAACGATAACTATGGAACTCTCAGAAATTGAAAGAAATCTTACAATTTTTTTTACATTTCAACACCCCAAGTAATATTCATAAAGTTTTCATGGAAAGGTGTAAATTATATTTGGTACGTTGGAGTCTCGCTTCATTCCTTTCATTGAGACAGCAAATGTCAATAGAGCCACTGAAATAATCTGTAAAATATTGTATTGTAGGCTCACAGCTCAGGAAAAGTTGAAATATTGAGTCACAGATTGATTCACAACCGTCTTAGTTTGATTTTGAATGTAATACACTCACACCAAATATGAGATGTTAGCTAAACTACGCAGTTACGAATGCCTGGAAAATATTGATAATTATCTTGAAGCTAAGATACTATTCCGTAAGTTATGTAGAGTTAAGAGAGATTTATCCCATTCTAACACTTGCGAGCTTCTTAACACTGCTGTGGCAGATAAAGACTGCAAAACGTTTTGAACACAATTAAATCTCCCATTTCGTGTCTAAAAAGCTTTTGCTTGTATCAACAGCATGAAAATGTTACATCTTCTCTGGTAAAACGGCGTCTATGGTAAGATCTATAAAGTCTTGTCCTGCATTCGATCAGGTCGATGCAGAACACAGTCGTTCGACACTTCCACTGGAGTTAGGCAGGGCCGTATGCTCAGCCCGCTTTTGTTTATCCTTTTTATAGATCATCCTGTTAAGAAAAACGTAATGAAAGGAACAGTAATGGGATTTTTGTAAATAAATGTACTCCTGGTAGCAGACACGCTAATTTACTTACAGAGAAAGTTAGATATATCAGGGCAGTTTTGTATGATATGGGTTTTGAAATTATTCTTGAGAAATCAAATGTTATTTTTGTAGAAATGGACGGTGCTTAAGAAGATAAGAAAAATGGTACCTTGTGGGAAAGGAAATACAACATACTATATGCTTGAGAGCCATTTTCTCATTTCGTTCAATACGGTCTAATATTGTGAACAAAAGCTTTACAAGAACAACGTCCCGAGTTATAGTTTGCTGCGTAACTATCCAAGTATTGGCTATATAACTATCATGAATAGTTTTCATACTAAAACAGCTCCTATAGCCTTATTTGGCAGTGACACGTGGGGTGCTGTTTCAGAGATTCAAAAGAAAAGGTTCAAAATAACTTCATCAAGAAATGTGTATCAATCAGTAAGACATCTTCAATCAAAACTGTTTTAGGTGATACTGCTACATACAACCTGTGTGCTAGATACTGTTGCCGTTGTATAAGGTATTGCTGTCGGCTAATCCGTTTACATCCTTCACGATATCCTGCAGCATGCTATAAAATGTTAAAGCGTTATCCTGGGACATGCCATCAATTATTAAAGCGTTATCCTTGAGCATGCTAGCAAATGTTAAAACGTTATCCTGGAACATGCCATCAAATGTTAAAGCGTTATCCTGGGACATGCTAGCAAATGTTAAAGCGTTATCCTGGGACATGCTATCAAATGTTAAAGCAGCATGATGAAGATGGTAGCCAGAATTGTGTTTCCCATGTACGAACACTGTTATTCACAACAGGTTTTTCATATGTGGGGATAAATCAAGAGTTTGGCGATATTTTCCTATCTATGTCCACTTTTAAAAAGCCCTGTATTGAAATAAATGTGCAAAGCTGGTATTGTAGTCTAAACAGTCACATTATCTTTCCTTTTATAAATCCATTAGAACTGTTTTTGAAACTGAATCATATATAGTTCCAGATCTCTTACCTAAGACATTATGAGGCTGTTTGCTAAATTAAGATGTCAGTCTCATAATCTCAAAGTCCAGAAGTACAAGCAGCATGGCAATGATAACATAAATGATACAACCTGCACATGTTGTTGTCTACATGAGATTTTCAAGATGAATATCACATTACTCTTATGTGTCCATGTTATGACTCACCTATGTTTTATTTAGAAAATATACATTACCTTCCTGTTATATCAATAATCTCATATGGATGAAATTCTGTAAGTTATTAGATTAGCATGCAGCGATTTATGACTGATAAAAAATGTAGCTATCATTTCAAACAGATATAAGATATCTAGATGATCTTACTGTTTAGCCACACCGTATTACCGTATAATCGCTAGTGTGATGTACTCTGGGCCATGAGGCCTTAAATTGTGAATAAACTCTGTCTGTCTGCACGAACGATTGTCATACTGAAACCAGGGATACTCTATAACAGGGATTGGTCACTCGCTTGCTTTCCTTACCATTTGTACTAATTAACGTGTGCCTCGTCATGCTCCACTGCACACGTCGACTTGGTTTGTTCTCAGCGCAAATCGGCTGCGCCTAACAGTATTTCAACCAGTTTACTGTCGGAAACTATCGGCATCTCCCGGAGTAATACTCGGTAAATTGGAGTAGGCTCCCCTGAATGTTGTCACAACAAGCTGGTTACACTTCCTGTCGCCGAATGATGCATGTGTGGATTAATGAGAGGACTTGAGAATGTGTTTACACATTACCTTGTTCAAAGACTCTCTGTTTATGTGACAATTTTGATACAGCGTTCGAAACGATCTCCAGCCCAGAGGCCCAGCGTCGGTTGTTAATGTATCAGGCCAACAGTTTCAGTTATCTGCAGGCCCTTGTGGTCTTCTGTCAATTAGATCTCATTTCTTTTCAACTAGCATCTTGCCCATAATTTGTATTAATGTTCAGGAATTATCCTTGATCCCTCATGTTAGGATAACTTCCAGTTTCACTTCATAGTATGATATATTCAGTGCTGCATAGGAATGTCAGCAGTCTATAACTAATGTAAACTTCTCTGTGCTCCATACACTTCACTAATGGATTTTGTAGGGACTGTGAAACTCTCTACAATGAAGACTATTTTGTTTTTATTGGTTTGATTTCAACAAAATGGGTATGCAGACTTTAAAGACTGCAAGTGGCAGCAAGCCCTGATGGCCAAATGGCAAACTGAAGGTTATTATGTTGATATATGTATTTGAAATGATCTGTTACACAATTAAAATGTCTCATTATGTTTCAGTGGTTTTCTGTTTGTGTGGAATGCTTAGGCTGCTTAAAAATATGTTTCTCCGGCACATTCTTTTCAAAAGTGACGAGTAAGACTTTGATTTTTAATTTTTGATAGAAAAAATGTGACGAGGGAGGAACACATTTTTATTTCTTTTTCCTTCAGGAATACAGTTTGGAAAGTTAAGCACATGTTAATGAGTTGTAGATTCAGTCACTCTCATTCTTACAGACACTCAGTCTATAATGGACAAATGGACGGTCGTGGCAAAGTCGAAATTATTTTTTTTAAGAGGGCAGTTAATGAAGATGACCAGATGTCTTCCTGCATGTGCGCAATTGCATGGATACTGACAGAATGTCAACTGACACAGTCACTCCCCCCTAAAAAAACAGAAAGTTTAAAACCATCACAAAGCCTTAAAAAGTCCTTTGCAGTTTTGTCAAATATCAACTATAGTTTCAGAACTGAAACATTCAAGCATCAAAGGCATCCATGGCAGATTAGAACAGATCAGATATGTCATACCTCACACTTTCACCAGATAGAATATTCCCCTCAATACTTAGAGGTGTATTTGAAAGAAATGAATTTTAGGACGACTAAACACATTCAAACATTGGTTTGTAGTAATGAGTGATCAGATCAGATCAACCATATGTCATATTTTTCACACACATGAAATACTTGTGAATGTATACACCCTACCAATTATTTTTTTAATTCATAAAATCATCACTATTACTTCCAAACACCTCTCACCAGATGGAACTTTTTTCCCTAACAGAAATTAAAGGTGTGTGTGAAAGAAGTTTTTTGAGCCATAACTAGAAACACTCAAAAAATGCTGTGTAGTATTTCAAAGGCGGATCAGAACAGATCAGCGAGATGACACGTTTTTCACACACCTCAAATTATTCCTAACAATATGTTTAGATTATCAAATTATAAATATTACCTGCAAACACCTTGTCATTGTATATTCCCCTCATAAATATTTAAGGTGCATGTGAAAGAGGTTTTGGAGCAGTAACTAGAAACACTCAAAGTTATACTATTTCAATGGCGGATCAGAACAGATCCGCGAGATGGCACATTTTTCAACACCTCAAAAACACCCTACCGATTTTTTTTAAATTATAAAATTAGCACTATTACTTCCAAACACCTTTCACTAGATGGTATGTTCCCCTAATGGAAATTAAAGGTGTATGTGAATGAAGTTTTTGAAGCTGAAACAAAAGCACTCAAACAACGCCGTGCAATATTTCAATGGCGGATCGGATCAGGTCGGCGAGATGGCACATATTTCACACACCTCAAGTACGTCCTAACAATTTATTTTAGATTATGAAACTATCACTATTACCAGCAAACACCTTTCGCCTGATGGTAAATTCCCCTCATTAAAATTAAAGGTGTATGTGAAAGACGGTGTTGAGCAATATCTAGACACACTTCAAACAACGGCGTGTAGTATTTCAATGGCGCATCAGATCAGATCGGCGATCTGACACATTTTTCACACACCCCAATTAAACCCCAACATGTTTTTAAGTCACAAAACTATCACTATTGCTTGCAGATACCTTTCAACTAAAGGTATAATTTCCTGCTAAAACATAAAGGAATGTGTGAAAGAAGCTTTTATTGACGAAACTCAGTCTATCTTCGCTGTGTACCGATAATTGAAGCCAGAGAGTTACAAGATGCCGACTTGAAACTTTACTACAAACATATTTTCTTATACTGACACTAATTACAAATATGTGACTAGAACTGAAGTAACAGAACAGGTGACTTATGTTCTACGTGTAGGATCCGAGTTGTCACAACACTCAGCGAATGTAATCAGCTGTTGAAAATGAACCGAGCTGCCGCCATATTGTCTCCACTGGTCACGTGACAAAGCGAGACATACGTTCAGCGGTTTTTCGAGGAGTTTCCCCTCCCATCTCTATATAGGCTCCCTGCTGAAACGTACGATCGATTATTCTGATGAATACAGAAATTGTTTACTTGACTTTATTCTGATGTCGGCTTGCTCCAAACGACAAAGGCCTGTTTCGATCGACTGCCATGCCATTGATAAAACCTGCTCAAAGCTACCATTACACGTGAAGAATGTCAACAAATAAATGCAATAAATAGATGATTAGCGCAAACAGTTATACATCTTGCTTTGCTGCAAATCGATTTGTGTGAGCGTATTTTATCAATTTCCTGTAAATATGGGAGTCGCGGATTCCGTAAATCCTGTCTGTTCGTGATAATATACATTCTCACAGATCATATATATATGACTTTTATATCCACGGCATTTCCATTGTATGTTAACCGAAAGAACACGGTATTGTGCCTCGCGTATCCCAAAGTAAAGAAGGGCGGTGGGGTAGCCTTGTGGTTACATCGTTGACTCGTCACGCCGAAGGCCCGGGTTCGATTCCATACATAAGTACAATGTGTAAACTCGATTTCGTGATATTGTTGCAAGATTGTCAAAAGCGGAGTAACACCCGACTCATTCATGTACCCCAAAGTGAGGTGTTCATCTGAAAAGCTAACAACAACAATCCTACCCATAAATTAACGAGCGGCGGGGTAGTGCAGTGGTAAAAAAGCGTCCGCTCGTCATGCTGCAGTAACAAAATACCGCTCGGTAAGTGAGTTACTTGGCTAATTGTCATATCTTCCTACGAACCTCTCTTCCTATACGGCCGTTTTCCCCCGGTTCTCGTAAAACCACCTTGGGGCCAAAAATCGCAACACGTATTGTCTCTTCTTTTTATCCATTCAGAACACCCTTTACATCGACTTTGATCCAACTTGATTAATGCTAGCAAATATGGGGACACAGATATCCCTCCGCTGTTAGGGACTTGTGCTGATATGACACATAAGATATTTAATAACTACCTTATCTGTTGTCAACGAGAGGCGATGGCGACGCTATTAATCCGTCATTATATGCCTGAGTTCTTTCTGGAAGATACGCTTGCGCATCGCACAGTGGAAGAGGCTCTAGTTTTCCCGAAGCGTACGGAAAATACCGAGGCCTTGCAAATGATCACTTCTGAAACTTCTGAAAAAGTCGCTGATTGCACAACCTAATCTGATTGCAACCAATCACGAATCCTGAAGACTCGCAACTTGAAAGGGCTGTATTTGAACAGAGGTTCGTAAGAATATAAATTATGACAGAAGTAACCTCTTTCTGAAGAGAATGTCATAAAACTGGAATACTGTAAAAGAAGAACAGAAACCGATAAGGATGCAAGGTGTTCGCGAAACATCCTGTCCCATCGGTACCACCTGTACAAATGCTTACTCCCATAAGAACTACATCCCATTTGAACTGATATTAAACACAGGGTTTAATTATGTGACTTGAGGCACCCCAATGGCATGTAATGAATACAGTCCAACAGCGCTGCAAGAAGAAGCACATCACAATCGTAGAGTAGCTTGATACAGTGTAATTGACCAGTACTTTATGTTGCTGTAAAGGTAGTCTATACTTCAATATCGTCTGTGGTCTCTACAAGGAGATATTGTCAGACGCTACGTTGGAAGTCTGCCGTCCACATGCACTAGGCTGTTGTGTTTGGGTGTCTGAATCAAACATGATGCTGGCGTATTTCACCACTCTTGTTTTTCGCTATTTTGGGGCAATGTTTCATTTCACATAAAGTCAACAAATATTGAATCAGTTGCTGCACTGCATGTTCTAACATGTCGTTTAAAGTGCCCATTACGCACACCAACAGTTGCATTTACCTTAGAGCATACATGACCTCGCCACCAGTAGGTTTATATGTGATTATCAAATTTATTAAGTTCACATACTCTTTGCTTCTAGTATATAAACACGTAAAAGACTTAGGAGAGAAAGGTGCATGTGCGTTGTAGTAAGTGAATGTTCTTGTATTCATATGATAGAAAAGGGCCAAGCTACTGGGGTACCGGTGAAATATACTGGAGTGAGTTCAGTTAAAACAGTGTTCTTTTCCTCTTACATGTAAGGCACAAACAAGAGGTCAAATGTGTTACCATTGTTGGGTTTAGGAAAGTTGACCTTATTTAGGAAGGTAAACCTGGGAGTTTCCGTTACCAAAAGAATGTCACTTGAGACGATACAGTCCAATGGAAGTGTGTAATTAAGACACGACTGTTGGAGATTACCTGATGAGTACGTCCTGGCGCTGTCCTCCCCGATCAGATAAAACATCAGTAAAATTTTGTCGGCAGTTTGAGGTTTCAGAGAGTTCGGGAAGAATCAACTCCTCTCCAAATCATATATAATGAAGAGATCGAAATTCTCTGTATTTCAGAGTTATTTTTTACATTATAACTTGTAGTTCCAGAGACGGAGTTAGAGATCGGGTTACAAGGATATTTTGGAAATCGGTTATTATACATCTCAAGGAAAGAGGTTAGCTTTTGGCAGTACCTTCTATCTTGCAAGGACTGAAAAGTGGTTTCGTGGTAAAGTTTGTTATGGCTTGTGCCACGAACGGCACTACATATAGTTTTCAGGGCATAAAAATGTAAGTTTTCTAATGCACGCGACTTCTCAGGCAAGCAGTTATTCCAAAAATGGGAAGAATGGTGTAACATTGGTGATATATAGGACTTATTCATAATATCCAACGTTTTATGTGATAATCGGTAATTTACATTCCTCAGACAACTGATCTTATGTCGAACTTTACAATATGTGTGATCATTCCATATACAGTCACTTTTGAGTGCTAATCCTAAATGTTTACGACTTTTGACTTCTTTTATGATTGTTCCGTCCATGAGTAGATTCAGTTTTTGTGACAGATACGCTTTTTGTGATATCTGAATAGTTTCGGTTTTATTTGGGTGAAATGTAACCTACCACTTCCGAGCCCATTGTGAAAGGTTATTTAGGTCATTGTTGACAAGTACCAGCAACTGATGGATCGTCTATGAGAACACTTAATGACGTGCCATCCGGAAAAAGACGAATGTTACTGTCAATATCACCTACAGCATCGTTGGTGTATATCCGAAAAAGAAGTGGTCCAAGAACAGAGCCCTGAGGTACTGCAGCCAGTACAGTGTTCTTGTCTAATGTACACCCGATAAATGCTACCCGTTTTACTCTGTTTTCTATATAACTTTCAAACCAGTTTAACGGTTTGCCTTGGATACCATAAATTTTCAGCTTATAAATAATTCCTCTATGCTAAACAACATCAAAGACTTATCACTCGCAAAACACTGCCCAAACTTCTTTTCCTTCGTCAGAGTTTTGACCATGAAATTGTACAAACAAGTTAATTAATTGTACAAACAGGTTAATTGTGGAATCTCCTGACATGAGTCCCGATTGAACGTTTGTCAATAAGTCGATATCTCTTAGGAAGCTGAATACATATTTAAACACACATTTCTCATAGACGTTCGATAAACACCATTTGCATGTGACAAGACGGTAGTTTGAATATTCATGTCCGCAATGTTTCTTATGCATAGGTTTTTGCGGATGTTTCTTTCCATGAACAGAGAAATAAGCGATAAACTGAATAATTTCGCAGGTATGGATGCTAGACTGTTTGTGGCATATCTAAGTACTTAACTATCCCATCCGGACCGGTCGCTTTTGACGTGTCCAGTGACATTAAACTAGAGAGATGTTAGTTGATACTGACTCAGAAGAAACCTTCGGTATAGGGCAAATCTCGATTTGTATCTACAACATCTACGACTGAGCGGTGCAGTAATTGTTTAAAACATTTTCTTCCGTGTCATTATAAGGTATCTTTGAAGAGCAATGGTTCGAAACTAATTGGCATTGTTGCGTGATTTTATGAATGCTTTAGTCAGTCGCCACTTCATGTTGGTACTGAGCGAGGTATTAACAGAATCTTCAATTTCAGAACGAATAATTGTTTAGCAGCACTGATAGTGGAAGTAACTTTATTTTTTGCTGATCTGAACTTAAACCTAGCCCAACATCGTTGGATCATTACATTTCTTTTCATGTGAACGACTACGTTTCGAAATCAAAGAAGCTATTTTACTCGTCACCCAAAGCGAATCTGTAGGTCTACCAGTGACGGTCTTACTTGGTATATGTTGATCGCGGGTTTTCGTTATTACGGATGTTAAATCGGTTGCAATCTTATCTATATTATTGGAAGAAAATAAAATATCACCATCGATATCACCGACATTCCTGCTCACACTTACAGTATCGGCTAACGAATAGTCATAAAGTTTCATCTTACAGTTTATCATGATCGGGAAATGGGTCTTTGTCGGTCACAAATATCGGACAATGGTCACCGCAGATATAGTAAAAAAAACCCGACTATATTATTATTTTAATATTCGAAATAAAATGACATCTATCAAGGTGGTTGAATGTGGTTCAATACTAGCTTGTTCTGATAACTGTTTGAGGTCACACATCAAATTGCGGTTGTGTAGTTTGTTCAATTTTCCCGAAGGACGTTTATATTAAAGTCACCGACAACGATAGTGTGCATGTTGAGGTTGACGACCTTACCGACAAATTCCACAGTCAGACCCCAGTACCCCGTCCTCTTATCTGTTCGATAGACAGATCCGATTAGGTAAGAAAGGGGTTTGCAATTTGTCTGTACCCACACCACCCCAAGCCCGCGAGTGTCTGGGTTGTTCGAATACATGGCATGTAAGTTGCTTTCGACATAAATCGCGACAGTGACACCATGAGTTTAACTCTCCTCCCAGAATGGTAGATGGTATCCAGGTGCTGATATATCAGCACTGCAGATGTCTGTGTGCAACCACGGTTCTAGTGTGTAACGTCCTAGGATCGAACGTCTGCGTCAGGTAAGTCAATTTTGTCTCTCAAACTGCGCACGTTCAACTGTATCATTTTACAGTCTCTGAAATAAATCGGCCCTGGATTAGGATGAATGTTGCCACACTAGAGAATAATACTGGAGGCAATAACAGATACGTGAGGATTGCCGAGAC
The DNA here is from genome assembly GCF_037392515.1 of Haliotis asinina. Taxonomy (NCBI): domain Eukaryota; kingdom Metazoa; phylum Mollusca; class Gastropoda; order Lepetellida; family Haliotidae; genus Haliotis; species Haliotis asinina. The sequence continues at coordinate 30,110,068 of NC_090281.1, read as the reverse complement.
ACAAGAACTTAGAACTGTGTATGAATTTAGTAAATCGTAATGCAAATTTTGAATATTGTTTTTACAGGAAAGGAATACAGTGCCCGTCTTTGTTGTGTCATTATCAGTCATAATCAAACATCATATATATTATAGTAATAACAGGTTGGGCAGTGGCTTCCAATAGGTGAGTAAATGCAGGTAGGTAGACACACACACACACACACACACACACACACACACACACACACACACACACACACACACACACACACACACACACACACACACACACACACACACACACACACACACACACACTCACACACACACACACACTCACACACACACTCACACACACACACTAACTAACTAACTAACTAACTAACGTAACTAATACGTTTAAGGGCGTTTGCTGTAATTTGATGTGGATATAGGTAAAATGACAGAGTGTAACATGATTTTATTTCACAGATTGAAAACAAAGAAAAGATGAAACAAAGGAAGATAAATTAGACCATAACCAATGCATATCTGGATAAAGAAACAAAAAGGGTAAAAAATGCGTTCTTATGGGAGGATCAACCCAAGAATATATACACGCACTTATGCATGCAGAAACACGCACTGCATACATTTATCACGAATATGCAACATTTAGGTCCCACAGGTCGCCTTGGTATGGAGGCCCAAAAGAGCCTCTGGACAATAGCCCCTAGCTAAGTTTAGCACCACTGTCAAAAGCCCCTTGATTCGTGTATTACACTTGTTTCATAATAATATTGACTAACAGACATTTCTCAAGGCCAAACTCAGGCTTTCCCAGGGGGAAATGGGGATAATGGAAAACAAACACTTCATACCTGTTACACTGGGATCGATGTATTGTGCAAACACACATTTCTCTCAGCCAACCTCAGGCTTTCTCAAGCAGGAAATGGGTTTGATGACATATATTTTTTATTCTCTAAAATACCTGCCACTTACATAATAATTTATATAGTATTTACAGCCACCGATGTTACCAAGCAATAAAGTGAATGTTATTCATGATTTCTTGTCTTTAATCTTATTTTCGCGTTGATATTTAAAGTGAGGAGCTTTTGGTCAGTTTTTCGAGGGGCTTTTGATCTTTGGACTTTTGATTAAAGGGGCTTTTTACCAAAGGATATTTTCCCACGGGGCTGTTGACTTTGACCCACTACAGCTTTGCTTGCTTACGTTCGTATTTCATCGAAATGATGAACATAGGAATATACATTTGTTTGCCTCTCTAACCAGGTGGAATCTTCAACAGGCCCGGTTGCCTATTATTAGTATGTTTTAAACATATATATTTCTGACACATTGTTCAGAAGACAGATCTTTTGTTTGATTGGCATTATTAGAAGTTGATGAGTAATTTGAAAGTAAGATTCTTTATGGATAACATAAAGAAATGTGTTCTTTATGTAATAAAGAAGTTGTTATTCATAAATAATCTTACTTTCTCATTAAATCCTCGTGAACTGATAATTCTAACTTACCATATAAAGCGTCATTTATGCTATATCCATGTTTGAAATAAAATGAATAGTTATTGTTTCTTATGGCATCGCAATCTGCACATTCTAAAATATAATGAAGGGTATCCTCGAAGTCAGCACCACAAGTACAGGATGGGTTACAAATATAACCTAATATAAATAATATATATATAATATAAACCGGATATACTAATCTAGTTACATTATGGACATTTAAATCACTGAATTCTAACAGGGTGTATACAGGGGATTATTTGACAGAACCTGTTTCCAATATTGATATCGCAACTAAGCGAAACATTGCGTTATGGTATAATTTTGTTCTTGAATTCACTTGGTGACTGTTTAAAGTCTGCGTTCTTCGGGTAAAGAATCCCAAAGTTCAATGGTACTGGGTTAGAATGATCGAGCATATGAAGTCGTTCTTGTTGGGATTTTTGCAGATTTGAAGAGTTCTTTAAATTATATGGATTTGCAACAGCGACAGATTCTGGCACGAGATTGTTAAAGTAATCTGGGGCAATGTAATGTATCATCTTATGGAATAGAGTCAATTTTCTGAATGCGCCTTCTTTCTACTAGAGTTAAAAGATCAGATTTTGAATATTATTTATTATGACGTGTTCCGCTTGTCACCCAACATATGCATCAAGTTGTAATTTTTCACGCACTGATGCCTGGCCAATTGTACAATTATCCCACATACAACTACAATAATCAAATAATGGCAGAATGAAGGATTTATACATAACAAATGATGTTTTTTCTTGATGATCGTTATTTGTAACTCAAAAAAAACCAAACATTTTCGTTGGTGAAACTTTATCAAATGGAGAATTTATCCGTGCAGTCCAATATGCTTCTTTTTCAAACCAGAGGCCTAAATATTTGTGCTCGGAAACCACACTTTAGCCCCACTTTATCAAAGGCCTTGCTTATGTCACAATAGACAGCTCATACTTCTTTACCAATATCTATCGCACTTGAAACGAAGTTATACACATCTAGTATCTGATACGTTATTGAATCACTAGAAATAAAAACAGACTGTAATTTATGTATAATACCATTGTCTTCGTAAAAAAAAATTACAAACATATCTGTGAACACATTTTGCAAAGACTTTCGATAAACAACATGTGAGAGACACTGGTCTATAATTGCTACATTCATTAACACATTCTTTCTTATGAATGGGGATAACGGAAGCACGTTTCTATGATCTGAGAAAATTTGTTAAATCTAAAGACTTTCATATTAAAGTGAAGGGGTAAGACAGTACTTTGGCAGTAACCCTAAGAAATTTATTACCAATAACACCAGGGCCCGTCGCTTTGCGACCGTCTAGAGAAAGAAGTATATCCTCTACATCTCTGGGTTAATTTAATGTTTGCTTAACGGTCAAATGATTTACTACATAGGGATGGGAAGGAACCTCCTTGATCTTCAGCCATACACTGGGCAACGAAAAAATCGTTAACCATATTAGCAATAGATTTAGGATCTTCATACATTACAATTTCATGGGACAAGGAAGGAAACGGTGTTGAATCCCAATTAAAGTATCGGAGATATAAAATTAGCCTTTCAGTGTCTAGTTGTGAATAATTATGTATCTTTCTTCTAAAGGTAAGATTGCCAGGCTTGGGGTGCTTCATGCCAAGAAAGGCTATACGGTGGTTACTACACTCAGGATCAAGATTATCTTAGACTTACAAAATTAGAAACAAATATCGGATTTATCAGTGTCCGAGAATATTCGGTAATTCGTGTAGGTATTTTCATAATCTGTCTGAGGCCACAAGTTCATCTAAATGCTGTTTTTATTACTAAGATAATCAGTATTAAAATCCCTCGCAATTACCATTTCTACATGTTCCCAGCTGACACATGAATGACATCCCAGCAGCGATTATTCTTATCAGCACGGTAGAAAGTAACAATCAAGATATGATGATTTCTACAAGTAACTTTTACCTGATTCTATGCCCGTTATTGAGAGATCTTCCATACCTTTAACGTACATGTTTTCCCGTACATTAGCTGCTATCCCCTCTACTCGAGTAAGTCTATTTTGTCTGAAAGGTTTATGTAATCCAGGTATCATAACATCATTGTCTAAAATATAACTTAAAGGATGTAGCCATGTTTCTGTTATGCAGATGATGTCATAATCTTTAAGTTCAATATTGATAGTGTCAATTGTATCCCTTAAGTTTTATACGCACGTTTATATGAACTATATTCAAATTTGATCTATCGTTTGGTATAATAGGTCCAGGACATCCCCACAACAATAACGTAAGAAACAACTGCAAACCCTAGATTGGGAAGGAAATATATAAAAGGACAGACGTGTTCACTTGAAACTTTATTTAATAGCAATTAGCAAATGCCATTACGTTATTCTGGTTTCGTGTTTGTTTTAACTAGGCCGACTGTTTCTACAAGCTAGTGCATCTCGCGGAATGATCGGCTCTTATGAGAACAGTCCAGAGTAGTTAAGTCTTCTGTCATTGAAAGAAAATGACTCCCGGGTAACATCCACTAGAGATAGTTCATCAGCAATCAGCAATGGATTTGTGGACATGCAGAAGCAGAACGTTGTGCAGACGTTCCTGTGTCATTGTGTTTTATTCTCTATTTTGGTTCAAAAAGATTGTCCAGTTTGTGAAAATATAAGACGGTGGGGAGAGGGGATCACATTTTTTCTGAGGGTGCTAACTGCCAAACCTTTCTCTTTCGTGAGGTCGTCGTTAATGAAGATTTTCGACTGACGCTCACTTCTCTTCAGTTTGTTCAGGTTTCCTCTAGTTCCATCTTTCGTCGATATTACAAAATGAATTTCACAAGTACTGGTCTAGATCTTCCCCCTGTATGATTGGCAGGATTCTCGGTCCTGTGACTTTTAGATCTCGATGTCTTGCAAGTGAAGTTTCACCCCAATCTTACCAGCTATCTCAATCACAATTTCATCTGTGTCTCCTCAATTATTCCAAATACACGAAATTGGTAGATATCATCTAAGTGTAAGTCTTTTGCCTTTAGTTTTCCTACCAAATCACTAACTTGCTCTTCTAGCGAGGCAATCTTCTCTTTTTTCTCATGTAACACTTCAAACATAGAATTACGCTTATTGTCAAGTGCCAGGTTAGTTTGAGGTATAATCACTCCAGGACAACTACTTTTCCCTGTAGGTTGGTTGAAGGCTTTAATGATTTGAGGGACGGTACCTAAATTTATATTAATTATGGTTCTTCAAGGGGAAAACACAACTGTATGATAAAGACCATGTTCTCTTAGAAATGGAGAATGAAATATATCCGCTTGCAGAGAAATAGGGGAACTGCGCCCACGTTTTGAGTTGGCGGTTGCATCAGTCATCTGTTTATACGTCCAGGTTGTTAAATAAAAAGTAACGAATGTCAATTTATAAATAGAGCATGCTGTTTCCTGGGTTATATCTTTTAATTCAGTGTGGGAGATTTACTTTCATTTATTGAACCAATCCTTTCAGACACTACTCATATTGAATATGGAGTCCACTGAAATGTGTACAGTCTCTTTCAAAAATTCATTGACAATTCTCTGAATTTTGGCAATCCAACATTTATTTTCACCAAATTATGTTCAGAAACACTTTACGTTTGATCCCACACAAATATTTTGTCAATGAAGGAGGTTCACCCACATGTATTGAATAAATCCATTCGCACACATCCTCATATTGAATATGGGGTTTATTGAGATGTGTACTGCCACTTTCACAGATCCATTCACATTTCTCTGAATTTACACCATCCAACCTGTATTTTCACCAGATTATGTTGAGTTGCGGTTCTCTTTTAATCCCACATAAATATTTTTTGTCGAAATTACCTTTGTAAGGTGTTTATATCACATTGTTGTCATATTGGTAGGAGCTCATGAAAGCACGTCTACTCACACCTGGCACATAATATAATAATAGTTTAAGATAGCCTCGAATATATGCATGAAACATTACGTAGTGTCTTAGTAGAGCTTTTTGTCCAAAGGTCTTTTGACATCGGCCTGTACTACACACGCGTACAATACCTATATTGTTACAATGTTTCTAAATAATGGGTCTTACTATTTCAAATGGGGTGTCGGTTTTCCAGATGTTGGAGGACTTAGTCAACTGCATGGCATGGGGGCGGTGAGCTCATCATGGTTTATCACCATCACCCAAGAAATACTCTCACACATGGGACTAAAATGAGGCACCCCTGCAGAGACTTTATCAGGGAAAAAGTTCGGCTTTCAGTTTCCGTAAGTGAAGAGACAATCCAAAAACTAAGCTGAATTTATTGAACCTAAATTTTATTTTTTATATACTTGTTAATAACGTATGACAAATGCAGACATAGCAGCACTCTTAAACATAGCAACGCTTGGGTAACAAACTTTATTTATCAAACCATTCATCATTCAGTTAAAGTTGCATTATCGATTTACAATAAATGGGCTACAGCATCAGCAAACTGGATTGCCTTTTTGCGTCCTTCTCTCGACGGCGTTTCTCTGGGTCGAGGGCATCTTCCAATTTTCCATCTTTCTGGGACATACAGCACCACCATGTGATGCTTCAGTTCAACACGAGACCGGACTCACGAGACTGACATCCCTAAAACTGGAATGCCACAACTAATCCTCCTTTTGTTCTACGTCTGACTGAACTTGTTGTTTTAAGAAATGTTTCAAGAAAGGAAACCAACTAAGCCGGAACTGGGCCGGTGGATTTTTTGCACGCTCTGCGCATGCGCACAGGAAGTCGAAAAATCGCGTGAAAGCAGTGACTTGAACAATCTGCACAGCATACACGTCATATCTGATAAGAAAAGCAAGATATGGATGTCACCTTCTTTATTGTGAATACCACGACATTTGGGAGTATATGCTTGCTCCTTCCTCATCTGATAACGCGGTACGTGTTATTCACATTAAAGAAGCTGACATCCAGAAATCTTGCTTTTCGTATGCATTCCACTTTTATCTAAGTGCCCTTCCAAGATTTGGTCATACATCTTTGTATTTTCTCATTGCATTCCGGAACAATGGATTTAAGTTTTTGTTAAATAGGGCACATGTCAACGCTAATTGAAAGCTTATATTTCTCTACTCCTTGAGGCAATAAGTAGTTTATAATTAACTTACTGGGCACATAGTACAAACAGAGAAATAATTAATTAGCCTATTCACAATTTTCCGTGGAATATTGTTAATTCAACAATGTATCTAATGAACAAATTCCATTGTACCGAGGAACCTCAGTAATTTGAGAGGTATTCCAGCTTTACGATAAGCCTGGTGAAAATTCAATGGCTTTTGTTGTTATCAGGTCCTGGAACCCGAATTGTTAAGCCGATTATCCAATGGCGTCCCTGTGGCTCAACATCGACCGAGGTAATGACGTCATATATCCTGTTGCTTGGCGCATAACTATTAATTCCGAGTAGTGTGACTGGATAATACAGGTCACCCAAGCAGCAGTGAGTGTGCTTTTTAGAGTAGGTAAGAAAATGTGTTGTAAATTTTATGATATGGCGAAGTGCTATTATCTGCGGTGCATTCACAAATGAGACTGGAAGTAATTATGTTTGATTGATAACTTGTAGGAAAAGGCCTTATGTAGCCGATTTTCTATTTGAGATTACTCTTGCAGGCTACAGTAAAATTTCTGGAACATTTTTGGTTTGACAGTCGTGTTTCCCATAATTTAGTCTATTTTGGGATATTCATACATACGTACCCACGCAACTTGTACATAGTATTTTCCAGTTGATCATTAGATGTCAGTCTGAACGGCATATCGTATTATCAATCCTAACTCCCTGGGGATCATACAGATTTTGCGGGGCGGTGGGGTACCCTAGTGGTTAAAGCGTTCGCTCGTCACGCCGAAGACCCGGGTTCGATTCCACACATGGGTACAATGTGTGAGGCCCATTTTCTGGTGTCCCCCGCCGTGATATCGCTGAAATATTACTAAAAGCGGCGAAAAACCAAACTCACTACAAATCTTGCAGACACTAGCAGCACCGAGTTGATGTTTTCCAATCCTTACGAGGTACCCATTCACAGCTGGGTGGACGGGACGCATAGTCACAATACTTTGCCCAAGTTTATTGCACGTTGCTGTACCCGCAATTTGGTGTTTTGCATGCATTCATGTAGCCACCATCTGATAAAATGACAACGGATTCGGGGTCAGGGTTGTGTACTGTACACAAGGCGGTGAGACAACCCTGAAAGAGACTACACATAAAGTTAACTCCAAAGTTTTTACACCCGGTCACAGGTGGGCTTCATCTATACACCTCAATCTCGCTGATCCTGGCGCGTCAGCTCGCCCACCGTTCCCCTATTTGTCACTGATTTACGGTGTTCGGAGCCTTAAGCTTTATTTGTGTAACGGGACCAGTTTCACAAAGGCAAACCAATCTCCGGTGCCTCCACTGAGAGTCACTGCGATAAGGTCTCAACGTTTTGGAGTGAGTGATTATGGCTTTACGCCGCCCTTAACCATGGTCCAGTAATATCCCGTAGGGTGACACCAGAAATGGGTTTCACTCATTGTACCAATGTGGTGTACATCAAACACGGGTCTTCAGCGTGACGAGCGAAGGGTTTAACCGCAAGCCTTTCCAACTCCCCACCAATCATTCATCCATAGTATAAGGTCTGATGGCATAATGGCTGGCTGGTTGGTTGGTTGATGTGGGCCCGTTGATGCTTCATGCCACACTAAGCAATATTCAAGGTATTTGGTGGCGAACTGTAAACAATCGTGTGATAAATGATTGTATACATAGTAATTCCTACTGAATGAACGTTTGCGTTCTTACGCCTATTTGATCGACTACGGGGCACAAGTACAAACCTTTCACCAGTTTGTTTACTTTGTGTATTTAACCACACATGCTGCGAGTGCAAATCCAGCCATGGCACGTCTACACATATTTTCCCCTTACAGAATCTTCAAACCTTTATGTTCAGATAAATGAACATTGAATTCAAAATTTCATCACACTGAATCAAAATCTTCGAACGGTTGTCAGACCAACTTACATCGCGGATGAATTAGATAAGCAGTGTTCGTTGCGCATATCCAGAGTCAATGTGCTCAGTAAGGGTCCATCAAAAACTTTGTTTGGTCCATCATGTATATTTTACACCTTCAAAAACGTGCATATTCTGCAGGTAATCCTCCATACCTGCCGCGAACAAAGACGCTTGAGGGTCTTAATGCATAAGTGCTAATGAACCAAGAAAAAAAAATAAACCCCAACTGACTAATTTTGACACGGAACGAAATGTTTATTTTAAATGTCAGCTCGACCGGAGCTACAATTCAGGCCTAACATACTTTCCTCGGCGCATCGGACAGCCCCTACAGTGTGGCCGTGTGGTGTCTTAAACTTCATCTCGTAGCCCCCGTGTCCCTAACCGACACAATCGACCTGCACCCTCGTAAACTGTAGGTATGTGGTTCACTGACACACCCATACAGCGTAGTCGTTGACAACTGGTTTGGTCGTCTTTTCGAAAGGGCAACAGTAATCATTTCTGTTCTCGACTACCGACAGCATATTTCGAGATTAGGATCAGCAATGTTTCCACCAGCAGATAGACTATATTAATCACGATTGGCCCTGAGCCATGAGGTAAGCAATGTCGTCGAAACCGGTCCGTTCACGCAGGTACACTCAAACAGTCTTCTATTTTCCCTGGTTCACTGAATGATGAATGTATTGTAAACTCGTGGCAACGGTGTTATTCGTCTGCATGAATAATGCACAACAGAGTGAGCTTGGTTTTGTGCCGCATTTGACAATCTTGCAGCAATATCACGGCTGTGGACATCAATAATGGGTTTCACATCTTGTACCAATATGGAGAATCGAACCCAGGTGACGTGACGAGCGAACGCTTCAACCACTACGCTTTCCCAACGCTCCACTTGACAAGAATTAGGTGGATGGACTTTGATAACAGTATTTTCTCTTGACCGACAGTTTACCGTTTCTTGATGTTTTATCTTGCAGATATTTGACACAGTGTCACTTCAAACTGTTCGTCAATATCCAAACGTAATGACTCCGGGTTTTTTATGATCGACGTCATGGTGCCAGAAACAGTGAAAGTGAGTATGTATGCTACTTGCTACAGCGCCATAGTGAATGTTGTTTTTTGAGAAAGCCAGCACTATTTTAGGCATATCAAACCGTCGCTGTATGACTGCGCCCACCTATGATCAGCCAGGTCACAAGTTTTAGTTTACTCCCGACCTCATTTCATCAGCACGCACGGCAGGGTGCCCCTGTTCAGACGGACTTAACACTCGGGTAAATATCAACCCTGGTCGTACTTTACGACAGTTGTAGCCATTCGGGACCGTCCATATTTTATGGCCAGGGGTGAATATGATTTTGATGGAGTAGCATGTACAGTAATAATGACACCTAATATTATAAATTATTTGTACCAAGTAAGTGGACATTCAAATGTATAATGAATAATGCTTGAAGTGTTATAAATATTTGCTTGAAATGTATGCTGAATGAAGGCTTGAAGTGTGTAAAAGATAAATGTTTGAAATATGTAATGAATGTTTCAAGTGTGTAACAAATAAATGTTTGAAATGTATCATGAATGTATGTTTGAGGTAACAGACAAATGTTTGGGATGTATTATGAATGATTTTGTGAAATGTGTAATACATAAATATTTCATGTGTATGATAAATAAATGTTTGAAATGTATTAAGTTTCAAGTGTGTAATGAATAATGCTTGATATCTATCGAGAATGAATGCTTGAAAGTGTGTAGTAAATATATGTTTGAAATAGGTAAATCTGTGAATGTTTGATGTGTGTAATAAATGTTTGAAATGTATCATGAATGAATGCTTGAGGTGTGTAATAAATGTTTGAAATGTGATATAATCAAATATTTGAAATGTACAAAGAATGAATGCTTGAAGTGTTTGATATGGGTGATGATTCAATGATTGAAAAGTACAATGAATGAATGAATGAATGAATGAAATGTGTAACATAGAAATGTTTGAAATGCCGAATGAATAATTGTTTAAAGTGAATACATGTTTGATACGAAAATATGTTTGAAATGTACAGTGGATGAATTTTGGAACTGTATGACCTGTTCCGGTCATGAAAGTAAATGAGTAGGCTTCATACAAATTTGTGTACGTGTTGAGCTAAAAAAAAGTGTGAGTGCTCTAAAACAGGCGCGAATCTGACGAGAACGTGTTCAACCTTTTCGACGGATACGAATCATATAGCATCCTCTCAGGTAGGTGACCTTGCGGTTAAAAATAACGCTTGTCACAGAAAAAGACCGTGTTTAGTTTTACCAAGGGTACATGTTGAGCACCTTATACTTTGATGCTGTGGATCGGCATGAAGGTTCGTTGTTCAAAGTGCTCCCACGTAGTATAGTCTTATTTAACTTTGAGCAATATTCAAGAAATGTCACGGCAATGAACATCTGTCTTGCAGTTGGTAATACCAGTCTTGCAGTTGACGAAGCCCTAAACTTCACATCTGTCAACACAAATTGCTAGGTCTCAACTTGAGCTAGTTGACCATCATAGATTATATTTTCCTTTTGCTGTAATTTCAGATGTGTCTGTGTCTACGGAACTGCAAGGTAAAAAGACGAAATCTGAAGATAATGGCGGTGATGGTGATCATCTGTGTCGTCTGCTTGTTCTACAACCGACTAAAACGAGGATGGAGTTACACGATATACAGACACTCCGGTTACCATAGTGATAGAGAACACCAAAAGACGACTCAACCCTGCACTCAGTCGGATACGACATATGTTAACTTAGGACTTGATCTCACTGACGATAGACTGAAAGAGTATGTTACCTCCGGTGTCGTCATGGACGACTTCAAATTCCTTGTGAATTCTGATGTGTGTAAATCAGCCCAATCCGTTTACGTGCTTGCCATTGTCCCGTCTAAACCCACTAATTTGGTGGAACGAACAGCAATACGACAGACGTGGGGTTCACGATTCAAAATGCAGGCGAATTTGAAGCTGGTATTTCTCTTCGGATTGGACGCATCTCCTGCAGACCACCAGCTTGCCGAGGAACAAAAAACACACGCTGATATTGTTCAAGGAAATTTTATCGACTCGTACAAAAATCTGACGCTTAAGACTGTGGCAATGCTACAATGGTACAAGCAGTTCTGTCCGTTGGCTCGGTATGTAATGAAAGTTGACGACGATGTGTTTGTTGAAACAGACAATTTGCTTTCAAAATTGAATCTCCTGGATAGAGAGTCCCGATTCATATTAGGGTTCACTGACATTGCAGATGCGCCTCTAAGGAACTCAACGAACAAGTGGTATCTCTCCTTTGAACAATATCCATTTATGCAGTTTCCACGTTTTGCACATGGGCCAGCATACGTGATCTCGGGAGATTTGGTAGTGGATCTGTTCGAGATTGCTCGTCATGCACCACCGATTCACCTCGAGGATGTATACGTTACAGGGCTGTGTGCACATATAGCAAAAGCTTCGCACGTGAGCTCGAGCGGATTTGGCCTTGAACCGAAACAATGGCAAGATTGGATTCAAAGCAAGTCTGTTATCACTGCACATGGATATACGCCTAGCGCAATGAAATATTTATGGGCAGAACTGGTAAAATGGCGTCATTTTATTCCCGCTTTGAGATTCATGGGGACTGTTTATGGTTATTAAACTGTTAGTTGACAAACTGGTGTTGCTTCATTTGCTGGAAAATAATCTGCAAATTAAGACAATTTGAGAAATCGTCTTTGATTAAGCAAGCGTATGGTTATTCCATTATGATAAATATATACTTCCCATCAAAAGTTATACTCACTAGTTTTAAATGGTGCCACTTACATCAGTCAACTGTTCTAAAGTATATTTTGAAAAGATATTCATTTTGATTAAAGGTACTTTTTACACATGAACTGGTGTATTGCAAAACAAATTCGTAATGTTGAAAAGTATATTGTTATGAGTTCAATAACTGACGAAAATCGAGGGGTGGCCTAAAAGTCGGGCCGGGCCAGGCCACGGAGGGCCAAATATATCATTAGCTAATAAACCCATTAATGAACACCATGCCAACAAATGATTAATGCAAAATACACCCTTGATAATAATAATCAATTTTTTAGTCAAAAACGCGTACCATATATAGTTTACTACTAATGAATCGGCTAAAACCCATGAAGACGAATTTCTTGAGAACTGGCTGACCGAGATTACGTCTAAAAGTGGAATCGATAAACGAAACATGATTTAAAATGCATAAATATTTGACTTCATTCGTATACAGGTTTCCGTCGGCCGGAAAATGTGTCCTACGTCTATTTCCAACTAATGCCACCCCATAAATTCATTATTCATAGTATTTAAAGCATGCATGATACCATCTCTTCCTTACATTCTAAACATGATGTCGACCATAATTGGTCGGTCCGGCTTGACCCGAGCTCTCAAAACCAGCTTAAACCTAGAACATGCACCTTGAATTGTAATTAAATCCATAGATTGGTATTATATCTACCCAAATACCAACATCTAAAGAAAACTGGCCCCTTAAAGTGGTGTCTTTTTCTCACTCCATTCTCAACATAGAATCACTCAAAATTAGCCCAGGCTCTAAGAACATCTTATACCTAACACACGTATACTGTTTTGTCTTCACATTTATTATTCTATCTACCTAAATACCTCTTTATTGAGTCTCAAGACGTAGTATTTGAAGCAAGCATGTTTTAAAGTCAACCCTATTTTCTAGACTCTAGACAATTTCAACAAAGACACAGTATCACAAGCCTTCGGTCCGACTTGCAACATATGAAGTGCAACATGTAAAGAAAACTGGCCAGTTAAAGTGAAGCCCTTTTCTCACTCATTCTCAACATAGCCTCGATCCAAAGTGTCAAGTCTCTGTTCGGCACGACTTGTCCCGAACTCTCCAAAAAGCCTTACGCCTCAAAGATGTATGTTAAATTGTATTTATATCCATAGTCTAGTATCATATCTACATAAATACAGATTTACCGAGTGTCAAAGCGTTGTATTTGAAACAAACACGTTGCTTAAAGTGAACCCTATTTTCTGACGGCCATCGCAGCATGAGGAGGCAAGACACTTCAGCAGGTCCACTCAGACCATCTCAAATCTATGGCCCCGATACACAAATACTGGGAGTGTTAATGACAGAACCAGGTCAGGTCGACTTAGCGTTACCACCTCCGACCAGGATCCACAGATCCGGTTGAGTTATCTTAGTTCAAACACCACGTCCGTATCTTCCACAACAATCAATAACCCTAGACTGCGCCGAATATCCGATCAGACATTGAGCTATTGGCTATGAGAAGCCAGACTTTTTGCCAGAAGACCTGTTCAATATTACATCGTTTCCTTCATCAGCGTCAACGGTTGATCTTTGGAGCATGACGTTGAACATGTTCCTCCTCCAAAACAATGTTCAGGTGTTACCCTCGCCTTCTCTATAACCCGATTTGTCCCCCATTGAACATCTGTGGGGTATTCTTGTTCGATGGTTGCGCCATCCGCCACCTCAGACACTACAAGAACCGTGCACAGTACTTCAGCAAGAGTACATTCCCAAAGACAGTATTCGGCATCTCCTTCCTTCTATGTGTCACCGCTGCCAAGCTGTTATTGATGCTCATAGTAGTCATACCAAATACGGGCTTTTTACTCTGACCAAGTGGCTTTAGTGGCCCTCTGTGGTATTACACTCTCTGGATAACGTCTTGGTATTTTGTAAAGTGATGACTTTACTGTAATCAGGGAGACTATACGGAGAGGGAGAAGAAACTCCCCGATAAGCCCCTAAACGTATGTCTCGGGTCGGTACATAACCAGCTTAGCCAGTATGGTGAAAGTGTAGTATTTAAAATTTAGACAGGTATATTTTCATCAGCTGATTACATTGGCAGAGTGTTGTGACAACTGGAATTCTACATGTAGAAGATAACTTAACTATTTTGTCACTTCAATTTAAGTAAAAAAATTGGTATTAGTGTCAGTATTAGGACAGTAGATTTGTAGTAAAGTTTCAAGTCGGTATGTTATTGCTCATCGGCTTCCATTCTCGATTCACCGCAAAGATAGACTAAATTGTGCCGATAAAAGCTACTTTTACACAGTCGTGTATTTTTAGAAGGGGGAAATGCCTTTAGATGAAATGTATTTGCAAGTAATAGTGATAGTTTTGTTGGGGTGTATTTGAGCTGCGTGAAAAAAAATGAGATATCGCATATCTATTCTGATCCGCCATAGAAATGCTACACTCCGTTGTTTGAGTTTTTCTAGTTATTCCTTAAAAAACATCTTTCACATACACCTTTAATTCTTATGCGGGGAATATACTATCAGGTGAAATGCGTTTGCAAGAATAGTGATAGTTTCATAATCTCAAAAAGAATGTTAGGGTGTATTTGAGCTGCGTGAAAAACATCACATATCGCCGATCTGCACCACTTTCCTACTTAACCAAACTGTCAGGCCCTGACACGACTGGAAAAGTCCAAAGGTGCATTAAATTCAGCTCACTCTCTCTAAACTCTGTGAAAAGTCACGTTCTAATTGCAAAGTATATGACAGTAAAGACGTGAGACATATCTAACCATTTTTCAGCAATATCACTTTATGGGACACAAGAAATGGGATTCAACCACTATTGTGGGGTTGGTTGATGGTTGGGTCTGTTGTTTAATGCAGCACTAATCAATATTCAACCTATGTCACAACAGTGTGTCAGTCACCTCTTATGACAAGTATGGGTTGCTGAGGGCCAATTCCGATCTAGATCTTAATCGGTACCATGTGGTAAAATGAACTCAGGTCACTGTCTTTAAGTGCAAACACTTTAACCTCTAGACTATCCAACTGTCTGAAAGTTGTTAAAGAAGACAGCAAACATCACCCAGGTTATACTGTATGGCTCTGGGATGGGTCAACCAGCAGTTTCTGGCATAGGTAAAGGATCTAAGCTTGAACAGAGCCTTATCCACAAGACTACCTGTGTCATAGGCCCTTGTGTCTTTACAAGGATCATGATGTATTGTACTCTGAAGCATTCTGACTCATCTCAAATTTTTATATGTCTTTGTTTAAAACTCTTGCATAGACACCAGGACTTGTGGACCTGTGTCTCATATCCAGAAATACACCAGGACCTGAGGACCTGTGTCTCATATCCAGAAATACACCAGGACCTGTGGACCTGTGTCTCATATCCAGAAATACACCAGGACCTGAGGACCTGTGTCTCATATCCAGAAATACACCAGGACCTGTGGACCTGTGTCTCATATCCAGAAATACACCAGGACCTGTGGACCTGTGTCTCATATCCAGAAATACACCAGGACCTGTGGACCTGTGTCTCATATCCAGAAATACACCAGGGCCTGTGGACCTGTGTCTCATATCCAGAAATACACATTTGAAAACAAACTATGACTCAAATAGTGATATTCAGATTCATTGTGTTTCATACATTCTAAATTATGATGCAAAAATGAGACTGACGAAATGAAATGAAAACGTAATAAGAATTTAATAATAATCGCCCACGCTCACACATTAGCTGAAACATGGGTCACTGATATGGACTTTAATACCAGTTGTCACATGATGAATCTTCAAAATCTAAACACAAGTGAAGAAATTCCTTAATCAGTGGTACTCAATGATTTTGAAAAGCTCATCTCCCATTTTATATTCCAAACCAACAAATGAAAGTAGTTAATATGCAACTGGCATTATCACAAAAGCTGTTGACAGAGGTTATCAAAGTCTAATCCATGGAAATCGATGGATAATTCCAATATGTGGGCTAATAACCAAATGTGACAAATTTGCAGTCCTTCTCTCTGACATTTTGACAGCCAAAAAGATTTGATGATAACTCTGTACATCGAGCTGAGCTCTTTACTGTGAAACAAGCTCCTCACAACAATTCCTATTGCCGCTTCGTATACAAACAGACATACTAGCAATGTGGAGAGTTTAGGAGGCCTTGTTTAAACTAAGGATGTTTCAATATTTTGATTTTGATTTCCAAAATGATTTCAATGAAAATAGTTTTATTTTGACATTCATAATGTGCCTGATATAAAGATGCATATTATATCATTATTAATTTGCACCAAATGTCAAGGTAAGTACAATCAGCAGGAATTCTGCAATAATGCAGCTTGGCTGCAGCGATGAGTTTGGTTTTAAGCCACTTATGTGATGCTCCAACAACATCACAACAGGAGAAATGGCCCACAAACATTGCACCCAATCAAACCTGGGTCTTCAGGCTGACATGCAAATGCTTTATGTACAACGCCACATCACCGCCCACCCAGCTCTGTCGAAATATACCAATACATGTTGTACATGTCGTCATCACATGAACAACACACTTTCATATCCACCAGGTGGTCCAAGTTCTGAAAATATGCATTTTCCTTTGCCAAGAAGCTGGGTGAGATGTCAGTCATCTGACACTAGTCATCTGTTCCCAGTCTTTCAACATCAGATTGGTATCATTCATTGTCTGACTCAATATCACTCATCCACCTTCAGCAACTCCTCTTCATCCACTTGTCCATCTGCAGGGTCAGTCTTGATATCTGCAGCCATCTCCACAGCCTCATCTCCCCGACCTTTCCCGTCTGCACCATCCTCATCCTTCTTCTTGTCCTCTTCCTTTGGGAACTTTGTATTCTGAAAGGTTACAGCAGAATACTGGAGGCATTCTAACAGTGCCAATGTAGATCTTGAAAGGCATTTAGAAGGTGACTGAACATGAAGCATAACACTTTTTATGGATAATGGCTTCTTTTATTCTTGCTTCTTCATCTGGTGAATGCTGAGGCAGTCCACAAAGTTTACACATACACAGTTTGAACCTGTGTACACAATACAAAGAGGGTGAATGTACACTGTTATCCTGTTAATCTCAATGGCTTCTATTTACATCATTATCTCCGTACATTAATCCCATCTAATTCACTTCATAATTATAGTTTTATATTTGCACATTCTCCCGCTATGCATTGTGTTGATTCTTCAACAATGAGAAGTGGCTTTACATACCTTGATTCTCTGGTAATGTGCCCATGTCATGCAGTGCTCTATTTTGGCCTCCGATTCATCCCGAAAGAATCGGCGACACTTCTGGCAGTAATATCCTTCCACATTCTCAATGTACTTTCTCCCTAAACAGATTCACATAGAACAACATAAACAACAAATAACTGACTTTGTCTGAATAGTAGGGCTGTACTATTGCATTAAACTATTGATGGATCGAGTCTGATAGTATTTAATGGATGGTAGAAACAAAAAACTATCCATCCACTGATAGTCACACCTACTGAATAGCAACAACAGTAACTTTTCTTCAGAGACATGAGACCAAAGGACCAGTGTATGGACAATAAATAGTGATCATTCTAAAATAACATTCGTAGACTTATAACTTCACTGACTATCAGGACCACTGCACACTTATCATTTAGTGGTCCTGATGCACTTTACTAGCCAAGGGCCACAGGACCAGAGTAAATTTCACACACTTGTTGATGTTAAATGCCAGGGCAGCTGAGTCAGGACTTGACAAAACAATGGTCAACATCATGAGCACCTGATGAATCTGATTCTTCTGTTCGATATAACATGCGTTCTTCATTAAGTGGAAAAACAATTAATGATAACTGACAAAGCCTCTGAATTGCAGAATACACTGACTTGTTACCTCACTCATCAAACCCCCTTTGTATGATCGTTTGCTCCAGATAAAGAAAGAATGATATCACACACAATAACCAATCCTGTCATAGAAACCTACAAGTATCAGTCAAGTGGCGACATACCTCGAAGCACTACAGGGGTGAATCTGTTTTTGGTATTCACTACAAACAGAGCCTAGCTTGACAAAGAGACCTAACTCAATGCCTATTTGTTATGGCCCACCTGTTCCCTTAGGTCAGGTTTAAAACTAATCATCTTACCTATGGCTTTATTCTCTTCATATGCTGGAAAGCTTCCCTGAATTCAGAGATAACAAGTGTCATTTGCATGATCAAAACCTAATTTCATTATCCCTATGACATTTCCATAAAGATTCAAGATATGGATTGTTACTTCTGTTCAGCAAGTCTGAGACTGAATCATGCTGACTGTCATAACACTTTGAAGATCCTGACAACCACATATAACATGACACTACCATGACTTCAAAGATTATACTAAGTGTTCTGTATTTCACACTAACTGCTCTGTGTCTCACACATAGTAAGTCCTGGGCAATCCACACAAACTAAGTGTTCTGCATCTCACACAAACCAAGTGCTGGGTGACTAAGTGTTCTGCATCTCACACAAACCAAGTGCTGGGCATCACACAAAGTAAATGTTTGTCCATCTCACACAAACAAAGTGCTGGGCATGTCACATAAACTAAGTGTTGAGCGTCTCACACAAACTAAGCATTGAGCATTGCACACAAATCAAATGTTGAGCATTATTCACACAAACCAAGTGTTGAGATGTCATACAAACTAAGTGCTGGGCATCTCACACAAACGAAGTGTACTGCACCTAACAGTCCCTCCTGGATTCCATGATTTACCTTTCCATGCAGAAAAACATCTGGTCCGCGGAAAGAGGCATTTTCATGCAGAATTTGGCACTTTTCTGCCATGGAATTTGCTTATTTCAGAAATTAAGCGAAAACTGACAGAAAGCCGAAACGAAAAGTAGACTTCATATGAGAAGTAGGATCAGTTACACATAAAACAAACTGACATATTTATTGTGACAACATTTTCAAAATAATTATGATTGAAAATACTTTATTAATAAAGCAAGTTTTAGGCATGTTTTGAAATAAAATTAGATGTATTTGACAATGCAATTACGTTCTCAAAATCGATCATTTTGAAAATAGAAATTACTTCAGATTTTGTTTGAATATACAACTGTTATTTGCATGAAACTGGAAGTTCTTCGTCAAAGTTAGAATGAGAAGAGAGAAATAACTTTCAGACAGTGTTTAATTCTCAAACACAGAAAAAAGGTGTTGGTGCTTTGTCATCAAACTTACTGAAGATGTGATGTGTACTGTCGACTTAAGTTTACATCTGTGTTTGAGAATTAAACTATGAAGGTCTGTATAATGTTTTTGGTGTTTTTTCTGAATGTGTTAACCACAGAATGTCTAGCAGAATACTGAAAAATGGGATGCAGAATTTGCTTAAATTTGCCGTGGAATTCTAAAAAATGTGCCACGGAATCCAGGAAGAGCTGACCTAAGTGTTTGAAGAAACTAAGTGTTGTGCATCCAAGACCAACTGTGTGCTGGGCTTCTCACTCTTCCATATGAACACTTCCCATCTGTACAATCTACCCTTGTATACTCACATCCTCCTCCCTCTGCTGCTGAACCTTCTTGCGGAGATACTTGCGATACTGAAAACAACCAAAGTTCATAAACCAAAAATGTACATTCCTATCATCCAAAACTTTTGCAAATTGTACTTTAGTTTGGCCTGGTCAGGGTTCTGGGCACTGAATTTGGCTCAGGTTTCTGCAGTGTTCTTATCCTTGGCCTTTTTGTGGCTGTTGGCCTTAGCTATCTGGAGTACCGTATTCTAAACTTGGATATCATCAAGGCCTTATCAGCTGCCTTACACAAAACTGAGGCAATTTTAGGGATCAAGGCCCCTCTTAGCATCTTGTACCGCATCTGTCAGCAGTGTCAGAATACATCCATGTAGTCCTTGATGATATCCTTAATTTTGTAGCAGTGGTTAAAACTTCTTGGTCTAGTGCTTTGACATTGTGTACAAGGCTTCCAGGTCTCAGTGAATCCCAGTCATGAGGTGGTGGAAACATGTAATCAGTTAAGTCACTACTGAACAGTGCTCAAATAAACATTGAAATGCATACAGTTAGGCCATAATGTTTAGAGTGAGTTTAGTTTTATGCCACTTTTAGCAATATTCCAGCAATATCAAGGCAGGGAACACCAGATATGAGATTTGAACATTGTACCCATGTGGGGAATAGAACCCAAGTCTTTCACAAGCAATGCCTTTACAACAAGGCTACCTGAACACCCTGGAAGAATGTGGGCATTGGCTGTTTACCCCACAACCCATAGGTTTTAGAAATGCACTAAGTGCTATTTAGCCACTACACAGAAATTAGCATGTCAGAGGGCAATATTGCGAGTTGTCTGTAGTCAAGAAAACAGTGAAAAACTTGACATGCATTTTCATGGTACAAGCAAGCAAACCTATGACCTAAACAAACTTCACATACAAACCAAAGTAAACAGGACAGATAATTAAAACATAAGTGATTTTGAGAATGTAGAAACTGATTCACTGATAACTGAATGGACAAGACTGTTTGCATTGAAAGGTGTCACAGACTTTGAACTTTACATACATTTTCAGTAATCATCAAACAAGCTTTCTGTGAATTTGGTGACTCATATGTGTACACTGTTATTTACTTGGTGAATAGACATGAACGTAAGGACCTATGCCCACTTTGTGCAAAAGGTATTTATTTAAGAGTTGAAGAGGACATTAGCTAAGTGTATCCAGCACAATCATTGTAGCCTGCATTAACTGCTGCCATTACATTGGCAAACATTGTTGTTACTTGATACTTCCTTTTATCAGCTCTTACTGCAAGCTGGGTAATGTGGACCAGAGACCATATGGTCTGTCAAGATGTCTCATTGGAAGAATGTAGGTGGGTGAGCTTTTTGCTGCTTTTAGCAATATTACAGCAATATCACAGCGAAGGATACCAGAAACGGTCTTTGCACAATGTACCCATGTGGGGATTGAACTATGGCGTTTGGTGTGACGAGTGAATGCTTTAACCACTAGGCTACTCTCCCTCCCTGGAAGAATGTTGCATTTGCTGGGAAAAGATGCATGGAATATGGAAGAGCTTTTCTGGTCCAGTCTACAAGGGGAAACAACACTGATTACTCAATCTACTGAATTATTTTGCCCTACCCCTGATTCAGACTGGGAACAAAGAAAGATGCAATGTGAAATCTGCAAAGGAAGACAACTAAAAAAAAACACTGAATTCTGGGACCTTTGCTACTTGGAATCCCTTCGGGGAGACTACTCTAAAACTTAAGAATACTGGGGGCCTATTGTTCCTGAAATCCACAAGGGGAGACAACTCTAAAGCTATGGAATACTGGAAACCTTTTGTACCAGGAATCCCCAAAGGGGGACACCTCTAAAACCACTCAATAATGGAAACATTTCCTATTTGAGTCAGTATGGGGAAACAACTCTAAAACAATGAACACTGGAGACCTATCCTGACCAGAATCCCCCCGGAGGAACAACTCTAAAGCCATGGAATACTGGGGTGATTTCCTATCCAGAACCATTCAAAGAGGGTGACAGCTGAAATACTGGGAACACTTCCAAATTGTAATACCCAAGGGGAGACACCTCTAAAACCATGGTTTGCTGGGGTCCTTTACTGTCTTGAATCCCAAAGGGGAGACAACTCTCATACCATGGACCATTCGGGCCCTTTATTTCCTGGAATCCCCAAGGGGGAACAACTCTGAAATCATAGACTATTGGGGTCCTTTACTTACTGAAATCACCAAGGAGAGACAACTCTGTCAAACCATGGGCTACTGGGGAACATTTCTTCCCGTAATGCCCAAGAAGTGCAACAAATCAAGGTGGAAACACTAACCTGTGTGGCTGTAGCCTTGGGCTTCATGGTCTCTGTCCCTTTCTTGTTTTCCTCATTTTCTCTGCCCTGAAATGTCACATTCAGAACTTTATGGAATAACATACGCACTGTTATACATCGGGCGCACTGTGTCCACTTATTCGGCCTGATCATCGAACTTACAACTACAGATGTCTTAAACAGCCCCGAAACCAAAATCCTTTCATGGAAAAACAAAAACTTGCAAATCTTAACAAGCAGTAGTGATCAACTGATCTTCAAAATGTCAACCAGTGTCACTAGTGTCACTACGTACCCTTATTTATAAAGGAACTGAATAGTGTTGTCAGGTTTTTCATTTAACAATAATATTATATCACATCCATTGTGTTCGCTCTGTAATAAGGATTATGAGAAACCATTATTTATATGTTTTATGACTGCAAACGTACTAAAAGGTTGTGGAAGCAATTTACAAACTGGGTAGAGATTGTAACTGGCACACTGATAGAACTGAACATAAAATACATTTTGTGGGGGGCTATATAGCAAGAAGAAATGATGTCTTAATCCAATTTTAATGTCTACAAAACAATTCACCTATGCAAACAAATGTCTAAAAAAGGACTAAAGCGCCATCTACATACCTTATATTATATATGAGGTAAATAAATGTGCAGCATTCTCTAGATGTCAATACAAGAGTGTTGGGTCTTTTGGTCTTCATGACATTACCTCTTCATATGATAAATTTAAATTGCTCTTCAATCAATGGTTGAAAAAACCCATCACATTAAAGAAATTACTTAAAGCTTTTCGCATTGACTGTTCGCTCAATATACCAATGAAAATCTTATACGATATAATCTATATAATATATTATGTGCAGTATTATAATATATGTACAATTGTGTCAAATTATTTACTTGATTATGTCTATAATAATGTAATATCTGTAGAGTACCTTTAAAAAATAATAAAGTGACAGCTGAAAACACCAAATTTTTTCATTTACTGAAAATCAAAGTTAGCAATATTCATGCAGAATACATTCAACATTTGTGCTGTGTTGTCAGGTGGATATGATATTAAGCTGTATCTCACAATGTCAACGGGAGATGACGAAGGTACCAACTCTGATTACATGATTCAAAGAAACGAGTAGTTGAGTGGCTCTAGCTTGATCAATCCTGGCTACCACAGGCACATTTTCAGGTTCCCTGCAAGGCCATGGTTACCACAATACAGGCACGGTCAATGGACGACATTTGGTTTGAAGATAATGTTAGGAAAAAATCCATTTCAACCAACATGTTCTTATTTCCTTCAGTATAGTTATAAACCAAGTGCCAACTTGTATGCAACAAGAAGAAAAAGGACTAGAATGATGAATTACATTTTATTGACAGTTACATTTTGTGCAATGTTAAAATATGTTTAAAAATATGACCAACATTAATTTCATGAACACATTCCTAGGTGATCAACATAGTTGTGTGTATTACCAGCATGAAGATGTGTCAAACCTGTTTCAGCAGTAATTATGTTAACCACAAGCATGGACATTATTACAATCTATTTAGATAGTACAGAGTTTCAGCTTGGTGGCTCACAGGTGCTTTGTTTTTTCCCTGGATCACAGGATGTCAATCTCAATATTGTACTATCAATCTCAACTCCCTGAGGACATCCAACTCTTGAAGTCTTTAGGCACACTAAGATAATATGACTTTCCCATCTGTACGAGGTGCTCATTCACTGCTGGGTGACTGACGGACACTTAGTCACAAGTTCACCTGGTTCACAACTGCAGGTATTCATGGTGCTGCCATCTTGTCATTTAGTGAGGTCTTTTTAGAGCACACCACTAGCGGTTGTGACAACAACTAAGAGAGTCTGCACATAAGACTTCAAGGTTTTTACACCAAGCCACAAGAAGGCTCACTCCCCGCACCTCAGGCTTGCCCACCATGTTCCATATGAAGGAACCCACAATCATAAGTTTCTGTGCAGCTAAAAGCAGCACCTGACAAGACATTCATGGCCCCACAGATTCATCATAAGATTATTTCTGAGACTGAATCAGGCACATTTGCAAATTGTTAGTCAACAGTTTCTGGTGAAGTTACTTGCCAATTTTAATTGAATTTAAATAAAACTTGAGCTTGAGCTTAAACCAAACACTTACCACCCGGCTGTCCGACCAAGAAGACCAGGGAGTCCACAGTTCAGAGTGAAGGGAGTGATCGCTAAATGTCAATGTCAAATCAAGATTCATTTTTAAAAATCAAATTTAAAAAGTGCTTCTGTTTCCAAAGAGAAATTTTGACAACTTTGACTTCGAACCTATTGTTGGCTCAAAATGGAGCCAAACTAATACAAGGTGTACTCATTGTGCTCTAAAATATGTTCATTTCTTTATTTGACATGGGCAGTGGTCACTCCCTTTGTGATTTAGGGAGAAAAGAGGCTTACTTTCTTGGTGTTTTTCAAGAATGGCCAAAGCTGCTGGCTCATGTACTGTAGTCCACATTTCCCATTCCCATTGTACAAATAGCATCAGAGCACCTCACATTGCTAAAAGTCTTCATGGTATCTTAGGGGCCAACACCCCATGGACCAGATAATGTTGATTGTCTTTGCAAGATCATTGGGATCAAACCCCACAGACTAAGAGATTCTAAATTTCTTCAAAGGATCTTAGGGATCAATGCCTCACAAACCAAATATTGCTGAAATCATGCACAAGATTGCTGGAGTCAATGCCCCAAAGAGCAAGTGAGATTTGTTTTCAAAGGATCGTAGAGGTCAATACCCCACAGACCAAGTGATGCTTAATGTCTTCACACAATCATAGACAGTAATGCTACAGAGATCAAGAGATTCTAAATTTGTTCAAGGAATCAAAGCCTAACAAAAGTAATGAAGCAGAGTGCATGTGGAAGATCATGGAGAGGCAATATGTCTTCACTACATTACAGCCGTCAGAGCCCCAAAGACTAAGCAAGGCAATGTCTTAACTGGCTTATAGTGGCCAATGTCCCAACGACCAAGCGAGGCTTAGTGTCTTCACAGAAGCATAGGGATCAATTCCCTGAAATATTCCCTGAGATATTTCTTCAAGGGTTTGCTAGGATCAACACCATTATTCAACAGCTCTCATGCCTCTAAAACTCACAAATAAACCAAGACACTGTGATTACACTGTGTAACTGTTCTCAGTCAGTTCTTTCAAGCCTATGCAAGAGAGTATCCCTGTCCACCTTAAGTGACTGCCTCTTTTAGGAATATTCCAGCTATATCACAGCAGGGAACACCCATTGTACCCATGTGGGAAATCGAACCCACGCTTTCAGCAGTCATGAGTGAATGCTTTGCCCACAAGCCTACCCCATCACAAGACTAAGAAGAAGTTCATGTCAAATTAAGGACATCATTGTTATATCACCATCCTTGGGGTGACCAAAGACAGGGCAATCTACAAGTGCTTCAGGTGCTTCTAAATCGTCTCAGACCATCCAGTGTGTGTTACCTCCATTACATTTTGACAAATGCCCTGGGCCCATTAAGCCACCTCAGTCAGGTGTGTAATTTGATTGGATGGCTATATTTAGCATGTCATTCTGTTCAGACCACAATGGGTATATTATCAAGCTGCGTTTGTACATTTGCCCACAGTATTATAATCAATGGACAAAGACATCACACTCTGGGCAATCGATGAATTTTAATCAATACTTTTTAATCTAGTTTCATTATTTCAATAGGGTCCTTGCTGATAGCTAACAAAAGTGGTCTGTGACAAACATATGGAAGAAGATTCCATAAATAAATGGAGTAAATATAATAGTAACAGAATAGGAGGATTGCCCTTGGTAAATAGATTGAGACGGAACTAATGTCCATCTAGATGGGTAATGCTACATCTCCATCTCCTGGATGGGCAGTGGATGGGCAAGCTCCACTGACATGAAACCATCAACAGAGGGACCAACTGGTCCATATACCCTTGACAGATCGATGTCATTTTCACATTGTAAGGAGGAATGAAACAGGATCCTCTTTCACAAAGGAGCAGTGTCTCCAAGAGTTGCCAATGGGATGTATTTGTTTTACATCACCATGATTACTACAGAATCTCACGGAAAGAATGACTTTTGTTTCACATTACAATGGTTGCTATTAAACTTGGTGGAATGACTATCTACCATTCCATTTGTTGCCATGGTGATTTATATGTGTTATGTCACCATGCTTACCACAAAATTTCTTGGAAACAATATCCACCATTCCATGGTGTTACCATGGTCGTTTATACGTTTTTACAAAAGCATGGTTACTACTGAACTTCATGGAAACAATATCCATCATTCCATCTGTTGCCATGGTGATTTATACATTTTACAAAAGCATGGGTACTAATGAACTACATGGAATGAATATCTACCATTCCATCTGTTACCATGGTGATTTATATGTTTTTAACATCAACATGATTACTACCAAAGAGGTTTTGGAGGACCCAAATAACCAAACACCAACCTCATATGCAGTAAGTTCAATTCAAAGTCCACGGCTAACCAATATATACATACTAGCATATTCATACATATAAATCATATTCACATACATAAACATACAGATGCATCAGGGCTGCAATAAAGCCATTATAAAACAATTACGATAATGTCACGATTACAGGATAACGAATACAAATATTTTTCATAGCATGTCTCCAGTCATCCTCGATATCTCCAGAATATATCCATGTATATGTTCCGATAAGACTCCACTATACCCTGGACACATCTTCGGGTCTGCCCGATAATTTTATTACCTCCCTTTGCTGGCTACGCATTTTCACAGTAGCCAATCAGCCAAGCTGCCATTAAAACCGAGTTTGCTATAGTGAACAAAGATAACGGTTGCAGCTGCAAAGGTTTGTTCGCAGTTTGGCTCAGATTTTGAGGACATCATACAGACAAATTGATAGGTCCGAAACTTCAAAAAAATATATGCAACTCTTTCTACCCCTTTCAGTGAACCTCTGCATGGTTTGTGTTGCCAAGTTTAATCAGTTAGATAATATAAAACGCGAAAGCGAGTTGTGATTGGTTTGCTCAACTTCCCAGAGTAGACACCTGATTAGATCAAAAGCTAGCCAAGGGAGGTAATAAATTTAATGGGCCATGGATGCATACAGGGTATAGTGGAGATTCATCGGAATGTTTACCCTGGCGATATCGAGGATGGTCTCCAGCTGATGTTCAGCTCATTATATTCAGTCATCTAATAACAAAATATATTCTTTGACGTTTTCATCATGTTGAATGAGATAAAGACCAGTAGCCACAATACTTTCAAATGAAACACATTAAAATCCTGTGAATATCTGATTTGAATCCTACCGATTAATGAACTGAATTCATAAACGGACATAAATCAGTTCACTGGACACACAAGTGACTCATAACAGCCCTAACAAGCACCACGTGGAAACCATGTAGTAAACTTGAATTTATAAAATGAGCAGGATCAAAGGTGCAATGATAATAAACCTCTTCATATAAAACAAAATCACACTCACCAATCTGGTCAATCTGTGGAACAAAGATACCACCAAACCCAAGGAACAGAAGCTGTGTAGCTTACAAACATTCAGAATTAAAACTGCTTGACTGACAAACACACAAATAGAAGGAACTACACCTGTGTAACTTAAAAAGTTTCAGAATTAAAACTTGATCAGCAACAACAGAGACCTAAGGAATTAAACCTGTGTAACTTACAAACCCACAAACCAGGGAATTTAAAACTGCCTGAGACAGACACACATACCCACAAACCTAAGGAATTGAACCTTTGGAGCAAACACATTCACCAATCTTGCAATTGAACCTGTGAAAGAAACAAGCCAACTAACCCATGAAATGGAACCAATGGAACTCACAAACCATCAAACCTTTGGAATTATAACTGCTTGGCTGACATGCGCACAAACATAACAAAATAATTCTGTGTAACTTACAAACCTAGGGAATTATAGCTGAGTAACTTACAAACCCATAAAGTAGGAAAATAAAACTGCTCAACAGACATACACACAAATAGGAGTTAAACCTGTGTAACTTACAAACTGAACCAGGGGAGCAAACATACCAATGGACCAATAGAAGCTAGTAACTTTACTTTACCTTTTGTTCAGAGGTCTTCACTGCACAACCAGGTCGGGCTCCTGAAATATGACGTCCAGCAAACTAAAAACTAAAAACTAATGTTTAGGTTTGTTGTCAGTATTTCACCAGTAAAATAATAAATATGCCAGTAAACTTTAACCCTATCTGTCCAACATTTTGAAAGGGTCAGTAGTATTGAAGTGCTGACCTGTAAAGCTCTGACTGTCCAGAAACCTTGGCCAAAGATGTATAGTAATAAATAATACCTGATAGCTTTCATATATTTCTTTCACAAAAATTGCACAGAAAAGTACACATTAAAGGAAATCTTGTACTGTATTTGCAAGAGTGCTGTCCTGCTGACTTAAGGTGTTCTTTGGGATTCTTAACACTTTCTCACTGGGAGAGCAGAGAGTTTGTGGTGCCTTGTAAGTAGAGAGCTGTAAGTGAACCATCACAATGGCGATATACAAGTGCTGCAATCTTGTATTTGCATGACAAGTAGCCAGTGAAGTTGCTGCAGCATGGTCACATGATTGTACTTCATTCACAAATTAAATTCAGCAAACGAGCATAAATGTTTTGCCAAAATTTGTGGCCGGCTGGTCATCCAAGATGTAACCAGTTGTATTACTACCCATTTTCAATACTACCCACCGCAGTAAGCTATCACCTCAAGCACTATCTAGCACTAGCACTAGCTATCATCTTAAGCATTAGACAGTGTTTTTCATCAAGATTTACAAAGCAGCCCACTATAGTTAAACCCCATGAGATCCAAGAATTGATCTTCAGTAATCCATATGAAGTGACTAATGAGACTAATGAGATCAGCTAATCAGGATTGCTGACTTGGTTGACATCCCAAATGCTTAGATTGACACTCATGCTGTTGATCACTGGATTGTCTGGTCCAGAGTCAATTAACAGACTGCTGCTATATACCTGAAGTATTGTTGAGTGCAGCATAAAATTAAACTCACTCACTCACAAATATACTTACGCCGAGCATGTGCCTGTAGAAACAGAATAGCACAGAAGATTCAATTGCACATACAAAAAATAATAATAAAAACAATCACGATGCCAATACAAATTATAGAGATCAGTGATGAAGTCTGTTGTCACTTTGATCCTCTTCTCATCAGAACAATGGCTCTAGGCTCCACTCCAGGTTAATACTCTTGGGATTTTTTTCTTGTTTTGTTTTAATATTTTTCTTATTTATACAACAATTTGATTAAATATATATTTATGTTATGAAACCTCAAAGACAAAAGGAAAATTTATAACATGATGTCAAACATGACCAAACATGGCAAAGTAGGTGAGCGTTCTTTAACAGTCAGTGTACTGCTTCGCAATATGGTGATAGTGGTGGCATATAAATACTCAAATATCCTCTTCTATGAGTATGACATTTCTAGAATACAGCTAAAAGTGGCAAAAGCCATGTACAACTCTCTCCTGCTAAAACTGTTACAGTACTCTTACCCAAAGGCACCACTGATGAGAATTACCTCAGTGTCCATCCTCTGTCTCTTGCCACCAAAGTCTCCCTGGAAGTCACCTCTTCGTTTCCCTGGTGAGCCCCTCATGCCACCTCTTGCTCCAGGGCCTGGGGTGAACCCTCCTCGAGAAGGCATGAAACTTCCCATTCTTGATCCTCCTTGCATTGGTCCACCTCTCATAGGTCTGCCTCGAATCATTCTTGATCGTGGGCCTCTGTGAGGTCCACCACCCCTTGGACCACCCCTCGGACCATCAAAATATGATCCATAATCTTCTTCATAATAACCTCTGTCATATTCATTTCCATAATACTGTTCACCACCTCCACTGCCATAGTACTCTTCGCCGCCATAACCACTTTGGTACATCTGGTCACCATAACCAGTGTCAAGACCAATCTTTTCACTGAGTTTATTGATTACATCAGACTGTTTCTTTAACAGCTCTACCAATTCATTATTATTTTGTCCGCTCATGGATTGCTGTCCACCTCCAAATCCCATCTGATTACCCATCATTCCACTCTGACCTCCCATCATTCCACTTTGATCTCCCATCATCCCACTTTGACCTCCCATCATGTGGCCTTGACCCCTTCTAATTTCACTTTGTCCTCCCATCATGTGGCCTTGACCCCCTCTAATATCACTTTGTCCTCCCATCATGCGACCTTGACCCCCTCTCACATAACTTTGCCCTCCCATCATGCCACTTTGACCTTCCCTCATATGACACTGACCTCCCATTCCACCTTGACCCCCAAAACTTCGACTATGACTGCCCATATTCCGCTTCATGCTACTACGCATTGTATTTCCACTTCCAAATCCCCCATCATCTTGGCTGTAACCTCCACCAAAGTCTGGGTTTTCTTCCAGGTATCCTCCAACTGACCTCTGTACGTTCCTGCCTCCCACCTCGTAGTCCATGCTGCCATCATCATTCCACATCATATCATTTCCACTCCCGAATCTGCCTTGTCCTTCATGACCAAACATTGTAATCTGTTTCAGGTCTTGCAATTAGATCTGAAACAGGACCATGTTAAGTGTTAAAAAATGAGTATTACATTAAGTATTACATTAAGTATTACTTAAAAGTGTTTTCACTGGCATTTTTTCTACTACTGTCAGACATCGATCGGCCAGCATTTCAAATAATGGTCATTTGTAAATTTTACCAGTCAAGTAATCATGCTTTTCATTGTGCGCAAGACTTTACATTCTAACAACCAATCAGAAATGTAGAGGGTATCGCAATGTATCAATGCTGCTATTTTTAGAATGGGGTTTCCCCTAACTGCTGTTTTTTATTTCACAACACATCAATGTCATTGTGATAAAGTAATCGTTTTCAAGGAGAAACAAAACTGACAGGCAATTAGAAAATTGATTTTATAATTTGGTGGACACGATGACTGACAGCTTTAGAAATTACCAGACATTTTAACTTTGTACTGGTTAAAGTCTGGTATATACCAGATAATGGAATCACTGGTCAGGGTAAATATACAATATTATATTGCAATGAACAGTGGCAGTTCTGTGATGGGTACGTAAGTTTTAACTCTGGCTTTGCATGCAATGAAAACATAATCAAAATAATGGCTATGTAATATGCTTAAGATTTCTCAGGGTTGCTGGTCTTCAGGAGTTCATAAAATACTGATGGATGTGACAAAATCTGTCCCTACCTTCTGCAGTATATTTTAGTTTGAATGCATGTGAGTGAGTATGGTTGAACTGCTTATAGCAATATTCCAGCAACATCACGACAGAGCACACCAAATATGGGCTTCACATATTGCACCCATGTGAGGAATCAAACCAGGGCCTTTGGTATGAGACGTAAACGCTTTAACTGTTTGGCTACCCACCAGCCTGGAAAGCATGTAATGAACAATCGTTATTAATCCAAAATTACTGGCTCCAGTAGTTTACTGATTATCAATTAATTCAAATGTAATGCTGGTTCTTGACTGGTCTCAAGTCAAGATTTATTTCCAAAGAAAATTACATGACAAACTGAAAGCGATCAAATCTATACTACCAATCAAAAGTTTAGACTCACTGGTGTAAAGATAGCCATTTACCTCAGATAACTATTCTAAACTTTGCAAAATATACCTTGCTATTTAAATGTATTGTTTACACATGAAGTGATGTATTCTAAAACAAATTTGTAACGTTGAAAAGATTATTATGAGTTCAATAAATGATGAAACTAAGTGAAAATTTGCAAATTCTAAAAAAACATTTACACCATAATGCAGATATTCACATGCACGATATGTGTACATGCTTTTTAGCAATTTCATGCATGATCATCTTTTTGAAATTTTGGAGGTGTGGAGTTGGTTCATTCAAGTCGGACCTGTAAAGGTCCTGGGGTAGAATAGGCCTTCAGCAACCCATGTTTGCCATAAGAGGCGACTGTGCTTGTCATGAGAGGCGACTAATGGGATCGGGTGGTCAGGCTCGCTGACTTGGTTGACACATGTCATCGGTTCCTAATTGCACAGATCGATGCTCATGCTGTTGATCACTTGATTGTCTGGTCCACACTCGATTATTTACAGACCACCGCCATATAGCAGGAATATTGCTGAGTGCGGTGTAAAACTAAACTCACTCACACTTCTCCAAGTAGGCATAACCACCTATAGGCGTACACATAACATATAGTGAGTGCTTCAAGTAAGTCAAATCTTTTCATGCATGATCATTGTGCATTTCATCTTCATAAGGTTTGCAGTTGGTTCCTCTGAGTCAGTGTAACCGTATGTATATTGACGCTTACAAAAGTCCTCTCCAATTCAAGGAAGTAATAGAAAATATTCTCACATCCATAGATACATGGACATGATGCGGCATCTTTCCCTATTTATTAAAAAAACACACCACATTTAAGTGTCCTCATCATATACCTTAATCTTGTGTGGAAAACTTTTAACTTCCTTATTCCATATGAATAATATTTAGGTTCACTATTTTCTGTCACAAAGATATTAGATTTAAGTAATGCAACAACACTTTCTAACAACTAAGAGAATATTATTCCACACTTTAACTGCTGGTGGTACAAACGATGATGCTGAGTCTTGTATGTGGTTGGCTAAAATTATTAGAGTTTATTAACTCGTAGCTTGTCTGGTTGCCTACTACAGGTGGGAGTAAATCCTGAAGAAAAACTGGTGTTGTTTGTTTAGTGCCCAATCAGTTTAGATGCCTTTTAAACCCAAATGTTTATGAAAATCAACTGTTTTCATATTGCTTTTATACATGTCAAAATAAATGATACAGCTTCAGGTTCTTTCTTGTGTTGTTATTTAGACCATTTCATTACAATGTGCAGCTACCTGGTAGTAGCATATCTGTTCACTGAACCGTAAATGTTGTTGTTCTAAGGCGTCTGAACTGCCTGTCTGCATAATGGGAGGACACAGCAGAGCGCTATGATCCTACAGATTAACATCTGTGTCTTTACTGAAAAGGATTATTAGGTACCACACTCACAGGTTGTAACTAATGCTGAAGGGGTTGCTGTTGGCACAGGAACTACAGATATGTAACTTAAAGTTAAAATCCTGGGCCTAGATTTTCGAAG
Organism: Haliotis asinina; assembly: GCF_037392515.1. NCBI lineage: Eukaryota > Metazoa > Mollusca > Gastropoda > Lepetellida > Haliotidae > Haliotis > Haliotis asinina. The sequence continues at coordinate 30,076,456 of NC_090281.1, read as the reverse complement.
ATCTCTTAGCGCTAAGATAGTCATAACTGCCATACATTAACATTATGTTATGGACTAACTTAGAGCGCTTCGAAAATCTAGGCCCAGAAATGTACATGGTAAATGGGGGATGTGTGGTCATTCACAACCCAAAACCAAAACTGCATGTAGTTGTTCCTCTTCAACTGAATAACAGAATCGTGAATGCTTGTTTATCATATAATGCAGTCAAATGCAAATTGTGAATGAGTGGACATGATTTTACATCGCCATTAGCAATATTCAACAAATATCATAGCAGGGGACACCCGAAATGGCCTTCACACATTGTACTCATTATATGGGGAATTCGCATGACGACCGAACCCTTTAGTCACTGCGCTACCCTGATCAAGAAAACGGCACACTGCGGAATAAACGGATTGTTTTTTTGTTGTTGTTTTTGGTTTTCTTTGTTTCTGGCAAGGGTATACAGAAGCGTACCTAATGTACCCATCTGTAGCACAATTTGTGCCAACGACACCCTCAACGCAACTAACCACAATGTCGGAGACCTAATGTGTTTTCTAGAAATGCATGCTCGTATCGTCACTTTGTAAGATGTAAGATCAGATTACATTGCGCGAATTCAAACAAATGCAACAGGGTTTACTGCCTTAAACTGATGTTGTTGGGCCTGTTACTCACTGAAACTGATAAACCTATGCAGAGCGATCCCTGAGGCTTAGGGGGAAAATGAACGCATTAAGTCGTGTGAAGTAACTTGTGTGATCGAAATACGAACGGAAGATACAATGCAATACTCTTTATGAAGCAGTAATTTTCAAGATCATCAAGTACACATAAAGCTGTAACACAATTCCATACACTCAAAGTTTACTTGACATACTGAGCAGTTAATGTCATCAACGTTCCCACACAGACCTATTTTATTTACCAAATGCCGGTCACACTATGAGGAAGTGTAGTTATCTCCCATATGTACTATTAACCTGAACACTACTTACAAAAGATATCTTACTTAAAAAGCCTCTACTTGACGTATTTGATACATTTGTTTTCCATGTTAACTTGTACAAACAATGCAATCATGTAATGGCGTGTGTTTGTCCTGTCGTCGAAATTTAAGATTTGTGGTTTGTCTATTTATTGAGAACAAATGAATTTTTTATAAATTTTATCTCTTTATGAATTTGAAATACGTTCGATCAGTGCTCAGACACATGGCTGCAATAAATATAGGCAATAAGTACACGATAACAGATAATGTCAGAGACGAGCTTCATGGTAGTATATGAGAAGGATTGCTCATCAACACAAAAACATTACAATATACATATGACAGAATAGGAATACATATTCACTCTTTGTCATACTTGAAGTCCTATCTGTATTGTGTATCACCACTGTACTTGATGGTAATGATGATGGTGGTCCACTCACTTACAGTCCATCTCAAGATCTCACTCACTCAGTATCTCACTAGATATCTTCCCCATGATCCCACGGAGTCATATTGATATTGCCCTCGTGAATCCACTCACGCAAGATATCCCACTCAAGATCTCACTTGATATCACCCTCATGATCCCACTCACTCAAGATGTCCCACTCAAGATCTCACTAGATATCCCACTCATGATCCCACTCACTCGGATATCCCACTCAGGATCTCACTTGATATCCCGCTCATGATCCCACTCACTCAAGATATCCCACTCAAGATCTCACTAGATATCCCACTCATGATCCCACTCACTCAAGATTTCACTCGATATCGCCCCTATGAACCCACTCACTCAAGATATCCCAGGATCTCACTTGATATCGCACTTGATCAAACTCACTCAAGATAATCCCATCCACTCAAGATATCCCACTCAAGATCTCACCAGATATCTCACATGATCCCACTCACTCATGACCACCCAAGGTCTTACGATCTCGCTCATTCGAGACCTCGCTCGATATCTCCCCATGATCCCACTCACTCAAGATCGCACCCACGATATCCCTGATGATCTCACTCACTCAAGATCTAACATTCTCGTGAACCCACTCACGATCTCACTCACCCACCCAAGATTTTGCTCACTATCCTCCTCATGATTCCGCTCACTAAAGACCTCACTCACTCAAGATCTCACTCGATGTCTTTTCTCATGAACCCACGCACTCACAATCTCACCCACATTACCGTACCTCAGTAGACTTGAACTACAAAACCACGTTTACAAAGAATTTGCATCAGTTCATAAACACACTTGTAAGAGGTCATCGCTCTTTTCACAGACTGTTGCTATGAGTAAACTATTATCGTACTGTATTCGTCTAACTCATACAATTTTAAGCTACATTGCTTGAACTACAAAACCACGTTTACAAAGAACTTGCATCCGCAGTTTATTCAAATTAATATGATTTTAAAAATCGTTTCACGTTTCATACTCACTCGATCTACATGAATTATAAAACTATAGAAACAAAGTCCTCTTCACACTTTCGAAACTCCTTATCAACACTGACACAGCAAATCAATCCATTGCGTTTAGTTGTCACACAAGTACCGCCATATGTTTATACTCTCCTGCTCAAGCTGCTACAATCCAAACACATGCCCATTGATATTTCTTACACCTGCCTATTGACATTCTTAAACAACAAGCAAAGGAAGGGGAAGGAAGTGTTGATTTCATTATTTTAAAGATATATCGCAATATTCGTGGTTTTGACAGAATTTTATGCGTAAATATCTCTGCGCATCCCGGGCGTTTGGCAGAAGACCTCTCGAGACCGGTCCAAGTCCGCAATAAGCAGGGTGTCAGAGAGTAACTGCGTGGGGAAAGGAAGGAAAGGAAGGACACGCTTGCTGAGACATCACTGAATTTGTGAAAATTGCCATATTTTGACTTACGTAAGAAGCTCTTTATGCAATATATTCGTGAAAACGTCCCTTTACTGTGATGGTTATGCTATGAATAGCCATTAATTGTGTGTTTTTTAATGTTCACTTCACGCATTTCTGGGGAATTACGATGGAAGCCATTTATATTTTCTGGTCGCCGCGTGCTCATTAGACCATTCGTTTCTTAGAAACAATGAACTGCTGTATTTTGATTTTCAGGTACATTAAATCCTGTCATGTTTTTAACCGATTTATTTCAACCATATACTTTCACTGCAGAATCTTTTTGCGTTGTAACAAAGAGGCGTGTAATGTTCTTTCTTTCTATCCCTTTTCGGTCCGTGGCTCAGGTTTCCGATTGTGATCAGGAGAGAATTTTGTTATCTTTTCTGCGTTACTGTTTCAGTTGTTGTTATTATTCTAGTTAGTGCTTATTGCAGTTCGTAGGTTATCAGTTCACGACAAAGATATTATCGCTTCCACAACATTATTAATTACACTAAGCTTATTTTTCTTAATTGAACTCTGAACTCTGCTTATATTTGTTCTCATAGACAGGAAAGTTTGTGGTAAGTGATTAAGTGCTTGTTGGTCACAGGTGCTTATGCAATTTGTACATTCACTGGGCATAGGAAGATCCAGGTATGTGTCCCCACCTCCTTTGTCTTGAATTTTGTTAATGACCTTTGAAACTGGGGTGAAATTAAAGTGTGCACCCCACTTTCTCAAAAAGCCGCACCCATCCCTGCTCAGAGTTTTTCAGTTCTTGCAGTTTGCATTAGCACCATTTGGAGATTTGAAAACAGTTTCCAAGGTGCAGAGATTAACAACTCTAATTTGACCACACCCAACCACCTGATCAAAAATGATGAATGCTCATTTACCAAGTCATCTGTATGCCATTTTCTTGGCAAGCTAGATGGAAAGGTGCAGTGTTTCTTCAAATTGAGGTATCAGACGCCAAACCATCTTCCAAAATAATCATAAGGGTCATTGGTGTAAGGGGATGCTTGATGTGATATGTGATATAAGCTATTATTATCCATATAACTGAGTACATAAATATCATATGTTGCACACGTGTAATAAACCCTAAAATGAATTTCATTGGTCAGTTATCCGTGACCCCATTGGAATGTGGAACTACTCTTTTCATTCATAACTTACTACAAATTTACTTCGAATGTTCAGTCTCGCTACTATGAGAACAATCCAATGAAATGCTATCAGATACGAAACGTTACAAACAAGCAATTTTTCACACACTGTGTTTATTGATACGAGATTTCAAGAAAAGGTAAAAATAAATTTGGCTTGATAGAGACAAGTGGAGCACACGTCACAGGCGACAAACGGGTAACTACTCACAGTGCCCACTAACATATGATTCTGAAGTTGCAAGAAAATAAATAATACACTTAAGAGGTATGTAAGAGCTGGGGAACAAGAGCCATAGAGGCAGTTTCAGTGATGAACATTGTTTTCAGTACCAGGGCCTATTTGCTCAGAGCAACCTTAGTTACCATCAATCTTTGGCCCCAGCAATATGTTTTACAATCATCACTTGCATAAAGCTAATCAGCAAAAAATATGAATCTTTGATCACAATCCTACCGAAGACTGAATCCTCAAGGGTGGAGGTAGGAATTTCTTAAAACTCATCTCCTGTCTACAGTTGTCTGCTAGTGTGCATAGCATGCTGCACAAGTCAGAAGTGGAAGTGGTTGCTTTCTTTTCATTCTTTTACGATATTTCGTTGATAATTATTTTTTTGTGAAATAATGTTTTATGCAATTTCTTGTGCCTCAGCAAGTGTGTTTTCCTGTTTGAAGAATGTTTGTATTACATTAAGATTATATTAGATTAAAAATGTTGTCTCTCATATTCAATTTTAGATTTAAGAATTAGAAAGAAACATAATTTTGTACATGAACTAAGATAAAAATCATTGACATGAATATCACCGAAAAGAAATAATTCTGCAATGTCACAACATAACATAATTTGTATTTGGGCATAGCAGGTTTTATGGTAATGGTATATGTCAATGGAAACCACTCCCATTGTGCATTGAAGCTAAGATTAGCTGCTCTTGAGTTATTGAGAAGGTCATGACCATCGCATGTAGTCACCTTTTGTTACTATACTTTCCATGATTATCCAAAAGGTATTCTGTTCATACATTTTCCATTTCCAATACTGAATTGGATGAGATTTCTACTTAATGACACCGACCTGATATGTCGTTCACTACCGCAAATAACGACATTTCGAATATTAAATCGATGTTGCATTCTCCGTGTTGAAGTGTTCAGGTGAATCATACACTTTTATGCAGTATAGAAGCAATTGGGGCAATGATGGTTAATTGATGAACATATGTGGTTTCACTAAAAAAGACCAGGTAGCAAGTTGTTGCTACTGTTCGGCTGTTACATAGCAAAATAAGATTTTGAATAGCAACTTCGCTACTTCAAAGCGTTAATTTTGAACCATGGTCATGTCATCAAATGTGGAATGGCTGTAATGAAAACTGAATGGCCACAGTAAATAAAATATGACTACATCTAAGAAGTTTTAAAATGCCTAACATGCTTTTGTTGTACTATCTTGCACATGGCAATAGAAGTGAAACTATCTTGGTATGCAAAGAAAACAATTTTTTCATAAAATTATGAGGCATGCAGCACAAGATTTGAAACTTGAATAGTTGAAATCTTTTGTGTCATGTGAGTCAGAACTTTCAATCAGTATCAACATTATTTTGAGGGTTTTGAAAACTTGTACCAAAGATTTGGGTCAATTAATTTATTAAGACTAGAAGTCCCAGAAAGAGGAAACACTCTGAACAAAAATGTTCACTTTAACTTTGTGACTTGAAACGTGTCCTTGTTGCACAAATCAGAATTGTTTCTAGTTTCTAGTGCTTGATGACCCTGTTGATAATTTATGATGCTTTAGAAGTAATTGTTTGGTGTTTGTGACAGGTCCAACAAATGACGAGAACAGGATTATGGTTCTTCATTTGAAGACGTACATGCCATTGATAATTTAATGGTCTTTCATATCAGGAAAAGTTCACAGTCTACCTTAAGTTTAGTTAAAGGAATAGGAAGTATCCACCTTGAAAGAATATCAGCCCATCTTAACCCTGCTTTTATGTTAGTAATCTTACCATTCTCTTTGATTATTTTATGTAGATGTCCACTGAAAGGTTCAGCTTGGTTTTTGACCGAATGACTTGGTTCAAACTGACAATGTGTCTGATTGGTACGCCCACTTTTGACAGACTTGGCTTGAGTATAATTTGCACATTGTTTTCCTGGGGTACTGATGAAGTTTGATTATTAATGATGACTTGTTAACATTAGCACATTCACTGACACAGCAGTATACTGTTATTCTTATGCTGAGAGAAACATCCACTATCAGCTAGCCCACGACTACTGAAAAGCGAGTCAGGCCAGTAAATCTCCTGTCACTGTCCCTACTGATTTGTGAATGTTCATGGAATCATTTTGTAAATACATCACTCTCTTCATCTCATAACGTTTATGCTTTAAATCATGCAAGAATTTGGTCTGATTTAAAACGATCATGTCAGCTTCATGGTGAAAGTTAAAACCTGTGTCTACATTCATATTTCAGACCAGTTAATTCTTCTGTACTTTCAGGCACCGCTAGCCTGACCGGCTTGCAAAGTTTTGAATCCATTTCACACATCTTTAGCATGGTTATGAAATTCTCTGGTCTCATTTTCGGAAGAATGTCTTTGCAGATATCCAAGATGCCACGGAACCGAGGCTACAGTGGGGACTACTCAAGCAGCTATAACTATAGTGACTCCTACACTACCAGCAGTGGCAGTGCAGGCCGATCCGGGTCTCGTTATGGCTCGGACTATGACTATGCTGGGTATTACCAAGATTCTGGCTCCTCTGGCTATGGAATGTCAAGCTTTTCAACGTCAAGCCTTGGTGGGATGGGCAGCTTTGGAAGTAGTAATTCCAGCTTTGACAAGTTACAGGTGGGTGAGAGTCTGAGACTTAATATCTCAGAAATGTTCAAATTTCATTTGATTATTGAAAAGCATCATTTGCCTAGACTTCAGCATGTGTTGGATTGAGTTTTTAAATTGATAGGTTTTTGCTGTGCACTTACAGAAGGTAATAGAAAAAAGTCCAGTTAGCAGCAGCAGAATTCTGTAACAGGCCCAATGACAAATAGTGGTATAGTCATGATTGTCAAACTTGAAGTCTGCCCATTGCATTTGAAGGGTTCGTCCCAGTCTTGAAAAGCCAGGTCACTAAGCCTTATAAAGCCAGGAAAGTCTATTTTTGCCTTAAAAAGCCTCGAATTTCAAGTTAAAGCTTGATGAACTGAAAATTGTACCTGCTAATTAACATCTGAAGTGGGGGCGTGGACTTTTGTGGTATAGATTGCTTGCAACTTTTTTCACAAGTTTGTTTTAAACGGATGAAAATACTTCCCTGATGTATTCTCTCATTGGTGTTCATGGTGTTTTTATGGCTGCAGATTTAGTGAGTTTTACTGGTCTTAGACTTAGTCTAGGTAGCGTTGCATTATGCTGTTTTGGCTTTCAGATTAAACCTGACAGTGCTCAGAAGTGATGTGGGTTGTTTAAAATTAATTTTATTATGTTTACTTTCATAATTGTCTTACTGGCCTTAATTTTGCCCAAGGAGTCTGGGAAAAGCTTTAACAATCCTTAAATTCTGTATGAACCCTGAATTTATGTGACAGATACTATTTTCAGAACCTGTTAGAGGCAAGAAAGTTTGGAAGTTGCAAGATGTGTTACCCTATCTTAAACTTGTTGGAGTATATTTTTATCTCTCACACACACGTAATGTGAGGTCATATAGTCGACGCCTTGTCTGTCTGTCCATCCGTAATAAATGTTGTTTACGGAGCATAACTCGGAAACCGTTCAATATTTTCAGACCAAACTTGATAGGTAAAATAATCTCAACCTATAGTTGTGCCTTTTGCTATTTACAGAGTTTTGGCATTTATATTTTTTTGGTTTTTCCATAGAACAGTTTGGTGTTAATCTAATGGAGTGATGGGCTTCGTTTCTGGGGCAGAACTCAAAAACGTGGTAGAGACCTGTGTCAGACTCCAAAGTGGTGCCTTTGGCTATTTACAAGTTTTTGTGATTTCTTATTTTCTTGGCTTCCATGGAAATGTTTCAGATTTAGTCTCAAAAGTGAGTGGTGTGTTTTGTTTCCTGAGCAGAACTAAAAAACTTCTTAATATCTGTCACTAAAACTTGGTAGATATGTGTGGCAGACCCCAAAGTGGTGCCTTTTGGTATTTACAGGTTTTTGTGATTTATTGTTTTCTCAGTTTCCATGGACACATTTCGGACTTAGTCTCAAAATGGAGGGATGGGCTTCGTTTCCGGTCCAGAACTAAAAAAACGTTCAATATTTTTCTGTTGCATACATCAGTCAGAACCGAAAGTGGTGCTTTTTGCTATTTACAGATTTTTGTGATTTATCATTTTCCCAGTTTCAATGGAAACGATTCTTACAGCACAACTTGGCAGATATTTGAAACAGACCACAAAGTGGTGCCTTTTGCAATTTACAATGTTTTGGCATTTTTTTTGCTGGTTTCCATGGAAACAATTCTGACTAAGTCTCAAAATGGAGGGATAGGCTTCGTATCCAGAGCATGACTTGAAAGCCATTTGATATCTTTCAATAGATCTTGGCAGATATGTGAGACAGTTCTTGAAGTGATGCCTTTTGCTGTTTACAGATATGGCATTTATATATTCATGACTTCCATGGAAACGATTCAAACTTAATCTAAGAAAACATCAAGTAACTGAGATGATTTGTCCTTCCAAATATGTGGGGGACAGGGGTATGTGTCATCTTCTGATGACTCTTGTCTAAATAGCCCCACACTTGCAGTGATGTCTCTCTCCTATGGTTATTGACATAAAGAAAGGGATGTAATTCAAAAGTGCTCCTGGTTATTGCAGACCACTATCAAATCTGTCTTGCATAGACCTCATTGTTGCCACTAACTACTACTGCCAAAGATAGATTAATATCTGCTGCAACAAATAAAAGTTGGTGCTAAAACCTGACTCAAGGATTTCAAACTTAGTCCATGAAACATTTTCGGCAGATATAACATTTTACATGTCATATATATATATATATATATCAACTGATGTTTAATACTAGACCCAAGACACCTTTACTGTTCTTAACACCTTAGAAATTAACAGGATGTTTTGAGCTAAGCTTTCCTATTCTGCTTTAGAAAAGATAAAATGTCAAGAACACAAACGAGACTTGCTCTGCTATTCGGAACTGTTCTGTAGCCTGAGATTTGTTTACTTCTGGGCATATGTCCTGACTTCATCAAAGAATGGAAGGTAAAATTATTGAAAGATCTAAATGGAAATAAATTGAGCAGGTTAGCGATATGCAAAGCAATGCATTTCCCAGAATAGACTTAAATGGAAAAAATCAAAGACATTTTGGTTTATGCAGTTTGTTTACATGAGTTTTATATCTTTGGTCTTAAATTGCGACGGAGTTGGAAACTTAGCTGTTTGAAATTGTAGATTTCTGTTTGAAATTCGAGTTAAACTTGCTTTTGTATTGAGAAATTGAGTAGATGTACTTATGTAGTTCGCTGTTGGTTAGATGTCAGTTGCTTGTGAGTTACACTGCGTCACACATATTTGATGTTGCACCTGAAGTGATGATAAGAAATGTTATGTTAGCTGAATTTTTGGGGAAAATGTACATGTTGGTGCAAAGTACCGATGCTGGTTTTTGTTAACCATTAGCAGATTGATAGTCAGCTCAGCAGTAGATCAATAATCAATTTTAATTGTAAACCACACCACAAAACCTTTTGACGAACATAATGGTAAGAAACATAATAATGAGTGAATAATGTGAATATTGATGAGCCTACAGAGCTAGTTCATAATCACTGCAAGCGAGAACGATCAGTTGCAGATTATTCAGTCAATTGCACCCTGTGACTAAATGCAGTTAAATTGAATACCCAACGTAAATGGGAATAAATACTTCGTTCATTTTCAGTCCTGGCAACATGATTCTGTAATTTTCAGGAACAACTAAATCTGAGAGAATCTCAGCTGGCAATGGCGAGCAACCTGTTACAGCAGCAGAGTCGACTGATCGCAGATGTGCAGATGAATGTACCAGATCATGGGCGGGACAGGAGGCACTATGGACAGGACAGAAAGAGATCAGGATCTGATTATCGAATGGACAACAAGCGTCGAAGAAGAGATTCTGATGTAAGTATGCTCGAAAGGCTTAAGATGCATCTAACAACACTTTTATTACATCATGTTTTCCAAATAACTTCTTTAAAACGTTGACTGGATTGGTACAGGGTTAGGTGAATTTTAATTTTTTTTCCAAAATTGAAGGTGATTTAATTTTTTCTAGTTATTTGTTCTCTACATAAATTTGGTCATGTTTAATGCCTCATTTGATGAGTCTGATGGGCCATTGAACTTTCAAGAAAGAAAAGAAAATGTGTTGAAACAGGACGATTTAATATGTAAAAAGGGTAGTCCAAAATTCTCTTCCTTAGGTATTACTATTCACAAGCCATCCTGCTATGTTTAATACATTGACATGTGAAATGTAGGAATTAGTGATATTGTACAGATACGTTTGTTAAACAGGTAAAGAGTCAGTATGCCGAATCTTCCGTTTTAATGATCATTAACAAATCAAGGCAACATTTCTTGACATTTTTGAGCCATCTTTTACAATGAATTATGGCAATAGTCATGTTTTGCATATGTATCATGTCTAATGTTTTTTTTTTCATTTTCAGAGTTTATTATTTTCAGCATGTACAGTGATATGTTAGGAGTCTTTTGTGATATTGAATACTGTTACAAAGTTTATTATGAACCATGTTTTTTTTAAGAACGCTACCAAAATTTGTGACAAAATGTTTTTTGTGAAAATAGCCACTTGTAAATGTTCTGTATGGATAGATTTAGCTAGTACTAACACTTTTATGGAACAAAAACAAATCTTTGTTTTTTGTTCGGAGATTTTACCCACAAATTTTTGAGATGCCCTTAACACATTGCACATGTCGTAGAGAAGCACTGTCCGTGGAGGCCACAGCACATGCAGACTGCTTTCAGACAGGCCATGCATTTCCTATTCAGACATGCCAGTATGTGAGAATACTTTAATCCAGTCTTTCCAGATTGTCAAGGGGAAAAGTCTTCACGATGAAGCCTCAATCTGGCCGACTCCATACATGGAGCTCATTTATTGGATGGCTAATGATTTCAGTCATATGGAGACGATCGAAGAGACCGTGGTTATGGTGGTCGACAAGGCGGCGGTCAAAGATACCAGGGAGGCCGTCAAGGAATGCAGCAAGGATACAGACAAGGCGGCGCCCGAGGGGGCTTTAGCCAAGGAAGGAGAGACAGGCGTGGTGGCGGTTACAGGCAGGGTGGTAGTGGGACCAGAGGACCAATGGATCGCAGAAATTCTCAAGGTGATTGCTTCTTGGCAGCCTAAGGAAGAACCCTGGCCGTTGCAACCGTTTTGGAGAGCCTGATCTCTGCCCCCTTTTTCGGGCTATTTGGTTTGTGATCCGTGGCACTGGTAATGCTTGCAGCTCAGAACCGGCACAAGGCAGCACTTGCCTTTTGGAGGAAATGAGGGTTACCTTATTGTCCCTGATATACCTGAATCATTGAAGTTTGAATGTTAATATGGTAGAAAGGGATGTGTTCCTTGGCGTCATTGTAATGTTGCAGAGAAATGAGTACCGAAATGAAACTTTCCCAAACTGCCAAATGCGAAAATGCAGTTTTTGATGGCATGAGTATGTAAAGCTAAACACTCTCCCTCACAAGATGGAAAGGCTGCATCTCAGTTAGTGCGTTATGAGGTGTATCAGTGGTCTGCCCTATTATATGAGATCCCAGGAAGTCAAGCTATGCCACGGCTGGGAAATGCTCCCACATTACCCCAGACCCATGTCGTACAGCTTGCCAACTTGTGCTGTATGTGACCAGTAGCTGGTTCATTCTCGTTGTCCCCGTCTAGTGTAAGTGCACCACTGAATAAGGATACCTTCTACCCACTAAAATGGACAAGTGAACTGAATCTGGACCTGACAGAAATAATTGAAAATTCCAAATTTTGATCCCTGCATTTCAGGATACATATGTTCAAGTATTGTCTACTGAACACCGCTTTTTCGAATGCCATTCCACAGAAACAGTTTCCCTGTACTGATTATGATGAGTCAGATTTGAACAGGGATACTGTTCTGTTGTCTCCATAACCATGCACAACGAGCAGTCTTAACTACTTCTGAAATATTAAGGCAACGCTTAGGCCTTGTTGCAATTCACAACGTTTGATGCGAGTCTGTGTAGACATCTTGATTTGAAATCAAAATTGGAAAAATGTTGACACTGCTGGAGAATATTTGTCACGCCCATTTTGCAACTTTACACACAATATCTTTGCTTGATCATGTATTTTGTGTTTTTTTCTTTTTTATTTTTAAATGGTGGTTCAGATAATTCACAAATTTGTGAAAATGGTAAAGTCAATTTTGTTTTTAATTGGTTGGCAGGTAAGTTTTCCAAAACTGATACTTGTCAGTCTTCGTCTGTCTCAGCATGCGAAAGTTTATGTTGTGAAATCTGTAATTCCTTTGGTTGATAAATGACAAAACAGACATCAAGAATGATATTATTTTATGGTTGGACAAAGGTATACTCATGCACATATTAGCACAGATATACAATGTTGTACTATACCATGGTCTGATCACTTGAAAATAACATTCTTTGAGATTTGATAGATTCCTAACAATGTGGCGAGAAAAAAATATTACTTTGTCTTGATACTGTCTATGCAAAACATGGTGTTAAGATTTTATTCAGAATGTAAGAGACAAAGTGCTAATGATAAAAATTTGTATGAATTTTCTTGTAATGAAATTTGAAAATAAGTTTTCATCTTTAGTGACTCATCTTCCAAGGTTTCCTTTGTGTAAGTGACCAAGGTGTCGGGTACAATTGCCTTGTAGTACAGCTTGCAGCTATCTGTATGAGCTGTGTGAATGAGGCATCAGGATGTGCTGACCATGTGACCTTGAACTTCGTCTTGGTATTGTAGGAGACAGGAGGAAGAAGGGAGAACACCTGAGGAAGCCGAAAATAGTGCCGAGAGTAAGTCACATAGACACTGACTGCAATTGTTTACAAACCATCAGTACATTATTGTTGAATGTTGGAAAAGTAACTTGAGCAAAAATGTAAGTTTGAATTAAATAACTACATCACACATATGCTGTGTAGTGACATTTGTGTATTGATCATGAAGTTGAACATTATATAATTAGAAAATGAATAAATACTTGACTTTGTGTATTGATTGTGTAAATGAAAACTTTCATCACAATTGGTTTTTAAGGTATTGTATTGTTTCTTGTTGATAATGCTTACTAATTCAATGATCACTGTTCTTGGCTTGTAAGGTCAGATGTAATCCAGTTTGTCACTGTCACATGTATTTGGCTTATTGTGTACATATAATGTTAAGGATTTCAATGTTATTACAGTTTGCCTTGTTTCTGCTGGCTTTATTACAGCTAGACATCGTGAATGGCTGATATTTCAAGTACAGGTCATATAGCTGGAATATTGCTTAGTGTGGCGTAATACTAAACTCGCTTACCCTCTGAAGCTTTTTGGTGAAAGTTTTATGAAATGTATTCACAGAAGTATTAATGAGAGTTCTGTGGAGCCTTTTGTTGCTGCTTGTGGTTACATTAACATTCTGTCTTCAGGTGAGCAAGGAGTTGTCTCGTCACTACTGTCATATCTGTGAAGTGGAGTGTTTTAATGAGAGGGTAAGTACAAGCACGGATCTGAAAAAGCCTTTGTTCAGTAGAAATTAATCACAAGAGCACACTCAGTGTAGAGAACGCTTCTGACAGCAGCAAGGTCATCCGTATCTCTGGACACAATATTATCATGTTATTTTTTTTTTTTCAATAACATTGTGAAAATTAATTTATGTTTCAGATTGTGACGATAATATAAACTAATTTGAAATGTAATGTTTTTTCAGACATTCTGAAAAGTGATAGATTTGACAAAAGATCATATGTTAAGCATGTTCCTAAAAGTATGTATCATTTTGATGTGACTACTCTCAGGGGACTCAAGATGACTTAGCTGGTTTTCTGGCATACAGTGTTGAATGGGGTTAAGCAACATTTCTGATTAAAGAAAAAGCAAGAAGTTTCTTACATGATACATATGTATAGCCTTGTGCATGAATTATCTCCCTTGGATCACACGCGTCAACGTTGCAATGATTGTAATGGTGCTTCAATGTCAGAGTCAATACTACTGATCAGAATCTGATGTGGTGATTTTGCTGTGTATTTTTCAGACTTATGAACAAACCACTCTGTCACCATCTTTAACTAATGTATTGAAAATGAGGGAGTAGAACACATTCTGGTTGTACAAAAGTTTCACTGGCTTGTGTTTTTAGCAAGATTATGAATTGGTCAAGATAGTCATTTATCTTACTCTCCTTTTGCATTCTTTACAGAACTACCAAAATCATCTATCTGGAACTCGTCACAAGGAAAAGGCAGATGAGCTTGAAGAGAACCCTACAAGAAAGGCAGAGGTTGAGGCAAAAATTGCTAAACAAGAAGAAGAGAGAGCTAAACCATTGCCAGAGAAAGAGGCGTGAGTGGTTGAGATTTTGCTCAAATGAATTTTTGTTCAGTGTCCTCTAGAGAAGATTAAGTGACAGTGGAGATCATGGGAATATATATGAGTAAATTCTTGTTTCACTCCAGTTTGGCTGTTAAAATGTCATGCACTGTCAAACGATATTTTATTTTCAGCGTCTGTGACACCTGAGGACTATGTTCACTAAGATAGAAATTACGGAAATAAGTTTGGTGATGATATTTCCTACATTGACCCAAGGCACCATCAGAATCCCGGTTTACTGATAGGATGTATTAAAATGTCCATGAAACAATTCATATACAAAGATCAAATAAGAGTTTGAAATCCCCTTCACAATATAACAACCACAAGTTGCCTCAACACGAGCTCAGTCCCTTCGCACTGACATGATTGTATGTCATTGTCAAGGATATTAGACCGGAATATTTTCAAAGGTTTTATATCTTGAAAGTGTGAATCACCGTTAATTAAAAAAAATTTCATTCATTCAGTGGCCGCTTTGGAAATGTATTTTTCAAAGGCATGGTCACTACATGTTTCTGATGCATGGAAAATGTTGAAGCTGTCAGAATCAGGCTTGATTGTCCTGTCAACACTTGTCGTATCTCTAACATTACATTCGAAGCATGCTTGCCACAAGTGCACCTCTTATTCTTTATATTGGCTAGCTTTGACCTTCTTCATATCGTTTTTCAGAATGCAACAATTGCTAGTCAAGTGGGGCGGTGGGGTAGCCTAGGGTTAAAGCGTTTGCTCGTCACGTCGAAGACCCGGGTTTGATTCCCCACATGGGCACACTGTGTGACACCTATTTTCTGGTGTCCCTTGCCATGATATTGCTGGAATATTGCTAAAAATGACATAAAACTAAACTCACTCTCTCACTTCTAGTCAAGAATATATCAAATATGTTTATTGGTTTTAAGGTTTTCACTGGGCATCCACCGTTCTGAATGCTACTGTGAAAGGGTGATTTTCTGTTGATTTGCCAAATGGTGCTTTGTGGGATACATTTTGTCAGATGAGGAAGTAATGAAGATTGTAAAATGTTGCATTGTTGGATATTTCGCCTTACAAGGATGTTTTGGTACAGAACACCTATTGTGGGAAAGTGAAGATAAAGGGCAAAGGGGATGTACATTATCTATTTTTAGAACTTTTTTGACCAGCAACATAGTGGAAACCATCAGCGATGTAAAACATGAATGGATTCGCCTATGATAGAGACATGTTAGGGTGTGAGAGTTCTCTGTTTTCAGGGTTTGATTACACACATACATGTATTTAAATATTTTCACACATATGTTGGTTGTAGGGTTTCATGTCAATTAAAAAGATTCTGTTTGAAAAACTAAGTGTTGTATCGTGACGTACTTGTGTTAAATAAATGAAAAATAAATGAAAATCTCGAATTTGACATATTGAAGCAAAAATATCAATTTAAGGTCTGGTCTTCATGAATACCAGAGTTACTTTTTAAAAATGCAGGAATTCTTGTCCCTGCTTAATAATATAAATATTTCTTCAAATTAATTGCAATTTTTCAGTCTTAGAAGGAAATTAAGGCATTATGTTACTATGTCCATGTTTAACTATGGACAGATGCATTTAGCTTGTTATACAGTCCTTGAAAGAGCAAAAAATTAGCTGTTTTCATTGTTCCTCAGTCATGTTGCTGTTAGTTTTTCATCTCTCTTGATACAAATTCACTAAATTAATAAACTTTCAGGGGCTGATTGCATGTGTATTAATCTGTTTAGTTCACACACATAATGATTGAAACATGTTTGACTTCATAATTTAAATATAAGACATGTTTTATAGTTGACCTTGACATAATGTATGATCCCTGATGCTAAGATGCCCAAACGTCTGTATGCTCTTTGGCTCTTCCTATGCTCTCATGATGACACAAGTTCCAGATGTTTTATTGACCGAGAGCTGCGGGGAAAGGACTTAAAATATTAGGACTTGCAGCATATATTTATTATGCATCTTTCTTTAAACAATACTGTTCCATTTACATGTACAATATTGCAAAATGTTGTTTCCATGATTGCCTTTGAACTTTGGAACATTTGAAACTTGGAAAGTCCAATTTTTGTGAGGGGTTGGGGGCATTACTTTTCTCATAGTGTAATTTGTGTTGACATACTTCTTTCCTATAGCTAAAACTTGTAACAGGAAAGAAAAATCAGAAGTTTAAACAGGAACTATGTATAATATAATATATGTAATATATTTTAATATATTTTTAAATATATTTTTTAAATATATGTTTAGGTGTGAACCTGACTCATTATTAGTTCAATATATTATGTTTATACAATGTGAAAAACATCATAGTAATATTTTTTCCTCAAACTGTTACAATAAAGAATGATAATTGTTATGGGAAGGAATACATCTGTCACTGTTACTATCATGTTCAAGGTTTTACTAATATCTTAGCCTGTGTAGGTGTAATCATAACATGAGTATTATTCTCTGCAGTATGTGTATGCAGTTAACCTCATTTGTTGAATGTACATACTGATTTAACTACAGTGAATGCAACCATTACAGTAAAGAAATAATTCTGTTATTGTAAATAACATGTATGTTATGGGAGAGAAAAAACAGCAGTTCACAGAGGATCTGTGTATAAAATATGCACATGTCTTAATATATTTTTAGGTGTAAACTTGAGTAAACACACACTTTTTGGTTCAATTTGATCTTTATATAATGTGAATAGGTTGTTGAGCAACATTTTTTGTCTTTACTGTAACAAACATATCTTTACCCTAATAACAAATTTTTTGTATTTTTTAAGTTGTTAACAAATCTTTGATTTCAAAAACGCTGTATTAAGAAGTATGAATGTTTTTTTTTACCATTAATTTAATAAAATTAAATGGGTAGGGTTTTGTTGAAAAATCCAAAATTGAAACTTGGTTCTTGGTCTGATTTTTAGAAATTTATGCATTTAAATCTATCTGAGGACAGAAATCCATGAAAATGCACATTTATGTGGATATACATACAATCTCAGCTTATCGTCATGTCTGTCATACAACATTTCTACAAATATCATTTTTATAACATTACATCATCGAAGCGTTCTTAAGGGGAAAGAAATGTAGATTTGGTAATTGTAGAAAACAACATTTCTTTTTAAATATATAGTTGCAATCAAGACTGAGTTCTGTTATGTTTAGAAAGAGCAATAGGATATGATACTATTTAAAGAATGGAAAAGTAACTTTTCAATCATTTCATTTTGTCATTTCACGAGAACCAAATCATGGAATATTTTGAAAACGACTCGCCAGTCAGTGAATTGTCTTAAGGTGTAATGTGATCATGCTGTCTCAGTTCTCAGTATAATTTTCCAGCATGGCTTTACTGCTTGGAAACGTATAATAATGATTGAAAGGTGTGAAGTAGTCACTGTTTACAGTGGTTTATCACATTATTGTCGTTTTCCAGGACTGACCACTGCGACATTTGTGACCTTGACATTCATGTTAATCTGGCAAGTCACCTAAAGTTCAAGCAGCATAGAGTAAGTATTACATTTTTTGTTAGATGTCTGCATGTTACAAGCTTTGAAGCAGTGACTAATTGGAACTAATTATTCAGAATCAGATCAAAGTACACCGATGATCTATGTGTTAAAATTGAATGAAAATGACAAAACTGTTTGTGTATTTCAGCACCGAGAAACGCAGGTGAAGAGAGGCTGCTCATGGTGTAATGTTGGGGGCTTCTCCAACTTTTCTGAAGTACTGGCACACAGACTCACTGACCTGCACAAGGAGGTATGAAACGTATCTGTCTGATCAGTCCTGTGTACATCATCTGCATGTGCAGTCTGTGTCAAGTCTCTTTAAAATGGCGAAATATTTCTTCTTTCCAAGTTTGCTGTATTGGTGGATTTTCCCAGTGACTTAGTTAATGTTTGGTTATAGTGAGATGCTGCATAAGGACTACAGGTGGCCTACTTGTCTGGCTTGCTACAAGTCTCTACCAAATTATGTGCCCCAGGATGCCATTAAATTTGGGGGTTTGAATCTTGGTTAGTCCCAATAACATTTCTGGATATTTCAGCACAGTACTTTTTGCACTCCAAAGTGGAGACAGTTCATGACATGCATCAGGGCCTTCTCTCACACTAATAATGGTAGGGCAGCCTAGTCGTTAAAGCATTTGCTATATTTACGGTTGAAACATTGGTTACATTTTCCACATATGTACACTGTGTGAAGCCCTTTTCCGGTGTGCCCTGCTCTTATTTTGCTGGAATTCTGCTATGAGTGCTATAAAACCTCGCTCACTCACTCCCACTTTGGAACCCGTGAAGGTCCCAGGGTAGAATAGGCCTTCAGCAACCCATGCTTGCCATAAAAGGCGACTCAGCTTGTCGTAAGAGGCGACTAACGGGATCGGGTGGTCAGGCTCGCTGACTTGGTTGACACATGTCATCGGTTCCCAATTACGCAGATCAATGCTCATGTTGATCACTGGATTGTCTGGTCCACACTCGATTATTTACAGACCACCGCCATATAGCTGGAATATTGCTGAGTGCGGCGTACAACTAAAACTCACTCACTCACTCCCACTTTGGGATTAAACTGATTTTAACTGGAATAATGCTTTAGGTCAACTCATTTCTATTCAATCAACTTGCTCCCATTTAAGTACCTTCTTTTTGGTGATCATATGCTTGCGTTACCCGAAGACTTTTGTCCTGCTAGGTCAGACAGGATTGAATGTGAGCTGCAGCTGCCTGTTTAGAGAAAATGAGGAATTGACATTATTTTGCAGGACAGAATTTCATTTAAGACTTCTGTTGCATGTATTTTGAAAACATTATGACATCTTTTTTGATTCCTCCCTAATTGATTTGTTACAGATGCGTGAGCAATTTGGGGGGAGACTTCGCCCAGATGTTATCCCCAAACCTGAATATATTGAAGTGGTAAGTGAAGTGGTAACTTCGAGCCGCTGACTAAAAACATGTCTGGATATGATACCTGTCCTTGTAAAGATTTGACAGATCATCTGGCCCCGAGTCATATTGGATGATGTATTAATTTAGTGCCTGTATGGCCATAAATGGCATTGCAAGTTTTCTCCAACTCTTTATTTATCCAGTAGCAATTAAAACTGTCAGTCAGGAAAAGACACAAGACAACATTTTCCATAATCAAAAAGCTTGTTTGTTGTACTTAACATTTTATGCACAAAATATTAAGCATTCATTTTGTTTACACAGGAACAAATTCCTGAATATGTGGCAGACACCCCGACAGGTAGGTTTCAGTGGAGACAAAGTGTCATCTTTTGAATTTTATGTGACCATTCTTATGAAAGGACCTGTGAAGATCCGAGTTAGAATTGCTCCTCAGTAACCCATTATTGTTGTAAGTGATGACAAGCTCACTGACTTGTTCGACACAGGTCATTGTATCCAACGAACGATGTTCATGATGTTGATCACAGGATTGTTCGGTCCAGACTCGGTTGTTTACAGACCACTGCCATGTAGCTTGGTTTTTCAGCTTAAAACTGAACTTGTTCTAACATGCACATGGAATATTACTGACAATATACAGAACAGTATTTTATTTTGTATGAAATTGAGCTGAAGGATATTTTCGGTCTGGCATGTCTGACCAGAAAAGCAAGTACATTCAGCTTTGATAAACCTGTTGCGTTTGGTCACTTCATTCGCAACAAAACAGTATTCATCTTTCAAGTTAGAACTGAGTCACCAGACACCTTGTAGGTTGTCGTAAAGTGTATCAGTGTCTTGCAGTAAGCAAGTGCTTCTTTTTGTGCAGGAAAGGACTATGTTGTACCTGTGACTGGCTTCTTCTGCAAGCTCTGTAACAAATTCTACAAGAAAGAGGAAGCAGCCAAACAAAATCACTGTTCTTCAGAGGCTCACTACGATAAGTGGAAGGTATGTGTGTGCTTTAGATCACTTAGCAAAGAAATAATCATTGGTTACTAGTAGAGGTGTGACGACATATCGATACTGACAGAATCGTGATATCATTAATGATGATAAATATATGAATACATTTTCTGGTGTATCGATACAGGTACGATACATAAAACAATCTTCCTCATTTACCAAAAAATAAGGAGAAACTATTGAGCAAAACAAAACCTAAGTTACCATTACAGGTCACAGGCGATCGATGCACAGGATATGCCCCTATAATACTATAAGAACTTCAAGTGGTAGAGGTGCATATCCTATGCAGCGATCGCCTCTGTTATGAGTGGCGACTAGGCGCCGCCATTTTTGCTTGATGCTATGCAACAGTGAAATCTCATAGCTAACAAGATTGTGAAAATGGCCGACTCGGATGAGGTTGACAACAGTGAATTTGTTAAGGCATTAGCCGCGTTCAGGGGGTTAGTGTGGCGACATTTCCAGCTTTCAAAAGAAAAAAAACGAGTGTCAAATGCACATTGTGCTACAACTACAACTGCAATACTACGAATATGTACTCCAAGCATGTTGACCATATGATAAGCCTGAAAAAGAATCTTAAGATCTTACCCTGAATTCATATTGAGTGGAAAGTGGGTAAGCACGAAGAAGATAAAGCT
Source organism: Haliotis asinina (assembly GCF_037392515.1). Classification (NCBI taxonomy): domain Eukaryota; kingdom Metazoa; phylum Mollusca; class Gastropoda; order Lepetellida; family Haliotidae; genus Haliotis; species Haliotis asinina. The sequence goes on along the minus strand of NC_090281.1, from coordinate 30,055,157 downwards.
TGTGAGACGTGTTGACAAGATTAGCGGAGATATTCCATTTTAGATAACCTGTTTTTGAACAAACGTTCAGAGATGAGTATTGTGACTTAAGAAAACAACCGAATACTGGATATCATTTCTGAAAAATAAAGAACAAGGTTACAGTTGTTGATATTTATTTTTTCAATACTCAAGGGTTGTCAGGAAGTTATGCAATTCTTTAAAGTAGCTGCTGATGTCTTTCAGTTTCCTTTGATGACAAAACTGTTGAATATTTGCTTCTGGTTTCTCTGAAACGTTACAGTAACATACACATGTATTGTGAATCGTATCATATCATAATGTAATGCAGTATCGTGATTCGTATTGTATTGTCAAATATCTGTATCGTCACACCTCTAGTTGCTAGCTCTTGTTATAGTTTCCAGTTTGGTTACAAGAGATCCCAAGCTCCAGTCATGAGAGGTAGCTGAAACAAGGATCAACTGATCACAAATATTAACCTGTCTATTTGTCAGAGTGACCTTGTGTGATCTCTCCAAACAGCAGCTATTGGTTTCTGTGACCTGGGGGATGGGGCAGTGGAATAACCTCGTGGTTAAAGCTTTCACTTGTCACTGGAAGACCTTGGTTCAATTCCTCACTTGGGCACAAAGTGTGAATCCCATTTCTGGTGTCCCCTGTCGTGAAGTTGCTGATATATTGTTAAAAGCACCATAAAACTAAATTCACTCTCACCCAGGTTTTATTAGTTAGAAGCTGATCTGATAATCTGGGAAACAGCTACTTCTGTAATATTCATATTGAAATTGTGTATTTCCAGCAAGCCAAGATCGATGCTGTCACTGAGTATCAAACCAAAATTGCCGAACAAAAAGAAAGAGAGTTGGCTGCTAAGAAGAAAATTGAGGAACTTGCAAAGAAAAAGGAAGAAGAAGCCAAGGCAAAGGAAGAAGAGAAAGCAAATGAAAATGAAAATGAGAAAGCAAATGGGGAGGAGAGAGATGAGAAGATGGACACTGATGGAGAGACACCAGCGGCAGAGGAGAACCAAGAAGAAACTGACCAGGCAAAGTCTGAAGGCGAACAGATGGAAACTGCCCAGGAAACTGCCAAGGAAACAGAAGCCAATGAAGAAGAACAGCTGAAGGGAGATGATGATGTTCTTCCTTTGGAAGAAGCTGAAGAAGAGAAGCTTCTGTCAAAAGATCCTCCGGCAGATGAGGCTGAAGGAGAGGGAGAGGCTGAAGAGTGGGTTGGGGAAGCAGAAGCAGAAGCAGAAGCAGAAGCTGAGGTTGAGGAAGAGGCACAAACTCCCACCAGACGTGGTAGGCGAGGTGCACGAGGAAGAGGCCGTGGACGTGGCAAAAAGTAAAGAGAAGATGATCAACCTTTCTTTCAGTTGCAAAGGAATCTACCTTCAGAAGTAATCATTTGTGTTTTAATTGGAATTTATTTTGTAGCTTTTGAATATTTAGGAAGTAATCAAATGGGTCATTGCTTAAGAGCCAAGTTGATTCCTGCGCCACTCATCATGCAGCTTTTTCATCATATTGGTTTTTAACTTACACAGTATGTATTATTCATGTTGATAGTTCATGTTGCCCTACATTTAATGTCTTGGGACGTCAGAGCAAAGCAACTTGGTGTAATATGTCACAATGTTTTATTTGTTTCGGGGTTTTTTAAGTATTGAAGTTAAAGGCAGGTTTTATGGAGAATGTTTTATAAGTATTTGCTTTGACCATTTCAGCTCTGTTATCTTGATCCTTCGAATTTCTTTTGTGGGACCCCACATCATCAGACTGTTGTTTGAAGTTGTATTGTCATGTTCGTCTACTGTTTGCAAATGAAGTTGTTCATGCGCAGCCCTTGTTTAGCCTGATCATAATGACCAGAAGATGACCCATTCTGAAGAAATGTAAGAATTCATGATGACTTTATCGTGTTAGCCTTTATGCAGTAAATATTGTTTAATTGGGGTGGCAAGTTCAGTTTTTCTTATGATTCCATGCCTTGACAACACTACTGTGCAGTTCATCATGAATGTATGGGCAATTGTTGTCATTCTCTATACATGTGTTCTATGGCATGGCGTCTGTTTTGAGATTTGCACAATTTTCAAATATCAGCTGTAAACTATGAACATTGCCAACAATAAAATCAAGTGCAAGTAAAATAGTCTCTTTTTTTGTCATTTTCAAGCAGTTTGGATGTAGCACTTATTGAATAACATCCCCAGTTCCACCCATGAAGATCTGGGTTAGAATTGATCATAGTAGTGGCAAACACTTGTAAGAGGCAACTGCCAAGGTCTGGTGTTAGGGCTCGCTGACTTTGTGGCAGGGCATCGCATCTCAGTTGCCTAATCCTTGAAATACGGGGTAAAATAGGTCTTCAGCAACCCATTCTTGTAAGAGGCGACTAACGAGATAGGCCATCATCACGTCATCGGTTCCCAACTGCGCAGATCGATGGCCATGCTGTTGATCACTGGGTTGTCTGGTCCAGGCCCAATTATCTTCAGGACATCGGAATTTTGCGCAGTACGGCGTAAAACCCGCTGACCCAATTGCATAGATTGATGGTCATACTGTTGATTACTGGATTGCTCCAGATTCAAATATTTAGACTGTCGCCATGTAGCTGAAATATTGAGTGCTGCCTAAAACTGAAGTTGTTCACTCTTAATATGCTCTTAGCGCACATGATTGACAATACGCAAAAAAATGTTCAGAGAACTGTCGACTGTTTCATTATGCTGGCATTAGAATGTCATTTATCGAGTGATGTGACTTACTTTCAGTGGTATGTGTTTAACACACGCTGACGTCATTGTTACTGCAATACACAACCTATCACGTGACCCAAGTGCAACAACGACATTCCCGTATTAATATGTCGATATGTATTTCAAACTGACCACTGAATTTGAAATAATCATATGTCATATTCAGATATGCAGTATTCTTTAAGTAACTCAAAACCTTAAGACCACGAGGAACGGAGGATGAGTCCTGAGCAAATTAACATCATCTGACAAAGAACTGGTAATGTCTGTATTAAGCTTCACAGTTCGGCCCTAAGGAAGCTCACTGAATTGAATTCATTGGAAGAACTGCTTCTGAATTGAATTTGAGAATTCTTTGGAAGCCAATGAGGTTTTGCGACACCAGTTATAAACTGTTCATCTATTTCACTGTGTACTCAAAATCTGTGTCTAACTTGTCTTAATGCTGCTGAACACCACGACCTCAGCGTTACAATTATTGTAAGCCCTATTCTCCAATATATAGGCTCTAGATAGCCGTAGCGGTAAAATCGCTTTGTGCAAGTGGGCCCAGTTAAGATGTGAAATTGTGGGACAATGTTTTCCGATACTCACCGGCCATGGTGAACTATTTTTTTCATTTGAGGAAACCGGATGTTCTTTGCGTTTCATTAAATAGCGTTTAGCCTTTACCATGGCCTCCGTCTTTAATCAAGAAAGTAGATCTGTAACGATAGGTCGAACTATCGATGGTTTGATGAATCTACGATAGCTATTATTTGATGGTAGAAACGAGAAACTATTGATGGATCCACAGTATGTGTGGCTATCGATAGTATAACAACCGAGCAGCGCAAAATACAGTAACTACCAGATTCGTTCACTTTTATTTCGAGCTACACGCCCGTTACCTCTTACACTTGGCGACAAACACGGCATGCGACTTGGAGCTTGAAATTGTGAATAACAGGTTTATATTGTAGATCTAACTGTTTATCTCGGTTTCAACTTTCCTGTTGGTTCATAAAAGATACTGAAACTACTTCAATTTGTTATGCCATATAAGCCATCCATTTATTTGGGAAATAACTTCAAATGAGACCATTCACTGAGAGAGAAAAAAAGCTAATGCAATAGTTGATTGCAATAGTTGGTCATAACAGACTGTAACACTACTGCAATAATAACCTCATGCCAAATGAGTGGCATTAGTGTAGCCTAGTCAGTGAAGTGTTCGCCCGTCTCGCCGAAGACACGGGTTCGAATCCTCACATTGGTACTTGTTACTGTCCCCTGCGCACGGAACCAAACATTCTGTAGTTCTGGATTCAGTATAACGACGAAAACGGATCGGAACATAACACCCTGAAATGAATTTGTGGTCCACACCTGAACAGTGACCATAACTTGTCGATAGCAGTGTGTATGCTGTTTAGCATAGCATTCAGGATAACAGTACAAAGCGCCATGTGCGCGTGTGCGTTATCAGAGTTATCCACGATGGACAAATATATCCCTTAAAGATACCAGGCCCCGGCGTAATCCTCAGTCGCCAAGACACAGTGTACTTACTTTACACTGCTACTTTTCATCTCCATGACGACGATATTGCTGGAATATTGCTGAAAGCGACATCAAGCCGTAGTAACTCATGCCTTATGTGACATGGTATGTTATCAGCAACATAAGGAATGCATTGCTGATCACTAATCTTTTCGCTCGTTTTCTTCCAACTGCTCTATGCTTGAAGAGATTTTCATTTTCAGATTCATTTGGGCGGTGGGTAGCCTAGTGGTTAAATCGTTGTCACACCGAAACCCGGGTTTGGTTCCCCACGTGGGTACAACGTCTGAAACCCGTTTCTGATGTCCCGCCGTGACATAGTGCTAAACGCGGCGCAAAACAAAACCTCAGTCGCTCACAATCATTTTATTACCGCATTTATTACCTTCACAACCATTACTAATTTATCCACGTGATCAAACCATATGCAACTCTCGTATATGCTGATGTTGAGATCTAAGAAACGTACTCGTTTCACTTCTGACATGTATCATAACAGACGCCAGTCCACCTCATGAAATAGCTCCTGTTTAGTCTGTCTTGTCACGGTAAGAGTTTTTCGTTAGAAGTGTACACTCCATAACAATTCGTCATTATCCATTTCCTGTGTCACAAATACCCCGAAGGCAGGCTTTATTTTGTTGCTCATAATGAGGCAGTCTGAGCTTCACACCTCTAAAGGCATTATGTTTCCCAATATATATATCCAGCGTTTTGTGATGGATTTGGTACAATTCACTAATAGTCTATTTTGGCTCAAAATGATACCAGCTACAGGTATGGAGCTAGAGCGAGTATCAGGCAACATGGCGTGAATCTGATAAACGGCACAATGTGTATTTGTCACCACGTCAACGTCAACGTAACTGCCTGTATCCAATGTAGCATGCTCCTGCCATTCTTGGTTCAAGGCTGCTTCCAACTCGTGCGGATTTTAAACAGGTGGTACTCGTTCCTGTAACCATCGCCCCTAAACTCCCAAATGTACCCCTGGGAGGTCTGGGTGTATGGCACTGAGCTCGGTGCATTTTGAACAGCTGTTTACATTCGCTGAGTGTTGTAATAACTGAAATCCTACATGTAGAGGATAAGTCAACTGTTCTGTCACTTCATTTTTAGCCAAATAATTGGGAACCTTGTCGATTTACACCTATCAGAGGGGTTACCAAAGTTCGGACTACCAGCTGTCGCGCTGGCTGAGCAGGTTAAGCGGCTGACTTTGTGTGCTGGTGATTAGGGGGACTCTGAGGGTGCGGGTTCGAATCCCAGATGGGACTCAACCAAATAAGTACTAGACTTTGCACTTAAATAAGAAAGTGTTATCACAAATATGACATATGTTACATTTGGCCATTTTATAAATGGCATTGGGCAATCACAAATAACTGTCGTTAGTGTCAGTATTGGTACAGTGGATTTGTAGTAAAGTTTCAAATGGACATGTTCTATTGCTAAAAGCTGCCTTCACATATTCGATGAATTTTCAGAAGGGAAATATACCTTTACTTGAAAGGTGTTTGCAAATAATGGTAACAGTTTTAAAGAAACTAAAAAAAAGTGTTAGGGTGTATTTAAGGTGTGTGAAAAGTATAACATATCGCTAATATGATCTGATACGCCATTGAAATACTACAGTGCGTTGCTTGAGTGTTTCTGCTTACTTCTCTGGAAGTTTCTCCCACACACACAGCCTTAATTTTTATGAGGGGGAAATAATAACAGGTGAAAGTTATTTGCAAGTAATGGTGATAGTTTCATAACTGTTAAAAAAAATGTTAGGGTGTATTTGAGGTGTGTGAAAAATGTGTCACATCGCCGATCTGTTCTGATCCGCCATTGAAATACTACAAGGCGATCTTTGAGTGATTCTTTAATTTTTATGAGGGGAGTATACCACGAGGAGAAAGATGTTTGCTAGGATTATAATTTTAGAAAACTTGTTAGGGTGTATTTGATGTGTGTGCAAAATATGACATAATTATCGCCAATCTGATCTGATCTGATTGATGCTTGTGATGTTTGACGGTTATAGTTCTATAACGTCTTTGTCCCTTGTTGATCTTAGTACTTGACAAAACTGGAAAGGTGTTTACAAAGCTTTGTGATTGTTTAAAGCTTTCTGTTTTTCAGGGGTGTCTGACAGAGTCAGTTAAAATTCTGTCAATGTCCATGCCACACACCCCCCCCCCCCCCCCCACACACACACACATGCAATAAGATATCTGTAATTTCTAAAGTAAACAATGTCTCAAAGTAGATTCTTAAAAAATCACGTGCTCTAACGATAGTTTTGCATTTTTTAACGCGTTTGGGTTTGGTGTATCATTCATTCTTTCACATATGTATCTCTTTCTTTTGGTATTTGTCTATATTTCTTTTATCCGTTCACAAATAATTCTTGCTCTTAAGTTTTGCTATCATTCATTCATTCATTCATTCATTCATTCATTCATTGTAAAATTCCGACTGATACCATAAAGTAGCTGAAGTACTGTTGTACCAACGTACCGAAGTTGCACTGGGAACGAACCAAGTCACTGTGTGCGATGGAGCATGACGAGGCATACGTTAATTAGTACAAATGGTAAAGAAAGCAAGCGAGTGACCTATCCCTGTTGTAGAGTATCCCTGTTGTAACAGTGGAATTTACGTTTTAACCGATCAGACTGCATGTGTGAAATGTGGAGCACATTCAGGTCACTCAATTTGCAGGTTGTTTCTGAGGATGGTTGTGTTCGGGTGATGTTATCGTATGAATCAATTTAACAAGCACAAAAGGCTATGTATTCTTTGAAACCAATCCAAACCGGGATCCACAACACAATGCCTGGAATTTGGATGATACAGATTCTTCAGAGTACAGAACATCATATTCTGTAATTCTGAAGTGTGCCCTTACCTTCTGTATATGTCTTGCTCAAGAAATAGCAAGTTCATATTCCGCGAGACAGAACTTTTCCATTGCTTGATTTTGGGCTTTTTCGTTGTAATTTACTTGAACTGAATAAAGACACCATTTTCACCATTGTCAGAGCGATATCTCTATCAGGTGCTCCAAAGATGTAATTCTGTTCAAACTGATGCCTTTGAAAATATTAAATGCGTTAACAGGAATAGAGGTGGGGTTATAAGAAAGCGGTTTAGTAAAAAATGGGGTGGTGCATTACTTATGCTGAGGTGTATATATTATCCATTAACCAGAGGCTGTTGTAGCTCAGATCTTAAACTTGAATATGTACATAGATTATTTCATAACCATTTGATGACGAAGATAACTGATTGAATATATAGGCATACGGATTGTCGTTGTACATTTGTTGTGGTAAATAACAAATATCTAAATTATTATAGCATTCACATATAGGTACAAAATTACATTCATCTTCTGTTCCTTTATTACATATGTGGGAAATAAGTTGATTAAAAAGAACCCCGGACCACCGAACCATTCGTTGATGCATATTTACAAGTAACTGTCATAGGATATTTATATAGCGCATATATCCATGCAACTATTGCTTGGTCAAGGTGCTGATATTTGTTTCCCTCGATCATTGGATGCCCGTATCAGCTTCACACCGTATAATTAATCTTGACTTCCAGGGGAGTATACAACTGTTGCTGCCACTAGGTTCAACGAGTTTATTGTGGCTCTGTCATCCTAACAAGGTACGCGATTCACAGCTGTGTGGACTGGGACACATAGTCACAGTACTTTATCCAAGTTTACTGTACGTTGCTGTACCCGCAACTAGGTGTATGCATGTGTTCACGTGGCCACTATCTGGTCGTATACCAACGGATTCGTTGGTTCTTTTAAGTGCACAGGGTTGTGTACTGTGCACTAGGGGTTTTTAACAACACGGACCGAGTCTGCACACAAAGTGATTTTACACCCGGTCACAGGTGGGCTCGATCACGACACCTCAACCTCGTTTGATCACTAGCCTGGCGCTTTAGCCAGCTCGCCCATTCTCTTTTTTGCTAAGGGTCCACCTCTTCTAAACCAACAATCTGAGTTTTCTCTAGATTAACTGGCAATACCCACGTATCTGCTTACGATTCTAGAATTTGGATAAGATGACATGTTTCAACAAAGTCAGCCTGAAAACCCTAGCCCGTCAGTAGTCTATATCCCGGATCTTCACTAGTTCTCTAACTGAACCCAAATTTATGGAGTTTTTTAACCAACCAAACAAGGAAATATCGTTATTAATATTCTTATGTCCCTGCGTGATTTATTGCAACATTAATGTTGCCATTTGATGCAATAAAATAACACGAATTTTTATTCACGATTGGAAATTATATCCCGAAAATACAAAATCAACCACGGACACATTCCCGGCAACTAGCCATCGGCATCAGGATACAAGTCTGTAGAGACGTGACCCGGCAATCACATGGTAAAAAAGTGAAAACAAACAACCCTCCAAATCCCGCTATCGCTTCAGGACATCAAATGACAATGATGTCGAAACATATAAATGTCTACACCACATATCGTAAATCATCTTTTATGATTTGAGAAAAATCGTGCGAAGGAATAGAAGTTATCTGATCGTAAATTTTGACTGTGTTTCTGTGCAGTCTGTATGTGAAACGAAGTCACGGCGACTTTCATTTTATTAGGTCCATATAGTAGTATCAGCCATAATCTGCCTAAATATAAAGGTCATGGGAAGTATGAAACGACCCTTCTAGCTGCAGGGGCATAACATTAACAAACGCCTTAAGGAATTATTGGTAAGATGGGTACTTGACAGGATAAACAAGTGGACAGCTTTCAATGCCGAATTTCAGCATGATTTTAATTTGGATTTAGAAATGAAGTAAGCGATAAAACAGCAGTACCTACCCTCATGGAAAGTCTTGCCCGTTGTAATGAGAAAGAAAAGCCCGCAGCAGAGCGCCTTTCTGGATCATGACCGTACGTCCGACCGTCTCCAAGTTACACAAATAGGACATTACTATGGAGAACTCTGCGTTAATCATACAACTCCATGGAATCACGTGGTAGTTATGCAGGGTCCATGTCTGATAGATGCTATGTAAAACAGAGCGTTGGATAACGTTATGTGATATCTACATGCTTCTTTGCGTTTGATATTATTGACCTGTCTCAACGAAATAACACTGTTATGGACATAATCTTCCTTGTGGACAATATCCCGTTGTACTCCTTGCAGATAAAACAGCTCTATATATTAAAGGTCACATGCAACGTAAAACACAACTTTGCAGATTCTGATACCTTTCGGTATGCACTTACCGAAACAAATCATCAAAAATGCCAATTCAACCTATATTGATTCGAATGAAACGATTCGAACGATTCACTCATTTTCCCCCACAGTATGCCTGCCCGGAGTTTGTGACACAAAATATTGCACTTTTGATATGCGAATATACGCTTATAATTTTGTTTAATTGTTACCTTAATCCGCAATGCATTTTATATATCATGAACAAGTGATAACTGTGCATTAATTATGTTTGAGGTTTTGGTTGCATGTCGCCTTTAAGTATAGCAACCCCAATTGCTCACAACTACTACATATCAGGGCAATGTTTGCAAACAGATCGCATTTAGGATACAGTGCATGTACACGTGACGTACATTGCCACATCTTAGCATTTACATGTGGAATGAAAACTAAGTTCCCGAACATGACACAACTACACGTTTACAACTGCCGTGCTGACTACGAAACATCGTTGTTTATGCTTTCAGCTATATTTTGTGCGTGTATTCAACCTTAAGTAGAAACTCAGAAACTGCATTTTCAGAAACTGCAGCGAGCCACAAAGGTTGCTCAATCAGATCGATTAAAAATAATTGCAGTTTTAATCAAACACTAGTATAAACTATACTAACATGAAATTCGTTTGACGACTGGAACGAGTGAAACTTTATTTCGAGTCAGGCAATCGTGTGATTTACATCATGAACATCCATGCACGCAGTTGGGAAACGAAGACATGCATCAACCACAGGCCTGAAACTGTATGCATTCTGTCATTCGGTCTCTCTTAATGCCCGCTTTGGAATGGAGCTGGAGAGGGCGATTTTATATTTACATTTAGTAGTGGGACCTGTTCTACAGAGTATGTTATACCTCCCTTTGAACCGTTTTTTTCCATTTTTCTTAGGAGGAAATAAATCATCCTCTGAAAACATGCGCACTGATGTAAGGTACCTTTGATCCTGTAAGAAAGGGAACGCACGTGCATTTGATGTTGATTACCATTAAGTTTGATCTAGATGTTTTGGTGGAATTCTTTTAAAAATTACATGGAAGTCTGTATTGAGGCTAGCACTTTGACACCGGTAAACAGTTGTATTCCGATGATATGTTGAACAGTTGTATGAGTAATATAATATTTTGGTCCCCATTTAAGAGTTTTTCATCAACTTGTAAAATCAAGTCAACTCGTTCTACGTCCGTTCAAGTGTAAAATATAAGCATCTTTATTCAATCGTATTTGAACCTAACACTGGTGTTCCCCAAGGTGGTATGTTCGACCCTATTTATTTTGGATGCAATGGCAGACAAAACGTGATGCTATGCGTAAAATAATTTTCTGGTTTATGTTGCTGGCAATGTCAGATAACAAATACCGTAGAATGTAAAGCGATTGTAAAATTCCATACTTAAATAATTGTTACCTTTCATTCGAATGTGTGAGAGAATACCACATCAAAAGAACCGTGTATTTAATTAATTAAATGTGCGTTTAGACTGGCATTTCTGTCGTCAAATATCGCAGAAAAATACATTCGTTTCATATCGTTCTTCAACGTTGAAATGTATGTAAATGATAATCCAAAACTCTTATTTCACCTTTGCTGTTGTTATCCCATTATCATATGTATATGTATCTTGTACATAAACTGGCGTACCCACTCATTCCTCCCATATCACTGAAAACGGTATGATAAATCTATACCGAAACGTCGCTTTTGAGAAAATAAAGAACATGACCATCCATTAAGTATTTGTCATCTACATACTATCACCTTCACCCACACAAATCAAAGGAAATCACATTTAAGTCTTATTTAGATCTGTAGAATAGCCTTGTCTCAATTTCATTACATTTCGTACACATCTGTACAAGGAAGTGTGGTGATCCCTGTAGATTAGATGATTTGAAGACAGACAATAATTTATTAACGTCCCACTTCTGTACACAGCTAACATACACACACAATTGTACATACAATTCACAAGTGTACAGAATATTTCAAAATAGAATTATCAGAGACATTAAAAAGATAAAAAAAACCAAGTTTTAGCCATATTATAAATCTTGTCTACGTTTAAGAATAAGGAAGCAGATTTTGGCTGTATCAAAACATATAAAGAGATCGCTAAAAATAACACCCATTTTATCAGTATCACATATATCTAAAAAACTTGGACATAGAATATTGTACGGGTCAAGAAGGGCCTCTCGCAGATCACCACACAATCCGCAATGAAGCATAACATGTAATTCATGTTCAATATCATTAGTGCATTTGAAAAACTTTCTATTTTCAAACACATCATTATTATAGCGGCCAGTTTCCACTCTAATCGGAGCAACACCACATCGAATATTAACTTTGGACGAACTGTAATACCAATGCTAACATAAGGAGGACGAGTACTAATACACTCTGATTTGTTCAAATCCGTATTCTTATTATGTAGGCACAAATATGAAACACCTTGTATTTTGCTGATGTCTTAATGTGATGCAAAATCAATTACAAACTTTGCTATGCGCATGTATACAATCTATATACTTAGGATATAACCAAACTATGATCTTTATTTCTTACATAGCATGGCAGTACTACATTTTACCAGTACTGAACCAGTACTGTGAAATTGGAGCAAAGTCTCCCATTTATATGAAGTAAACTATATCAAATGACTTATTTATGATTTTAAAGGCATGCCTTGATCCTTTTCAGGTAACGAATTCCACTATAAGGAAATACATATGATGTATGTCTTCTGTCGTCCGATCGCATTCTTTTTGATGGGTTATACCGATAAAGAAAAGAAAACTACTAACATAACACTAACTGAAACACAATTTAAAAGTTAAAAATCGAACTCTTATTTGACATTTTCGAACCAGTGTATTACCAAAAATGTGCAGGTACTTTAAATGAGAGAAGTAATGAATCAGCGTTTCACATATTCACAAAAAGTCAAAGTAAAAAGGAAAATAATTAGACAAAAGGATTTAACTAAACATTCAAGCATGCCGATAGTCTAATAGAGTCAACCCTTGAAGGTACGGGTTGGGATATTGGCCATCAGTAACCCATGCTTGTCGTAAGAGGCGCCTAACGGGATCGGGTAGTTAGGCTCGCTGACTTCGGTGACACATGTCACCGGTTCCCAAATGCGCAGATCGATGCTCATGCTGTTGATCACCGGGTTACCTGGTCCAGGCAATATTCTAGCCATATTGCGGTGGTCTGTAAAATAATCGAGTCTGGACCAGACAATCCAGTGATCAACAACATGAGCATCGATCTGCGCAATAGGGAACCGATGACATGTGTCAACCAAGTCAGCAAGCCTGACTACCCGATCCCGTTAGTCGCCTCTTACGACAAGCATAGTCGCCTTTTATGGCAAACATGGGTTGCTGAAGGCCTATTCTACCCCGGGATCTTCACGGGTAAGTTTGACATTAAATGACATCATAAGTCATGAAGACTTTCGAATTTTGATGCTTCGTATGAAGTACATATTTGATGAAATTAGTGGCTTTTTTAAGAAACGCCTGCTTCCACGCCTTGTGCCTGCTGAAGGAGCTAACGCATTATTACCACGGAGAGCCGAGGCTGCTCGTGAGGCTGCTCTAGAAAGTCATATGACTTATCCCACCGGGTACCCATTCACTACTTTGTGAACCCAGCCAATTAATAAATAAACTCACTTGTCGAATGTAAGACCACATGTGTCAAATGTGCTGCAGGACTAACGTTCTAGAAATTTCAAGAGTCAAGTTGCCAAACACTCGCCCACTTTGTTACCGCATTTCATAACTTCACCTGGTTTGTGATCTGGGCTCTGTGCCCGCAGCATCATCTATACGAACAATTGACATGACATGAGATACAAATACTGTCCTTGACACATAAAAACTTTGGAGTTATAGAAGGGACTTTGCCGCGTAGACGCCCATGCAAACACAAGCAAACGTGACAAAATCGACAATGCGACAATGTCCCTTCTGGGATCGCATAGAACACTGTACTTATGTTTTTCACAATTTGTGTAGGATGTGTAGGATGCGTGTTATTCAGTGTTGAAAGGGTTAATCTACCCAGTGTATCACTGAATGCGTTATCATATAAAATACTTCAAACGTTTGCATGCCCGATAGATTCATCATTTTCAGCTCCTATTGTGACAAAACGAAGGACATATCGCTCTGAGGCATCAGCTTTTAGAGTCACCCCAATCTTCTCAATCAACATACGACTTCATTGTGACAGACCTAAGACATTGTCCTACTCTGTTAGATAGACTGATTAATAAGGAGGCCCTACTTACAGTAAACCCCTGCTCCACCAAGTGAGTTACGACAGTTGTAAGGCTATGTTAAGGTATACTGGTTAAGACCTTCCCATCGCTGAGGTGAGTGGAGACAAAACGGAAACAAGTACGTCTTATCTATAGTCTGTTCACGGTCAAATCCTACTGATGAGTGGGTTAGTGCGTTTAGTTTTACGCCGCTTTTTAACAATATTCCAACAATATCACGGCAGAAATGGGCTTCACACATTGTGGCCAAGACGGGAATCGAACCCGGGTCATCTGTGTGACGACAGAGCGCTTTAACCGTTAAGTTACCACTCCACCCCCGTTTCAATTTCAAGCAAAAACGTAACTCCAATATAGTGAAATTAAGATTGCGAATCCTCATATTTATAACTTGCCAAATGACCATGTAAATCCCAGAATTTTATTCAATTTTGGATAAAATTAATGTTGTTTTAAAGCTTACATGCAACGCAAAACACAATTTTGCAGATTATGATACCATTCAATACGGCAATGAAAAACGATTCACTAAAAAAAAATAAGTTGGGATGAAAAGTTGTGTTTCCCACTTGTGTATTCACTTGTTAGGGGCGACGGGATTAACTAATGTGTGCTTGATGTGTATTCACTTGTTAGGGGCGATGGGATTAACTAATGTGTGCTTGATGTGTATTCACTTGTTAGGGGCGATGGGATTAACTAATGTGTGCTTGATGTGTATTCACTTGTTAGGGGCGATGGGATTAACTAATGTGTGCATTAGGGGTATGTTGGTCATTAAGGTCATTAGAATGTTTTCATATAATGATTTCCTTTCGTTTTCAAGATAGGAATCAAGATGAAGTGAACGTTTTCACAGCACTTTCCTGTGCCCATCACCCATCGAGCAAAGGCCGCATATCTGTATACCCTTCTCCAAGATTAAAATGAGATTTAAAATAATCTAGAAATATTCTGGTTACATACCATAAGAACACAAATTTCGAAATGGAATTCATTCCAAATAACCGTGAAGGCCTAAGCTATTCGAGGGCATGTGCATACTATGGCCTACACAAGAAAAAAATTACCAAGTGAGAGTGTTCCGACAGAATGGTCTTTGACTGTAAAGGTTATGTAACCACCGCATAGCCTGCAATAAAATCCGCTCGACTATTATATAATACATATATTAATTAAATATATATAATAACACCTCAACTTGTGATTGTTCATTATTCCGCTGCTAAGATCTCCTACTCCGTGTTTGAGGCCATTTGGATTCAGTTAAACAGCAAAAACAATAGATTATTAAAAGGATGCTTTTATCGAGCTGATAAGAGTGCTTTTTATTGGAACTTGATTGAAGAATCAATTTGCAGAGCTATCAACTTTAATATGGATGTTGTTATTCTGGGTGATTTTCATATATATAGACACACTTTCAGACAATACAGAAATGAACTTCTCTGACTTTGCCTTCGGCCTATCCCAAGTAATTTATGTAGCAACTAGAAGCACTGAGACTAGCTGCTCATTACTTGATCATACCCATCTAGTGTCAGTTGTTTAGGTGTCCTTGATCCCATTTGTAGTGACCACTGTCCAGTATACGTTAGTGTTCAGTATTCCAAGCAAAAGCAACAATGTTCGAAAAGACGAATCTTTATCTATAACTATCATTTAATTCTGCAATGAGAAAAGGAGTATAGTGTAAAGTGGATGAAAAAAATGAATAGGAATTTAAAGACCTGTTAAGGACGCAATGAAGAAAGCTGAGACAAATACGGTTACATTCGTTACATATATTGACATGTTATACTAAAACGAAACTGACGCAACAAATGTATTTAATGAAGACTTCATATACCAGTCTACAGTCAAGAACCCTTTACAAGCCTTACCGCCATTACCTCAACGAATAAATATAAAATTAAACGAAATTGTATTAAATCCTAACAAGCTCCTCCTGAAATCTGTTGATACATCTAAAGCACCAGGAATGTCCACATGGAATTAGTAACAAATTTATCAAAGCTACGGCTACAAATTTAAACATGCTCCTTGCAAAAAAAGTTACCATATAATTACAGAAATCAAGATTTCCTGCATTCTAGAAACATGAATAGGTTAATCCCTTTTCAAGGGACCCGCTTGTTCTTATTTCTGACCGCTTACCCTAACAAGCTGCTTGGCAAGGGGTTTTGAGCGCTTTGTTTTCAAATATATCTACTATTACCTTAGAGATGACAGTATCATTCCAGTCAGGCTTTACTCCCGGTGACTCAGCTTCATACCAACTGACCTATTTGTACACTGCCGTTGCAAAAACACTTGACACTGTGAAAGCGGTAAAGTGAAAGCTGTTTTCCTTGACAGCAGGAAAGCATTCGATCTGATTTATAAACTAGAAAAATAGGCATTTAAGGCTCTTCACTCAAATGGTTAGAGTTATTTACAAGACAGAAAACAAGTTTCTTATTTCCTCACTGTTAATGCAGGAGTACCACAAGGTTCTGCTTTAGGCCCGTTATTATTCCTGATATACATTAATTACTTAGTTGATAATATTGATAGTAATATCCGTTTATTCGCTGAGGATACATTCCTTTATGTCGTTGTTAATAACCCTGATGATGCTTCTACTCACCTCAATCATAAAGAAAATGTTAATCGGGCTAAAGATTTTCAATCCTAACAAAACACGCAAACAGCCACCAACTAGACTTCCTGATCTTCACATGAATAATATCTACATCCATGTAGTTTCTCCTCATAAACATCTTTGTGTAACATTGCAAAGCAACTGTAATTGGCATGAGTACATTAGCCATGTAGTCAAGAAAGTATCACCGATGATCAACAGTTAGTATTGTTTTAGGTCCTTGAAATGAAGAACCTGGACACTATTTACAAACAATTTATTCTTCCCCTCTTTGACTATTGTTCTCACATCTGGGACAATTGCAGTAAAGAGCAAAGCACCTCCCCTGAAAATTTTCAGTTTGATGCTCTGAGCTCAATTTATGGTGCACCAGTCATGAGAAATTTACATCAGTTCGCGGCACCAGTTATGAGAAATTATAAATTTAAAGTAAAGTTTACCCTTTGGACGAAAGAAGATCCATCCAAAAACTGAAACCGATGCGTAAAATTGTATATAAGGAAACTTCGACTCATTTGAAAAACGTGATCCCGTTGAAATCGCAAAATGGCAACTGGACAAATTCACAATATCTATTGCAGATCTACTCTCTATGCTCTATGCTCTATGCTTCATACTAGACGTAATCAGATAATGGAACAAACTGCCACACTCAGTAAGCTCTGTTAATAATCACTCTGATTCTTAACGTTTAATATCTATTCGTGAAGGCGCCTCATTCTTCTTTGATATCACGTTTGGCAATAGACAATGTGAAGTAATCCATGCGTGCCTCTTGCTCGAGTGTAACGATTTAAATTCCCATATGTTCGACTGATACGTCTCCTCAAACGGGTAACCCGAGAGAAGGCATTATTCACTATATCTTCACCTGCTCGCTGTATAACGGCTTACGGATTCCAATATACTCTTATCAACATGGATGTGACATACATGTTACATGCTATTTCTAACGTAGACTCTGAAACTAAGAATACGTTCATCTCGTCTGATCACAATTGCATCCAGTTTTAAAAGATATATAACATCACTTATGTAATTATTCATAAAGATCAATGATTAAATACCATATTTTATTTAAAGAGGAAATGTGTGGATCCATTATTGGCAATTGATTTGCTTGTAAATAGCAACAGCAAATATGTACATGTACGGGGGAGGTATTTAAATAAGCCCATGGAGCTTGTGTGCCAATCTCTTTTCTTTCTATTGAAATAAAAAAATATTTAAAACATATATACAGAAATGTCAACATATTTACAGAAGCTACAATTCTGAACAAAGATACCTTCTTTTAAAAACATGAAAAAAGGTCAGACGCAGCAGGAAAATGTAATAATTTATACAAAATTGGAGATCACAAAAATGGAATCATTTTGCATTCCGAAAGCAGGAAATTTGCACCTTGCAGCATCTAATTTATACAAATGGCCGGGTACCCCTAGATGGCAATGTCGAACGTGATGATCCATTTCTGGATTTACATTGTGAATAATGACGAATTTACTGATTTTCATTAGTTCTTTAAATGTTGACAAAAATATGTTCATATCAGAAACGTCTTGCTTTGACCTGCTTGAAAATAACGTATTTCTCACATATGAAGCCCATGACTTGGAAATTTAAATTATTATCTTATAACTTTCATTTGACTCTCAATATGCATGCTATAGCGTCCTGTTTCGCCAAGTATGACATTATTGAAAGCAATCGTACCTACTGTAAGAAATATTTTCAAATATGATGCACGGACATTTTCGATGGCTTTGTGATAGTTTGAACCCGATATTTCTGACCCATAAAATAAACTCAGTGCTATTTCAGTGTCAAAAGTCATGCAAATATTATCACATTAAAGGAACCTATTAGAAATAGGTGAAAATATGTGTCTTCTTAGCTTGTACTACGAGGGGTTACATGCCATGGACCAATTTGATCAACTAGAAAATGTGGCCAAATAGTTATAATGTGGAACAACATCCATATTTTGACACGAAATTACCATTTTCTGAATTTGCCACTATACCCCCTTTTCAAAAGACATCTAGACTAGATTTTCCCATATTCAACTCTAATCCCCATGTGTCATTAAATGTTTGAAACATATTCAGGTGTTTCTGAAAAGGTTCACCATAAAACGTAACAATATCGTCTGCAAACAAGTAAAAGTAAATCTTTGATTTGGGGAGCTACAAACATTCCATTATTATATCATTCATAATATTAACTACAAGTTCAGTAAAGTAAATGGACAGTAAGGGATTTAGTACACAGCGTTGGCTCACACCAGCGGAAGTGTTAAACGTTTCAGTGTTTGCAACACTGACTGCAACAGATTCATACTCGCTTCTTAAAATAATATACATTTTGCCATGGCATCTTTTGGTATGTAACTGAAACATGAATAACCAGGGCAGTCGAAAGTCTATGACGGAAAGTAAGTGAGTGAGTTTAGTTTTACGCCACACTCTGCAGCATTCCAGCTATGTAGAGGCGATCTGTAAATATTTGTTTCTGGACCAGGCAATGCAGTGATCGCAGCACCCAGCATATCAGTTAAGTCAAACTAGCGTGTACCATTTTACGATAATTATGGTGCCGAAATTTTGGGGATTGAATATTCCAATACTACTCAAAAGGTTCTTGCTGTATCCTTCAAACGTTACTACTGGCCACCAGTTCAGTTACGCACGCTATAAAATATTGGACCCAAACATTAGTAATCAGCTATTATCGATAACCACACCAATACTACTCAGTGTTGAAGTCGATGGATGGAAGTGGCACATGTGATTGTAATTGAGTGTCCGATGTCACAATTTTATTGACAACTTCTTTTCTTCATTTGTATGTATTAGTTAAGATACGGAACCAATGATAATAATATATTTGGCTTTAAATGTTTAAATGTCTTTTCTTTTACCCGAAATGTATCTAATCATTGAAATCATTTATATAATGTAAGAATCATGTGTATGTGCTTTTTGGAAATTTAGAAGTTCTTTACATAACATTAAAATAAACAATGTCAGTAAATCTAAAGAGGGGATATCTTTTCTTATGTAATTTATTCATCACGTAATTTTGCTTCCATGAAAGACGAATCCCGTGTGTTATATATCTGAAGAATCTGAATACATACCTCTAAAATATCGTCCTGCTTATGAAAATATGATATGCCTTCTAAATACCCAAAATACTGATGATATTTACTTGCAACATGTCTTTGCTGTGTGTCAAATATTAGTCGTACTGTCACTTGAAGTGTTAAAACTCTTCATTTGCAGTCGTGCATTGCTCCAAATATCCAAAATACTGAAAACATTCTTCTCTGTATGGCTGGGGTTATAGAATCATAGACGTCAAATGTTAAATGGTAGACAGTTGGAGGTATTTTCAAATACATGTATGATGCATCAGTGTCAAAAAGTGTATCCCCAAATGGACTTTTAGCACAATTTTCTGTTCCTTTTCAGGACAATATTGACATGTCTTTGCATGTAGTTGTGACGGGTGAGTTGTGCGTCGTCACATAGCTTCAGATGGCATAAAATGTGTCACATACAAAAAACAGACTTCCTTTGTCAGTTAATCACTGTCTATAACAGGAGTTTGACTCGAATACCTGTAAATCTTAATACCTAGAATAATACAGCAAAAATATATGAATACAGCTAAAATTACACATATATTGCCCCAATAACGGCCAATACCTAAAATAATACAACACATAAATTTACAAACTTAAAATTACTCATATCACATTGTCCCAATAATGCCCACAGAAGACGGTGCAAAAAGTGAATCTTGTTCACGTTGATTGATGCATACAAACACGTGCGGTTTACTTGTAATCTTCTGTAAATGACAGCGTGATTTCCCTTGGGTGGACTGAATCACGATAACTGATTGTAAAGATCAATTCAAAGCACTAAGTCTGACAAATCGCTAATCGGTCATTACATCTGACCAAACTGTATAGCGTAAATCAGATATTCTGGATATATATTTCCTTTTCTCTGTCAAATACTAAGGCATGAACGTCAAATAGCGACACGCTATCATTCAACTAGAGGTTTTATTGCTCACACAAAAGACTAATTGATCCATAAAAATGAGATCATTCTTGTCCTGGCCCATATAAACGGAACAGTTTTTTCAGAAATGCCATAGCTCGTCACTGTGGCTTGAGGTTAGGTACAGCGGTAAGTATGCACTTTTGTGGTCAGGTTGTTTGTAGCGCTTGACATAGCCAGTGAGGTCATATTTTAGGACCCGTGAAGGTCCCGGGGTAGAATAGGCCTTCAGCAACCCATGTTTGCCATAAAAGGAGACTGTGCTTGTCGTAAGAGGGGACTAACGGGATCGGGTGGTCAGACTCGCTGACTTGGTTGACCATCGGTTCCCAATTGCGCAGATCGATGCTCATGCTGTTGGTCACTGGATTGTCTGGTCCAGTCTCGGTTATTGACAGACCACCGTCATATGGCTGGAATATTGCTGAGTGCGGCGTAAAACTAAACTCACTCACTCATTCCCTCACTCATTTTTAGAAGGGTAAGTGAGTGCGTATGACCTAACGGGAGTATGGCTAACAGTGCAGCAATATCACGGTGGAAGGGTTCACACATTATATCCATGTGGGGAATCTAACCTGTATTCTCGGCCTGACAAGAGAGACTTTAATGGTGAACAAGATCTGTATTGCTTGTAACACTTCTTGCCTCTTCATTTAGTTTAGTTTCAGAGATAACCATCTCCACTCACCCTTAGGCAACTTCCCACACTTTCGTATTGAGAACTGGTGGGGTAGCCTAGTGGTTAAAGCGTTCGCTCCTCACACCTAAGACCCATGTTCGATTCCCTACATTGGTGTAATGTGTACAGCCCATTTTTTGGTGTCCAGCGTTAAAATATGGCTAAAAGCGCGTAAAACTAAACTCAGTAACCTACTCTTCATATTGAGCAGTCAAAGTCGGAAGTGTTCTTGAACTGTGACTATTTGTCCGAATTTCGGATCGTTTGAGTTATTGCCTGTGCTCCTCCTCTCCTACTTTATAATGATAACCTTTGATACAACTGGAATAATATTAAAACAGCGTTACCCCTAAACCACTCAGTCCAATTTTACTTTGTCTGAGAGACTTCCAGCCTTGCCTCTACATCAACTTCTAAATGTTAATCGGTGACCGGATAGTGAATGAGGGGGTGACTATTGTTCTAGAAACATTCCAGTAATATCCAAGTTTCGGACACTAGCAGTTGGGTTCACACATTGTACACATGTGGGGAACCTAGGTCTTAGACGTGACGATCGAGCGGACAGATCCGTCAACCCATTTTTCTTTAATAACATTTACGTGTTCAAAGATAAAATGTAATTTTGCAGAAGATGTCCAAAATGATAGCTGCGCTTGTGGTTCTCCTGCCCGCGCTGGCCGCGGCATCCTACGGTGGCGAGCGATACCTTCAGTCATCCGGACATGCTGGAACACTTTTCCCGAGGGTGTTTGATCCTTCCCAATCCCAAGGACAAGCGCAAGGAGTATACCTGAATGTAGCCGGCTCTGCTCAAGGTGCCGCGCCCTTCCTAGGTAGCATTCCTCAGTACTTTATCATCAACGCACCGGGGGCCCTCGTTGGATCTTCTGTGGGTGCTCCCTCATCCGTTGCCTTAGCAGGGGGACCTGGTGCTGGTGCAAATGCAGGCCCTGCCGCTGGTCCAGGTTTTGCTGCCAGTTCCGGTACTAATGTAGGTGCAGCAGCTTTTGGACCTCAAGTCACTTACCTAATAGCAGGACCTGGTGTCGCAGCGGGTCCAAGAAGCTTGGGACCTGTCTTCATAGGAGGGGCAGCTCCCGTAGCCACAGCCGGTGCTGGAAATGTTGGTGTTGGTCCCAGTGTCGGTGTGGGACCCAGTGTCGGTGCTGGTGTCGGATCCAGTGTCGGTGCTGGTGTCGCTTCCGGTTCCAGTGTCGGTTCCAGTGTCGGTGCTGGTGCCGCCAGCGGTTCAAGTGCCGAATCCAGTGTCGGCGCCGGAATTGCTCCTGGTGCTAGTGCTGGTATCCTCCCTGCTGGTTTGTCTGGGCCCATATTCTTCCGACCAACGTTCAGCTTTGGAGACATCGAGTTAGACCATCCAGGTAGAAGAGCAGCTGCTGCAGCAGCAAGAGCAAAAGCTGCAGCAGCAGCACAACCACCGGTTGGAATTGTTGTCCCAAAGGCAGTTCTGGCATGATTTCCTCCTCTCACTTGTGGTCAGAAGGTAACTAATTCCTCAAAATGCCTTTTACACGAACCTCTATTCGTGTTAATCTATAAATGACTAGTTACATATCCCTGATTATGACTGTTGAAAATAAAACAGAGTCCCAAGGAAGCAAACTGATTCAGCATATGAGTGAGTGAGGGAGGGAGGGGAGGGGTACATCAGAAATGAGAATTGCACGTTATACCCATATGGGGACTGGAACCCGGGTTTTTGGAGCAATCGCTTTTGCAACTAGGCTACCACATCGCCCAACACGGGCTGAAGAGCACTGTAGAAATTCTTTTTATTAACCGAAAGCTTAGGCTTTCAATGCGTTTGTAAGTCAGAATTGGTTAATGTGTAACTATACTCAGGGTAACAAATACGGGAATACATGAAACACAGGCTCATAGAAACAAACATGAAAGTACAAATGTTCCTTTATTCTTTTCCAGGCTTTTTTCACAAGGTATGTATTGCACAAGGTATGTATTGTAACTTTGACACGATGATAAAAGTCAGCCAAGTCACCGAGCCTGACAACTCGATCCCGTCAGTAGCCTCTTACGAGAAGCATTTGCGACTGAATATCACTTCTCATCTGGGTCTTTAAGGGTCTTGTCCTAACCACAATAATGATGGTTTTACAAAGCATGACGACGTAACTGTCTTTAAACGTGAATACCCGACTAAGACCAAAAGAAAAAGAACTATCCACCTGAAAAGTGGGACCTTGAGTCTCTCATGTGGAAAAAGTTGAATCGACAAAATGTCAATGTGATGTCTTAATGGTATGATATTACCCAAGATCTTACCTCATGACGCCCTTTTTCCTTAAAAGAATGATGAATTTGATATGCTGGTAATGGTAAATTGTGTTCAATAGTCTTGTAGTCATTTGACCAAATATGTCAAGTAAGAAGCGTTGCGAAGCAAGCCTTATTGTGGAATCTTTTGTTATAGAAAGTTCAAAGGGTACATGCCACAGTTTAGGAACTTGGAAGGGCTGTGGGTTAACCTGTTACTGGTGTTCCCCACCGTGATAATGCTGGAATATTGTTGAATGCTGAAGCTAGTACTAAACTCCCTTATTGTTAAGTCGGCGGAGGGCGTGCGACGTGTGGTCATCAATTTACAGTGTATTTATTTATTTCATTTATTTAATTGTCGCCCCTTACCCATTTCATGGTACAGGCAAACTTGTGTAAATAGGTTTCATGGCATATGTATTTATTAATGAACAAGTGGCTGAAAATGGAAACTATTGTAAAGTTGACCAACACTGAAAAATGTACAATTGCTTGTAACTGTACTGAGTTCAACCATGATCTGTTTTTTCCCTAATTGAAAAATAGATTCACATTTCCAGAACATACGGTTGATGGTTTCTCTTTCTGTTTCACAAAATAGACATATTGGCGAAGATGTGTATCCAGTGTTATAAAGCAATTATTTTCTATATTCCAACCATTTCAAGTCAATGCTTTTATTTGCTAAAATGTTAAAAACAATTCCAGTCATTTCCAGTAAAATCACCCTTTGGAACTCTTTCCCATTTTCCCCAAGTTTGGCAACCGAAACAATCGTGAGTTCAAGAGTTAGGTGCATAGTTTTTCACACCCAGTTTTTAGACATTAAATTCGTTCGTATACTTCCTTTTGCACTGCTTCATGTTCAATGTTCGAGCATATCTTTTATTGACCCTTTTCGCCGATTCATATGTTGAAAAAAAGCTTTTATTGAAGATGTATTGGAAAGTTTACAGTGTATTTATATTTCAGATCTTTCAAGCGAAGACTCAGTAGGTCAGGTCTGGTGGACGGTTCTAGTTCCAGAATTCTGTAACACCACGAACAGCTCGGAAATAAAAACATTTATATAATGCATATCTTTCATTGTCTGTTTTGGAAGCGACCCTTTAGAATTGTGGATTTTTCAATAAAAAATACCGGTATAATATGTTTTTCAGGCTCCTGAACAAACCAATTACACACTGACATTCTATTTAAAAAATCGTCCATTCTTTTTAAGATATAGTGACGAGAAACATTATTCATAACAACGGCAGAACGTTACCAGGTCACGGAATCATAAAATGTTTGTCCACCGAAAACCGAACCGACTTCCCCTTGGCTGAGGTGATATGTCGCATTAGAAATGATCTCATTAAGAAGCCGCAGACTTACTGATGTGTCTGATGGCCTAACAGGTCTGAAGTCCGAAACCACTGATCAGATGCTATTCGTTTCTCTCTCTCTTATTCTCTCCCTCACTCACTCTCTCTCTCTCTTGCTCTCTCTCTCTCTCACACACATATTCCTACTTAAACTTTGTTGTCAGTGTCAGTATTAATACGAAATAATACTATATTAATATTCACAAATATATCAGATGTACTTCAAACATTTCTTAGCATGACAACATGAAGTTATGTTTATTTATGATGTATTACTCCGCACCATCATATTTAAGGGGACTTGAACATGAATGTTCAAGTCCTCTGAAACGTTTCTGTTTCTTGTCGAGTTAAATGCAAATCGCTCGCCGACTAAAACTTGGACTGATGGGTACGGCATACCTGCACGCAAGCAGGCACACACACACACACGCGCGCGCGGACATACATACACAAACAAACAAAACAAGAAAACCAAACAAACAGAAGAAATCACACGTAAACTCACACGCATATACATACAAGTTTGTGGAACGCGGCATAACACAACACTCATATTTGGATAATAAATGCATTCTAGGTAATGGAGAATCTCTCATTAGAAAAAGGGTACTGTAGCTGACCTTGTACTGCAACGTGAAACATGCATTCCAACATTCAGTTTGCCAATTTGAAATGCAGTGTAAATAGTCAACAGTGTTAAAGCGCCCACTAAGAGAGATACGATATTTAAATTCTCTAACTATGACGGTTTGATTAAAGGTGATACAGTCGAAGAAACACACATCATTCAGTTCCTTAAGTTTCAAAATTTGGGCGACATTTATATTTTGTGACAATTACTAGCACTGTCGAAAGAAGGCTCATCTTTCAACTAGTAAGGATGAACAGGAATGTACGCAGTCACTCAAACAACAGACACAAATCTAAAAAGTAGAAGAAAAATTGCCGATTAATGATAATGAATTGAATTAATCACATTATCGCTGCAGGATACGTGCAACCTTCACACTTTGCTGTAAGCGCATGGCATATCTTATGTGAATTCATTCATTAATCAAAGTTTATGCCACAAAGATTTTTTTGATCAAATGCCTACGTATTACATATCGTTTTCGTTTTACTCATACATATTCATCAATCAAGTCACAGACAAATTCAAATAGCTGTCGAGATAGATCTACATCGGGTCCATATAAAACAGACTAAAGTTTGTTTCTTGTTCTATAAAAGAGGACCCGTTTCCTTAATTTCACATAACACTGTTTTGAAGAGATACGGGTAAGTACTCAGTAGCTGAGCGTGTGTGGAAGACGTCGACATTGATTCAACTATTCTGTCAGACGAAATCCGGGACGGTAGTGTAGCCTTGTGGTTAAAGTGCTTGCTTGTCACGCCGAGGTTTGATTCCCCACATGGGTCCAATGTGTGAAGCACATTTTAAGTGTCTCAAGGTGTAGTATGCCATTCGTGGCATATACGTTTTCGAATGCAGCCTAAAACTAACCTCACGCTTTCTCTCAAAAGAAAACGCTTACTAAATTCCGTGACAGTGTGTAAATGCAACGCAAATACATACTGCTTTGTTAATGGTTGTTTCATGCTTCTCTCAGTGATCATCAAGATGAAGAACCTGTTTGCTGTTTTGTTGATGGCACTGGTGTTGGCCGTCTCCCAGGCCACCTATCGTAGTTATGTCCCCAAGTTCGGTTTTTATCGTCCGGGACATGTGGAATATGATTCTCCAAAGCTTTATCCCCCAAGATCAACCTATGACACCCACAAGACCCCATATGACCCCTACAGGACCCCATATGACACCTACAAGCCCACATATGACACCTACAAGACCCCATATGACCCCTACAAGTACTAGCATCCTCTATACAATACAGGTATGTAGATTTTATCTTACTCTCGTAGTTCGACAGCAGCATAGTATGGTGTCCCAGATTGAGTATGACCAATACACTTTATACGAAAAGTAGATGTTGTGGGGTTCTATATCTAGTATCTTTCCAAGTACCTGAAAAAATGCTTTGTGATTCACGTGGCTTCAAGATCTGGAGAAATGTTGCGAGGTCTTTTGGTTTGTGTCAATAATTCCTTTTAGCACCACTCAAAGTCTGGGGAAATGCTTAATAGTCTTTTGGCCTGTATCAGTAGAAATTCCATTAAGAACCTCTCAAGGTGTCATACTTAAAGTGTGCGACAAAGGTTAACCAAGGGGCATCTCAGAAACATCCTAAGGTGCATTATCATTAATCGTCTTTTGCAGAATAAGATATATAAATACAAGAGAGTGTGTCTTGGTGATCCCTGAAGTCGGACTGGTTGCCTCAATCATCAGCTCAGGATTCATGCTTGTTTTAAACTGTGTGTTGAACGTACTACCGGGGTACTACCGGTAAAGCAAGGCATAGTTAAACGTACCCCTGTAGATCAGGGTGAGAATTCGTCTTCAGCAACACATGCTTGTCATAAGAGGCAACTAACGGGATCGGGTGGTGTTACTCGCTGAGTTGGTATCGCCATTCAATTGTTGAATCGCTCATGATGTTGATCAGAGGATCACTTGTTAAGACTCCACCATACAGCTGGGATATTGTTGAGTGTGGCATTTGACATTAAAGATGAGCAATGCGAGCTAAAATAGAGACATCATCGATCCCATCACTTGAACCAGTACTGTTTAAAATGTCAATTAATTTACAACTGCCTATCGTTGTTTTCAGCGTTCTGCCCGAGTCTGGAACGAACCACAGAGCAAAATGGACACTGATTCACAATTATCTGCTGAGCAATAAATTGTAAAATCACCATGCGTACAGTTGTTATATCGACTAAATGAACATATCTAAACTTCACCGAACATTTGCACCCTCGGCCATTCATCCGTCTCCATTATTTCTACCTACACCCTTCGGTTGTTACTGACTTCCACTACAAGGATGGTTGGCTGTGCCTGCAGTGGCTTGGACTCATTGCTGTAGGGGGTGTATTGTTGGAACATGAACAGAAAAATGATTTGCAACATGTCGTACAGTCTGGCCATCATTCAGTCTTCCTAAAGCTTGGTCCCTCTGCTCCATTGATAATTGTGGCATGTTGCTGCTGTCGAGCAGTAAATGATTTGGTGCACACTTGGTCGTCTTCTCATAGGGATGACACTTCACGATGCACGTACATTGACATTTTCATGAAATACGCTCAAACACCTCATCCAACCATTACTTATATACTGAAC
Organism: Haliotis asinina; assembly: GCF_037392515.1. NCBI lineage: Eukaryota > Metazoa > Mollusca > Gastropoda > Lepetellida > Haliotidae > Haliotis > Haliotis asinina. Next base: position 30,026,968 of record NC_090281.1, on the reverse strand, counting down.
ATCATTGAAAACGCACCACCTGTAAATTTTGAAATAAGCAATAGAATCTTTTGGAAATGGAAAATTAATGGTGGGAATTTTGATAATAACACACTAGATCGTAAATAACGCTCTACAGTAAAAAACGGATCGTTCGAACACATCATCGAACACATCACATGAAAACAACAAATATCATGCACATCACACACGAAGGGCACAAATTGCATGCAGAAAGCATGCTGTTCAGGGGTATAAATGACCTTCGGCACAAAACCGTTCTCATTTTCGCAGTACTTTCGTAAGTAAAGTTTTTTCGCCATGCCAAGATTGTCACCAGAGGAATGAGAACAGGCCTTGGGTATGTTGCAGGTCGGCGCTTCAAGCAGAAACATTGCACGACGATTTGGGTGTCATCATTCGACCATTCTGAGGCTTGCTAACAGATACCAACAAACAGGAACCAGCAGGGACCGGCAACGCCCAGGTCAGGCACGTGTTACCACCCCTCGTCAAGATCGAGACATTGTACGGCGCCATATTCGGGATCGAACCTTGCCCGCTGCCAGAACCGCCAACGCTGTCCAGGGTCGACGTGGTTTGATCAGCACTTCCACCGTCCGACGCCGTCTCCGTGCGGCAGGGTTACGTTGTCGACGCCCTTACGTTGGACCCATCCTGACTGACAGGCATCGCCGTGAACGCCGACAATGGGCTGAACAGCATCGTGTGTGGTTGTTACGACGTTGGCATGGTGTGGTGTTCTCCGACGAGTCGCGTTTTCACTTGCGAAATGCTGACGGGCGTCTACGGGTATGGCGTCGACGGGGTGAACGTTATCATCAGGATTGTGTTGTGCAAACCGATCGGTGGGGTGGAGGCAGCATTATGGTGTGGGGAGGGATAAGTTATCACCACAGAACCGCTCTGATTGTTTGTCGTGGCAGAGTGAATGCCGTTTACTACCGTGACAACATTCTTCAGAACAACGTCGTTCCCTTCTTTCACCAGCATCAAGATCTGCACACATTTCAACATGACAATGCACGAGCCCACACTGCACGTGTTTCGATACAGTATCTGGCTAACAACAACATTCCTCTACTTCATTGGCCTGCATTGTCACCAGATTTGTCACCCATCGAACACTTGTGGGATTACATCGGCCAACGCCTCGCACGTCGTCCGCAGATCAACAACCTTGGGGAACTCGACAATGCCTCGCAGCAAGAGTGGAATGCAGTGCCTCAGGACTTTATTCAGAGACTTATCCGTTCAATGAGGAGACGTTGCACAGCTTGTGTTGCTGCTAACGGGGGTCATACACGCTACTGACTTTCCATTTTGACCCCATCTTTATTTCATTGTCAGCTGCATTAAATCTTCACTGTTTTGCTTGATTGTTTTTTGCTTCTTTTCTTTACCAAACATTGGTCTACACAAATATGTAAAATTTACATAGATTGCTCACTTCTGCTCTTAGAAATCCACAATTTTAGGGGTGGTGCGTTTTCAATGATGTTCAGTATATTATTAAGTTATATTATAGGATATTTCTATGGAGAATCACTGAATCACCTGTGCATCCTGGCCCATATGAGTAATGAAATGTTATTAATATTAGCATGTTCAAAACAGAAAAAAGCCAACAGAAAACCCTGAATAAGCTAGTGTTGTATGTCAAGAAAGGGAAAGCATTGATAATTGTGGCATGTTGCTGCTGTCGAGCAGTAAATGATTTGGTGCACACTTGGTCGTCTTCTCATAGGGATGACACTTCACGATGCACGTACATTGACATTTTCATGAAATACGCTCAAACACCTCATCCAACCATTACTTATATTATTAAGTTATATTATAGGATATTTCTATGGAGAATCACTGAATCACCTGTGCATCCTGGCCCATATGAGTAATGAAATGTTATTAATATTAGCATGTTCAAAACAGAAAAAAGCCAACAGAAAACCCTGAATAAGCTAGTGTTGTATGTCAAGAAAGGGAAAGCAAGACGAAATAAGCTAGGGTTGTCTAGGTTCCACTACACTATATCAATATGACATGCTCCCCGAGCGAGGACCGTATGGAAAGAACTCAAACGGACAGAGGCCTGTGACAGCTGTGATTGGATGAAATAGTGTAAGATGTTTATGTGTTTTAAAAGCACATCCATCCAGTGATTAAAACTGACCACAGTTTTAAGTATTCAGTGCTGCCATCTTTTATCACCATGACTTATGCTTATGTGTGCACCGACATTTTCAAGTAGGTGACATTAGGCGCGGAATGAAGGGTTGATGTGTTCCGCTTCCTGTGCTGGGAAAAATAGCAGGACAAGTTGGACAGACTTTGTGTTTTATTGTGGTTTAAAGGTCAGACTGTACCCCTATGTACATGGCTTGGCTGTTGATAGCCTGGATATTTTTTTAACAACTATAAGGTGGCTATAGAAGTTTATGGGAAAACATGTAGTGTTGTGTAAGCTGTACAAAACGAAACTAAGTTTGGGTTGTATATAAAAGTCGAAACGGAAACAAAAACGAAATATGTTTTTTTCTTAGGTTGTATATAAAAATTGAAACGGAAACAAAAACGAAATATGATTTTTTTTCTTGGGTTGTATATAAAAGTGGAAACGGAAACAACAACGAAATATGATTTTTTTTTCTGAGGTTGTATATAAAAATTGAAACGGAAACAAAAACGAAATATGATTTTTTCTTGGGTTGTATATAAAAATTGAAACGGAAACAAAAACGAAATATGATTTTTTTCTTGGGGTGTTTGTAAATGTTGAAACGGAAACAAAAACGAAATATGATTTTTTTCTTGGGGTGTTTGTAAATGTTGAAACGGAAACAAAAACGAAATATGATTTTTTTCTGAGGTTGTTTATAAAAATGAAACGGAAACAAAAACCAAATATGATTTTTTCTTGGGTTGTATATAAAAATTGAAACGGAAACAAAAACGAAACAGCTTTATTTGATTTGTTAAAGGAAGGAAACTGATTCTTACATTTGCACCCTCGGCCATTCATCCGTCTCCAATATTTCTACCTACACCCTTCGGTTGTTACTGACTTCCACTACAAGGATGGTTGGCTGTGCCTGCAGTGGCTTGGACTCATTGCTGTAGGGGGTGTATTGTTGGAACATGAACAGAAAAATGATTTGCAACATGTCGTACAGTCTGGCCATCATTCAGTCTTCCTAAAGCTTGGTCCCTCTGCTCCATTGATAATTGTGGCATGTTGCTGCTGTCGAGCAGTAAATGATTTGGTGCACACTTGGTCGTCTTCTCATAGGGATGACACTTCACGATGCACGTACATTGACATTTTCATGAAATACGCTCAAACACCTCATCCAACCATTACTTATATTATTAAGTTATATTATAGGATATTTCTATGGAGAATCACTGAATCACCTGTGCATCCTGGCCCATATGAGTAATGAAATGTTATTAATATTAGCATGTTCAAAACAGAAAAAAGCCAACAGAAAACCCTGAATAAGCTAGTGTTGTATGTCAAGAAAGGGAAAGCAAGACGAAATAAGCTAGGGTTGTCTAGGTTCCACTACACTATATCAATATGACATGCTCCCCGAGCGAGGACCGTATGGAAAGAACTCAAACGGACAGAGGCCTGTGACAGCTGTGATTGGATGAAATAGTGTAAGATGTTTATGTGTTTTAAAAGCACATCCATCCAGTGATTAAAACTGACCACAGTTTTAAGTATTCAGTGCTGCCATCTTTTATCACCATGACTTATGCTTATGTGTGCACCGACATTTTCAAGTAGGTGACATTAGGCGCGGAATGAAGGGTTGATGTGTTCCGCTTCCTGTGCTGGGAAAAATAGCAGGACAAGTTGGACAGACTTTGTGTTTTATTGTGGTTTAAAGGTCAGACTGTACCCCTATGTACATGGCTTGGCTGTTGATAGCCTGGATATTTTTTTAACAACTATAAGGTGGCTATAGAAGTTTATGGGAAAACATGTAGTGTTGTGTAAGCTGTACAAAACGAAACTAAGTTTGGGTTGTATATAAAAGTCGAAACGGAAACAAAAACGAAATATGTTTTTTTCTTAGGTTGTATATAAAAATTGAAACGGAAACAAAAACGAAATATCATTTTTTTTCTTGGGTTGTATATAAAAGTGGAAACGGAAACAACAACGAAATATGATTTTTTTCTGAGGTTGTATATAAAAATTGAAACGGAAACAAAAACGAAATATGATTTTTTCTTGGGTTGTATATAAAAATTGAAACGGAAACAAAAACGAAATATGATTTTTTTCTTGGGGTGTTTGTAAATGTTGAAACGGAAACAAAAACGAAATATGATTTTTTTCTGAGGTTGTTTATAAAAATGAAACGGAAACAAAAACCAAATATGATTTTTTCTTGGGTTGTATATAAAAATTGAAACGGAAACAAAAACGAAACAGCTTTATTTGATTTGTTAAAGGAAGGAAACTGATTCTTACATTTGCACCCTCGGCCATTCATCCGTCTCCAATATTTCTACCTACACCCTTCGGTTGTTACTGACTTCCACTACAAGGATGGTTGGCTGTGCCTGCAGTGGCTTGGACTCATTGCTGTAGGGGGTGTATTGTTGGAACATGAACAGAAAAATGATTTGCAACATGTCGTACAGTCTGGCCATCATTCAGTCTTCCTAAAGCTTGGTCCCTCTGCTCCATTGATAATTGTGGCATGTTGCTGCTGTCGAGCAGTAAATGATTTGGTGCACACTTGGTCGTCTTCTCATAGGGATGACACTTCACGATGCACGTACATTGACATTTTCATGAAATACGCTCAAACACCTCATCCAACCATTACTTATATTATTAAGTTATATTATAGGATATTTCTATGGAGAATCACTGAATCACCTGTGCATCCTGGCCCATATGAGTAATGAAATGTTATTAATATTAGCATGTTCAAAACAGAAAAAAGCCAACAGAAAACCCTGAATAAGCTAGTGTTGTATGTCAAGAAAGGGAAAGCAAGACGAAATAAGCTAGGGTTGTCTAGGTTCCACTACACTATATCAATATGACATGCTCCCCGAGCGAGGACCGTATGGAAAGAACTCAAACGGACAGAGGCCTGTGACAGCTGTGATTGGATGAAATAGTGTAAGATGTTTATGTGTTTTAAAAGCACATCCATCCAGTGATTAAAACTGACCACAGTTTTAAGTATTCAGTGCTGCCATCTTTTATCACCATGACTTATGCTTATGTGTGCACCGACATTTTCAAGTAGGTGACATTAGGCGCGGAATGAAGGGTTGATGTGTTCCGCTTCCTGTGCTGGGAAAAATAGCAGGACAAGTTGGACAGACTTTGTGTTTTATTGTGGTTTAAAGGTCAGACTGTACCCCTATGTACATGGCTTGGCTGTTGATAGCCTGGATATTTTTTTAACAACTATAAGGTGGCTATAGAAGTTTATGGGAAAACATGTAGTGTTGTGTAAGCTGTACAAAACGAAACTAAGTTTGGGTTGTATATAAAAGTCGAAACGGAAACAAAAACGAAATATGTTTTTTTCTTAGGTTGTATATAAAAATTGAAACGGAAACAAAAACGAAATATGATTTTTTTTCTTGGGTTGTATATAAAAGTGGAAACGGAAACAACAACGAAATATGATTTTTTTTCTGAGGTTGTATATAAAAATTGAAACGGAAACAAAAACGAAATATGATTTTTTCTTGGGTTGTATATAAAAATTGAAACGGAAACAAAAACGAAATATGATTTTTTTCTTGGGGTGTTTGTAAATGTTGAAACGGAAACAAAAACGAAATATGATTTTTTTCTGAGGTTGTTTATAAAAATGAAACGGAAACAAAAACCAAATATGATTTTTTCTTGGGTTGTATATAAAAATTGAAACGGAAACAAAAACGAAACAGCTTTATTTGATTTGTTAAAGGAAGGAAACTGATTCTTACATTTGCACCCTCGGCCATTCATCCGTCTCCAATATTTCTACCTACACCCTTCGGTTGTTACTGACTTCCACTACAAGGATGGTTGGCTGTGCCTGCAGTGGCTTGGACTCATTGCTGTAGGGGGTGTATTGTTGGAACATGAACAGAAAAATGATTTGCAACATGTCGTACAGTCTGGCCATCATTCAGTCTTCCTAAAGCTTGGTCCCTCTGCTCCATTGATAATTGTGGCATGTTGCTGCTGTCGAGCAGTAAATGATTTGGTGCACACTTGGTCGTCTTCTCATAGGGATGACACTTCACGATGCACGTACATTGACATTTTCATGAAATACGCTCAAACACCTCATCCAACCATTACTTATATTATTAAGTTATATTATAGGATATTTCTATGGAGAATCACTGAATCACCTGTGCATCCTGGCCCATATGAGTAATGAAATGTTATTAATATTAGCATGTTCAAAACAGAAAAAAGCCAACAGAAAACCCTGAATAAGCTAGTGTTGTATGTCAAGAAAGGGAAAGCAAGACGAAATAAGCTAGGGTTGTCTAGGTTCCACTACACTATATCAATATGACATGCTCCCCGAGCGAGGACCGTATGGAAAGAACTCAAACGGACAGAGGCCTGTGACAGCTGTGATTGGATGAAATAGTGTAAGATGTTTATGTGTTTTAAAAGCACATCCATCCAGTGATTAAAACTGACCACAGTTTGAAGTATTCAGTGCTGCCATCTTTTATCACCATGACTTATGCTTATGTGTGCACCGACATTTTCAAGTAGGTGACATTAGGCGCGGAATGAAGGGTTGATGTGTTCCGCTTCCTGTGCTGGGAAAAATAGCAGGACAAGTTGGACAGACTTTGTGTTTTATTGTGGTTTAAAGGTCAGACTGTACCCCTATGTACATGGCTTGGCTGTTGATAGCCTGGATATTTTTTTAACAACTATAAGGTGGCTATAGAAGTTTATGGGAAAACATGTAGTGTTGTGTAAGCTGTACAAAACGAAACTAAGTTTGGGTTGTATATAAAAGTCGAAACGGAAACAAAAACGAAATATGTTTTTTTCTTAGGTTGTATATAAAAATTGAAACGGAAACAAAAACGAAATATGATTTTTTTTCTTGGGTTGTATATAAAAGTGGAAACGGAAACAACAACGAAATATGATTTTTTTTCTGAGGTTGTATATAAAAATTGAAACGGAAACAAAAACGAAATATGATTTTTTCTTGGGTTGTATATAAAAATTGAAACGGAAACAAAAACGAAATATGATTTTTTTCTTGGGGTGTTTGTAAATGTTGAAACGGAAACAAAAACGAAATATGATTTTTTTCTGAGGTTGTTTATAAAAATGAAACGGAAACAAAAACCAAATATGATTTTTTCTTGGGTTGTATATAAAAATTGAAACGGAAACAAAAACGAAACAGCTTTATTTGATTTGTTAAAGGAAGGAAACTGATTCTTACATTTGCACCCTCGGCCATTCATCCGTCTCCAATATTTCTACCTACACCCTTCGGTTGTTACTGACTTCCACTACAAGGATGGTTGGCTGTGCCTGCAGTGGCTTGGACTCATTGCTGTAGGGGGTGTATTGTTGGAACATGAACAGAAAAATGATTTGCAACATGTCGTACAGTCTGGCCATCATTCAGTCTTCCTAAAGCTTGGTCCCTCTGCTCCATTGATAATTGTGGCATGTTGCTGCTGTCGAGCAGTAAATGATTTGGTGCACACTTGGTCGTCTTCTCATAGGGATGACACTTCACGATGCACGTACATTGACATTTTCATGAAATACGCTCAAACACCTCATCCAACCATTACTTATATTATTAAGTTATATTATAGGATATTTCTATGGAGAATCACTGAATCACCTGTGCATCCTGGCCCATATGAGTAATGAAATGTTATTAATATTAGCATGTTCAAAACAGAAAAAAGCCAACAGAAAACCCTGAATAAGCTAGTGTTGTATGTCAAGAAAGGGAAAGCAAGACGAAATAAGCTAGGGTTGTCTAGGTTCCACTACACTATATCAATATGACATGCTCCCCGAGCGAGGACCGTATGGAAAGAACTCAAACGGACAGAGGCCTGTGACAGCTGTGATTGGATGAAATAGTGTAAGATGTTTATGTGTTTTAAAAGCACATCCATCCAGTGATTAAAACTGACCACAGTTTTAAGTATTCAGTGCTGCCATCTTTTATCACCATGACTTATGCTTATGTGTGCACCGACATTTTCAAGTAGGTGACATTAGGCGCGGAATGAAGGGTTGATGTGTTCCGCTTCCTGTGCTGGGAAAAATAGCAGGACAAGTTGGACAGACTTTGTGTTTTATTGTGGTTTAAAGGTCAGACTGTACCCCTATGTACATGGCTTGGCTGTTGATAGCCTGGATATTTTTTTAACAACTATAAGGTGGCTATAGAAGTTTATGGGAAAACATGTAGTGTTGTGTAAGCTGTACAAAACGAAACTAAGTTTGGGTTGTATATAAAAGTCGAAACGGAAACAAAAACGAAATATGTTTTTTTCTTAGGTTGTATATAAAAATTGAAACGGAAACAAAAACGAAATATGATTTTTTTTCTTGGGTTGTATATAAAAGTGGAAACGGAAACAACAACGAAATATGATTTTTTTTCTGAGGTTGTATATAAAAATTGAAACGGAAACAAAAACGAAATATGATTTTTTCTTGGGTTGTATATAAAAATTGAAACGGAAACAAAAACGAAATATGATTTTTTTCTTGGGGTGTTTGTAAATGTTGAAACGGAAACAAAAACGAAATATGATTTTTTTCTGAGGTTGTTTATAAAAATGAAACGGAAACAAAAACCAAATATGATTTTTTCTTGGGTTGTATATAAAAATTGAAACGGAAACAAAAACGAAACAGCTTTATTTGATTTGTTAAAGGAAGGAAACTGATTCTTACATTTGCACCCTCGGCCATTCATCCGTCTCCAATATTTCTACCTACACCCTTCGGTTGTTACTGACTTCCACTACAAGGATGGTTGGCTGTGCCTGCAGTGGCTTGGACTCATTGCTGTAGGGGGTGTATTGTTGGAACATGAACAGAAAAATGATTTGCAACATGTCGTACAGTCTGGCCATCATTCAGTCTTCCTAAAGCTTGGTCCCTCTGCTCCATTGATAATTGTGGCATGTTGCTGCTGTCGAGCAGTAAATGATTTGGTGCACACTTGGTCGTCTTCTCATAGGGATGACACTTCACGATGCACGTACATTGACATTTTCATGAAATACGCTCAAACACCTCATCCAACCATTACTTATATTATTAAGTTATATTATAGGATATTTCTATGGAGAATCACTGAATCACCTGTGCATCCTGGCCCATATGAGTAATGAAATGTTATTAATATTAGCATGTTCAAAACAGAAAAAAGCCAACAGAAAACCCTGAATAAGCTAGTGTTGTATGTCAAGAAAGGGAAAGCAAGACGAAATAAGCTAGGGTTGTCTAGGTTCCACTACACTATATCAATATGACATGCTCCCCGAGCGAGGACCGTATGGAAAGAACTCAAACGGACAGAGGCCTGTGACAGCTGTGATTGGATGAAATAGTGTAAGATGTTTATGTGTTTTAAAAGCACATCCATCCAGTGATTAAAACTGACCACAGTTTTAAGTATTCAGTGCTGCCATCTTTTATCACCATGACTTATGCTTATGTGTGCACCGACATTTTCAAGTAGGTGACATTAGGCGCGGAATGAAGGGTTGATGTGTTCCGCTTCCTGTGCTGGGAAAAATAGCAGGACAAGTTGGACAGACTTTGTGTTTTATTGTGGTTTAAAGGTCAGACTGTACCCCTATGTACATGGCTTGGCTGTTGATAGCCTGGATATTTTTTTAACAACTATAAGGTGGCTATAGAAGTTTATGGGAAAACATGTAGTGTTGTGTAAGCTGTACAAAACGAAACTAAGTTTGGGTTGTATATAAAAGTCGAAACGGAAACAAAAACGAAATATGTTTTTTTCTTAGGTTGTATATAAAAATTGAAACGGAAACAAAAACGAAATATGATTTTTTTTCTTGGGTTGTATATAAAAGTGGAAACGGAAACAACAACGAAATATGATTTTTTTTCTGAGGTTGTATATAAAAATTGAAACGGAAACAAAAACGAAATATGATTTTTTCTTGGGTTGTATATAAAAATTGAAACGGAAACAAAAACGAAATATGATTTTTTTCTTGGGGTGTTTGTAAATGTTGAAACGGAAACAAAAACGAAATATGATTTTTTTCTGAGGTTGTTTATAAAAATGAAACGGAAACAAAAACCAAATATGATTTTTTCTTGGGTTGTATATAAAAATTGAAACGGAAACAAAAACGAAACAGCTTTATTTGATTTGTTAAAGGAAGGAAACTGATTCTTACATTTGCACCCTCGGCCATTCATCCGTCTCCAATATTTCTACCTACACCCTTCGGTTGTTACTGACTTCCACTACAAGGATGGTTGGCTGTGCCTGCAGTGGCTTGGACTCATTGCTGTAGGGGGTGTATTGTTGGAACATGAACAGAAAAATGATTTGCAACATGTCGTACAGTCTGGCCATCATTCAGTCTTCCTAAAGCTTGGTCCCTCTGCTCCATTGATAATTGTGGCATGTTGCTGCTGTCGAGCAGTAAATGATTTGGTGCACACTTGGTCGTCTTCTCATAGGGATGACACTTCACGATGCACGTACATTGACATTTTCATGAAATACGCTCAAACACCTCATCCAACCATTACTTATATTATTAAGTTATATTATAGGATATTTCTATGGAGAATCACTGAATCACCTGTGCATCCTGGCCCATATGAGTAATGAAATGTTATTAATATTAGCATGTTCAAAACAGAAAAAAGCCAACAGAAAACCCTGAATAAGCTAGTGTTGTATGTCAAGAAAGGGAAAGCAAGACGAAATAAGCTAGGGTTGTCTAGGTTCCACTACACTATATCAATATGACATGCTCCCCGAGCGAGGACCGTATGGAAAGAACTCAAACGGACAGAGGCCTGTGACAGCTGTGATTGGATGAAATAGTGTAAGATGTTTATGTGTTTTAAAAGCACATCCATCCAGTGATTAAAACTGACCACAGTTTTAAGTATTCAGTGCTGCCATCTTTTATCACCATGACTTATGCTTATGTGTGCACCGACATTTTCAAGTAGGTGACATTAGGCGCGGAATGAAGGGTTGATGTGTTCCGCTTCCTGTGCTGGGAAAAATAGCAGGACAAGTTGGACAGACTTTGTGTTTTATTGTGGTTTAAAGGTCAGACTGTACCCCTATGTACATGGCTTGGCTGTTGATAGCCTGGATATTTTTTTAACAACTATAAGGTGGCTATAGAAGTTTATGGGAAAACATGTAGTGTTGTGTAAGCTGTACAAAACGAAACTAAGTTTGGGTTGTATATAAAAGTCGAAACGGAAACAAAAACGAAATATGTTTTTTTCTTAGGTTGTATATAAAAATTGAAACGGAAACAAAAACGAAATATGATTTTTTTTCTTGGGTTGTATATAAAAGTGGAAACGGAAACAACAACGAAATATGATTTTTTTTCTGAGGTTGTATATAAAAATTGAAACGGAAACAAAAACGAAATATGATTTTTTCTTGGGTTGTATATAAAAATTGAAACGGAAACAAAAACGAAATATGATTTTTTTCTTGGGGTGTTTGTAAATGTTGAAACGGAAACAAAAACGAAATATGATTTTTTTCTGAGGTTGTTTATAAAAATGAAACGGAAACAAAAACCAAATATGATTTTTTCTTGGGTTGTATATAAAAATTGAAACGGAAACAAAAACGAAACAGCTTTATTTGATTTGTTAAAGGAAGGAAACTGATTCTTACATTTGCACCCTCGGCCATTCATCCGTCTCCAATATTTCTACCTACACCCTTCGGTTGTTACTGACTTCCACTACAAGGATGGTTGGCTGTGCCTGCAGTGGCTTGGACTCATTGCTGTAGGGGGTGTATTGTTGGAACATGAACAGAAAAATGATTTGCAACATGTCGTACAGTCTGGCCATCATTCAGTCTTCCTAAAGCTTGGTCCCTCTGCTCCATTGATAATTGTGGCATGTTGCTGCTGTCGAGCAGTAAATGATTTGGTGCACACTTGGTCGTCTTCTCATAGGGATGACACTTCACGATGCACGTACATTGACATTTTCATGAAATACGCTCAAACACCTCATCCAACCATTACTTATATTATTAAGTTATATTATAGGATATTTCTATGGAGAATCACTGAATCACCTGTGCATCCTGGCCCATATGAGTAATGAAATGTTATTAATATTAGCATGTTCAAAACAGAAAAAAGCCAACAGAAAACCCTGAATAAGCTAGTGTTGTATGTCAAGAAAGGGAAAGCAAGACGAAATAAGCTAGGGTTGTCTAGGTTCCACTACACTATATCAATATGACATGCTCCCCGAGCGAGGACCGTATGGAAAGAACTCAAACGGACAGAGGCCTGTGACAGCTGTGATTGGATGAAATAGTGTAAGATGTTTATGTGTTTTAAAAGCACATCCATCCAGTGATTAAAACTGACCACAGTTTGAAGTATTCAGTGCTGCCATCTTTTATCACCATGACTTATGCTTATGTGTGCACCGACATTTTCAAGTAGGTGACATTAGGCGCGGAATGAAGGGTTGATGTGTTCCGCTTCCTGTGCTGGGAAAAATAGCAGGACAAGTTGGACAGACTTTGTGTTTTATTGTGGTTTAAAGGTCAGACTGTACCCCTATGTACATGGCTTGGCTGTTGATAGCCTGGATATTTTTTTAACAACTATAAGGTGGCTATAGAAGTTTATGGGAAAACATGTAGTGTTGTGTAAGCTGTACAAAACGAAACTAAGTTTGGGTTGTATATAAAAGTCGAAACGGAAACAAAAACGAAATATGTTTTTTTCTTAGGTTGTATATAAAAATTGAAACGGAAACAAAAACGAAATATGATTTTTTTTCTTGGGTTGTATATAAAAGTGGAAACGGAAACAACAACGAAATATGATTTTTTTTCTGAGGTTGTATATAAAAATTGAAACGGAAACAAAAACGAAATATGATTTTTTCTTGGGTTGTATATAAAAATTGAAACGGAAACAAAAACGAAATATGATTTTTTTCTTGGGGTGTTTGTAAATGTTGAAACGGAAACAAAAACGAAATATGATTTTTTTCTGAGGTTGTTTATAAAAATGAAACGGAAACAAAAACCAAATATGATTTTTTCTTGGGTTGTATATAAAAATTGAAACGGAAACAAAAACGAAACAGCTTTATTTGATTTGTTAAAGGAAGGAAACTGATTCTTACATTTGCACCCTCGGCCATTCATCCGTCTCCAATATTTCTACCTACACCCTTCGGTTGTTACTGACTTCCACTACAAGGATGGTTGGCTGTGCCTGCAGTGGCTTGGACTCATTGCTGTAGGGGGTGTATTGTTGGAACATGAACAGAAAAATGATTTGCAACATGTCGTACAGTCTGGCCATCATTCAGTCTTCCTAAAGCTTGGTCCCTCTGCTCCATTGATAATTGTGGCATGTTGCTGCTGTCGAGCAGTAAATGATTTGGTGCACACTTGGTCGTCTTCTCATAGGGATGACACTTCACGATGCACGTACATTGACATTTTCATGAAATACGCTCAAACACCTCATCCAACCATTACTTATATTATTAAGTTATATTATAGGATATTTCTATGGAGAATCACTGAATCACCTGTGCATCCTGGCCCATATGAGTAATGAAATGTTATTAATATTAGCATGTTCAAAACAGAAAAAAGCCAACAGAAAACCCTGAATAAGCTAGTGTTGTATGTCAAGAAAGGGAAAGCAAGACGAAATAAGCTAGGGTTGTCTAGGTTCCACTACACTATATCAATATGACATGCTCCCCGAGCGAGGACCGTATGGAAAGAACTCAAACGGACAGAGGCCTGTGACAGCTGTGATTGGATGAAATAGTGTAAGATGTTTATGTGTTTTAAAAGCACATCCATCCAGTGATTAAAACTGACCACAGTTTTAAGTATTCAGTGCTGCCATCTTTTATCACCATGACTTATGCTTATGTGTGCACCGACATTTTCAAGTAGGTGACATTAGGCGCGGAATGAAGGGTTGATGTGTTCCGCTTCCTGTGCTGGGAAAAATAGCAGGACAAGTTGGACAGACTTTGTGTTTTATTGTGGTTTAAAGGTCAGACTGTACCCCTATGTACATGGCTTGGCTGTTGATAGCCTGGATATTTTTTTAACAACTATAAGGTGGCTATAGAAGTTTATGGGAAAACATGTAGTGTTGTGTAAGCTGTACAAAACGAAACTAAGTTTGGGTTGTATATAAAAGTCGAAACGGAAACAAAAACGAAATATGTTTTTTTCTTAGGTTGTATATAAAAATTGAAACGGAAACAAAAACGAAATATGATTTTTTTTCTTGGGTTGTATATAAAAGTGGAAACGGAAACAACAACGAAATATGATTTTTTTTCTGAGGTTGTATATAAAAATTGAAACGGAAACAAAAACGAAATATGATTTTTTCTTGGGTTGTATATAAAAATTGAAACGGAAACAAAAACGAAATATGATTTTTTTCTTGGGGTGTTTGTAAATGTTGAAACGGAAACAAAAACGAAATATGATTTTTTTCTGAGGTTGTTTATAAAAATGAAACGGAAACAAAAACCAAATATGATTTTTTCTTGGGTTGTATGTAAAAATTGAAACGGAAACAAAAACGAAACAGCTTTATTTGATTTGTTAAAGGAAGGAAACTGATTCTTACATTTGCACCCTCGGCCATTCATCCGTCTCCAATATTTCTACCTACACCCTTCGGTTGTTACTGACTTCCACTACAAGGATGGTTGGCTGTGCCTGCAGTGGCTTGGACTCATTGCTGTAGGGGGTGTATTGTTGGAACATGAACAGAAAAATGATTTGCAACATGTCGTACAGTCTGGCCATCATTCAGTCTTCCTAAAGCTTGGTCCCTCTGCTCCATTGATAATTGTGGCATGTTGCTGCTGTCGAGCAGTAAATGATTTGGTGCACACTTGGTCGTCTTCTCATAGGGATGACACTTCACGATGCACGTACATTGACATTTTCATGAAATACGCTCAAACACCTCATCCAACCATTACTTATATTATTAAGTTATATTATAGGATATTTCTATGGAGAATCACTGAATCACCTGTGCATCCTGGCCCATATGAGTAATGAAATGTTATTAATATTAGCATGTTCAAAACAGAAAAAAGCCAACAGAAAACCCTGAATAAGCTAGTGTTGTATGTCAAGAAAGGGAAAGCAAGACGAAATAAGCTAGGGTTGTCTAGGTTCCACTACACTATATCAATATGACATGCTCCCCGAGCGAGGACCGTATGGAAAGAACTCAAACGGACAGAGGCCTGTGACAGCTGTGATTGGATGAAATAGTGTAAGATGTTTATGTGTTTTAAAAGCACATCCATCCAGTGATTAAAACTGACCACAGTTTTAAGTATTCAGTGCTGCCATCTTTTATCACCATGACTTATGCTTATGTGTGCACCGACATTTTCAAGTAGGTGACATTAGGCGCGGAATGAAGGGTTGATGTGTTCCGCTTCCTGTGCTGGGAAAAATAGCAGGACAAGTTGGACAGACTTTGTGTTTTATTGTGGTTTAAAGGTCAGACTGTACCCCTATGTACATGGCTTGGCTGTTGATAGCCTGGATATTTTTTTAACAACTATAAGGTGGCTATAGAAGTTTATGGGAAAACATGTAGTGTTGTGTAAGCTGTACAAAACGAAACTAAGTTTGGGTTGTATATAAAAGTCGAAACGGAAACAAAAACGAAATATGTTTTTTTCTTAGGTTGTATATAAAAATTGAAACGGAAACAAAAACGAAATATGATTTTTTTTCTTGGGTTGTATATAAAAGTGGAAACGGAAACAACAACGAAATATGATTTTTTTTCTGAGGTTGTATATAAAAATTGAAACGGAAACAAAAACGAAATATGATTTTTTCTTGGGTTGTATATAAAAATTGAAACGGAAACAAAAACGAAATATGATTTTTTTCTTGGGGTGTTTGTAAATGTTGAAACGGAAACAAAAACGAAATATGATTTTTTTCTGAGGTTGTTTATAAAAATGAAACGGAAACAAAAACCAAATATGATTTTTTCTTGGGTTGTATATAAAAATTGAAACGGAAACAAAAACGAAACAGCTTTATTTGATTTGTTAAAGGAAGGAAACTGATTCTTACATTTGCACCCTCGGCCATTCATCCGTCTCCAATATTTCTACCTACACCCTTCGGTTGTTACTGACTTCCACTACAAGGATGGTTGGCTGTGCCTGCAGTGGCTTGGACTCATTGCTGTAGGGGGTGTATTGTTGGAACATGAACAGAAAAATGATTTGCAACATGTCGTACAGTCTGGCCATCATTCAGTCTTCCTAAAGCTTGGTCCCTCTGCTCCATTGATAATTGTGGCATGTTGCTGCTGTCGAGCAGTAAATGATTTGGTGCACACTTGGTCGTCTTCTCATAGGGATGACACTTCACGATGCACGTACATTGACATTTTCATGAAATACGCTCAAACACCTCATCCAACCATTACTTATATTATTAAGTTATATTATAGGATATTTCTATGGAGAATCACTGAATCACCTGTGCATCCTGGCCCATATGAGTAATGAAATGTTATTAATATTAGCATGTTCAAAACAGAAAAAAGCCAACAGAAAACCCTGAATAAGCTAGTGTTGTATGTCAAGAAAGGGAAAGCAAGACGAAATAAGCTAGGGTTGTCTAGGTTCCACTACACTATATCAATATGACATGCTCCCCGAGCGAGGACCGTATGGAAAGAACTCAAACGGACAGAGGCCTGTGACAGCTGTGATTGGATGAAATAGTGTAAGATGTTTATGTGTTTTAAAAGCACATCCATCCAGTGATTAAAACTGACCACAGTTTGAAGTATTCAGTGCTGCCATCTTTTATCACCATGACTTATGCTTATGTGTGCACCGACATTTTCAAGTAGGTGACATTAGGCGCGGAATGAAGGGTTGATGTGTTCCGCTTCCTGTGCTGGGAAAAATAGCAGGACAAGTTGGACAGACTTTGTGTTTTATTGTGGTTTAAAGGTCAGACTGTACCCCTATGTACATGGCTTGGCTGTTGATAGCCTGGATATTTTTTTAACAACTATAAGGTGGCTATAGAAGTTTATGGGAAAACATGTAGTGTTGTGTAAGCTGTACAAAACGAAACTAAGTTTGGGTTGTATATAAAAGTCGAAACGGAAACAAAAACGAAATATGTTTTTTTCTTAGGTTGTATATAAAAATTGAAACGGAAACAAAAACGAAATATGATTTTTTTTCTTGGGTTGTATATAAAAGTGGAAACGGAAACAACAACGAAATATGATTTTTTTTCTGAGGTTGTATATAAAAATTGAAACGGAAACAAAAACGAAATATGATTTTTTCTTGGGTTGTATATAAAAATTGAAACGGAAACAAAAACGAAATATGATTTTTTTCTTGGGGTGTTTGTAAATGTTGAAACGGAAACAAAAACGAAATATGATTTTTTTCTGAGGTTGTTTATAAAAATGAAACGGAAACAAAAACCAAATATGATTTTTTCTTGGGTTGTATATAAAAATTGAAACGGAAACAAAAACGAAACAGCTTTATTTGATTTGTTAAAGGAAGGAAACTGATTCTTACATTTGCACCCTCGGCCATTCATCCGTCTCCAATATTTCTACCTACACCCTTCGGTTGTTACTGACTTCCACTACAAGGATGGTTGGCTGTGCCTGCAGTGGCTTGGACTCATTGCTGTAGGGGGTGTATTGTTGGAACATGAACAGAAAAATGATTTGCAACATGTCGTACAGTCTGGCCATCATTCAGTCTTCCTAAAGCTTGGTCCCTCTGCTCCATTGATAATTGTGGCATGTTGCTGCTGTCGAGCAGTAAATGATTTGGTGCACACTTGGTCGTCTTCTCATAGGGATGACACTTCACGATGCACGTACATTGACATTTTCATGAAATACGCTCAAACACCTCATCCAACCATTACTTATATTATTAAGTTATATTATAGGATATTTCTATGGAGAATCACTGAATCACCTGTGCATCCTGGCCCATATGAGTAATGAAATGTTATTAATATTAGCATGTTCAAAACAGAAAAAAGCCAACAGAAAACCCTGAATAAGCTAGTGTTGTATGTCAAGAAAGGGAAAGCAAGACGAAATAAGCTAGGGTTGTCTAGGTTCCACTACACTATATCAATATGACATGCTCCCCGAGCGAG
Organism: Haliotis asinina; assembly: GCF_037392515.1. Taxonomy (NCBI): domain Eukaryota; kingdom Metazoa; phylum Mollusca; class Gastropoda; order Lepetellida; family Haliotidae; genus Haliotis; species Haliotis asinina. The sequence continues at coordinate 30,008,498 of NC_090281.1, read as the reverse complement.
GACCGTATGGAAAGAACTCAAACGGACAGAGGCCTGTGACAGCTGTGATTGGATGAAATAGTGTAAGATGTTTATGTGTTTTAAAAGCACATCCATCCAGTGATTAAAACTGACCACAGTTTGAAGTATTCAGTGCTGCCATCTTTTATCACCATGACTTATGCTTATGTGTGCACCGACATTTTCAAGTAGGTGACATTAGGCGCGGAATGAAGGGTTGATGTGTTCCGCTTCCTGTGCTGGGAAAAATAGCAGGACAAGTTGGACAGACTTTGTGTTTTATTGTGGTTTAAAGGTCAGACTGTACCCCTATGTACATGGCTTGGCTGTTGATAGCCTGGATATTTTTTTAACAACTATAAGGTGGCTATAGAAGTTTATGGGAAAACATGTAGTGTTGTGTAAGCTGTACAAAACGAAACTAAGTTTGGGTTGTATATAAAAGTCGAAACGGAAACAAAAACGAAATATGTTTTTTTCTTAGGTTGTATATAAAAATTGAAACGGAAACAAAAACGAAATATGATTTTTTTTCTTGGGTTGTATATAAAAGTGGAAACGGAAACAACAACGAAATATGATTTTTTTTCTGAGGTTGTATATAAAAATTGAAACGGAAACAAAAACGAAATATGATTTTTTCTTGGGTTGTATATAAAAATTGAAACGGAAACAAAAACGAAATATGATTTTTTTCTTGGGGTGTTTGTAAATGTTGAAACGGAAACAAAAACGAAATATGATTTTTTTCTGAGGTTGTTTATAAAAATGAAACGGAAACAAAAACCAAATATGATTTTTTCTTGGGTTGTATATAAAAATTGAAACGGAAACAAAAACGAAACAGCTTTATTTGATTTGTTAAAGGAAGGAAACTGATTCTTACATTTGCACCCTCGGCCATTCATCCGTCTCCAATATTTCTACCTACACCCTTCGGTTGTTACTGACTTCCACTACAAGGATGGTTGGCTGTGCCTGCAGTGGCTTGGACTCATTGCTGTAGGGGGTGTATTGTTGGAACATGAACAGAAAAATGATTTGCAACATGTCGTACAGTCTGGCCATCATTCAGTCTTCCTAAAGCTTGGTCCCTCTGCTCCATTGATAATTGTGGCATGTTGCTGCTGTCGAGCAGTAAATGATTTGGTGCACACTTGGTCGTCTTCTCATAGGGATGACACTTCACGATGCACGTACATTGACATTTTCATGAAATACGCTCAAACACCTCATCCAACCATTACTTATATTATTAAGTTATATTATAGGATATTTCTATGGAGAATCACTGAATCACCTGTGCATCCTGGCCCATATGAGTAATGAAATGTTATTAATATTAGCATGTTCAAAACAGAAAAAAGCCAACAGAAAACCCTGAATAAGCTAGTGTTGTATGTCAAGAAAGGGAAAGCAAGACGAAATAAGCTAGGGTTGTCTAGGTTCCACTACACTATATCAATATGACATGCTCCCCGAGCGAGGACCGTATGGAAAGAACTCAAACGGACAGAGGCCTGTGACAGCTGTGATTGGATGAAATAGTGTAAGATGTTTATGTGTTTTAAAAGCACATCCATCCAGTGATTAAAACTGACCACAGTTTGAAGTATTCAGTGCTGCCATCTTTTATCACCATGACTTATGCTTATGTGTGCACCGACATTTTCAAGTAGGTGACATTAGGCGCGGAATGAAGGGTTGATGTGTTCCGCTTCCTGTGCTGGGAAAAATAGCAGGACAAGTTGGACAGACTTTGTGTTTTATTGTGGTTTAAAGGTCAGACTGTACCCCTATGTACATGGCTTGGCTGTTGATAGCCTGGATATTTTTTTAACAACTATAAGGTGGCTATAGAAGTTTATGGGAAAACATGTAGTGTTGTGTAAGCTGTACAAAACGAAACTAAGTTTGGGTTGTATATAAAAGTCGAAACGGAAACAAAAACGAAATATGTTTTTTTCTTAGGTTGTATATAAAAATTGAAACGGAAACAAAAACGAAATATGATTTTTTTTCTTGGGTTGTATATAAAAGTGGAAACGGAAACAACAACGAAATATGATTTTTTTTCTGAGGTTGTATATAAAAATTGAAACGGAAACAAAAACGAAATATGATTTTTTCTTGGGTTGTATATAAAAATTGAAACGGAAACAAAAACGAAATATGATTTTTTTCTTGGGGTGTTTGTAAATGTTGAAACGGAAACAAAAACGAAATATGATTTTTTTCTGAGGTTGTTTATAAAAATGAAACGGAAACAAAAACCAAATATGATTTTTTCTTGGGTTGTATATAAAAATTGAAACGGAAACAAAAACGAAACAGCTTTATTTGATTTGTTAAAGGAAGGAAACTGATTCTTACATTTGCACCCTCGGCCATTCATCCGTCTCCAATATTTCTACCTACACCCTTCGGTTGTTACTGACTTCCACTACAAGGATGGTTGGCTGTGCCTGCAGTGGCTTGGACTCATTGCTGTAGGGGGTGTATTGTTGGAACATGAACAGAAAAATGATTTGCAACATGTCGTACAGTCTGGCCATCATTCAGTCTTCCTAAAGCTTGGTCCCTCTGCTCCACTGATAATTGTGGCATGTTGCTGCTGTCGAGCAGTAAATGATTTGGTGCACACTTGGTCGTCTTCTCATAGGGATGACACTTCACGATGCACGTACATTGACATTTTCATGAAATACGCTCAAACACCTCATCCAACCATTACTTATATTATTAAGTTATATTATAGGATATTTCTATGGAGAATCACTGAATCACCTGTGCATCCTGGCCCATATGAGTAATGAAATGTTATTAATATTAGCATGTTCAAAACAGAAAAAAGCCAACAGAAAACCCTGAATAAGCTAGTGTTGTATGTCAAGAAAGGGAAAGCAAGACGAAATAAGCTAGGGTTGTCTAGGTTCCACTACACTATATCAATATGACATGCTCCCCGAGCGAGGACCGTATGGAAAGAACTCAAACGGACAGAGGCCTGTGACAGCTGTGATTGGATGAAATAGTGTAAGATGTTTATGTGTTTTAAAAGCACATCCATCCAGTGATTAAAACTGACCACAGTTTGAAGTATTCAGTGCTGCCATCTTTTATCACCATGACTTATGCTTATGTGTGCACCGACATTTTCAAGTAGGTGACATTAGGCGCGGAATGAAGGGTTGATGTGTTCCGCTTCCTGTGCTGGGAAAAATAGCAGGACAAGTTGGACAGACTTTGTGTTTTATTGTGGTTTAAAGGTCAGACTGTACCCCTATGTACATGGCTTGGCTGTTGATAGCCTGGATATTTTTTTAACAACTATAAGGTGGCTATAGAAGTTTATGGGAAAACATGTAGTGTTGTGTAAGCTGTACAAAACGAAACTAAGTTTGGGTTGTATATAAAAGTCGAAACGGAAACAAAAACGAAATATGTTTTTTTCTTAGGTTGTATATAAAAATTGAAACGGAAACAAAAACGAAATATGATTTTTTTTCTTGGGTTGTATATAAAAGTGGAAACGGAAACAACAACGAAATATGATTTTTTTTCTGAGGTTGTATATAAAAATTGAAACGGAAACAAAAACGAAATGTGATTTTTTCTTGGGTTGTATATAAAAATTGAAACGGAAACAAAAACGAAATATGATTTTTTTCTTGGGGTGTTTGTAAATGTTGAAACGGAAACAAAAACGAAATATGATTTTTTTCTGAGGTTGTTTATAAAAATGAAACGGAAACAAAAACCAAATATGATTTTTTCTTGGGTTGTATATAAAAATTGAAACGGAAACAAAAACGAAACAGCTTTATTTGATTTGTTAAAGGAAGGAAACTGATTCTTACATTTGCACCCTCGGCCATTCATCCGTCTCCAATATTTCTACCTACACCCTTCGGTTGTTACTGACTTCCACTACAAGGATGGTTGGCTGTGCCTGCAGTGGCTTGGACTCATTGCTGTAGGGGGTGTATTGTTGGAACATGAACAGAAAAATGATTTGCAACATGTCGTACAGTCTGGCCATCATTCAGTCTTCCTAAAGCTTGGTCCCTCTGCTCCATTGATAATTGTGGCATGTTGCTGCTGTCGAGCAGTAAATGATTTGGTGCACACTTGGTCGTCTTCTCATAGGGATGACACTTCACGATGCATGTACATTGACATTTTCATGAAATACGCTCAAACACCTCATCCAACCATTACTTATATTATTAAGTTATATTATAGGATATTTCTATGGAGAATCACTGAATCACCTGTGCATCCTGGCCCATATGAGTAATGAAATGTTATTAATATTAGCATGTTCAAAACAGAAAAAAGCCAACAGAAAACCCTGAATAAGCTAGTGTTGTATGTCAAGAAAGGGAAAGCAAGACGAAATAAGCTAGGGTTGTCTAGGTTCCACTACACTATATCAATATGACATGCTCCCCGAGCGAGGACCGTATGGAAAGAACTCAAACGGACAGAGGCCTGTGACAGCTGTGATTGGATGAAATAGTGTAAGATGTTTATGTGTTTTAAAAGCACATCCATCCAGTGATTAAAACTGACCACAGTTTTAAGTATTCAGTGCTGCCATCTTTTATCACCATGACTTATGCTTATGTGTGCACCGACATTTTCAAGTAGGTGACATTAGGCGCGGAATGAAGGGTTGATGTGTTCCGCTTCCTGTGCTGGGAAAAATAGCAGGACAAGTTGGACAGACTTTGTGTTTTATTGTGGTTTAAAGGTCAGACTGTACCCCTATGTACATGGCTTGGCTGTTGATAGCCTGGATATTTTTTTAACAACTATAAGGTGGCTATAGAAGTTTATGGGAAAACATGTAGTGTTGTGTAAGCTGTACAAAACGAAACTAAGTTTGGGTTGTATATAAAAGTCGAAACGGAAACAAAAACGAAATATGTTTTTTTCTTAGGTTGTATATAAAAATTGAAACGGAAACAAAAACGAAATATGATTTTTTTTCTTGGGTTGTATATAAAAGTGGAAACGGAAACAACAACGAAATATGATTTTTTTTCTGAGGTTGTATATAAAAATTGAAACGGAAACAAAAACGAAATATGATTTTTTCTTGGGTTGTATATAAAAATTGAAACGGAAACAAAAACGAAATATGATTTTTTTCTTGGGGTGTTTGTAAATGTTGAAACGGAAACAAAAACGAAATATGATTTTTTTCTGAGGTTGTTTATAAAAATGAAACGGAAACAAAAACCAAATATGATTTTTTCTTGGGTTGTATGTAAAAATTGAAACGGAAACAAAAACGAAACAGCTTTATTTGATTTGTTAAAGGAAGGAAACTGATTCTTACATTTGCACCCTCGGCCATTCATCCGTCTCCAATATTTCTACCTACACCCTTCGGTTGTTACTGACTTCCACTACAAGGATGGTTGGCTGTGCCTGCAGTGGCTTGGACTCATTGCTGTAGGGGGTGTATTGTTGGAACATGAACAGAAAAATGATTTGCAACATGTCGTACAGTCTGGCCATCATTCAGTCTTCCTAAAGCTTGGTCCCTCTGCTCCATTGATAATTGTGGCATGTTGCTGCTGTCGAGCAGTAAATGATTTGGTGCACACTTGGTCGTCTTCTCATAGGGATGACACTTCACGATGCACGTACATTGACATTTTCATGAAATACGCTCAAACACCTCATCCAACCATTACTTATATTATTAAGTTATATTATAGGATATTTCTATGGAGAATCACTGAATCACCTGTGCATCCTGGCCCATATGAGTAATGAAATGTTATTAATATTAGCATGTTCAAAACAGAAAAAAGCCAACAGAAAACCCTGAATAAGCTAGTGTTGTATGTCAAGAAAGGGAAAGCAAGACGAAATAAGCTAGGGTTGTCTAGGTTCCACTACACTATATCAATATGACATGCTCCCCGAGCGAGGACCGTATGGAAAGAACTCAAACGGACAGAGGCCTGTGACAGCTGTGATTGGATGAAATAGTGTAAGATGTTTATGTGTTTTAAAAGCACATCCATCCAGTGATTAAAACTGACCACAGTTTTAAGTATTCAGTGCTGCCATCTTTTATCACCATGACTTATGCTTATGTGTGCACCGACATTTTCAAGTAGGTGACATTAGGCGCGGAATGAAGGGTTGATGTGTTCCGCTTCCTGTGCTGGGAAAAATAGCAGGACAAGTTGGACAGACTTTGTGTTTTATTGTGGTTTAAAGGTCAGACTGTACCCCTATGTACATGGCTTGGCTGTTGATAGCCTGGATATTTTTTTAACAACTATAAGGTGGCTATAGAAGTTTATGGGAAAACATGTAGTGTTGTGTAAGCTGTACAAAACGAAACTAAGTTTGGGTTGTATATAAAAGTCGAAACGGAAACAAAAACGAAATATGTTTTTTTCTTAGGTTGTATATAAAAATTGAAACGGAAACAAAAACGAAATATGATTTTTTTTCTTGGGTTGTATATAAAAGTGGAAACGGAAACAACAACGAAATATGATTTTTTTTCTGAGGTTGTATATAAAAATTGAAACGGAAACAAAAACGAAATATGATTTTTTCTTGGGTTGTATATAAAAATTGAAACGGAAACAAAAACGAAATATGATTTTTTTCTTGGGGTGTTTGTAAATGTTGAAACGGAAACAAAAACGAAATATGATTTTTTTCTGAGGTTGTTTATAAAAATGAAACGGAAACAAAAACCAAATATGATTTTTTCTTGGGTTGTATGTAAAAATTGAAACGGAAACAAAAACGAAACAGCTTTATTTGATTTGTTAAAGGAAGGAAACTGATTCTTACATTTGCACCCTCGGCCATTCATCCGTCTCCAATATTTCTACCTACACCCTTCGGTTGTTACTGACTTCCACTACAAGGATGGTTGGCTGTGCCTGCAGTGGCTTGGACTCATTGCTGTAGGGGGTGTATTGTTGGAACATGAACAGAAAAATGATTTGCAACATGTCGTACAGTCTGGCCATCATTCAGTCTTCCTAAAGCTTGGTCCCTCTGCTCCATTGATAATTGTGGCATGTTGCTGCTGTCGAGCAGTAAATGATTTGGTGCACACTTGGTCGTCTTCTCATAGGGATGACACTTCACGATGCACGTACATTGACATTTTCATGAAATACGCTCAAACACCTCATCCAACCATTACTTATATTATTAAGTTATATTATAGGATATTTCTATGGAGAATCACTGAATCACCTGTGCATCCTGGCCCATATGAGTAATGAAATGTTATTAATATTAGCATGTTCAAAACAGAAAAAAGCCAACAGAAAACCCTGAATAAGCTAGTGTTGTATGTCAAGAAAGGGAAAGCAAGACGAAATAAGCTAGGGTTGTCTAGGTTCCACTACACTATATCAATATGACATGCTCCCCGAGCGAGGACCGTATGGAAAGAACTCAAACGGACAGAGGCCTGTGACAGCTGTGATTGGATGAAATAGTGTAAGATGTTTATGTGTTTTAAAAGCACATCCATCCAGTGATTAAAACTGACCACAGTTTGAAGTATTCAGTGCTGCCATCTTTTATCACCATGACTTATGCTTATGTGTGCACCGACATTTTCAAGTAGGTGACATTAGGCGCGGAATGAAGGGTTGATGTGTTCCGCTTCCTGTGCTGGGAAAAATAGCAGGACAAGTTGGACAGACTTTGTGTTTTATTGTGGTTTAAAGGTCAGACTGTACCCCTATGTACATGGCTTGGCTGTTGATAGCCTGGATATTTTTTTAACAACTATAAGGTGGCTATAGAAGTTTATGGGAAAACATGTAGTGTTGTGTAAGCTGTACAAAACGAAACTAAGTTTGGGTTGTATATAAAAGTCGAAACGGAAACAAAAACGAAATATGTTTTTTTCTTAGGTTGTATATAAAAATTGAAACGGAAACAAAAACGAAATATGATTTTTTTTCTTGGGTTGTATATAAAAGTGGAAACGGAAACAACAACGAAATATGATTTTTTTTCTGAGGTTGTATATAAAAATTGAAACGGAAACAAAAACGAAATGTGATTTTTTCTTGGGTTGTATATAAAAATTGAAACGGAAACAAAAACGAAATATGATTTTTTTCTTGGGGTGTTTGTAAATGTTGAAACGGAAACAAAAACGAAATATGATTTTTTTCTGAGGTTGTTTATAAAAATGAAACGGAAACAAAAACCAAATATGATTTTTTCTTGGGTTGTATATAAAAATTGAAACGGAAACAAAAACGAAACAGCTTTATTTGATTTGTTAAAGGAAGGAAACTGATTCTTACATTTGCACCCTCGGCCATTCATCCGTCTCCAATATTTCTACCTACACCCTTCGGTTGTTACTGACTTCCACTACAAGGATGGTTGGCTGTGCCTGCAGTGGCTTGGACTCATTGCTGTAGGGGGTGTATTGTTGGAACATGAACAGAAAAATGATTTGCAACATGTCGTACAGTCTGGCCATCATTCAGTCTTCCTAAAGCTTGGTCCCTCTGCTCCATTGATAATTGTGGCATGTTGCTGCTGTCGAGCAGTAAATGATTTGGTGCACACTTGGTCGTCTTCTCATAGGGATGACACTTCACGATGCATGTACATTGACATTTTCATGAAATACGCTCAAACACCTCATCCAACCATTACTTATATTATTAAGTTATATTATAGGATATTTCTATGGAGAATCACTGAATCACCTGTGCATCCTGGCCCATATGAGTAATGAAATGTTATTAATATTAGCATGTTCAAAACAGAAAAAAGCCAACAGAAAACCCTGAATAAGCTAGTGTTGTATGTCAAGAAAGGGAAAGCAAGACGAAATAAGCTAGGGTTGTCTAGGTTCCACTACACTATATCAATATGACATGCTCCCCGAGCGAGGACCGTATGGAAAGAACTCAAACGGACAGAGGCCTGTGACAGCTGTGATTGGATGAAATAGTGTAAGATGTTTATGTGTTTTAAAAGCACATCCATCCAGTGATTAAAACTGACCACAGTTTGAAGTATTCAGTGCTGCCATCTTTTATCACCATGACTTATGCTTATGTGTGCACCGACATTTTCAAGTAGGTGACATTAGGCGCGGAATGAAGGGTTGATGTGTTCCGCTTCCTGTGCTGGGAAAAATAGCAGGACAAGTTGGACAGACTTTGTGTTTTATTGTGGTTTAAAGGTCAGACTGTACCCCTATGTACATGGCTTGGCTGTTGATAGCCTGGATATTTTTTTAACAACTATAAGGTGGCTATAGAAGTTTATGGGAAAACATGTAGTGTTGTGTAAGCTGTACAAAACGAAACTAAGTTTGGGTTGTATATAAAAGTCGAAACGGAAACAAAAACGAAATATGTTTTTTTCTTAGGTTGTATATAAAAATTGAAACGGAAACAAAAACGAAATATGATTTTTTTTCTTGGGTTGTATATAAAAGTGGAAACGGAAACAACAACGAAATATGATTTTTTTTCTGAGGTTGTATATAAAAATTGAAACGGAAACAAAAACGAAATATGATTTTTTCTTGGGTTGTATATAAAAATTGAAACGGAAACAAAAACGAAATATGATTTTTTTCTTGGGGTGTTTGTAAATGTTGAAACGGAAACAAAAACGAAATATGATTTTTTTCTGAGGTTGTTTATAAAAATGAAACGGAAACAAAAACCAAATATGATTTTTTCTTGGGTTGTATGTAAAAATTGAAACGGAAACAAAAACGAAACAGCTTTATTTGATTTGTTAAAGGAAGGAAACTGATTCTTACATTTGCACCCTCGGCCATTCATCCGTCTCCAATATTTCTACCTACACCCTTCGGTTGTTACTGACTTCCACTACAAGGATGGTTGGCTGTGCCTGCAGTGGCTTGGACTCATTGCTGTAGGGGGTGTATTGTTGGAACATGAACAGAAAAATGATTTGCAACATGTCGTACAGTCTGGCCATCATTCAGTCTTCCTAAAGCTTGGTCCCTCTGCTCCATTGATAATTGTGGCATGTTGCTGCTGTCGAGCAGTAAATGATTTGGTGCACACTTGGTCGTCTTCTCATAGGGATGACACTTCACGATGCACGTACATTGACATTTTCATGAAATACGCTCAAACACCTCATCCAACCATTACTTATATTATTAAGTTATATTATAGGATATTTCTATGGAGAATCACTGAATCACCTGTGCATCCTGGCCCATATGAGTAATGAAATGTTATTAATATTAGCATGTTCAAAACAGAAAAAAGCCAACAGAAAACCCTGAATAAGCTAGTGTTGTATGTCAAGAAAGGGAAAGCAAGACGAAATAAGCTAGGGTTGTCTAGGTTCCACTACACTATATCAATATGACATGCTCCCCGAGCGAGGACCGTATGGAAAGAACTCAAACGGACAGAGGCCTGTGACAGCTGTGATTGGATGAAATAGTGTAAGATGTTTATGTGTTTTAAAAGCACATCCATCCAGTGATTAAAACTGACCACAGTTTTAAGTATTCAGTGCTGCCATCTTTTATCACCATGACTTATGCTTATGTGTGCACCGACATTTTCAAGTAGGTGACATTAGGCGCGGAATGAAGGGTTGATGTGTTCCGCTTCCTGTGCTGGGAAAAAATAGCAGGACAAGTTGGACAGACTTTGTGTTTTATTGTGGTTTAAAGGTCAGACTGTACCCCTATGTACATGGCTTGGCTGTTGATAGCCTGGATATTTTTTTAACAACTATAAGGTGGCTATAGAAGTTTATGGGAAAACATGTAGTGTTGTGTAAGCTGTACAAAACGAAACTAATTTTGGGTTGTATATAAAAGTCGAAACGGAAACAAAAACGAAATATGTTTTTTTCTTAGGTTGTATATAAAACTTGAAACGGAAACAAAAACGAAAAATGATTTTCTTTCTTGATTTGTATATAAAAGTGGAAACGGAAACAAAAACGAAATATGATTTTTTTCTCAGGTTGTATATAAAAATTGAAACGGAAACAAAAACGAAATATGATTTTTTCTTGGGTTGTATATAAAAATTGAAACGGAAACAAAAACGAAATATGATTTTTTTCTTGGGGTGTTTATAAATGTTGAAACGGAAACAAAAACGAAATATGATTTTTTCTTGGGTTGTTTATAAAAAATGAAACGGAAACAAAAACCAAATATGATTTTTTCTTGGGTTGTATATAAGAATTGAAACGGAAACAAAAACGAAACAGCTTTATTTGATTTGTTAAAGGAAGGAAACTGATTCTTACATTTGCACAATCGGCCATTCATCCGTCTCCATTATTTCTACCTACACCCTTCGGTTGTTACTGACTTCCACTACAAGGATGGTTGGCTGTGCCTGCAGTGGCTTGGACTCATTGCTGTAGGGGGTGTATTGTTGGAACATGAACAGAAAAATGATTTGCAACATGTCGTACAGTCTGGCCATCATTCAGTCTTCCTAAAGCTTGGTCCCTCTGCTCCATTGATAATTGTGGCATGTTGCTGCTGTCGAGCAGTAAATGATTTGGTGCACACTTGGTCGTCTTCTCATAGGGATGACACTTCACGATGCACGTACATTGACATTTTCATGAAATACGCTCAAACACCTCATCCAACCATTACTTATATTATTAAGTTATATTATAGGATATTTCTATGGAGAATCACTGAATCACCTGTGCATCCTGGCCCATATGAGTAATGAAATGTTATTAATATTAGCATGTTCAAAACAGAAAAAAGCCAACAGAAAACCCTGAATAAGCTAGTGTTGTATGTCAAGAAAGGGAAAGCAAGACGAAATAAGCTAGGGTTGTCTAGGTTCCACTACACTATATCAATATGACATGCTCCCCGAGCGAGGACCGTATGGAAAGAACTCAAACGGACAGAGGCCTGTGACAGCTGTGATTGGATGAAATAGTGTAAGATGTTTATGTGTTTTAAAAGCACATCCATCCAGTGATTAAAACTGACCACAGTTTGAAGTATTCAGTGCTGCCATCTTTTATCACCATGACTTATGCTTATGTGTGCACCGACATTTTCAAGTAGGTGACATTAGGCGCGGAATGAAGGGTTGATGTGTTCCGCTTCCTGTGCTGGGAAAAATAGCAGGACAAGTTGGACAGACTTTGTGTTTTATTGTGGTTTAAAGGTCAGACTGTACCCCTATGTACATGGCTTGGCTGTTGATAGCCTGGATATTTTTTTAACAACTATAAGGTGGCTATAGAAGTTTATGGGAAAACATGTAGTGTTGTGTAAGCTGTACAAAACGAAACTAAGTTTGGGTTGTATATAAAAGTCGAAACGGAAACAAAAACGAAATATGTTTTTTTCTTGGGTTGTATATAAAAATTGAAACGGAAACAAAAACGAAATATGATTTTTTTCTTGGGTTGTATATAAAAGTGGAAACGGAAACAACAACGAAATATGATTTTTTTTCTGAGGTTGTATATAAAAATTGAAACGGAAACAAAAACGAAATATGATTTTTTCTTGGGTTGTATATAAAAATTGAAACGGAAACAAAAACGAAATATGATTTTTTTCTTGGGTGTTTGTAAATGTTGAAACGGAAACAAAAACGAAATATGATTTTTTTCTGAGGTTGTTTATAAAAATGAAACGGAAACAAAAACCAAATATGATTTTTTCTTGGGTTGTATATAAAAATTGAAACGGAAACAAAAACGAAACAGCTTTATTTGATTTGTTAAAGGAAGGAAACTGATTCTTACATTTGCACCCTCGGCCATTCATCCGTCTCCAATATTTCTACCTACACCCTTCGGTTGTTACTGACTTCCACTACAAGGATGGTTGGCTGTGCCTGCAGTGGCTTGGACTCATTGCTGTAGGGGGTGTATTGTTGGAACATGAACAGAAAAATGATTTGCAACATGTCGTACAGTCTGGCCATCATTCAGTCTTCCTAAAGCTTGGTCCCTCTGCTCCATTGATAATTGTGGCATGTTGCTGCTGTCGAGCAGTAAATGATTTGGTGCACACTTGGTCGTCTTCTCATAGGGATGACACTTCACGATGCACGTACATTGACATTTTCATGAAATACGCTCAAACACCTCATCCAACCATTACTTATATTATTAAGTTATATTATAGGATATTTCTATGGAGAATCACTGAATCACCTGTGCATCCTGGCCCATATGAGTAATGAAATGTTATTAATATTAGCATGTTCAAAACAGAAAAAAGCCAACAGAAAACCCTGAATAAGCTAGTGTTGTATGTCAAGAAAGGGAAAGCAAGACGAAATAAGCTAGGGTTGTCTAGGTTCCACTACACTATATCAATATGACATGCTCCCCGAGCGAGGACCGTATGGAAAGAACTCAAACGGACAGAGGCCTGTGACAGCTGTGATTGGATGAAATAGTGTAAGATGTTTATGTGTTTTAAAAGCACATCCATCCAGTGATTAAAACTGACCACAGTTTGAAGTATTCAGTGCTGCCATCTTTTATCACCATGACTTATGCTTATGTGTGCACCGACATTTTCAAGTAGGTGACATTAGGCGCGGAATGAAGGGTTGATGTGTTCCGCTTCCTGTGCTGGGAAAAATAGCAGGACAAGTTGGACAGACTTTGTGTTTTATTGTGGTTTAAAGGTCAGACTGTACCCCTATGTACATGGCTTGGCTGTTGATAGCCTGGATATTTTTTTAACAACTATAAGGTGGCTATAGAAGTTTATGGGAAAACATGTAGTGTTGTGTAAGCTGTACAAAACGAAACTAAGTTTGGGTTGTATATAAAAGTCGAAACGGAAACAAAAACGAAATATGTTTTTTTCTTGGGTTGTATATAAAAATTGAAACGGAAACAAAAACGAAATATGATTTTTTTCTTGGGTTGTATATAAAAGTGGAAACGGAAACAACAACGAAATATGATTTTTTTTCTGAGGTTGTATATAAAAATTGAAACGGAAACAAAAACGAAATATGATTTTTTCTTGGGTTGTATATAAAAATTGAAACGGAAACAAAAACGAAATATGATTTTTTTCTTGGGTGTTTGTAAATGTTGAAACGGAAACAAAAACGAAATATGATTTTTTTCTGAGGTTGTTTATAAAAATGAAACGGAAACAAAAACCAAATATGATTTTTTCTTGGGTTGTATATAAAAATTGAAACGGAAACAAAAACGAAACAGCTTTATTTGATTTGTTAAAGGAAGGAAACTGATTCTTACATTTGCACCCTCGGCCATTCATCCGTCTCCAATATTTCTACCTACACCCTTCGGTTGTTACTGACTTCCACTACAAGGATGGTTGGCTGTGCCTGCAGTGGCTTGGACTCATTGCTGTAGGGGGTGTATTGTTGGAACATGAACAGAAAAATGATTTGCAACATGTCGTACAGTCTGGCCATCATTCAGTCTTCCTAAAGCTTGGTCCCTCTGCTCCATTGATAATTGTGGCATGTTGCTGCTGTCGAGCAGTAAATGATTTGGTGCACACTTGGTCGTCTTCTCATAGGGATGACACTTCACGATGCACGTACATTGACATTTTCATGAAATACGCTCAAACACCTCATCCAACCATTACTTATATTATTAAGTTATATTATAGGATATTTCTATGGAGAATCACTGAATCACCTGTGCATCCTGGCCCATATGAGTAATGAAATGTTATTAATATTAGCATGTTCAAAACAGAAAAAAGCCAACAGAAAACCCTGAATAAGCTAGTGTTGTATGTCAAGAAAGGGAAAGCAAGACGAAATAAGCTAGGGTTGTCTAGGTTCCACTACACTATATCAATATGACATGCTCCCCGAGCGAGGACCGTATGGAAAGAACTCAAACGGACAGAGGCCTGTGACAGCTGTGATTGGATGAAATAGTGTAAGATGTTTATGTGTTTTAAAAGCACATCCATCCAGTGATTAAAACTGACCACAGTTTTAAGTATTCAGTGCTGCCATCTTTTATCACCATGACTTATGCTTATGTGTGCACCGACATTTTCAAGTAGGTGACATTAGGCGCGGAATGAAGGGTTGATGTGTTCCGCTTCCTGTGCTGGGAAAAATAGCAGGACAAGTTGGACAGACTTTGTGTTTTATTGTGGTTTAAAGGTCAGACTGTACCCCTATGTACATGGCTTGGCTGTTGATAGCCTGGATATTTTTTTAACAACTATAAGGTGGCTATAGAAGTTTATGGGAAAACATGTAGTGTTGTGTAAGCTGTACAAAACGAAACTAAGTTTGGGTTGTATATAAAAGTCGAAACGGAAACAAAAACGAAATATGTTTTTTTCTTAGGTTGTATATAAAAATTGAAACGGAAACAAAAACGAAATATGATTTTTTTTCTTGGGTTGTATATAAAAGTGGAAACGGAAACAACAACGAAATATGATTTTTTTCTGAGGTTGTATATAAAAATTGAAACGGAAACAAAAACGAAATATGATTTTTTCTTGGGTTGTATATAAAAATTGAAACGGAAACAAAAACGAAATATGATTTTTTCTTGGGTTGTATATAAAAATTGAAACGGAAACAAAAACGAAATATGATTTTTTTCTTGGGGTGTTTATAAATGTTGAAACGGAAACAAAAACGAAATATGATTTTTTTCTGAGGTTGTTTATAAAAAATGAAACGGAAACAAAAACCAAATATGATTTTTTCTTGGGTTGTATATAAGAATTGAAACGGAAACAAAAACGAAACAGCTTTATTTGATTTGTTAAAGGAAGGAAACTGATTCTTGCATTTGCACAATCGGCCATTCATCCGTCTCCAATATTTCTACCTACACCCTTCGGTTGTTACTGACTTCCACTACAAGGATGGTTGGCTGTGCCTGCAGTGGCTTGGACTCATTGCTGTAGGGGGTGTATTGTTGGAACATGAACAGAAAAATGATTTGCAACATGTCGTACAGTCTGGCCATCATTCAGTCTTCTTTGTCGAGCAGTAAATGATTTGGTGCACACTTGGTCGTCTTCATTTTCATGAAATACGCTCAAACACCTCATCCAACCATTACTTATATTATTAAGTTATATTATAGGATATTTCTATGGAGAATCACTGAATCACCTGTGCATCCTGGCCCATATGAGTAATGAAATGTTATTAATATTAGCATGTTCAAAACAGAAAAAAGCCAACAGAAAACCCTGAATAAGCTAGTGTTGTATGTCAAGAAAGGGAAAGCAAGACGAAATAAGCTAGGGTTGTCTAGGTTCCACTACACTATATCAATATGACATGCTCCCCGAGCGAGGACCGTATGGAAAGAACTCAAACGGACAGAGGCCTGTGACAGCTGTGATTGGATGAAATAGTGTAAGATGTTTATGTGTTTTAAAAGCACATCCATCCAGTGATTAAAACTGACCACAGTTTTAAGTATTCAGTGCTGCCATCTTTTATCACCATGACTTATGCTTATGTGTGCACCGACATTTTCAAGTAGGTGACATTAGGCGCGGAATGAAGGGTTGATGTGTTCCGCTTCCTGTGCTGGGAAAAATAGCAGGACAAGTTGGACAGACTTTGTGTTTTATTGTGGTTTAAAGGTCAGACTGTACCCCTATGTACATGGCTTGGCTGTTGATAGCCTGGATATTTTTTTAACAACTATAAGGTGGCTATAGAAGTTTATGGGAAAACATGTAGTGTTGTGTAAGCTGTACAAAACGAAACTAATTTTGGGTTGTATATAAAAGTCGAAACGGAAACAAAAACGAAATATGTTTTTTTCTTAGGTTGTATATAAAACTTGAAACGGAAACAAAAACGAAAAATGATTTTCTTTCTTGGTTTGTATATAAAAGTGGAAACGGAAACAAAAACGAAATATGATTTTTTTGTGAGGTTGTATATAAAAATTGAAACGGAAACAAAAACGAAATATGATTTTTTTCTTGGGTTGTATATAAAAATTGAAACGGAAACAAAAACGAAATATGATTTTTTTCTTGGGGTGTTTATAAATGTTGAAACGGAAACAAAAACGAAATATGATTTTTTCTGAGGTTGTTTATAAAAAATGAAACGGAAACAAAAACCAAATATGATTTTTTCTTGGGTTCTATATAAGAATTGAAACGGAAACAAAAACGAAACAGCTTTATTTGATTTGTTAAAGGAAGGAAACTGATTCTTACATTTGCACAATCGGCCATTCATCCGTCTCCATTATTTCTACCTACACCCTTCGGTTGTTACTGACTTCCACTACAAGGATGGTTGGCTGTGCCTGCAGTGGCTTGGACTCATTGCTGTAGGGGGTGTATTGTTGGAACATGAACAGAAAAATGATTTGCAACATGTCGTACAGTCTGGCCATCATTCAGTCTTCCTAAAGCTTGGTCCCTCTGCTCCATTGATAATTGTGGCATGTTGCTGCTGTCGAGCAGTAAATGATTTGGTGCACACTTGGTCGTCTTCTCATAGGGATGACACTTCACGATGCACGTACATTGACATTTTCATGAAATACGCTCAAACACCTCATCCAACCATTACTTATATTATTAAGTTATATTATAGGATATTTCTATGGAGAATCACTGAATCACCTGTGCATCCTGGCCCATATGAGTAATGAAATGTTATTAATATTAGCATGTTCAAAACAGAAAAAAGCCAACAGAAAACCCTGAATAAGCTAGTGTTGTATGTCAAGAAAGGGAAAGCAAGACGAAATAAGCTAGGGTTGTCTAGGTTCCACTACACTATATCAATATGACATGCTCCCCGAGCGAGGACCGTATGGAAAGAACTCAAACGGACAGAGGCCTGTGACAGGTGTGATTGGATGAAATAGTGTAAGATGTTTATGTGTTTTAAAAGCACATCCATCCAGTGATTAAAACTGACCACAGTTTTAAGTATTCAGTGCTGCCATCTTTTATCACCATGACTTATGCTTATGTGTGCACCGACATTTTCAAGTAGGTGACATTAGGCACGGAATGAAGGGTTGATGTGTTCCGCTTCCTGTGCTGGGAAAAATAGCAGGACAAGTTGTACAGACTTTGTGTTTTATTGTGGTTTAAAGGTCAGACTGTACCCCTATGTACATGGCTTGGCTGTTGATAGCCTGGATATTTTTTTAACAACTATAAGGTGGCTATAGAAGTTTATGGGAAAACATGTAGTGTTGTGTAAGCTGTACAAAACGAAACTAATTTTGGGTTGTATATAAAAGTCGAAACGGAAACAAAAACGAAATATGTTTTTTTCTTAGGTTGTATATAAAACTTGAAACGGAAACAAAAACGAAATATGATTTTTTTTCTTGGGTTGTATATAAAAGTGGAAACGGAAACAACAACGAAATATGATTTTCTTCTGAGGTTGTATATAAAAATTGAAACGGAAACAAAAACGAAATATGATTTTTTCTTGGGTTGTATATAAAAATTGAAACGGAAACAAAAACGAAATATGATTTTTTTCTTGGGGTGTTTATAAATGTTGAAACGGAAACAAAAACGAAATATGATTTTTTTCTGAGGTTGTTTATAAAAAATGAAACGGAAACAAAAACCAAATATGATTTTTTCTTGGGTTGTATATAAGAATTGAAACGGAAACAAAAACGAAACAGCTTTATTTGATTTGTTAAAGGAAGGAAACTGATTCTTGCATTTGCACAATCGGCCATTCATCCGTCTCCATTATTTCTACCTACACCCTTCGGTTGTTACTGACTTCCACTACAAGGATGGTTGGCTGTGCCTGCAGTGGCTTGGACTCATTGCTGTAGGGGGTGTATTGTTGGAACATGAACAGAAAAATGATTTGCAACATGTCGTAGAGTCTGGCCATCATTCAGTCTTCTTTGTCGAGCAGTAAATGATTTGGTGCACACTTGGTCGTCTTAATTTTCATGAAATACGCTCAAACACCTCATCCAACCATTACTTATATTATTAAGTTATATTATAGGATATTTCTATGGAGAATCACTGAATCACCTGTGCATCCTGGCCCATATGAGTAATGAAATGTTATTAATATTAGCATGTTCAAAACAGAAAAAAGCCAACAGAAAACCCTGAATAAGCTAGTGTTGTATGTCAAGAAAGGGAAACCAAGACGAAATAAGCTAGGGTTGTCTAGGTTCCACTACACTATATCAATATGACATGCTCCCCGAGCGAGGACCGTATGGAAAGAACTCAAACGGACAGAGGCCTGTGACAGCTGTGATTGGATGAAATAGTGTAAGATGTTTATGTGTTTTAAAAGCACATCCATCCAGTGATTAAAACTGACCACAGTTTTAAGTATTCAGTGCTGCCATCTTTTATCACCATGACTTATGCTTATGTGTGCACCGACATTTTCAAGTAGGTGACATTAGGCGCGGAATGAAGGGTTGATGTGTTCCGCTTCCTGTGCTGGGAAAAATAGCAGGACAAGTTGGACAGACTTTGTGTTTTATTGTGGTTTAAAGGTCAGACTGTACCCCTATGTACATGGCTTGGCTGTTGATAGCCTGGATATTTTTTTAACAACTATAAGGTGGCTATAGAAGTTTATGGGAAAACATGTAGTGTTGTGTAAGCTGTACAAAACGAAACTAAGTTTGGGTTGTATATAAAAGTCGAAACGGAAACAAAAACGAAATATGTTTTTTTCTTAGGTTGTATATAAAACTTGAAACGGAAACAAAAACGAAAAATGATTTTCTTTCTTGGTTTGTATATAAAAGTGGAAACGGAAACAAAAACGAAATATGATTTTTTTGTGAGGTTGTATATAAAAATTGAAACGGAAACAAAAACGAAATATGATTTTTTTCTTGGGTTGTATATAAAAATTGAAACGGAAACAAAAACGAAATATGATTTTTTTCTTGGGGTGTTTATAAATGTTGAAACGGAAACAAAAACGAAATATGATTTTTTCTGAGGTTGTTTATAAAAAATGAAACGGAAACAAAAACCAAATATGATTTTTTCTTGGGTTGTATATAAGAATTGAAACGGAAACAAAAACGAAACAGCTTTATTTGATTTGTTAAAGGAAGGAAACTGATTCTTACATTTGCACAATCGGCCATTCATCCGTCTCCATTATTTCTACCTACACCCTTCGGTTGTTACTGACTTCCACTACAAGGATGGTTGGCTGTGCCTGCAGTGGCTTGGACTCATTGCTGTAGGGGGTGTATTGTTGGAACATGAACAGAAAAATGATTTGCAACATGTCGTACAGTCTGGCCATCATTCAGTCTTCCTAAAGCTTGGTCCCTCTGCTCCATTGATAATTGTGGCATGTTGCTGCTGTCGAGCAGTAAATGATTTGGTGCACACTTGGTCGTCTTCTCATAGGGATGACACTTCACGATGCACGTACATTGACATTTTCATGAAATACGCTCAAACACCTCATCCAACCATTACTTATATTATTAAGTTATATTATAGGATATTTCTATGGAGAATCACTGAATCACCTGTGCATCCTGGCCCATATGAGTAATGAAATGTTATTAATATTAGCATGTTCAAAACAGAAAAAAGCCAACAGAAAACCCTGAATAAGCTAGTGTTGTATGTCAAGAAAGGGAAAGCAAGACGAAATAAGCTAGGGTTGTCTAGGTTCCACTACACTATATCAATATGACATGCTCCCCGAGCGAGGACCGTATGGAAAGAACTCAAACGGACAGAGGCCTGTGACAGGTGTGATTGGATGAAATAGTGTAAGATGTTTATGTGTTTTAAAAGCACATCCATCCAGTGATTAAAACTGACCACAGTTTTAAGTATTCAGTGCTGCCATCTTTTATCACCATGACTTATGCTTATGTGTGCACCGACATTTTCAAGTAGGTGACATTAGGCACGGAATGAAGGGTTGATGTGTTCCGCTTCCTGTGCTGGGAAAAATAGCAGGACAAGTTGTACAGACTTTGTGTTTTATTGTGGTTTAAAGGTCAGACTGTACCCCTATGTACATGGCTTGGCTGTTGATAGCCTGGATATTTTTTTAACAACTATAAGGTGGCTATAGAAGTTTATGGGAAAACATGTAGTGTTGTGTAAGCTGTACAAAACGAAACTAATTTTGGGTTGTATATAAAAGTCGAAACGGAAACAAAAACGAAATATGTTTTTTTCTTAGGTTGTATATAAAACTTGAAACGGAAACAAAAACGAAATATGATTTTTTTTCTTGGGTTGTATATAAAAGTGGAAACGGAAACAACAACGAAATATGATTTTCTTCTGAGTTTGTATATAAAAATTGAAACGGAAACAAAAACGAAATATGATTTTTTCTTGGGTTGTATATAAAAATTGAAACGGAAACAAAAACGAAATATGATTTTTTTCTTGGGGTGTTTATAAATGTTGAAACGGAAACAAAAACGAAATATGATTTTTTTCTGAGGTTGTTTATTAAAAATGAAACGGAAACAAAAACCAAATATGATTTTTTCTTGGGTTGTATATAAGAATTGAAACGGAAACAAAAACGAAACAGCTTTATTTGATTTGTTAAAGGAAGGAAACTGATTCTTGCATTTGCACAATCGGCCATTCATCCGTCTCCATTATTTCTACCTACACCCTTCGGTTGTTACTGACTTCCACTACAAGGATGGTTGGCTGTGCCTGCAGTGGCTTGGACTCATTGCTGTAGGGGGTGTATTGTTGGAACATGAACAGAAAAATGATTTGCAACATGTCGTACAGTCTGGCCATCATTCAGTCTTCTTTGTCGAGCAGTAAATGATTTGGTGCACACTTGGTCGTCTTAATTTTCATGAAATACGCTCAAACACCTCATCCAACCATTACTTATATTATTAAGTTATATTATAGGATATTTCTATGGAGAATCACTGAATCACCTGTGCATCCTGGCCCATGTGAGTAATGAAATGTTATTAATATTAGCATGTTCAAAACAGAAAAAAGCCAACAGAAAACCCTGAATAAGCTAGTGTTGTATGTCAAGAAAGGGAAAGCAAGAAGAAATAAGCTAGGGTTGTCTAGGTTCCACTACACTATATCAATATGACATGCTCCCCGAGCGAGGACCGTATGGAAAGAACTCAAACGGACAGAGGCCTGTGACAGCTGTGATTGGATGAAATAGTGTAAGATGTTTATGTGTTTTAAAAGCACATCCATCCAGTGATTAAAACTGACCACAGTTTTAAGTATTCAGTGCTGCCATCTTTTATCACCATGACTTATGCTTATGTGTGCACCGACATTTTCAAGTAGGTGACATTAGGCGCGGAATGAAGGGTTGATGTGTTCCGCTTCCTGTGCTGGGAAAAATAGCAGGACAAGTTGGACAGACTTTGTGTTTTATTGTGGTTTAAAGGTCAGACTGTACCCCTATGTACATGGCTTGGCTGTTGATAGCCTGGATATTTTTTTAACAACTATAAGGTGGCTATAGAAGTTTATGGGAAAACATGTAGTGTTGTGTAAGCTGTACAAAACGAAACTAAGTTTGGGTTGTATATAAAAGTCGAAACGGAAACAAAAACGAGATATGTTTTTTCTGAGGTTGTATATAAAAATTGAAACGGAAACAAAAACGAAATATGCTTTTTTCTTGGGTTGTATATAAAAATTGAAACGGAAACAAAAACGAAATATGATTTTTTTCTTGGGGTGTTTATAAATGTTGAAACGGAAACAAAAACGAAATATGATTTTTTTCTGAGGTTGTTTATAAAAAATGAAACGGAAACAAAAACCAAATATGATTTTTTCTTGGGTTGTATATAAAAATTGAAACGGAAACAAAAACGAAACAGCTTTATTTGATTTGTTAAAGGAAGGAAACTGATTCTTACATTTGCACCCTCGGCCATTCATCCGTCTCCATTATTTCTACCTACACCCTTCGGTTGTTACTGACTTCCACTACAAGGATGGTTGGCTGTGCCTGCAGTGGCTTGGACTCATTACTGTAGGGGGTGTATTGTTGGAACATGAACAGAAAAATGATTTGCAACATGTCGTACAGTCTGGCCATCATTCAGTCTTCCTAAAGCTTGGTCCCTCTGCTCCATTGATAATTGTGGCATGTTGCTGCTGTCGAACAGTAAATGATTTGGTGCACACTTGGTCGTCTTCTCATAGGGATGACACCTCACGATGCACGTACATTGACATTTTCATGAAATACGCTCAAACACCTCATCCAACCATTGCTTATATTATTAAGTTATATTATAGGATATTTCTATGGAGAATCACTGAATCACCTGTGCATCCTGGCCCATATGAGTAATGAAATGTTATTAATATTAGCATGTTCAAAACAGAAAAAAGCCAACAGAAAACCCTGAATAAGCTAGTGTTGTATGTCAAGAAAGGGAAAGCAAGACGAAATAAGCTAGGGTTGTCTAGGTTCCACTACACTATATCAATATGACATGCTCCCCGAGCGAGGACCGTATGGAAAGAACTCAAACGGACAGAGGCCTGTGACAGCTGTGATTGGATGAAATAGTGTAAGATGTTTATGTGTTTTAAAAGCACATCCATCCAGTGATTAAAACTGACCACAGTTTTAAGTATTCAGTGCTGCCATCTTTTATCACCATGACTTATGCTTATGTGTGCACCGACATTTTCAAGTAGGTGACATTAGGCGCGGAATGAAGGGTTGATGTGTTCCGCTTCCTGTGCTGGGAAAAATAGCAGGACAAGTTGGACAGACTTTGTGTTTTATTGTGGTTTAAAGGTCAGACTGTACCCCTATGTACATGGCTTGGCTGTTGATAGCCTGGATATTTTTTTAACAACTATAAGGTGGCTATAGAAGTTTATGGGAAAACATGTAGTGTTGTGTAAGCTGTACAAAACGAAACTAATTTTGGGTTGTATATAAAAGTCGAAACGGAAACAAAAACGAAATATGTTTTTTCTGAGGTTGTATATAAAAATTGAAACGGAAACAAAAACGAAATATGATTTTTTCTTGGGTTGTATATAAAAATTGAAACGGAAACAAAAACGAAATATGATTTTTTTCTTGGGGTGTTTATAAATGTTGAAACGGAAACAAAAACGAAATATGATTTTTTTCTGAGGTTGTTTATAAAAAATGAAACAGAAACAAAAACCAAATATGATTTTTTCTTGGGTTGTATATAAAAATTGAAACGGAAACAAAAACGAAACAGCTTTATTTGATTTGTTAAAGGAAGGAAACTGATTCTTACATTTGCACCCTCGGCCATTCATCCGTCTCCATTATTTCTACCTACACCCTTCGGTTGTTACTGACTTCCACTACAAGGATGGTTGGCTGTGCCTGCAGTGGCTTGGACTCATTGCTGTAGGGGGTGTATTGTTGGAACATGAACAGAAAAATGATTTGCAACATGTCGTACAGTCTGGCCATCATTCAGTCTTCCTAAAGCTTGGTCCCTCTGCTCCATTGATAATTGTGGCATGTTGCTGCTGTCGAACAGTAAATGATTTGGTGCACACCTGGTCGTCTTCTCATAGGGATGACACCTCACGATGCACGTACATTGACATTTTCATGAAATACGCTCAAACACCTCATCCAACCATTACTTATATTATTAAGTTATATTATAGGATATTTCTATGGAGAATCACTGAATCACCTGTGCATCCTGGCCCATATGAGTCATGAAATGTTATTAATATTAGCATGTTCAAAACAGAAAAAAGCCAACAGAAAACCCTGAATAAGCTAGTGTTGTATGTCAAGAAAGGGAAAGCAAGACGAAATAAGCTAGGGTTGTCTAGGTTCCACTACACTATATCAATATGACATGCTCCCCGAGCGAGGACCGTATGGAAAGAACTCAAACGGACAGAGACCTGTGACAGCTGTGATTGGATGAAATAGTGTAAGATGTTTATGTGTTTTAAAAGCACATCCATCCAGTGATTAAAACTGACCACAGTTTGAAGTATTCAGTGCTGCCATCTTTTATCACCATGACTTATGCTTATGTGTGCACCGACATTTTCAAGTAGGTGACATTAGGCGCGGAATGAAGGGTTGATGTGTTCCGCTTCCTGTGCTGGGAAAAATAGCAGGACAAGTTGGACAGACTTTGTGTTTTATTGTGGTTTAAAGGTCAGACTGTACCCCTATGTACATGGCTTGGCTGTTGATAGCCTGGATATTTTTTTAACAACTATAAGGTTGCTATAGAAGTTTATGGGAAAACATGTAGTGTTGTGTAAGCTGTACAAAACGAAACTAATTTTGGGTTGTATATAAAAGTCGAAACGGAAACAGAAACGAAATATGTTTTTTTCTGAGGTTGTATATAAAAATTGAAACGGAAACAAAAACGAAATATGTTTTTTTTCTTGGGTTGTATATAAAAGTGGAAACGGAAACAAAAACGAAATATGATTTTTTTCTGAGGTTGTATATAAAAATTGAAACGGAAACAGAAACGAAATATGATTTTTTCTTGGGTTGTACATAAAAATTGAAACGGAAACAAAAACGAAATATGATTTTTTTCTTGGGGTGTATATAAAAGTTGAAACTGAAACAAAAACGAAATATGATTTTTTCTGAGGTTCTTTATAAGAAATGAAACGGAAACAAAAACGAAATATGATTTTTTTTTCTTGGGTTGTATATAAAAGTGGAAACGGAAACAAAAACGAAACATGATTTTTTTCTGAGGTTGTATATAAAAATTGAAACGGAAAGAAAAACGAAATATGATTTTTTCTTGGGTTGTATAGGGGTACACACCCTTCCTCATAAGCAGGGTCTAGTCTCGGCGTCTGTGTATCGATCGGTGATAGGGAAGGTATTGTTGGCCTTGACCAGACTGTCGAGTGACGACAGGAGGAACTGAAACGAGTCAATGAACCTAAGTCCGTTTAAGCTGAAGGAGATGTATCTCTCCATGTTGTTGGGGATGCACGTTATATTACCATCGATTTTCGCGATGGCCTGCATGATCAAGTGTGAGTCGTACCCTCTCAAGCTGTGAAAGACAACGGGGATGTTTATTGTCTTAGGGTTGATTTTAAGCTTGAGGTTGCACGCACTGTGAGCGGCGCCTCTATACTTACCAGTTATGTGGCAGTGATCTCTCACCGAATCACCGTTAAGTGGTGAGTCGCACACGTGACAGTTAGTGCTACTAGCGTGAGCTAGCCTGTCGACTCGGGTCATACGCATGGGAGCGATTCTATACAATGCATTCCTAATAATTTTTTCTTCCTCCTGCAAACATTTTAGAAACCTTTCAGCCGCGTCATGGCCCCTATACACTACCGGAGCTTTCGTTTCCCCGTCACAACGGACGACAATGTATCCAAACCCACAGACTTTATGCTCTTGTGTTTTGTGGGTGAAGCTACCACTGGAAGCCTCGCCGGCGGCACCACTGGGGGAATCCCCCACCACCAAGGCTTCGAAGTCGGCGTATATGATATAAGGCACAGACATTTGGTTCTTGTGGTTACCGAATTTTAGGATATTATCACCTTCCTTAGGCATGTCGACTCGTATGGCCGTCTGCCCCACACCTTGACAATCCTCCCGGTGGGATTCTAATAAATCAGCTCGTGTGAAGCCATGTAGGCATCGTTCACAGAAGTGGGTCTTTTCTCTGTGTGCCGATTGGTCATACAACAGCCTGCCAAAGTGTTTTATCCATGTGTAGTGATACTTGTCACCTCGCTGGATCATGAATATATTGATAACTTGGCGATCCTTCACTTCGCTGACCCTGTGTACTATTGTTGTGTTACCTTCGTGCCCAAAGACATTTATAGCCAGATTATTCTGTTTTTCTACTTTAGTGATCTGGGATATGGGGGTGGGTTCATCTATACCATCCCAGTTGAGCCCATCATCCTGAGGATAATTAGAAGACCTGTTCGGATTAGTGTCAGCTGGAAATAAGGCTGACCTGATAGCTAACCTCAGGCAATCGTTTCCTCTATTCTTAACGTTTACTATGGCATGTTTGTTCCTATAGTAGGGGGGCAAGGCTAGGTATGATCCGCCTCTGAATGGCACGTAGTTAGCTATGTCTAGATAGACATTATCTATTTTATCTACAGCCCACCCGGACCCCAAGTGTGTGTAGCGTTCTAGGTATTCTCGTATCTGCTGAAAACTGGTATCGATTGATGCGTCAATGGTCTCTGTATGTGTGACGACCTCTTGTTTACCTCGGAAGTAAGGCTGAACATACTCAGTGGTACTCCCAACCTGCTTATCGAGCGACATTTTCACTGTGATCTGAAACTTGATACTTCCTAGGTTATTTAGTTCCTGGTTGACCTTATCAGCTATCAGAGGCTTGATATCTGTAATGTCTATGTTTCTATCAACGTGCATGCGCCAACCTCTCAAATAGTTGCCTACAGCGCGCTCAGTGCGCACGAACTGTAGGTCAATAGCTCTATTCTGTCGTAATAATTCTACAAGCTGTGGTTTTCTCATACGGGAATACCCGCCTAAACCCAAATCGTGTGCCTCGGCTTTCAGTTGTTTTACAGTGGGAGGTTTTGCTACGGGGGCATGTGATAACAATGCGGTTAACCCGGCTCTCCCCAGGTTTGAATAACCCGTGTATCCAAGCTGTTTTGCTTGAGCTTTTAATTGTTTTACCGTAGGGGCTTCTAAACCTAGTAATCTCAACAATGCTGACTTCCGCATTCGAGAATACCCGATCACACCTCTCTGTTTTGCGACCCGCTTAAGCTCACGTACAGTAGTCATAGTGTTTACACCTAAGAGAACCAATGTCTAATTGGGTCACAGTAAAGGGAGTTGATAAAAAATATAGTGAATCCAGTACTCGCACTGTTGGATATAGTATTGTAAATATTTTATTTGGTATTAAGAGAGCCGCCAATCAAAACTAGGTGAGGATTTTCGTCACCAATTCTCGTAAGTCTTCTTTCAGCGAGGTATCATGTGTACCCGTGTATCCAAGCTGTTTCGCTTGAGCTTCTAAACCTAGTAATCTCAACTTCCGCATTCGAGAATACCCGGTGTTTTGCGACCCGCTTAAGCTCGCGTACAGTAGTCATAGTTTACACCTAATTGGAGTCTATCTTGAGCAGTCGCCTACGTTCTTTTATGTAGCCCTTTTTATTCTCGTAGATGAGTTGATGTCTGACTACGTTCGCTCCGTGAGCTTTACATAGACAGTAGTGCCCTTTAACCCCGATACCACACACAGAACACGTGTAGTTAGGACTTCCCATATGGAAACAACAGAACCCCTGATTCCTGCATTTCCTACCACAGGCCTCGGTCTTCCCCATAAGTATGTATTCGCATCGGTATGGAGCGGGTCTCATGTTTACTTATATGGGTATTTAGTTTAATTGCTTCGCAACCAACGCAGTAGCTGCTATACCCAACACTATGAAGCCCAGTTCACGATCCATTTGTCCCTTGGATGGTGTGTAGTACTGAGCGAGTGTGGGTTTATTGAGCGGTTCCAATCGTTTACCAGTTAGTAGGTAGTATTCTTTCATTGCTTCATCGACATCGTTGAATGTTTGAACGGCATGGTTTTCACGCTGGAGTTGTTCGTTAATAAAATCGATCCTCTGGAGGCGTTTTTTAGCATACTCAGCCTGTGCCTTTTGTAATTTCTCAGTAGCGAGATCGTGCCGCTTCCTTTCTTCCTGTATTTCAGCCGCGTGGTCATCTCGTAGTTTCGAGAAGAGGAAACTACTCCCGGAAAATGCAAGTTCATTCACTAACGCCCCACCGACCATCATAGCTATCGTGGCCATCCTATATTTATTTCATTATATTTTCAGGTATTATCCCTTGTTTTACTAGGATGTCTTTTGTGGCCATCGCCATACCAAGGTTCATTATGAGCATACCCATATCCTGCAGGTTGAAATCTAGCTTGATAGTTGGTTGTTTAAGCACCATTTTAGTCAACCGAGCGTACCCTACGGCTAGACTGGCGACCACTGTGGCGTGGTATGCGTCGTTGACGAACGTTTTCCCCTCAGACATTATGTATATGATATAAAAATATTAAAATTATAACATGATATGCGGGTCGACAGTGGGGGTTACCTCACTGTTGGGGGGTACCACCTCACTGTGGGAGGGTACTCCCACGTATAACCATGTTATAACCACGGCAGCGCCTACAGCCAACAACAGTCGGGGGTTGATAATTTTATGTTGGTTACACCACCGTTTTTTACCGGCAGCTACTCTCTTAGGATTCTTCTGCCTGGTTACTGTTGGGGGTTCCTGTGAAGGGGTCACTTCCCCCACTGGTTCCCTGGTCTCCACCGTCACCTCGGGAGGGGTTTCCCTCACTGTGGGGGGTACCCCCACCGTCACCTCGGGAGCAGCATCCATCTATACTATTATTATTATTCTTTCTCTCAAATTGACAATGCTTTCCCGTGATAATCGCCGCCGTCACTGGAGCCAACAACATGCCATATTTGTGGTACAGCTCGCAGCTGATAGAGCTCACGGCGTGTTCGATAAAAGGGTCTTTCTCGAGGTCCTCCCACAGGTAAAGTCGGCGCTCTGGTGGAATGGGAAGGAAGTATGACACAATACCGGTGTATATCTGGGTCATAGCCGATCCTATTGTCTTTGTCATTTCTGCTCCGAGCCGGGACTCGTATCTAGCGTACAGCTTATCGATTTCTTCGGCTGACATTTTGTGAATTTTATCCGGAGTGTAGTCTCCAAAGTATTGTTTGGCTTTGCCGCCAACAGCCAACGCCACCAGTTTCTCTCGCTTATCATCAGTGGGGGAGACCCCCACACCCCCAGGTACCAACAATTGTTCGAGCAATTCCTCACACTCCATCTTATAATATAACAAGTAAGATTTAGTTTTAACTATATAATACCCGATGCAGACAAAACACAGAGAAATGAAGGTTAAGTTGCACACGACAAACACTTCAAATATCATAGCTATACTTAGCATTTGCTTAGCTTTAGCTTAGCTTTGCTTAGCTTTGCTAAGCTTTGCTTAGCTTTAGCACACCCTATATGCTACTGGTTGGTCGGTCTTGAGCATGAGCTTAACGTGTTTAGTTTCAGCGAGCTGTTTCTTCACCCGTTCCCGTTCTAATTTGCTCATCACATCGTTCTCTCTCAAACACTCCTCGAACGAATCCCTATCCTTGCAGTGAAATAAGGCCACCCATCGCGTCTGCTCCCTGAGGTCTTTCAACACCGAGTTGAACTTCTGCGTTAGAACCCAGACGCTGTGATTTGCATGCCGGCCGGAGAAGGCCAGGTACGATAGCATGTCTCTCTTTTTTGTTATCTCGCAATTAGCGCTGCAGTCGTCCAGTATGAACAGCGTCGGTTCCCCTTTAAATTTCTCGTGAAGAGCTTTCAACCAGTCCTGCAGGCGTGTTCCAGGGTCGATTTTGTGTACGTCCGGGTCCGTCATCACCCAAGGTCGCGCGTACGTTTTATTCATGCTCAGAGTAGGGCACATGATAACGATGTTATCGAACACATCCTTGTAGTAACCCTCCAACATATCCAACACGAAAACGGTCTTCCCACAGCCAGTCTGCCCGCACACTATGGCGCAGTGTGGGTCAGTGGGGAGGTGGGGCAGTGGGGGGTACCCCCTATCAGTAGATGGCTTGCACGAATCTCCCGTTGTCTATATTAAGTTGCGCGTCCATAATAATGTACAGATATAATTTCAACTTACCAGCGGGTTGAGCCTTCTTAGTAATTTGGATGGTTATCCCTTCGCTGCCGTTATCTATACGGCGCCCGCTACCGTGCAGTTTATCATCATCCGTGGATCGCATGTCCAACCATAGGGCGTACTTGGTGGTCAGGTATTCACCGATCTGCACGGAGCCGAGGTCCAGGTCCTTTGTTATATAATGTGAGGTCCCCACTGGTAGCTTTTTTATCTCATCCCACTGCTGGTGTGGTCTCATACCATGACTGAACAGCTGGTTGGGCACGCCCTCGATGGTCACTTCCACCTTTTCAATCTCGGGGTTGAAAAACTTCTCGCTGTCCCTCCGGAATGGCTCGTAATCCTCCACGGGGACGACCAGGATACCTTTCATCGATCGCGCCGGCACGTTCAGGTTGATATTCCACACAGTGTCGCTCTTATCTCGCACGACTGATCTATGCCTCAGTACGCGATCGTACAGGATAGCCATCTTCCCAGAGTACTGGCTTCGAACCTGCCTGGCCAGCTCCGGGCTAGTGACCATGTCGAACTCCAGAGAGATGTTGTCTATGGCATAACTGGCCTCATCACCGTTCGGCGTATGCACTACTTTGCTATAGTCGTTAAACGTGAGCTCGTATTCGAGCCTATCACCCAGCGCGGCCTGGTAAAACGGCGCGTGTCCCGTGAGCAGCTCGAAGTCGAGCGGCACGCAGAATCGATTCCTGTATGCTCGAGCGATGGCCTTTTCACCGTCCGATAGCTTGTCTAGCTGGTCTGGCGTGAAGGCATACCCTATGCGCGACCGGGTTGATTTGCTGATACCCTGGTACACATCATTGACTCGTTCTCCCTCGCTTTTCCAGAGATCCCTGTAGCAGTGAAACACGTCGCTGTCGTCGATGCTCAGCACCTCGTTACCACTGATCTTGACGGTCGTTTTCTTGATGATACCTCGACCCACGTTCCGCACTAGCTCGCGTTTGTCGTTGTTGGAGGTCAACGTGATATTGAACGCCAGTCGAACAGTGCCTGGTACAATGAGGTCATTCTCACCAAGGTTTGGAAATCTAACCAGCAGAGTTTGATTCTGGTCTATCTTGCTGGGATTGTTGGTGATGGTCACCGACTGGCGCACGGCTCTGGCTCCTAATGGCTCTCTCAATCTTCTGAAAGGATCTAATTTTCTACCGTACATTGTTATATAAAGGAAATATATTTTTAATACTAATGGATGAAGACATACCTATGGATGATATGCGGGGCGATAGTGCCCAGGCATTCGATGATGACCAGGAGACCTCATTCTCGCAAGGTGGCGCACTCACGTGGCAGGCCGTCGACGATTATTACAACGCAGTTGAAAATAAATCCAAACTCAAGCCGCTGTGGCGAGACTATTCCAAGTTTACCATCGATAGCAATGGCAAGCTGCGTTTGAAGGCTCGCCCGGAGATCGATCTCGTGAATAAACGCACGAGAGAACCGCTTGCCTTATCAACATTGGGTAGTAAACATGGGAGTGACTTGATACGCGATGAATTAGGTTTCATAGATTACGGTGGCGCGCGACCTATGCTTCCTCCGAAGGTCCGTCAAGGTCTGCAAGACATCAGGGACGCCACATCAGATCAAAACATGACTTATGATATTAAAAAGGTGTTGGCCGACTACGAGAACAAGCCCTTCCCGGGTCTTGAATTTACCTTTCGGGAACTGCGGGGGGTGGATCTGACGATGCAAACGCTTCATGGACAGCTCTGGAAAAACACGGCCAAAATTGGTGAGATAGACGACCACATCGCCTATGAAAAGGCCAAACTCGGTGAAACTGAGGACGAGTCTATGAAAGCCACCATCGAGGAACGAATACGTAAGTTGGAAGCGGAAAAGAAGGTCTGGCTGGAGACAGCATCCTCCTTCAATGAAAAGCTTCGATCCCAGGTCAGCCGTATACGGGAAACCATCAATCAAGTCCTCTACCGAGACACCACGTTAGCAGACAGGATTCGGATATTGTTCCAGGAGCAAGGTATCACCATCGCCAGCATTCTGACTGCATTGGGTTTCATCATATCAACCCTGGTGGTGTCACTGACAGGGGGTACTGTGGGGCCTGCCGGCGGCGGAACCCCAAGTGGTGGAACCTCGAGTGGTGGTTTCGACGCTCCCGGAGTAGATGGTAAATCGTACGCCTTGCAACTGAAAAACAACATTTACAAACGCGTTGAAGTCACCTCCGGTGGAACCCTAAGTGATATAGTAGATACCACAAGAGCAACAGTCAACACTAAGTACGCCCTTGTCAACACCGGTAATAACTGGATAATATACCCATCGTTCGGGGGTAAACTGTTCGACTTAGACGATGTTGAGAGCACTACCGTCGCCCGAAACAAGCCATATATGCTCGTCTTCACCGAAGATGACAAGTGGGTGTTGTTACACGATAACGACTGGTTTCTCAATATTAGGCTCGGCTCCCCCTACGTATTCACGGATAACAAAGACAACCACCTAAACAAAGTCGTGAACAATGGAACCCTGCTCGTGGCTTACGTCCCAACTCAGAGACGTAGCGTAGTCGTCAGCCCACTCGACACTATGGCAGCCCACATGCTATCGAGTAAACCAGCCATACAAAACGTGACATTACAGTTGGTGTCTGAATTCGAAGGTGTGGTCAGTATACTAGAGAGTCTACCGGCAAACTCAACACTGATCATCAAAGTCTACCTAGGGGAACCATCGGGGAATGATGTCGAGATCGTGAAGGGGATCAAACTCGGGTGGGGGAAACGACACCAGTATCAAGTTTGCAACGTTTACGTGCGGGTGGGTGTCGGCTCCAACACCAGTCTGCAGGGGGTCAACGTGATCGTGGAAAACAAGATATCACTAACCAAGATCTTCCTGCCTGACAACATACACTTCATGGGTATGAAGTTCACCCCTGAACTATTATCAGAAAACCAGTTGGAAATTATATCGTAATAGTATAATAATGACCAGTCATCGTCCCAACACTACGCTTAACGACCTAGGAGATACGGAGGGATTCGATCAGCCTGGTGAGGAAGATGAATTATACATCCTGCACTTCAAAGACAACGTGTACAGACGGGTGTCGTTATCAGATTTTAAAGAGCCCAAATGGCTGATCAACTTAACATTCACCTCACCTTATATCACATTAGACGCAAATATATGGATCACTAAGATTAGGAACAACGGTATCTGGGCCGGGGATTTCATTCCGGAGAGTGAATTATACATGAGAACTATTGGTATCGAAAAAAATAGGTTAAAGTCTGTAAAAAAAAATAAATTAACATTTAGCAATAATGCTTATAGCATTGTTGATGGAATATTTGCCCCTTTCACACTCATCATAGAAGTCTTATTTTTAGATTTAGACAATGAAAACACCTCAAGAGTACACCAAATTTTACCCGGGGTGTCAATACACTGGTTTGACGAACACCTAGACCAATATTGTCGTATTGTTATACAACAGGATATCCCCGGGGGTCCTATAAACCGCTTAATAAGCCTCAGTGGGGTTTTTATTACAACGGAAAAGTCTATTAGACTCTCACCTATTACCCTGACTAATAGTCTAGATCTTGTAGACTTCAAATACATTGATAAACTATTAACTGAAACCCAATTAAAATATCTTTCAAAATATATATTATAGGATGGGTCTGTACCCAGTCGTAGAGGAAGTAGCGAAGACGCTGGAAACCGTAGATGGGTTCCGCTTGAGGCAGTTATGTGATGTGAAACGTCAACTAGAACAAGACCGTGACACGCGGAAAGCACTATGTAAAAAGTACCATAGAGCTTTCAATATCGTGGACGGGGCTGACACTACCCTTATGACAA
Organism: Haliotis asinina; assembly: GCF_037392515.1. NCBI lineage: Eukaryota > Metazoa > Mollusca > Gastropoda > Lepetellida > Haliotidae > Haliotis > Haliotis asinina. The sequence continues at coordinate 29,973,887 of NC_090281.1, read as the reverse complement.
CCAGCATGGGACTAGGGGCGGCAGGTGTTGGGTTGTTAGCTACCATCGTGGCTGCACCTATAGTGCTAGGTATTGAAATAACGGCTGGGATGGCAGGGGTGTTAGGGTTGGCGCTTAAGTTAGTATCACGCAGACTGCATCGTAAGGCATTGAAACATGACGAGATCAGGGTTCTGGCCGAAGCAAAGCTCAACACAGTGAGTGAGCGTATTTCCACGGCACTCTCTGATAGTAAGATCTCAGAAGAGGAGTTTCGTTCAATCCTCTCTGAACTCACAAAATATAACGGAATGAAACAAGATATTCGGTCCAAGTCTCGTAAGTCTGCTATCAGCGAGGACGAGAAAAAAAAGTACATAGAACAGGGGATACAAAAAGCCCAGCAAGCCTTTATTACGAACACCAAAGTGATCGTAGGCGGTTCACGTTAAACTGTTTCATCGATATAAACGTGACAGGGGGTTTGTAAGAGAAGAATTATTGATCGTACCGTACAGCACAGTGTTACCTCCAACACACGTTAAGTAGTAGGGGTAATAGTAGCAAGAGCTAAGGACCCAACCAAAGCCTTATTTAGTAAATAAGGCTTTGTAGAGACTTTTCTTGAAAGTGTTTTAAAACCCCCATTGTATATACTACTATATGACATGCTCCCCGAGCGAGGACCGTATGGAAAGAACTCAAACGGACAGAGGCCTGTGACAGCTGTGATTGGATGAAATAGTGTAAGATGTTTATGTGTTTTAAAAGCACATCCATCCAGTGATTAAAACTGACCACAGTTTGAAGTATTCAGTGCTGCCATCTTTTATCACCATGACTTATGCTTATGTGTGCACCGACATTTTCAAGTAGGTGACATTAGGCGCGGAATGAAGGGTTGATGTGTTCCGCTTCCTGTGCTGGGAAAAATAGCAGGACAAGTTGGACAGACTTTGTGTTTTATTGTGGTTTAAATGTCAGACTGTACCCCTATGTACATGGCTTGGCTGTTGATAGCCTGGATATTTTTTTAACAACTATAAGGTGGCTATAGAAGTTTATGGGAAAACATGTAGTGTTGTGTAAGCTGTACAAAACGAAACTAATTTTGGGTTGTATATAAAAGTCCAAACGGAAACAAAAACGAAATATGTTTTTTTCTTAGGTTGTATATAAAAATTGAAACGGAAACAAAAACGAAATATGATTTTTTCTTGGGTTGTATATAAAAATTGCAACGGAAACAAAAACGAAATATGATTTTTTTCTGAGGTTGTATATAAAAATTGAAACGGAAACAAAAACGAAATATGACTTTTTCTTGGGTTGTATATAAATGTTGAAACGGAAACAAAAACGAAATATGATTTTTTTTTTGAGGTTGTATATAAAAGTGGAAACGGAAACAAAAACGAAGTATGATTTTTTTCTGAGGTAGTATATAAAAATTGAAACGGAAACAAAAAACGAAATATGATTTTTTCTTGGGTTGTATATAAAAAATGAAACGGAAACAAAAATGAAATATGATTTTTTTCTTGGGGTGTTTATAAATGTTGAAACGGAAACAAAAACGAAATATGATTTTTTTTCTTGGGTTGTATATAAAAGTGGAAACGGAACTCAAAACGAAGTATGATTTTTTTCTTAGGTTGTATATAAAAGTGGAAACGGAAACAAAAACGAAATATGATTTTTTTTCTTGGGTTGTATATAAAAGTAAAAACGGAAACAAAAACGAAATATGATTTTTTCTGAGGTTGTTTATAAAAAGTCAAACGAAAACAAAAACGAAATATGATTTTTTCTTGGGTTGTATATGTAAATTGAAACGGAAACAAAAACGAAACAGCTTTATTTGATTTGTTAAAGGAAGGAAACTGATTCTTGCATTTGCACCCTCTGCCATTCAGCCGTCTCCATTATTTCTACCTACACCCTTCGGTTGTTACTGACTTCCACTACAAGGATGGTTGGCTGTGCCTGCAGTGGCTTGGACTCATTGCTGTAGGGGGTGTATTGTTGGAACATGAACAGAAAAATGATTTGCAACATGTCGTACAGTCTGGCCATCATTCAGTCTTCCTAAAGCTTGGTCCCTCTGCTCCATTGATAATTGTGGCATGTTGCTGCTGTCGAACAGTAAATGATTTGGTGCACACTTGGTCGTCTTCTCATAGGGATGACACTTCACGATGCACGTACATTGACATTTTCATGAAATACGCTCAAACACCTCATCCAACCATTACTTATATTATTAAGTTATATTATAGGATATTTCTATGGAGAATCACTGAATCACCTGTGCATCCTGGCCCATATGAGTAATGAAATGTTATTAATATTAACCTGTTCAAAACAGAAAAAAGCCAACAGAAAACCCTGAATAAGCTAGTGTTGTATGTCAAGAAAGGGAAACCAAGACGAAATAAGCTAGGGTTGTCTAGGTTCCACTACACTATATCAATATCACATGCTCCCCGAGCGAGGACCGTATGGAAAGAACTCAAACGGACAGAGGCCTTTGACAGCTGTGATTGGATGAAATAGTGTAAGATGTTTATGTGTTTTAAAAGCACATCCATCCAGTGATTAAAACTGACCACAGTTTGAAGTATTCAGTGCTGCCATCTTTTATCACCATGACTTATGCTTATGTGTGCACCGACATTTTCAAGTAGGTGACATTAGGCGCGGAATGAAGGGTTGATGTGTTCCGCTTCCTGTGCTGGGAAAAATAGCAGGACAAGTTGGACAGACTTTGTGTTTTATTGTGGTTTAAAGGTCAGACTGTACCCCTATGTACATGGCTTGGCTGTTGATAGCCTGGATATTTTTTTAACAACTATAAGGTTGCTATAGAAGTTTGTGGGAAAACATGTAGTGTTGTGTAAGCTGTACAAAACGAAACTAATTTTGGGTTGTATATAAAAGTCCAAACGGAAAAAAAAACGACATATGTTTTTTCTTAGGTTGTATGTAAAAATTGAAACGGAAACAAAAACGAAATATGATTTTTTTCTTGGGTTTTATATAAAAGTGGAAACGGAAACAAAAACGAAATATGATTTTTTTCTGAGGTTGTATATAAAAATTGAAACGGAAACAAAAACGAAATATGATTTTTTCTGAGGTTGCTTGTGAAAAGTTAAACGAAAACAAAAACGAAATATGATTTTTTCTTGGGTTGTATATAAAAATTGAAACGGAAACAAAAACGAAACAACTTTATTTGATTTGTTAAAGGAAGGAAACTGATTCTTACATTTGCACCCTCGGCCATTCATCCGTCTCCATTATTTCTACCTACACCCTTCGGTTGTTACTGACTTCCACTACAAGGATGGTTGGCTGTGCCTGCAGTGGCTTGGACTCATTGCTGTAGGGGGTGTTTTGTTGGAACATGAACAGAAAAATGATTTGCAACATGTCGTACACTCTGGCCATCATTCAGTCTTCCTAAAGCTTGGTCCCTCTGCTCCATTGATAATTGTGGCATGTTGCTGCTGTCGAGCAGTAAATGATTTGGTGCACACTTGGTCGTCTTCTCATAGGGATGACACTTCACGATGCACGTACATTGACATTTTCATGAAATACGCTCAAACACCTCATCCAACCATTACTTATATTATTAAGTTATATTATAGGATATTTCTATGGAGAATCACTGAATCACCTGTGCATCCTGGCCCATATGAGTAATGAAATGTTATTAATATTAGCATGTTCAAAACAGAAAAAAGCCAACAGAAAACCCTGAATAAGCTAGTGTTGTATGTCAAGAAAGGGAAACCAAGACGAAATAAGCTAGGGTTGTCTAGGTTCCACTACACTGTATCAATATCACATGCTCCCCGAGCGAGGACCGTATGGAAAGAACTCAAACGGACAGAGGCCTTTGACAGCTGTGATTGGATGAAATAGTGTAAGATGTTTATGTGTTTTAAAAGCACATCCATCCAGTGATTAAAACTGACCACAGTTTGAAGTATTCAGTGCTGCCATCTTTTATCACCATGACTTATGCTTATGTGTGCACCGACATTTTCAAGTAGGTGACATTAGGCGCGGAATGAAGGGTTGATGTGTTCCACTTCCTGTGCTGGGAAAAATAGCAGGACAAGTTGGACAGACTTTGTGTTTTATTGTGGTTTAAAGGTCAGACTGTACCCCTATGTACATGGCTTGGCTGTTGATAGCCTGGATATTTTTTAACAACTATAAGGTTGCTATAGAAGTTTATGGGAAAACATGTAGTGTTGTGTAAGCTGTACAAAACGAAACTAATTTTGGGTTGTATATAAAAGTCCAAACGGAAACAAAAACGAAATATGTTTTTTTCTTAGGTTGTATATAAAAATTGAAACGGAAACAAAAACGAAATATGATTTTTTTCTGAGGTTGTATATAAAAATTGAAACGGAAACAAAAACGAAATATGATTTTTTCTGAGGTTGTTTATAAAAAGTCAAACGAAAACAAAAACGAAATATGATTTTTTCTTGGGTTGTATATGAAAATTGAAACGGAAACAAAAACGAAACATCTTTATTTGATTTGTTAAAGGAAGGAAACTGATTCTTACATTTGCACCCTCGGCCATTCATCCGTCTCCATTATTTCTACCTACACCCTTCGGTTGTTACTGACTTCCACTACAAGGATGGTTGGCTGTGCCTGCAGTGGCTTGGACTCATTGCTGTAGGGGGTGTATTGTTGGAACATGAACAGAAAAATGATTTGCAACATGTCGTACAGTCTGGCCATCATTCAGTCTTCCTAAAGCTTGGTCCCTCTGCTCCATTGATAATTGTGGCATGTTGCTGCTGTCGAGCAGTAAATGATTTGGTGCACACTTGGTCGTCTTCTCATAGGGATGACACTTCACGATGCACGTACATTGACATTTTCATGAAATACGCTCAAACACCTCATCCAACCATTACTTATATTATTAAGTTATATTATAGGATATTTCTATGGAGAATCACTGAATCACCTGTGCATCCTGGCCCATATGAGTAATGAAATGTTATTAATATTAACCTGTTCAAAACAGAAAAAAGCCAACAGAAAACCCTGAATAAGCTAGTGTTGTATGTCAAGAAAGGGAAACCAAGACGAAATAAGCTAGGGTTGTCTAGGTTCCACTACACTGTATCAATATCACATGCTCCCCGAGCGAGGACCGTATGGAAAGAACTCAAACGGACAGAGGCCTTTGACAGCTGTGATTGGATGAAATAGTGTAAGATGTTTATGTGTTTTAAAAGCACATCCATCCAGTGATTAAAACTGACCACAGTTTGAAGTATTCAGTGCTGCCATCTTTTATCACCATGACTTATGCTTATGTGTGCACCGACATTTTCAAGTAGGTGACATTAGGCGCGGAATGAAGGGTTGATGTGTTCCACTTCCTGTGCTGGGAAAAATAGCAGGACAAGTTGGACAGACTTTGTGTTTTATTGTGGTTTAAAGGTCAGACTGTACCCCTATGTACATGGCTTGGCTGTTGATAGCCTGGATATTTTTTAACAACTATAAGGTTGCTATAGAAGTTTATGGGAAAACATGTAGTGTTGTGTAAGCTGTACAAAACGAAACTAATTTTGGGTTGTATATAAAAGTCCAAACGGAAACAAAAACGAAATATGTTTTTTTCTTAGGTTGTATATAAAAATTGAAACGGAAACAAACCGAAATATGATTTTTTTTCTTGGGTTGTATATAAAAATTGAAACGGAAACAAAAACGAAATATGATTTTTTTCTGAGGTTGTATATAAAAATTGAAACGGAAACAAAAACGAAATATGATTTTTTCTGAGGTTGTTTATAAAAAGTCAAACGAAAACAAAAACGAAATATGATTTTTTCTTGGGTTGTATATGAAAATTGAAACGGAAACAAAAACGAAACATCTTTATTTGATTTGTTAAAGGAAGGAAACTGATTCTTACATTTGCACCCTCGGCCATTCATCCGTCTCCATTATTTCTACCTACACCCTTCGGTTGTTACTGACTTCCACTACAAGGATGGTTGGCTGTGCCTGCAGTGGCTTGGACTCATTGCTGTAGGGGGTGTATTGTTGGAACATGAACAGAAAAATGATTTGCAACATGTCGTACAGTCTGGCCATCATTCAGTCTTCCTAAAGCTTGGTCCCTCTGCTCCATTGATAATTGTGGCATGTTGCTGCTGTCGAGCAGTAAATGATTTGGTGCACACTTGGTCGTCTTCTCATAGGGATGAGACTTCACGATGCACGTACATTGACATTTTCATGAAATACGCTCAAACACCTCATCCAACCATTACTTATATTATTAAGTTATATTATAGGATATTTCTATGGAGAATCACTGAATCACCTGTGCATCCTGGCCCATATGAGTAATGAAATGTTATTAATATTAACCTGTTCAAAACAGAAAAAAGCCAACAGAAAACCCTGAATAAGCTAGTGTTGTATGTCAAGAAAGGGAAACCAAGACGAAATAAGCTAGGGTTGTCTAGGTTCCACTACACTGTATCAATATCACATGCTCCCCGAGCGAGGACCGTATGGAAAGAACTCAAACGGACAGAGGCCTTTGACAGCTGTGATTGGATGAAATAGTGTAAGATGTTTATGTGTTTTAAAAGCACATCCATCCAGTGATTAAAACTGACCACAGTTTGAAGTATTCAGTGCTGCCATCTTTTATCACCATGACTTATGCTTATGTGTGCACCGACATTTTCAAGTAGGTGACATTTATTCGCGGAATGAAGGGTTGATGTGTTCCACTTCCTGTGCTGGGAAAAATAGCAGGACAAGTTGGACAGACTTTGTGTTTTATTGTGGTTTAAAGGTCAGACTGTACCCCTATGTACATGGCTTGGCTGTTGATAGCCTGGATATTTTTTAACAACTATAAGGTTGCTATAGAAGTTTATGGGAAAACATGTAGTGTTGTGTAAGCTGTACAAAACGAAACTAATTTTGGGTTGTATATAAAAGTCCAAACGGAAACAAAAACGAAATATGTTTTTTTCTTAGGTTGTATATAAAAATTGAAACGGAAACAAACCGAAATATGATTTTTTTTCTTGGGTTGTATATAAAAATTGAAACGGAAACAAAAACGAAATATGATTTTTTTCTGAGGTTGTATATAAAAATTGAAACGGAAACAAAAACGAAATATGATTTTTTCTGAGGTTGTTTATAAAAAGTCAAACGAAAACAAAAACGAAATATGATTTTTTCTTGGGTTGTATATGAAAATTGAAACGGAAACAAAAACGAAACAACTTTATTTGATTTGTTAAAGGAAGGAAACTGATTCTTACATTTGCACCCTCGGCCATTCATCCGTCTCCATTATTTCTACCTACACCCTTCGGTTGTTACTGACTTCCACTACAAGGATGGTTGGCTGTGCCTGCAGTGGCTTGGACTCATTGCTGTAGGGGGTGTATTGTTGGAACATGAACAGAAAAATGATTTGCAACATGTCGTACAGTCTGGCCATCATTCAGTCTTCCTAAAGCTTGGTCCCTCTGCTCCATTGATAATTGTGGCATGTTGCTGCTGTCGAGCAGTAAATGATTTGGTGCACACTTGGTCGTCTTCTCATAGGGATGACACTTCACGATGCACGTACATTGACATTTTCATGAAATACGCTCAAACACCTCATCCAACCATTACTTATATTATTAAGTTATATTATAGGATATTTCTATGGAGAATCACTGAATCACCTGTGCATCCTGGCCCATATGAGTAATGAAATGTTATTAATATTAGCATGTTCAAAACAGAAAAAAGCCAACAGAAAACCCTGAATAAGCTAGTGTTGTATGTCAAGAAAGGGAAACCAAGACGAAATAAGCTAGGGTTGTCTAGGTTCCACTACACTGTATCAATATCACATGCTCCCCGAGCGAGGACCGTATGGAAAGAACTCAAACGGACAGAGGCCTTTGACAGCTGTGATTGGATGAAATAGTGTAAGATGTTTATGTGTTTTAAAAGCACATCCATCCAGTGATTAAAACTGACCACAGTTTGAAGTATTCAGTGCTGCCATCTTTTATCACCATGACTTATGCTTATGTGTGCACCGACATTTTCAAGTAGGTGACATTAGGCGCGGAATGAAGGGTTGATGTGTTCCACTTCCTGTGCTGGGAAAAATAGCAGGACAAGTTGGACAGACTTTGTGTTTTATTGTGGTTTAAAGGTCAGACTGTACCCCTATGTACATGGCTTGGCTGTTGATAGCCTGGATATTTTTTAACAACTATAAGGTTGCTATAGAAGTTTATGGGAAAACATGTAGTGTTGTGTAAGCTGTACAAAACGAAACTAATTTTGGGTTGTATATAAAAGTCCAAACGGAAACAAAAACGAAATATGTTTTTTTCTTAGGTTGTATATAAAAATTGAAACGGAAACAAACCGAAATATGATTTTTTTTCTTGGGTTGTATATAAAAATTGAAACGGAAACAAAAACGAAATATGATTTTTTTCTGAGGTTGTATATAAAAATTGAAACGGAAACAAAAACGAAATATGATTTTTTCTGAGGTTGTTTATAAAAAGTCAAACGAAAACAAAAACGAAATATGATTTTTTCTTGGGTTGTATATGAAAATTGAAACGGAAACAAAAACGAAACATCTTTATTTGATTTGTTAAAGGAAGGAAACTGATTCTTACATTTGCACCCTCGGCCATTCATCCGTCTCCATTATTTCTACCTACACCCTTCGGTTGTTACTGACTTCCACTACAAGGATGGTTGGCTGTGCCTGCAGTGGCTTGGACTCATTGCTGTAGGGGGTGTATTGTTGGAACATGAACAGAAAAATGATTTGCAACATGTCGTACAGTCTGGCCATCATTCAGTCTTCCTAAAGCTTGGTCCCTCTGCTCCATTGATAATTGTGGCATGTTGCTGCTGTCGAGCAGTAAATGATTTGGTGCACACTTGGTCGTCTTCTCATAGGGATGACACTTCACGATGCACGTACATTGACATTTTCATGAAATACGCTCAAACACCTCATCCAACCATTACTTATATTATTAAGTTATATTATAGGATATTTCTATGGAGAATCACTGAATCACCTGTGCATCCTGGCCCATATGAGTAATGAAATGTTATTAATATTAACCTGTTCAAAACAGAAAAAAGCCAACAGAAAACCCTGAATAAGCTAGTGTTGTATGTCAAGAAAGGGAAACCAAGACGAAATAAGCTAGGGTTGTCTAGGTTCCACTACACTGTATCAATATCACATGCTCCCCGAGCGAGGACCGTATGGAAAGAACTCAAACGGACAGAGGCCTTTGACAGCTGTGATTGGATGAAATAGTGTAAGATGTTTATGTGTTTTAAAAGCACATCCATCCAGTGATTAAAACTGACCACAGTTTGAAGTATTCAGTGCTGCCATCTTTTATCACCATGACTTATGCTTATGTGTGCACCGACATTTTCAAGTAGGTGACATTAGGCGCGGAATGAAGGGTTGATGTGTTCCACTTCCTGTGCTGGGAAAAATAGCAGGACAAGTTGGACAGACTTTGTGTTTTATTGTGGTTTAAAGGTCAGACTGTACCCCTATGTACATGGCTTGGCTGTTGATAGCCTGGATATTTTTTAACAACTATAAGGTGGCTATAGAAGTTTATGGGAAAACATGTAGTGTTGTGTAAGCTGTACAAAACGAAACTAATTTTGGGTTGTATATAAAAGTCCAAACGGAAACAAAAACGAAATATGTTTTTTTCTTAGGTTGTATATAAAAATTGAAACGGAAACAAACCGAAATATGATTTTTTTTCTTGGGTTGTATATAAAAATTGAAACGGAAACAAAAACGAAATATGATTTTTTTCTGAGGTTGTATATAAAAATTGAAACGGAAACAAAAACGAAATATGATTTTTTCTGAGGTTGTTTATAAAAAGTCAAACGAAAACAAAAACGAAATATGATTTTTTCTTGGGTTGTATATGAAAATTGAAACGGAAACAAAAACGAAACATCTTTATTTGATTTGTTAAAGGAAGGAAACTGATTCTTACATTTGCACCCTCGGCCATTCATCCGTCTCCATTATTTCTACCTACACCCTTCGGTTGTTACTGACTTCCACTACAAGGATGGTTGGCTGTGCCTGCAGTGGCTTGGACTCATTGCTGTAGGGGGTGTATTGTTGGAACATGAACAGAAAAATGATTTGCAACATGTCGTACAGTCTGGCCATCATTCAGTCTTCCTAAAGCTTGGTCCCTCTGCTCCATTGATAATTGTGGCATGTTGCTGCTGTCGAGCAGTAAATGATTTGGTGCACACTTGGTCGTCTTCTCATAGGGATGACACTTCACGATGCACGTACATTGACATTTTCATGAAATACGCTCAAACACCTCATCCAACCATTACTTATATTATTAAGTTATATTATAGGATATTTCTATGGAGAATCACTGAATCACCTGTGCATCCTGGCCCATATGAGTAATGAAATGTTATTAATATTAACCTGTTCAAAACAGAAAAAAGCCAACAGAAAACCCTGAATAAGCTAGTGTTGTATGTCAAGAAAGGGAAACCAAGACGAAATAAGCTAGGGTTGTCTAGGTTCCACTACACTATATCAATATCACATGCTCCCCGAGCGAGGACCGTATGGAAAGAACTCAAACGGACAGAGGCCTTTGACAGCTGTGATTGGATGAAATAGTGTAAGATGTTTATGTGTTTTAAAAGCACATCCATCCAGTGATTAAAACTGACCACAGTTTGAAGTATTCAGTGCTGCCATCTTTTATCACCATGACTTATGCTTATGTGTGCACCGACATTTTCAAGTAGGTGACATTAGGCGCGGAATGAAGGGTTGATGTGTTCCACTTCCTGTGCTGGGAAAAATAGCAGGACAAGTTGGACAGACTTTGTGTTTTATTGTGGTTTAAAGGTCAGACTGTACCCCTATGTACATGGCTTGGCTGTTGATAGCCTGGATATTTTTTAACAACTATAAGGTTGCTATAGAAGTTTATGGGAAAACATGTAGTGTTGTGTAAGCTGTACAAAACGAAACTAATTTTGGGTTGTATATAAAAGTCCAAACGGAAACAAAAACGAAATATGTTTTTTTCTTAGGTTGTATATAAAAATTGAAACAGAAACAAACCGAAATATGATTTTTTTTCTTGGGTTGTATATAATAATTGAAACGGAAACAAAAACGAAATATGATTTTTTTCTGAGGTTGTATATAAAAATTGAAACGGAAACAAAAACGAAATATGATTTTTTCTGAGGTTGTTTATAAAAAGTCAAACGAAAACAAAAACGAAATATGATTTTTTCTTGGGTTGTATATGAAAATTGAAACGGAAACAAAAACGAAACATGTTTATTTGATTTGTTAAAGGAAGGAAACTGATTCTTACATTTGCACCCTCGGCCATTCATCCGTCTCCATTATTTCTACCTACACCCTTCGGTTGTTACTGACTTCCACTACAAGGATGGTTGGCTGTGCCTGCAGTGGCTTGGACTCATTGCTGTAGGGGGTGTATTGTTGGAACATGAACAGAAAAATGATTTGCAACATGTCGTACAGTCTGGCCATCATTCAGTCTTCCTAAAGCTTGGTCCCTCTGCTCCATTGATAATTGTGGCATGTTGCTGCTGTCGAGCAGTAAATGATTTGGTGCACACTTGGTCGTCTTCTCATAGGGATGACACTTCACGATGCACGTACATTGACATTTTCATGAAATACGCTCAAACACCTCATCCAACCATTACTTATATTATTAAGTTATATTATAGGATATTTCTATGGAGAATCACTGAATCACCTGTGCATCCTGGCCCATATGAGTAATGAAATGTTATTAATATTAACCTGTTCAAAACAGAAAAAAGCCAACAGAAAACCCTGAATAAGCTAGTGTTGTATGTCAAGAAAGGGAAACCAAGACGAAATAAGCTAGGGTTGTCTAGGTTCCACTACACTGTATCAATATCACATGCTCCCCGAGCGAGGACCGTATGGAAAGAACTCAAACGGACAGAGGCCTTTGACAGCTGTGATTGGATGAAATAGTGTAAGATGTTTATGTGTTTTAAAAGCACATCCATCCAGTGATTAAAACTGACCACAGTTTGAAGTATTCAGTGCTGCCATCTTTTATCACCATGACTTATGCTTATGTGTGCACCGACATTTTCAAGTAGGTGACATTAGGCGCGGAATGAAGGGTTGATGTGTTCCACTTCCTGTGCTGGGAAAAATAGCAGGACAAGTTGGACAGACTTTGTGTTTTATTGTGGTTTAAAGGTCAGACTGTACCCCTATGTACATGGCTTGGCTGTTGATAGCCTGGATATTTTTTAACAACTATAAGGTTGCTATAGAAGTTTATGGGAAAACATGTAGTGTTGTGTAAGCTGTACAAAACGAAACTAATTTTGGGTTGTATATAAAAGTCCAAACGGAAACAAAAACGAAATATGTTTTTTTCTTAGGTTGTATATAAAAATTGAAACGGAAACAAACCGAAATATGATTTTTTTTCTTGGGTTGTATATAAAAATTGAAACGGAAACAAAAACGAAATATGATTTTTTTCTGAGGTTGTATATAAAAATTGAAACGGAAACAAAAACGAAATATGATTTTTTCTGAGGTTGTTTATAAAAAGTCAAACGAAAACAAAAACGAAATATGATTTTTTCTTGGGTTGTATATGAAAATTGAAACGGAAACAAAAACGAAACATGTTTATTTGATTTGTTAAAGGAAGGAAACTGATTCTTACATTTGCACCCTCGGCCATTCATCCGTCTCCATTATTTCTACCTACACCCTTCGGTTGTTACTGACTTCCACTACAAGGATGGTTGGCTGTGCCTGCAGTGGCTTGGACTCATTGCTGTAGGGGGTGTATTGTTGGAACATGAACAGAAAAATGATTTGCAACATGTCGTACAGTCTGGCCATCATTCAGTCTTCCTAAAGCTTGGTCCCTCTGCTCCATTGATAATTGTGGCATGTTGCTGCTGTCGAGCAGTAAATGATTTGGTGCACACTTGGTCGTCTTCTCATAGGGATGACACTTCACGATGCACGTACATTGACATTTTCATGAAATACGCTCAAACACCTCATCCAACCATTACTTATATTATTAAGTTATATTATAGGATATTTCTATGGAGAATCACTGAATCACCTGTGCATCCTGGCCCATATGAGTAATGAAATGTTATTAATATTAACCTGTTCAAAACAGAAAAAAGCCAACAGAAAACCCTGAATAAGCTAGTGTTGTATGTCAAGAAAGGGAAACCAAGACGAAATAAGCTAGGGTTGTCTAGGTTCCACTACACTGTATCAATATCACATGCTCCCCGAGCGAGGACCGTATGGAAAGAACTCAAACGGACAGAGGCCTTTGACAGCTGTGATTGGATGAAATAGTGTAAGATGTTTATGTGTTTTAAAAGCATATCCATCCAGTGATTAAAACTGACCACAGTTTGAAGTATTCAGTGCTGCCATCTTTTATCACCATGACTTATGCTTATGTGTGCACCGACATTTTCAAGTAGGTGACATTAGGCGCGGAATGAAGGGTTGATGTGTTCCACTTCCTGTGCTGGGAAAAATAGCAGGACAAGTTGGACAGACTTTGTGTTTTATTGTGGTTTAAAGGTCAGACTGTACCCCTATGTACATGGCTTGGCTGTTGATAGCCTGGATATTTTTTTAACAACTATAAGGTTGCTATAGAAGTTTATGGGAAAACATGTAGTGTTGTGTAAGCTGTACAAAACGAAACTAATTTTGGGTTGTATATAAAAGTCCAAACGGAAACAAAAACGAAATATGTTTCTTTCTTAGGTTGTATATAAAAATTGAAACGGAAACAAAAACGAAATATGATTTTTTTTCTTGGTTTGTATATAAAAATTGAAACGGAAACAAAAACGAAATATGATTTTTTTCTGAGGTTGTATATAAAAATTGAAACAGAAACAAAAACGAAATATGATTTTTTCTGAGGTTGTTTATAAAAAGTTAAACGAAAACAAAAACGAAATATGATTTTTTCTTGGGTTGTATATAAAAATTGAAACGGAAACAAAAACGAAACAACTCTTTTTGATTTGTTAAAGGAAGGAAACTGATTCTTACATTTGCACCCTCGGCCATTCATCCGTCTCCATTATTTCTACCTACACCCTTCGGTTGTTACTGACTTCCACTACAAGGATGGTTGGCTGTGCCTGCAGTGGCTTGGACTCATTGCTGTAGGGGGTGTATTGTTGGAACATGAACAGAAAAATGATTTGCAACATGTCGTACAGTCTGGCCATCATTCAGTCTTCCTAAAGCTTGGTCCCTCTGCTCCATTGATAATTGTGGCATGTTGCTGCTGTCGAGCAGTAAATGATTTGGTGCACACTTGGTCGTCTTCTCATAGGGATGACACTTCACGATGCACGTACATTGACATTTTCATGAAATACGCTCAAACACCTCATCCAACCATTACTTATATTATTAAGTTATATTATAGGATATTTCTATGGAGAATCACTGAATCACCTGTGCATCCTGGCCCATATGAGTAATGAAATGTTATTAATATTAACATGTTCAAAACAGAAAAAAGCCAACAGAAAACCCTGAATAAGCTAGTGTTGTATGTCAAGAAAGGGAAACCAAGACGAAATAAGCTAGGGTTGTCTAGGTTCCACTACACTGTATCAATATCACATGCTCCCCGAGCGAGGACCGTATGGAAAGAACTCAAACGGACAGAGGCCTTTGACAGCTGTGATTGGATGAAATAGTGTAAGATGTTTATGTGTTTTAAAAGCACATCCATCCAGTGATTAAAACTGACCACAGTTTGAAGTATTCAGTGCTGCCATCTTTTATCACCATGACTTATGCTTATGTGTGCACCGACATTTTCAAGTAGGTGACATTAGGCGCGGAATGAAGGGTTGATGTGTTCCACTTCCTGTGCTGGGAAAAATAGCAGGACAAGTTGGACAGACTTTGTGTTTTATTGTGGTTTAAAGGTCAGACTGTACCCCTATGTACATGGCTTGGCTGTTGATAGCCTGGATATTTTTTTAACAACTATAAGGTTGCTATAGAAGTTTATGGGAAAACATGTAGTGTTGTGTAAGCTGTACAAAACGAAACTAATTTTGGGTTGTATATAAAAGTCCAAACGGAAACAAAAACGAAATATGTTTTTTTCTTAGGTTGTATATAGAAATTGAAACGGAAACAAAAACGAAATATGATTTTTTTTCTTGGGTTGTATATAAAAATTGAAACGGAAACAAAAACGAAATATGATTTTTTTCTGAGGTTGTATATAAAAATTGAAACGGAAACAAAAACGAAATATGATTTTTTCTGAGGTTGTTTATAAAAAGTTAAACGAAAACAAAAACGAAATATGATTTTTTCTTGGGTTGTATATGAAAATTGAAACGGAAACAAAAACGAAACATCTTTATTTGATTTGTTAGAGGGAGGAAACTGATTCTTACATTTGCACCCTCGGCCATTCATCCGTCTCCATTATTTCTACCTACACCCTTCGGTTGTTACTGACTTCCACTACAAGGATGGTTGGCTGTGCCTGCAGTGGCTTGGACTCATTGCTGTAGGGGGTGTATTGTTGGAACATGAACAGAAAAATGATTTGCAACATGTCGTACAGTCTGGCCATCATTCAGTCTTCCTAAAGCTTGGTCCCTCTGCTCCATTGATAATTGTGGCATGTTGCTGCTGTCGAACAGTAAATGATTTGGTGCACACCTGGTCGTCTTCTCATAGGGATGACACTTCACGATGCACGTACATTGACATTTTCATGAAATACGCTCAAACACCTCATCCAACCATTACTTATATTATTAAGTTATATTATAGGATATTTCTATGGAGAATCACTGAATCACCTGTGCATCCTGGCCCATATGAGTAATGAAATGTTATTAATATTAACATGTTCAAAACAGAAAAAAGCCAACAGAAAACCCTGAATAAGCTAGTGTTGTATGTCAAGAAAGGGAAACCAAGACGAAATAAGCTAGGGTTGTCTAGGTTCCACTACACTATATCAATATCACATGCTCCCCGAGCGAGGACCGTATGGAAAGAACTCAAACGGACAGAGGCCTTTGACAGCTGTGATTGGATGAAATAGTGTAAGATGTTTATGTGTTTTAAAAGCACATCCATCCAGTGATTAAAACTGACCACAGTTTGAAGTATTCAGTGCTGCCATCTTTTATCACCATGACTTATGCTTATGTGTGCACCGACATTTTCAAGTAGGTGACAATAGGCCGGAATGAAGGGTTGATGTGTTCCGCTTCCTGTGCTGGGAAAAATAGCAGGACAAGTTGGACAGACTTTGTGTTTTATTGTGGTTTAAAGGTCAGACTGTACCCCTATGTTCATGGCTTGGCTGTTGATAGCCTGGATATTTCTTTAACAACTATAAGGTTGCTATAGAAGTTTATGGGAAAACATGTAGTGTTGTGTAAGCTGTACAAAACGAAACTAATTTTGGGTTGTATATAAAAGTCCAAACGGAAACAAAAACGAAATATGTTTTTTTCTTAGGTTGTATATAAAAATTGCAACGGAAACAAAAACGAAATATGATTTTTTTTCTTCGGTTGTATATGAAAGTGGAAACGGAAACAAAAACGAAATATGATTTTTTTTCTTGGGTTGTTTATAATTGCTGAAACGGAAACAAAAACGAAATATAATTTTTTCTTGGGTTGTATATAAAAATTGAAACGGAAACAAAAACGAAACAGCTTTATTTGATTTGTTAAAGGAAGGAAACTGATTCTTACATTTGCACCCTCGGCCATTCATCCGTCTCCATTATTTCTACCTACACCCTTCGGTTGTTACTGACTTCCACTACAAGGATGGTTGGCTGTGCCTGCAGTGGCTTGGACTCATTGCTGTAGGGGGTGTATTGTTGGAACATGAACAGAAAAATGATTTGCAACATGTCGTACAGTCTGGCCATCATTCAGTCTTCCTAAAGCTTGGTCCCTCTGCTCCATTGATAATTGTGGCATGTTGCTGCTGTCGAACAGTAAATGATTTGATGCACACCTGGTCGTCTTCTCATAGGGATGACACTTCACGATGCACGTACATTGACATTTTCATGAAATACGCTCAAACACCTCATCCAACCATTACTTATATTATTAAGTTATATTATAGGATATTTCTATGGAGAATCACTGAATCACCTGTGCATCCTGGCCCATATGAGTAATGAAATGTTATTAATATTAACATGTTCAAAACAGAAAAAAGCCAACAGAAAACCCTGAATAAGCTAGTGTTGTATGTCAAGAAAGGGAAACCAAGACGAAATAAGCTAGGGTTGTCTAGGTTCCACTACACTATATCAATATCACATGCTCCCCGAGCGAGGACCGTATGGAAAGAACTCAAACGGACAGAGGCCTTTGACAGCTGTGATTGGATGAAATAGTGTAAGATGTTTATGTGTTTTAAAAGCACATCCATCCAGTGATTAAAACTGACCACAGTTTGAAGTATTCAGTGCTGCCATCTTTTATCACCATGACTTATGCTTATGTGTGCACCGACATTTTCAAGTAGGTGACATTAGGCGCGGAATGAAGGGTTGATGTGTTCCGCTTCCTGTGCTGGGAAAAATAGCAGGACAAGTTGGACAGACTTTGTGTTTTATTGTGGTTTAAAGGTCAGACTGTACCCCTATGTACATGGCTTGGCTGTTGATAGCCTGGATATTTTTTTAACAACTATAAGGTGGCTATAGAAGTTTATGGGAAAACATGTAGTGTTGTGTAAGCTGTACAAAACGAAACTAATTTTGGGTTGTATATAAAAGTCCAAACGGAAACAAAAACGAAATATGTTTTTTTCTTAGGTTGTATATAAAAATTGAAACGGAAACAAAAACGAAATATGATTTTTTTTCTTGGTTTGTATATAAAAATTGAAACGGAAACAAAAACGAAATATGATTTTTTTCTGAGGTTGTATATAAAAATTGAAACGGAAACAAAAACGAAATATGATTTTTTCTGAGGTTGTTTATAAAAAGTTAAACGAAAACAAAAACGAAATATGATTTTTTCTTGGGTTGTATATGAAAATTGAAACGGAAACAAAAACGAAACATCTTTATTTGATTTGTTAAAGGAAGGAAACTGATTCTTACATTTGCACCCTCGGCCATTCATCCGTCTCCATTATTTCTACCTACACCCTTCGGTTGTTACTGACTTCCACTACAAGGATGGTTGGCTGTGCCTGCAGTGGCTTGGACTCATTGCTGTAGGGGGTGTTTTGTTGGAACATGAACAGAAAAATGATTTGCAACATGTCGTACAGTCTGGCCATCATTCAGTCTTCCTAAAGCTTGGTCCCTCTGCTCCATTGATAATTGTGGCATGTTGCTGCTGTCGAACAGTAAATGATTTGGTGCACACTTGGTCGTCTTCTCATAGGGATGACACTTCACGATGCACGTACATTGACATTTTCATGAAATACGCTCAAACACCTCATCCAACCATTACTTATATTATTAAGTTATATTATAGGATATTTCTATGGAGAATCACTGAATCACCTGTGCATCCTGGCCCATATGAGTAATGAAATGTTATTAATATTAACATGTTCAAAACAGAAAAAAGCCAACAGAAAACCCTGAATAAGCTAGTGTTGTATGTCAAGAAAGGGAAACCAAGACGAAATAAGCTAGGGTTGTCTAGGTTCCACTACACTATATCAATATCACATGCTCCCCGAGCGAGGACCGTATGGAAAGAACTCAAACGGACAGAGGCCTGTGACAGCTGTGATTGGATGAAATAGTGTAAGATGTTTATGTGTTTTAAAAGCACATCCATCCAGTGATTAAAACTGACCACAGTTTGAAGTATTCAGTGCTGCCATCTTTTATCACCATGACTTATGCTTATGTGTGCACCGACATTTTCAAGTAGGTGACATTAGGCGCGGAATGAAGGGTTGATGTGTTCCGCTTCCTGTGCTGGGAAAAACAGCAGGACAAGTTGGACAGACTTTGTGTTTTATTGTGGTTTAAAGGTCAGACTGTACCCCTATGTACATGGCTTGGCTGTTGATAGCCTGGATATTTTTTTTAACAACTATAAGGTGGCTATAGAAGTTTATGGGAAAACATGTAGTGTTGTGTAAGCTGTACAAAACGAAACTAATTTTGGGTTGTATATAAAAGTCCAAACGGAAACAAAAACGAAATATGATTTTTTCTTAGGTTGTATATAAAAATTGAAACGGAAACAAAAACGAAATATGATTTTTTTTCTTGGGTTGTTTATAATTGTTGAAACGGAAACAAAAACGAAATATGATTTTTTTCTGAGGTTGTTTATAAAAAATGAAACGGAAACAAAAACGAAATATAATTTTTTCTTGGGTTGTATATAAAAATTGAAACGGAAACAAAAACGAAACAGCTTTATTTGATTTGTTAAAGGAAGGAAACTGATTCTTACATTTGCACCCACGGCCATTCATCCGTCTCCATTATTTCTACCTACACCCTTCGGTTGTTACTGACTTCCATTACAAGGATGGTAGGCTGTGCCTGCAGTGGCTTGGACTCATTGCTGTAGGGGGTGTATTGTTGGAACATGAACAGAAAAATGATTTGCATTATGTCGTACAGTCTGGCCATCATTTAGTCTTCCTAAAGCTTGGTCCCTCTGCTCCATTGATAATTGTGGCATGTTGCTGCTGTCGAACAGTAAATGATTTGGTGCACACTTGGTCGTCTTCTCATAGGGATGACACTTCACGATGCACGTACATTGACATTTTCATGAAATACGCTCAAACACCTCATCCAACCATTACTTATATTATTAAGTTATAGTACAGGATATTTCTATCGAGAATCACTGAATCACCTGTGCATCCTGGCCCATATGAGTAATGAAATGTTATTAATATTAGCATGTTCAAAACAGAAAAAGCCAACAGAAAACCCTGAATAAGCTAGTGTTGTATGTCAAGAAAGGGAAACCAAGACGAAATAAGCTAGGGTTGTCTAGGTTCCACTACACTATATCAATATCACATGCTCCCCGAGCGAGGACCGTATGGAAAGAACTCAAACGGACAGAGGCCTGTGACAGCTGTGATTGGATGAAATAGTGTAAGATGTTTATGTGTTTTAAAAGCACATCCATCCAGTGATTAAAACTGACCACAGTTTGAAGTATTCAGTGCTGCCATCTTTTATCACCATGACTTATGCTTATGTGTGCACCGACATTTTCAAGTAGGTGACATTAGGCGCGGAATGAAGGGTTGATGTGTTCCACTTCCTGTGCTGGGAAAAATAGCAGGACAAGTTGGACAGACTTTGTGTTTTATTGTGGTTTAAAGGTCAGACTGTACCCCTATGTACATGGCTTGGCTGTTGATAGCCTGGATATTTTTTTAACAACTATAAGGTGGCTATAGAAGTTTATGGGAAAACATGTAGTGTTGTGTAAGCTGTACAAAACGAAACTAATTTTGGGTTGTATATAAAAGTCGAAACGGAAACAAAAACGAAATATGTTTTTTTCTTAGGTTGTATGTAAAAATTGAAACGGAAACAAAAACGAAATATGATTTTTTTCTTGGGTTATATATAAAAGTGGAAACGGAAACAAAAACGAAACATGAGTTTTTTTTCTTGGATTGTACATGAAAATTGAAACGGAAACAAAAACGAAATATGATTTTTCTTTTGTTTGTGTATAAAAGTTGAATCGGAAACAAAAACGAAATATGAGAATGATTTAAAGGCTTATATATAAAAGTTGAAATGGAAACAGAAACGAAATATGATGGTTTTGTTGGGTTGTATGTAAAAGTTGAAACGGAAACAAAAACGAAACGATTATTTGATTTGTTAAAAGAAGGATACTGACTCTTATGTTTGCACCCTCGGCCATTCATCCGTCTCCATTATTTCTACCTATACCCTTCGGTTGTTACTGACGTCCACTACAAGGATGGTTGGCTGTGCCTGCAGTGGCTTGGACTCATTGCTGTAGGGGGTGTATTGTTGGAACATGAACAGAAAAATGATTTGCAACATGTCGAAAGCTTGGTCCCTCTGTTCCATTGATAATTGTGGCATGTTGCTGCTGTCACAGTAAATGATTTGGTGCACACTTGTTTGATCTTCTCATAGGGATGACACCTTGCAATGCACGTACATTGACATTTTCATGAAATACGCTCAAACACCTCATCCAACCATTACTTATATTATTAAGCTACATTATAGGATATTTATATAGCGAACATATCCATGCAACTGGTGCTTGCTCAAGGTGCTGGTATTTCTTTCCCTCGATTATTGAATGTCCGTCTCAGGGTCCCATCGTATTAGCAATCTCAACTCCCTGGTCCGTATCCAACTTTTGCTGGTACCCATTTCACTGATGGGTGGACTGCAACACACAGTCACAGTGCTTCGTCCAAGTTTACTGTGCTCAGCAACTAGGTGTTTGCACGCATTCATGTGGTCACCATCTGGTGATTCGTGGGTTCTTTTAAGAGCACATGGTTGTGTACTGTACACTAGGGGTTGTGACAACATGGAAAGAGTCTGCACACAAAGTTGACCTGAAGGTTTTCTCACCCGGTCACAGGTGGGCTCGATACCGACGTCTCACCCTCGCTGGACTAGCCAGGCGCTTTAGCCAGGTCGCCCACCATATTACTTTAGTAAATGCTTTTCGGTAACATGTTTTTGGTATCAAATACAGAATCTGAAAACAAATTTTCTTGAACATTGGCTACGAACCAGGACTAGCTCCCACATAAAAAGCGAAAAAAATAATTAAAATTAGTGACCACAAACACAATTAGTGACCACAAACAACTGATCCGTATTCATGTGCATATTAGACCTACTTCTCCAGCGATAATAACATAACTACTCTATGGAAAATAGTACTGTGTAAAATTGCTTTAAAATGCAACAAAGTTATTTTTATGGAATAATTTATGAGCATTTATTAACGTTGTTCAACACAGGAGACCCTGTGAAAGTTTGCATTATAGCAAGAAGAGATTACGAGTGCGTGAGTGACAAAAATTTTAAAAATATATAATACAAAGTGGACGCTAATAGCAGAAGTTTCCCGCGTTAAATTAAATGAAATATGGTGCTGAAAGTTAAAGTATCAGCTCTACATGAAATTGAGGTTCGTACACTGGACCAAATCAACACATCGAGGGCGTTAGTGTTGAATCAACACGTCATGTGCATGTTGACTGAATTTTCATATTTAAACCGACTGCTCTACTTCACATGTCTGAGACTTAAACGCCGTTGCTGTTCTATACTACTCTGGTTTTATTGCTTTACTGATAACCTTCAGGGTACGTTACCACCCAATGATTTCGTCTCCAGAATCTGATTCAAGACCTGCCCTGAAAATGACAACATACACCTTCAAGTTGAATTTTATCCATGTTGAATGATTGTATTTACTCAAACACAAAGTAACTCAAATCCTATGAACATTTATATTAGGATTTGGTAAACGAAAACAAGCTAATTGATCTACTGAGGGACTGAAATAAAATTGTTGAGACACAAAATACTTCCGCATTTTCTGAGGAAACCATGTTTGAGGAAATCATCAGATGTTTATAACTAAGCAGTTCAGATACAATTATTTTGTGAGCGTTCACGGCTTTGTTCGTGATTGTCGGGCTTCACTGGCACCAAAGTGAGTTTAGTTTTACGTCGCTTTTAGCAATATTTCAGCAATATCACATCGGACCAGGACTAGGACCAAAGACATCATTCTTGCAACCTATGCTTGTCGTGAATCGGCTAACGTGCTCACGTGGTCTGACTCGCTGACTTGGTTGACACATGTCACTGGATTGTGTGTTGCACGAGCGATTATGTAAAGACCGTCGCCATATAAATGAATTCTTGATGATGTCGGCTTTATACACCACATAAACAAACGAATCTTGCAAACCTGATTGGAGACAATGAGTAAGATAAAAGACAGGAAGGCAGTATTTCAGCCACGTCATGACTACGAAAGTTAAGCATTAATAGAAACAATCTTAAATGATGTAAATACTTAGCAACAGAGAATATCACAGAAGTACAATTTAACCTTACAAGTTAGCTTGAAATAATACATCTACACAGGGCACACTATAAAACTGGCTATTGACTGCCTATTATTGAAGGTAGCTAGATTGTCATACTTGAGACCATGGTCAAGACTTCCTTAGCCTTGGCCCCGTATCACAGACTATGAACAATGGGAGAATGTGAACAACCTCCACATGATCACAGACATATCCAACAATGGGACTATCGTATTTAGAGAGGAGAAGAAATCGTGGGATGACGTAAGCAACGCAATGTCCGTTTTTTGTGGTCTTTCATGGCCGTATCGATGGAGTCAGTTTGCTGCCATTCACCTTGAGGCCACGTTTCCACACCTCAGCTTTAAATCATTCTTTATTGAGGTTTTTTTTCTTTTTTTAACCCTCTCAGCCACCGCGGCTACCACCTGTAGTTCTAGAATCTACACTTGAATAAGAAAGAGTAATCCCCCAAATAACATGTTACATTTGACTACTTTCTAAACAGCACTGTGCATTCATGAATTCCACAGTTTATTCAGAAGTATATTGCTTGCCCTTAGTGCTGTAGAGTCCCTTATATGTCGAAAGGATGTCTTCAGATGAAGGGCAACAGTTTTTGTCTTCTGTAATGATAATCAAGCCATTGTTGGAGATGTGCCTTATAGTCATCACAGTCTAGTCTCTTGTGCCACGTAGAATGTTATGGGTATTCACTTTGTGACGTGTTGATTGGTTTTATGTTTATTTTATATTTTTAATAATAACAACATTACACATTTGAATTCACGGGGTTCTTTATGATCCAACATATCTTAAATATAGTCTAGGAAAACTGCGTTAAAAATTCAAAGAATCAGACTCTTGGCATCAGCATGCTGCTTTCGCCAAAATCATTATTCTTCCTAGGCCGAAATCACTTCTTCCTACATTGAGTTGATCCATAGATAAATGAAATACTGTTGGCCAGAGAAGTCTTCTCACTCACAGTATCACATGGCTAGGTGACGCCCTGTGGCTCCTTTCACGAGCCCCGTGAACTTTACTAAGGTTTACCTCAACATCCATTCTTTAATATTCCACAAACGAAAGCTTAGTGACTTATGATCATATCGGTTCTTTGGGAAAGGACGCCCTGGAACACTAAAGAAGGTAACGATATAAGAAGGAACAATTTTTTTAATGCAGTAGGATCGGCATTTATGTGGAAGTTCTAACGCCATTGCTTGGTGTGTGCGTATAGTTTTACACTGGTTTTAGCAACATCGCAAAGGGGGCCATAAGAATGGGCTTCACATTTTGTATCTATTCGCAAACAGAACCCACGTCTTTTGCGTGACAAGCGAACTCCTTAACTACTAGGCTCTGCCATTGCCCCACCAAAAAATGAGTCAGTTACTTCGATTTCACAGCGCTCTTAGCAACATTCCAGAAATATTACGACGACGGGCACATTCCATCCATATGGAGAATCGAGTCCTTGTCATCAGTGCAACCAGCCGACGCTTTAACCATTGGGCTACCCTACAGCCCCAGTACCCAAAAAACTGCAGCAGAGTATTTATATTGGATGAGAAATACATTTGTCATTTGAGATTAGGTTACCGGATATTTGGACAGATAATATGTTGTACAGCTAGTTACCTCGCAGTATCTGGCTTCTTCAAGGAAATAACACGAAATACATACCAGGTAACGGTAGTAATGGTGCCAGTAAGGATAGCATGAGACGCGTTGGTACTGCTTTCTCGGGAGCAGATAGTCATGCCCGTATCGATGATCATCATCTTCACCGTATCCGTCGCCGAAGAATAGGCCCAGTTGATACCTGGAGAATCCTTGGACAACAGACAGCATCAATTCTATCACCAGAAAAACCGATATGGTCCTCATGCTGATGCTCGGAGACTATCAAAGTCCAGTCTGTGTGAAAGGAGTCATTATTCGTTATTATTTACGAAAGTGGTAAATTGTATTTGTAGCAAAGTGACACATACTGAACAGCAAACGAAAGGCAAGATTCGAAAAAAAATGATATCTCTTTAAAGTAAGCGTTCATGTTTATGTCTTCTGTTTTAAAAAATCACAAAAAGAGTTGCGTTTCTTTTGATGTTCAGTATGCAGGATTTTCCGTCAACGACATTTGCAATTCTTTGCAAATAAATGTCCCGAACACAAACATTCCAGCAGCTATTACATGTTTTTTTTCTGAAATGCCATTGGCATATTTGAGTTAATGCACTCGCCACTGTTGTTTCATTTCGTCAGATGGACAAAGTTATTTACAGTCTGTTTTGAACAGTCCCATAAAATCAGTTTGACCATTCGTCTCATAATACTGGTCACCCGAATAAAACAATAGTTTAACAACCGATCATAATTATTTTGTTGACGCGTTTTCTGTTCCCTTAACAAGAGAGGCACATGCTGGTAGACCTGCTTTAGTTGCAATTATTAGATTTTTGTGTTAATCAGCAATTCATCGGTCTCAAATGAAATTAAACGGAATCTTCATCATAGTTGCTGTGATCTCAACCTTCAATAACTTTTGCAGAGTAAAGAGGATTCCTTATACACGTGAGCTTGTCTGTATGTATGTGTGTGTGTGTGTGTGTGTATGTGTGTGTGTGTGTCCACGAAAGAGAGAGAAAAGAGAAAAGATCTGCCTCCTTCTCTGGTCACAGTCAGTGAGTTTTGGCTTATGCGTTTTTGCGATATTCCAAACAATATCACGACAGGGGAAACCAGGCATAGGCTTCACACATTGTACCCATTTTGGGAATCGAACTCGGGTCTTCAGCGTGACGAGCGAAAACTTTAATCGCTATGCTACTTCACATCTCTCATGTATCGGAATTTAAGCATACTAGTCTGTTAACATATGCAAATGGTTCTGGATGAGACATGTGTGCCCTAAAGAAGAATTTCTTGGCAAGCTGTTGAGAGTGGGGATCGAGAAAACGACTCACATTCAAAACACTTGCACATTACAAATTTCTGTGTAAAGAACCATTTTTAAACATACCAAAAACGTTACCTTAGTGACTTACGATCACTTTAGTTCTTTGTGAAAGGACACCCTGGAGAAATCGTGGCCAGATGGTGGACACACGAACGCGATCAGATACCTAGTTTCCGGTATAGTAACCTGCACCATCACTAGACAAAAATACTGTGACTATTTGTCCAAGTTTACCCAGATGCAAATGGGTACCTTGTGAGGATGAGGATGTGTGATAACTCGCTGCACCTAACAGGTTACATGAGGAATATTCCCCAGAAAGCTGAGCCAGCAAAAAGGATATTATTTGATCAATGGAACACTCAAGCGCCTTGAGCATGTACTAGTTGTGTTGATGTGTGCTCTATACAGATATCCTACATTAGTCACATTAATTGTCATATAGAATATCCTATCATCATCAACCTCATGAATAAGTATTATAATAGTGAAAATTTATATAACACTGAATCCAAGCAGTAAGTGGGTGCTCATCACCAACTGGAACCTTTGGGGTACAAGATTTGGAGATTTTGGAGATCTTGGTTATCAGACGACACAAATTCCCAAAGGTGTAAAATACAACCTTCAAAAGACATGCACCACATAAACAAACACTTTTCCAAAAAAACGATATGTATAAACTGAAATGCTAAAGAAGACAAGAAATTAACTAAATTAAACGTACATTTCCACGTTTCTTCGTGCATTTATTATCTCAAGGTGAGGTGGGATGAAAGTGAGGACGTGAGTGAGTTTAGTTTTACATCGCACTCAGCAATATTCCAGCTAAGTGATGTCTGTAAATAATTGAGTCTGGACCAGGCAATCCAGTGATCAAAAACATGAGCATTGATCTACGCAGTTTGAACACGATGACGTGTGTCAGTCAATTTAGTGAGCCTGACCACCCAGTCCCGTTTGTCACCTCATATGACAAAAATGGGTTACTGAAGATTCTATGAGGTGAAATGGGAAATGCCTGAGCGAATTTCGCTCATTTGACGCCTTGCATGCGCATGTATGTGTGGCTTCTTATACTAGTCCTGACTTAAACTGGTTTTATAGTGCTCGGTACAATGCCGCAGTTATGCATGAACACCTCACTCAAATACATTATACTGACTCTGAGGCGACCAGTCCTTGCACCCAGCACCGAGTGTCAAGCAGGGAAAACCGAGGGCCATGTTTTAACCTCTTTTGGTATTACGCGGCCGGTAATGGAACCCGCGACCTTCCGCTCTACGGGCGGACTGCTTAACTGCTAGACCACG
Organism: Haliotis asinina; assembly: GCF_037392515.1. Lineage (NCBI taxonomy): Eukaryota > Metazoa > Mollusca > Gastropoda > Lepetellida > Haliotidae > Haliotis > Haliotis asinina. The sequence continues at coordinate 29,946,358 of NC_090281.1, read as the reverse complement.
GAGGTGTTCTGGTACCTTAAGAGCCCTTTTGTATGTGTGATTGGAAATAACTATTGCCAGTATATGTTGTAAGGCTGGCTATTCAGCAGGATATCCTCCATTTTGAATTTATAATGAGACACCTGGTGTGTCTACTTTTAGACCATGAGTCACTCCTTTCTATTGTATATTGAGATCAATTATGTCAACACCTGGTGTGTCTATTTTTAGACCTTCAGTCATTGCCTCAGGTCTATATTGAGATGTATTGTGTCAACACCTGCTGTGTCTATTTTTAGACCATCAGTCATTGTCTCAGGTCTATATTTAGATCTATTGTGTGCACATTGTGTGTGTGTCTATATTTAGACCATGTTGTACATAACGTATTTTTCGAGTCAACTGGATCATATAAGGCCCCCAAACAGCCCTCCAAATCATTCCGACTTCACTTGCCAGAGAGAATGTCCCTTCTCCAGTCTATGTTCTTGACTCTACTGGTAGCTGTTTACCATGAAGACAGAAAATGGATTCCATGCACTGCAATACCCTGAGGAAGAATTATTCTGGCCTCATGCAGGCCATACAGCATGTATAATAATTGGTCGACAAACTGATGCAGTTTGGTGTGTTTACCGGCTTCATGAAAGCGGACATTATGGAGAAACTGTCCTTCGACAGGGTCTGAGCTTTATTAGATATGCTTCCCCGACGAGGGCAACAGGCTTACTCCCTCTTCTGCAAAGCACTGCAGGAATGTGCAGAGTTAGAAGCCATGACATTGCTGGGACTATAGACAGGCAAGACCGAATATGACGATGTGTACCAATGTATGGACAGTATCCCTCTCAAACCTCAAACAAAGTTCCAAGCTGAATTCTGGATTTTACATGCTCAGGGCTGAAGAGAAAGGAGATCCTTATCACTCCATTATGCGTGGAGGAGAAAAATCGGTCGTGTTGTCTGTGGATCGCTTTTTGGAACGGTACGATCCAGAGTGGAAGAAAGGTAAACCAAAAGAAACGTCAGAACAACCTAAACTTAATTTCGTGACCACTACTCAACAAGTGGTAGAACAGGCGAAAGCAAAGTTGAAGAGAGAAATGCAAAGGTTCATTCAGTCAGGGGGAGCTACAACGGAAGCAGAGTCAAGAAAGAAAAAGAAAACAGATTTTAAGATAAAAGTAGCTGCTAGAGAGGTTGCCACTCATTTAGACTGGGACCACCATGGAGGTAACATGGCCAGATTGTGAGAGACAGTTTTCACGGAAGGATGTTATGCTGAGACACAGGAAACATAAGCATATTAATGAATTTGAAAATCCATCGCCACCGCCGCAATTGCCACCACCAGTGCAACCACATTCACTGGAGAGTAATACCTAGGAAGAATTTAGACTCTTACACCCGTTTACCACGATTGTTTCTGGGCCGACCTCCTGTGGAAAAACCTACTTGGTGAAGCAGCTTCTAGAAAGATTGAACATTAAACCTTATCCCGAACGTATTCTATGGTTCTACAAACGATGGCAGGACTTGTATAATGTCATTCAAAGTCGTGTTTATCCCTACGTTGAATTCCATCAAGGCATTCCTACTGACCCGGAAAGGGATGAGTTTCTGAACCCTCTTGTGGTGAATGTCGTTGTGCTTGACGACTTAATGTCCACAGCGAGCAAAGATCCACGCATTACCAACCTGTTTACGGCAGGAAGTCTTGCTGGTTGATCTAACACCCCAAACACCTCCCCATTTGCGACTTTGTCCAAATGCATTCAGTTTAAAACGAAACCTTCAAGCTAGGACGATTCAGTCAGACTTCAACGTTCATCGTGAGCAGACGTGTGAAGAACCGCTCTCAGTCATGCCATCTTGTGATGACTGTGGACTCATGTTTCAAGATCCTTCTGATTTGCAAAAACACAGGCACAACTGGTGTCCCGAAAAGTCCCAAATCGGCCCTCCTGGAATACCCCAACTTAAAAGGAAATGGGAGGAGGATGTGAAGAGACCACGTCCTGTCAGAATGTGACTATTGTGGTCAAGTGTTTAGCAGTAACCATAACTTACAACGACATGTACACGACGAGCAATGTCCTGAAATGGAACAGGATGATTATGATGATGATGAATCATTAAGCAATGTGAAGAACAGGAAAAGTAAGATGGCTGATCTCGACGAGGAAGGTATCCGGCAAATGTATTCACGTACACGTGAGCTGAATAGAGATCTACTGGATGAGAAACGTCAGCTGTACATGAAGAGAGGTTTTAGTGAGGACGCGATCCAAACCAGACTGAAAAAAATAACCTGGATCGTGTTTAAGGACACATATGCTCGCTTTATTACTTATATGTATCATATGCAGTGGTTTCCAAAAACACAAGGAATATTAACAGAAGTAAAAGATAGCAATAATATGTATGATGATGTGTTTTCCAAATTGTACAAATACAAGACGTGGGTGGAAGGGTTGACTGATGATGATGATGATGATGATGATGATGCAGACACCCTATCTGAGACTGAGAGCGAAGGACAGGATGATGATGAAGGACAATGACATGTACAGTAGACTATTGGGCGTGCTCCTATCCCATGTTTTACTCATTTGAAAACGGAGCTAATAAACCATGAACTCTTTTGTGCTTCTTGATATATTGTTCTAATACAATATTGTATTTAGAGCTTAGAATGAATGAATGAATCCATGCATGCTTGTCACAAGAGGCGATTTATGGGATTATTGGCTTGGCTGACAGTTTCCAGTTCGATGCTCGTACTGTTGGTTGTCTGCTATAGACAAAAAACTGCAATATTGCTGAGCGCGTCATAAGTGAGTGAATGAGTGAGTTAGGATTTATCGCCACATCGGCAATATTGCAGCCATATCGTGACGAGAACAATTTAATTAAATTCATATCAGTTTTAAAATCAATAAATTGAAAACGTAGAAACCTGTCATCGAAGGACAGTAAGAATACTAGGCAATCACAGATATAAACATAAAACTAGCATTGAAAGCTAAAATATTGTAATTAAAGAGGACAATACCATGTAAAACACGGGCTAGAGGCCGCCAACAACTGAAGGTAGATCACCATAATAGGGTCCATGGGGACTTACAGTATCTTTGCTACCTGCATGGACCCTAGTCGGATTTACACCATCCCTTCAGCCATTAGCGGTTATACTGAAAATTAGCCATTACTAAAAACGACAAATGTACTACGATTAAAAGTTTGGCCGTACTAAATTTACATAGTATGTTATGGGACTTACGTACCCTCTCAGGAGGACAATAATTTTACAATACTTCAACCCCCTTTGAGGGTACAGCCACGAACAGTCTCAGTTACTAATCTAGACTACCAATAATAAAAAATTATATATTTACAAATCATTCAACAAATCTAATTCCTTTAAAAATGCAAATATTAAATGAGACCCGATATTAGTAAAAAGATCCTTCATACTACGTGATTTAAAATAGGTATCCTTTGTGATGAAATATTCAACACAATCAAGCAAGACTTGCTTGACCGTGATTCTTTCATCACAAGGGATACAAAACGGAGGATTTTCACCTTTCAATAGGTATTTATGTGTATATCTGGTGTGACCAATACGACATCGTCTCATAATGACCTCTTCAAACCTGGACTGACAATCCAAGTAGGTATAACCAATACAGGGTTTTATTTCGTGTAAGTTATTGATGCCTACCTGGGTGTCCCACTTCTTTTGCATCAGATTACGTATATAGGATCTAATGGTGGCTTTATAATCAGTGTATGGAATAAGAAGTGGTGTCACAGATTTGTTGAGTGCTGCCTTGGCATCAAGATCAGCCATTGTGTCACCAGAAATGCCGACGTGACTGGGTAACCAACAAAAGACGATGTCGTATTGGCCAGTAGCAAGATCATTATACAACTCAATAATTTCTATTAAAAGTGAATGTTTACAAGAAAGATTTTTAATAGCCTGAAGGCAAGAGAGAGAGTCGGAATAGATTATATACGGTTTATGTCTAGGGTGTCTCCGAATGTATTTAAGTGCTGTTAATATGGCGATTGCCTCTGCAGTGAAAATAGAGCTGTTATCCGGTATCTGGTAGATATTGTCCTTGATCCAATGACAGTGGCACAAGCCACTGCGCCACCGTCCTTGGACCCATCTGTAAATACAGCTGTATTGTTGCTGTATTTATGTTTTAATTGATTATATTCTTGTTTATATTGTAATTCATTAATGGCTGACCTTTTACATGATGTTAATGTCAGGTTAACTTGTGGCCTAACCAATTGCCAAGGAGGAGAAGAAAGAAGACGAGAGGGAGCTATATTTTCCAGCTCAATGCTGGCAGCAGAAAGGAATGGTTTAATTCGTAGCCCAAGAGGTGGAACAAGCGAAGACGTTTTGTTGTACACATCCTCATAGAATGGATTAAAAACACAGTTAAATGTAGGGTTTGACTCGTTAGAGTACAGCTTAGTAATATATTGTAATGATAATTTTATACGTCGTTGGGTAAGAGAAGGCTCATCTGTCTCCACGTAAAGGCTATCAACAGGAGAAGTTCTGAAGGATCCAAGACAAAGTATCAGACCTTGGTGATGGACAGAATCTAATATCTTTAGGTTGCTTTTGCAGACTCCTCCATATACAATGGAACCATAATCAATCTTCGAACGGACAAGTGATCTAAATAGGTGTAGGAGGGTAGCTTGATCTCCTCCCCGCTTTGAATTAGACACGACCTTCAATAAGTCGAGTGCTTTCAGGCATTTATTTTTTAGGGCTTTAATATGTGGAAGGAAAGTTAAATGTGCATCGAAAATCAGACCTAAGAACTTGGCCTCCTTGGCAACGTTGACGGAAGTACCATTTAGAAACAGTCGCGGGTCCTTAAGTGGTTTATATTTACGGCAAAAATGTATGCAATTAGTTTTTGATTTCGAAAATTTAAAGCCGTTTGCAAGATACCATTTATTTACCTTATTTAAACACAACTGCAGTTGTCGTTCAATAGTTTGCATATTCTTAGCACGACAAAAATTATTAAAATCATCCACAAAAAGTTTAAAACCTTCGATAAACTGTTGATCTTGATACTAAATAAGGTGACAGACAAGATACTGCCTTGTGGAACACCCTGATCCTGATTGTAATGGTCAGACAGGGTAGAACCCACTCGGACTTGAAATTGCCTGTCTTTTAAAAATTGAGATATGAAAAGAGGTAAACGACCCCTTAAACCAAAATCATGTAAATCCTTCAAAATGCCATGCTTCCAGGTAGTATCGTATGCTTTCTCAAGATCAAAGAAGATCGATACTGCATGTTGTTTATTTACTATAGCATTTTTTACAAAGGATTCTAAACGTACCAAATGATCAATGGTACCTCGATTTTTCCTGAAACCACATTGAATATTGGTAATGAGGTTATTGGTTTCAAGATACCATGCTAATCTATTATTTACCATTCGTTCCATGGTTTTACAGACACAAGTGGTTAAAGAGATTGGTCTATAATTAGATGGATCAGTATGCTCCCTGCCAGGTTTTGGAATGGGCACTACGATGGCATTACGCCATGAAGGTGGGAAATTCCCTGAAATCCATATGTGATCAAAAATGTTCAGAAGTGTTTCCAAACATGATTCAGGTAAATGCTTCAAGAGCTGATAGTGTATGTTATCCGTTCCTGTTGCTGTATCATGAGCTTGCTGAAGGGCAGTGTGGAGCTCATGTAATGAAAATAATTCATTATAGTCTTCGCCATTGTCTGATTTAAAATTTATTCTCTTTTTCTCTTGCTGCTTCCGATATTTTTGAAAAGCCGGCACGTAGTTTGACAAAGAAGAATGTTTTGCGAGAGTTTCACCAAGCTTATTGGCAATGTCAGACTTATCAGTCAATAAATTATCACCATGAGATAGTGGACAGTAGATTTGGAACCTTTGCCCTTTATACGTTGAATCATGTTCCACACTTTTGAAATTGATGTGCGTGAACTTATCTTGGAAACATAATTTCTCCAAGACTGACGCTTATTCTGTTCAAAGGCACGTCGAGCTTTGGCATTATTTATTTTTATAGTATTTAAATTGTGAACGGTAGGATGTCGACGAAAGTATTTCTCTGCCTTCTTCCTTTTCTTTCTGGCCTGTTTGCAATCTTCAGTAAACCATGGTTTACGAATGTGGGATGTTGCAGAGGACTTAGGAATAGTGTCATCAGCAATTTTATTCAGTTTATCTGCGAAAAACTGAATAGGATCTAGAGCATCAACAAAAACATCAAACTTCAGTTCGTTAGTACAAAGTGTCTGAAATAACGACCAGTTAGCCTTATCAAAATTTCGCCTTGCTGTGAGAGGATCATCAGTTGGGTTTACAGCTGTAAGTATTGTGGGGAAATGATCAAATCCACACAGGTCATCATGAACTGACCATTCGAATTCATTATAAATATTTGCGTCTGTTATTGATACATCTAGAGCAGAATATGTTCCTGTGCCGGGGTGTAAATACGTGGCTGATCCATCATTAAAAATGGAGAGATCGTTATTAGAAATGAAATCTTCGAGACTTTTACCTTTAATGTTAGTATCGCTACTACCCCACAAAGGGTTATAACCGTTAAGATCACCCATGATAATACAGGGCTTGGGAAGCTGGTCAAATAAGTCTTGAATATCAGACTGCTGGAGAGCTGAGGATGGAGAAATATACAAGGAACAAAGAGTGAAGGTTATTTGTAAGGAAAGGCGGACGGCAACAGCCCGAAGAGGACTTTTAAGGGGCACATGGCTATGAACCACACCCTGCTTCACCAAAATAGAAGCTCCACCGGTGGCTTTATCACCTGGAGGTGAAAACGAATAGAATGAGTTGTACTGACGAAATTCAAATTTGCCTGTATTTTTCAGATATCTCTCTTGTAGACTAAACACAGATGGTTTGTAATCCTGCGATAATAATTGTAGATCCTGAAAATTGTTCCTAAGACCCCTGCAATTCCATTGGATTATGGTCATAAAAAACTGTTTATGGCGGTTTGACTGGAGATCGAGAGTTCAAGGTGCCGTCATTCCTACACCCTGAGTGTGAAGGCGCAATCTCCATGTCAAGTGGTTCAAATGAATTTTGAACCACCACAGGAGGACTCACGGAGGGAGATTCTTCCAAATGCTGTAATGTTCTGTTCTTTCTTTTTGACTTTTTGTTTTCTTTTCTTGAAAGTTGGGAAGCACCAGGTTTTGCCTGAGTTGAAATATGATTGTCTTCTGGTATTTCTTCAGTCTGGGAGGCTGATGATCATCGACAATCTCTTGATGTATGATCAATATCTTTGAAGGCTATTTGATCATCATTTACCCAAGATACAACAGTTTGGCAGGCAGTTGAAACTGGTGGAGATTTTGGAACATGTGTCAGCAAAGAAGAAACTGTGGCTGAATTTGTTGGTTTTGCAGAGGATGTTCACTGTGCATTTCCATGTGCAGGGCATGTCGTGACCAGCCAATTGATAGAACCGGGCCAGTTCTACCACCCCTCTAGGTGAAGTAAGGGCCAAAGTGGTGTGTTGAGCAAAGGATCTTCATAACATAGTCTTGGCCCGAAACTTGTAAGTAACTTCATGTTCTTTCACGTAAATATATTTATCGACTTCCACGATTTCACTCGTATGTTGGTGAAGGTTTACAACTACACAGTGTTTGTCACATTCAGTTAGGACATCGTGGCTCTGAGCGAAAGGTGAAAAATGTAAGCTTACCAAGCAACGGTTTTAGAACCTCCACAGAAATGCCGATCCCACTGCGTTAAAGAGGTCGAGGTGGTTGAGCGGGTTAGTCGGCTGATTTTGTGTGCTGTCGATGAGGTGCCTGAATCTGAGGGAGCGGGTTCGAATCCAGGATGGGACTCAGCCAAACAATACGAAAATTTGTATTTTACTTAAAAAGTGTAATCCCAAATATGACATATGTTACATTAAAGAATTTTTTCTTCCATATAGCTTTACCTCCTTTAGTCTTCCAGGGTGTCCTTTCACAAAGAACTAAAGTGATCGTAAGTCACTAAGGTAACGTTTTTGGTATGTTAAAAATGGGTCCTTACACAGTAATTTGTAATGTGCAAGTGTTTTGATTGTGAGTCGTTTTCTTGATCCCCATTCTGAACAGCTTGCCAAGAGCATTCTTGTTTACGGCACACATGTCTCATCCAGAACCATTTGCATATGTCAACAGACTAGTGTGCTTGGATTCCGATACATGAGAGATGTGAAGTAGCATAGCGGTTAAAGCTTTCGCTCGTCACGCTGAAGACCCGAGTTCGAAATGGGTACAATGTGTGAAGCCTATGTCTGGTTTCCCCTGTCGTGATATTGTTTGCTCCTCATCACAAACTTGCAATTTGCACTATTGTACTTATGTATTTGTCAGATGTTCCTCTTGTGACGTATTTCAAAACACATCATTTCAGTCATCAGGCTTTAGATCGCCTACAAAAAATGGTTGATCACCATACTAGGCTCCAAACGGACTTACAGCACCCTTGCTTTCTGCATGGACCCTAACTGGATTTATATCACCACTTCAACCTTTGGCGATGGTAGGAAAACTGAGCCATAATATGAAATAACAATATTCTTTGCTTAAAAAGGACGTATGGATAGTATTCCACCTAAAGCATGCCACGTACCAAAACCCGCTGATTGTTCTAACATTGATATCAGCATTGTCAAATATGAAATTGACAAGCTCACCCCCAATGTCCAAAACTTTGTCATCTGAAAGAAGTGCATCATACAAGCGTTGGAACTCTCTATATTCATATATTCATCAGCAAAGGAAAAGCTGCAGAGGATATCAACCGATTCCTTGCTTTCATACTTGTGGTAAATGTAAGTGGATATGGCCAATAATATTGGTGAGACAAAAGATCTTGAACGACAGGCAGATATTATACTGTGAGCAATTGCTGTTTGGCGACGTTGACAGACTTTCATTTGGTCCAACTTGGACTTTATTATACCACACATGAAGCGATTTAAAGAGTCTAGTAACAGTCTGCTGCTTTCATCAAGTTTTGTCATTTTGTCATTTTTTGACCAATCAAGGCCCTAGACCATCTACGCTGCTCTATCGTTTCAAATATGACTGCTAACCATCTCCTCTCAATATACTTGCTCGGACAAGACCATGAAGACCCTTTTCACCAACTTCAACGCGATCGATCGAATGTCTTTACCACAGTTGGCATTCAGCATCTTTCCATCATTATGTTGTGTTTTACGTTGTTCTTTCATTTTTCAACTCTTATTTCAATAAAGTTCACCCAAATATCACATCTTATCTATTTTATTTGTTCCATAAAGTCATTGAACTGTTTCAAAATATAAATTTACTCAAATGTTTCGGAAAAATCATGACGAAATCCATAATTTCTCGTCCCACCGGTGACGTTTTTCTCAGAAAAATGCAGTTTTTGTACTGCTTAGCAGACAACATATCATATATGCTTATCACCTTCACATAGATTCAATGGTAATTTTTTCAAGACAAAGATAAAAGCATCTATCCTGAAAATCCGTCTTGAAAATGCCACAAGGTAGAATTTGCAGAACTTTGTACTTTTATGTGGCAATGATGTTCTGAAGCCTTCCTGAAAAATTCAGCTTTCTATTATTTTTTCCAATGTCATGTCTAATGCGCCTGGCCTATAAAGGGACTTTTCTAACTTGAACAACTTAGCCAAAAATTCACAATATAAAGTGTCCACGAGTTTATATTAGTACTTTATGCGAAACCTGTCACATACTCTGTAGCTAATATAATTAACGATAGACAAGCCTCTGAAACAAATTTGTCGGTAGAAAATGGTCACCACCTGTGAAAAATCAGTATCTGTAACCGCTTATGTAATGGTTTCAACAGTATATACATGATTCAAACAGATCGGTGGCGGTTTGTGGCATTTTCTGGCATCAGTCTCACTATTTTCAATCGGTATAAGTTGCTAATACCGCTGCTTTTCAATTAACTAGGATCGTGTGCATGCTGATGTTTATCCTAGCATTTACCTGTCGATTTCAGTAAATTGAGATGATGAAAAACAAAACGATTTTAATATAGCATCATTGTTTAAAGCGGACATAAAATCCAACAGATTGCCCGTGACGAGCAAACAGATAAAGCGATCGTAAAATCACATAAATTAAAAGATAGCAGAGAACTTATGCGGGACTATAAAAAAGTTTGAACCTCAAATACCTCTGATACGTGCATGTTAAATGTAACTGTATGACATTGAAGAATGGTTTACATCATTCAAATAAACGTACTATTGACACGCACGTCTCGTTTCCGGTTACGTGATATATAATCACCCGTATCTCTGTTGAAAGAGAAGAAATGGATGAACGTACAGAGTACAGAGTAGTCATAAAGTTTTTGGTCCTCGAGGGCCACCCGGCGAAGCATTTTGAAGAGCGATTGACACCGTTATTGTAACCCATGGGACTCAGTATGCAATCATAATTTCGAAATCAAAGGACTGGTAAAGTATTTCCAAACGGACTATATTAAACTCATAGACATGTAAACTAAATACATATAAATAGATGTGCAAGTCTCCCCTATCACACTTACATGGTGGTTTGAGAACTCCCTTTAAAACGTGCAACTAACGAAATACGGTGACGTAACACACGCTCACCCTTCCACCCTATTATCTACAAACCACCACCGCATATTTTCCACTCAACACTATCATATCCCTGATAATCAGCTTCAGAATTTTATCTGTTGATCATATTGAAACTAACGTGCACGTTTTAGCTATGAAGGGAGACAGAAAGTTCGCGATGAATATTAACTGTTTACAAGGCTTCCGGCAATATGTGTCTTATTAAATATTAGCTATCTAATAATTGAAGTTGTATTATAGTGATTTGAACGTACATTTATCAGTGTCAACTAATATTATTTTTCTAACATTTGCACCTCTTCAAATTTGTATCAAACATCTGGAATGATCTAGAACATCGATTCTTTTCCAACATGCATTGAATTTGGAACTTTCCACCTCCAGGACTGAATATTTCAGATTTGCCGAGGCTTTTATTATCTTCTTACAGTAATGACTTCTCGCAAATGTATCAAACTTTCCGATATTGTATAAGACATTATTTTCTACCAATAGTCTTACTATCGTAATGGACAAATTACAACTGTTACAATTGGCTGTTTGACAGAAGGGACGATTTCAACAGTCAACTTTCCTTTGGTGTCGAGCAATATTCCAAAACTTCCATTTCTCAACCTTTGAGAAACAACCGCGCATGCGCTTTCTGTCAGGATTCCATGGAGCGTCATACCACTCTTGCTCTGAGGTTGTTTTATCACGATTACAACATTCAAGGCCCCAGTAAAACAATTAGAAGTTTTGTGGTAGGCATATGAAGGACATTTCGAAAACTGAAGCATCAGTGACAAAAAATGATACTCGATACCTATTTTGACTTGTACCATACATTCCCGAACTATTTCAGGTGCACAGTTGACTTATGTTTATGACGGGCGACACCGGTGCAGCCAGATTTTGTCGCTTTTCGCGAACACCTTGCACCATCACTATTTCATAATGATTCACAAACACACGCTCTGTCATCGTATCGCATTGGGACGGTCTCTGGAATGTCTGGTACGCCCAACTCTGGTTTTAGCAGAGTATTTTTTAATGCGGAAAGGGTTTTGTTGATTCTATTTACAGTCCAAATACACACATTGCATCCATTTGCGAACTATGACAGTCTACGTAATAACCGCCATCATTCTTGAGGAAAGAGGGAGGTAAGAAGTGTGTTTTATACAACGACGATTTTTCAAACATACATTCACTCGAAGAGGCTTTCCATGCTCCCCGTGTCTGTCCTTCTTCTGTAGCAGCACCTGACTAGGTTAAGCCAGCGTGGTAGGTGGCAGTGGCATTGTCTCACTTTTCATGTTGAAGACATGCGGGAAAGGTCTGGTTCCATTTATATATATCGCATTCTGTCGGTGTTGAGTCGCTGGAGGTGAGGCCTGAGCAATCTAGAGTGGACAGGCGTTACCTACCTGAATGAGAAAACGTCCACACGCCACTCAAGCTGGACAACAAAAGGTGTAAGTATGTTGTCTCTGTAGACCAAACTATAGTTGGTCGTTTTTTGTTTAAAGCTGCATTCAGCAATATTCTAGCTGTATGGCAGCGTTCTGTAAATAATCGCGTCTGGACCAGACACTCCAGTGATGGAGATCAGGAGCATTGATCTACATTGTTGGAATGTGTCAACTATGTTAGCGAGCCTGACTACCCGATCCTGTTAGTCGTCTTTCGCGACACGTATTGGTTACGGAACATCAATTCTAACCCTGATCTTCACGAGTTTCCAAACAATAGGACGAGTTTGGGGTTTACGTTTTACAGGCAGAACCTTCTTTCAGCAATTGCTATAATTGATCACTTCGTCAATGCCATTTAGACACTGCACTTTTCTGCATAAGAGTCTGGAGCCCATTTGTCATCGTTATTGTTTTAGGGTTTACCATATATTTATCACGAACCCCTTATTCTTTTTTTACAATATGACACCCGTTTCATCTCAATTCATAAATGGCTTTGTGTGTAGGGATTTTTTTTTCTAACCTGGATGTATCTAGGCCTGACAAACATTAAACAGATACATTACTCTCATTAGTAATGTGTCACCATAAACACCCTTTTCTATTATATGTCCTTTCGTACTCTGTTTTGTTTGACATATCAATGCATTTTAGTTTATCAGTGGGTTTGCTATTATATAAGACGTCTGGAAAGTGATACTGACAGCGAAAACGCTGCCGTTTTGCTGTGGTTATTGTGACGATGTCTGTTCAAGAACATTGTCATCCTAACCAGAATGCTTGAAAACTTGTGCAGTAAAATGACTTAATTAACACCCTCTGGGATTGTCGCGCTTAACTTAAAGTGTAAAAGTTTAAGAAATCACTGAACGCCGAGTCCTTTGAAGAACGACGACTGCATCGTAATCATGAATAATGAATCACGAGTCACTATTAAGTAGAGATGACCGTAGCAGTCAGAATAGGTTGCTTATCCCGACTTACTGGTGGGTCATATTGCAAACATCAGCCAAGGCAATGGAGTTCATAATGATTTCACTTTAAAAAACCCGAACAATTACATGGGGATATTTAAGGAACATGTGTCACAATTAGGACACAACTCGTGTCTGGTACTTGGAAATGCACTCAAAGGTTTTTAAAAGGTATAGCTTTTTGATCCTTATAACAAATTATTAGGAACAATAATACAAACAGTGCGAGCATAAAATATCATCGACGGAATATTATTGATAATCCACTAAACCAAATTCCATTGTGCATGAGTCCAAATGGGAAATACAACAAACTCCGGTAATATTTGGATTATTTTATGTAGTCAGAGAGAGGGAGCAACATCACAACGGTCGACACCAGAGTGAGTGAGTTAATATGTAAACTCACACTGGCAACATGTCAGACATATCGTGACTATGAACAAATTCCAGTTGAATAATAATTCACGGTAAATCATAAAAACTCTGTCGGTGAAGGACAGCAGAATAACAAGAATATCACAGATATAATTGATAAACCTTAACTATGAAAGACAATACAATAATATAAAAACGGTGGACACAAGGCACTGGTTTCACACACTGCACTCTTGTGAGGAATAATGAGAGAAACATTTTGGTGAACATTGCTTTTAACAACACTGGCAGAGCTCATTTCTTTAATTAAAAGGAACATTTTGATAAACACTGCATATAACAAAACTGGCATAGCTTGGTTCTTTTGAAAATAGGAACATTTTGATGAACATTGCTTTAACAACACTGGCATAGCTCGTGCTTCCAGTGAATAAGACACATCTGCCGCAGTTGAAGCAAAGTGTGTTGCTACTTCGTGAAAAATGAAATGCACAGATGTCTATATTGATTAAATAAGTAATCGAGTGTTACCCTCAAGGTACTGTATAATAGGAATTGCAACACATAGAAAGTAGATGCAGCATATAAACATATTTATTAGTCAGCTGAAACTTAACGTCGAACACAGCCCCACTTAACTGACAAAGACCTGAAAGTTACAAATGATCGCTTGAAGTGTTATACTTAATCAGTGAAAAAAGAGTGAAGCCTGATGTAGGCTATAAAAGAAGCAACGTATCTATCATCAGCCACCGGGGAACATTAGCTGAAAGCTGGTAAGTGATCTCAATTATATCTGTATAGTAATATTCGTAATGCGGATAGTGTTCAGTGACGCACGAGGTAAGCGAGAACTGGCGGATCTCACTAGCTGCAATTTGACAGTCTCTGCCAATTTGATGAAAGCCTATTAAACGCCCTGTCACACCGGATGACGCATTTTATCGATAATATATAGTGATGATATAGAAATCACGTACAAAGGGATCTGCGGTTGATTAAGTTTCTAGAAGGATTCATACATGTTTCAAACTTACAGTTTAACCATATTCAAAATACGGTGTTGTCAAATTATTTGACTGTGATTTTATCATGTTTTATGAAATCATAAGAAAATCAAAACCAGATTATTTGTATTTTATCTTAATGAAGAAATGGCCGACAATACCCTTTCCATATCCATAAGAAAGGTCTGATTATACAATTCCAATCATATCATGAGACTGTGTTTTAAAATGACACCTAAACACTGAAGACATGGAACCCGGCCCCAGTAGTAGCACTGTCATAAATATACGGAACGACATTTCCATTGTTCATCTGAAACAAATAGGTAATGTATGGAACAGGTTAATATAACGTTTTACATTGGACATGAGTTTTATCACTAATACGTTACAATTAATGGCCTCCACGTGTCTACATGCGTTAAAATTAATGGCCTCCACGTGTCTACATGCGTTAAAATTAATGGCCTCCACGTGTCTACATGCGTTAAAATTAATGGCCTCCACGTGTCTACATGCGTTAATATTAATGACCTCCACGTGTCTACATACGTTAAAATTAATAGCATCCGCGTGTCTGCATGCGTTAAAAATAATGGCCTCCACGTGTCTACCATACAACTTTCTGAAAGATTCACTGAAGCCTGGAATGTTGTTGACCTGTTCAAAGACCTTCCTTTGACGCTCTAAAATCTCTAAACGCCCCTGGTCTTGTGGTTGAGGGTGACCTTGATCTAACTGCAGTTATGGAGTTTCGGGCATTCACACACGCACGCACGCACGCAAGAGTATGTGTAAGATAGTCAGGTATTAATTACTACTATTAAGTAATACGTCCGGGATAAAACGTTCTATGTACATGCATTACGTAGTAGATATTACGTACTCATTCCTACATAGGAGACACACGGTATTTTGAAAGGGTGTGTGGGACTGACCCATGTAAATACCATATTGTATACCGGGAAATTTTCGAAGTATCTAATTTTCGATGTTTTCGAGGTTAGTAACGCAACCTCGACAATATTAGCCCATGAATTTTTCCGAACCTCAAACCTTTGGGTTAGATTTCCTATCGATAAGCATTTCAACTGCTGGCAAACAGTGACTTCACCTCATGCGTATTAACTCTGTAATGCCTGTTCACAACTAATTCAAACGTTCAGCGACTCTCGGCGGCCTGGATAAATAAAACAACAGAAATGCGGTGTCGAGACTATTTAACTGTAACTATTGGTCCAGAATAGCATACATTATCATCAAAATCGAGTAATTCCATCAGTGTCTTACATGAGACGTGGACCAACTGTCAATACACTTGATATCACTCTCTGACCAAACACACTGCATCGGCGATTGTTATTTTTTAAGAAAACAATAGCGTACCGACAGAGTGTTTCATGGGTCATTAATCACAACAAAGGATCTAATGTTTGTTTTCATTACTAGTATTGTTGCAATAGACTGATATACCCAAAGTCATATACAGTCAGACGGCGGTTATCACTGAATACTCAGTGAGTATTGGTCCGGTAAGTGATGTTACTGTCCGCTTTCGTCTAACATCGAAATTAAATTTGTCTAACCTCAGAATTTTAATCACCTCGAAAGCTCTTGGGGTTTTAAACCTGGAAATGTTAGTACTTTGAAAATGTCCCGGTATACGATATTTCCTGAGACGCAGCTGAAACAAATACGCAATATACAAGTGTCTTACAGCCCTGTACACCTTTTAAAAACACCATGTGACGAATGTATTACCTTTAAGATATTTTAATTTAAAGTATCTTTTACCAACAACATTCAATCGTCCGCAGAACGAGATGCAAAACATTTCGCCACGACTTTTTAATGAACGGTCATAAGGGAGATAACCCAGGATTGCTTACTTTATGATAAAAATAATCGAAGATGAGGTTTCGTTAAACGACAAGGGAAATATCGAAATATTTCATTTTGTGGATGTATTTATTGGCACAAACAAATAAAAAATATACCCACAATTGCATTAGTCTGTTTATACATTTACTTGTATACGCCAACTGTAGCGATCAGTCAAAAGTGAACGTACTCTGTCCCACTGCAGCACAGTCATACACAAAGGCAAAATGGCAACGTATGTTAAATCAATTATACATGGTACAGTTTTTGAAATCTTGATGAAAAGAGCAAACTCGATTGTGTCTAAAAAGTTGGGAAATGTAAACACTGCGCCTTCTGGGATATTATTCGACATGAAGAGAAAGTAGTTAGCTGGAAATGTAATGTCCATACCCTTGTCACGAGGCCGTTTTTGTCATTGAGGCGTAAACTCTGGAGATCCTTGAAGAACCGGGTTATTGACCATCAGTAGCCCATGCTTGTCGTAAGAGGCGTCTATGCTTGTCGTAAGAGGCGACTAATGGGATGGGGTGTTCAGGCTCGCTGACTTGGTTGACACATGTCATAGTTTTCCAATTGCGCAGATCGATGCCCATGCAGCTGATCATTGGAGACTCGATTATTTTACAGACTGCCGCTGTATAGCGTGAATATTTCTGAGTCCGGTGTAAAACTATTGTAACTCATTCACTCACTCAAACTGGGAAATTCCCTCACAAAATGTCGGTGTTTTGAAAGGGTGTTTGGAACTGACCCGTGTAAATACCATATTGTATACCGGGAAATTTTCGAAGTATCTAATTTTCGAGGGTTTGGAGGTTAGTAACGCTCACTTACATCTTTGTTTCAGATAACTTCAGGATGAAGAGCATGTTAGTTTTTGTGCTGGCGTTTGTGGTGCTGTGTGTTGCTCAGACCACCTACCCACCCCAAGGCTACCCCTACCCCAGACTGTACGGGTACCCATACCCCCGATATTACCCAGGGGAATATCCCCACTATTACCCTCGGCATTTCCCCTACCCTTTTCAACGTGACGTTAAGGTCATCGTGAATACAGATCAACACATGGTCAACAACAACAACAGACCAGGTGGACAGCAATCACGTGGCATTCAGGGTGCTGACGTATATATTTTGAATCACCCCCAAACCAAGTCAAAAACCGTCATATCCAAGGTATGTGATGCACTGTATATGGAAACGGTAAAGAGCAAACTGTTGAATCTGCGAAAGCACAATCGTAGACGTTACAGACGTCTTAACCAAGGCCATTAAGAAACGGTGTCAGTGTGTGCCTATCGGTTTTCCAAAGTCTTATGGGGACTGAGTCTCGAAACGTACATCCTGGCACAAATTACATTAAACCCTTTAGACATATTTCAAGGTCAAATTTCATTACATTTTTGTTTTCATCATGAACTATTGTATTTTTTCAAAAGGTAAACAGTTGAGTAATAATTGTTCTGAATAAGCAAAGAAAAGAATAGCATTAAAGTCGTTCTTTTATTGGTTCACCGTACTGTAAACAACATATGAATGGCATGGATAGAGATCGTCCCACTGTACGGATGAGCCATCAGTCTAGAGGCACTGATGGGAAAACCTCGATTCGCGCCAGGGAATGCAAAGTATGGCGGACATGAGCCAACCGTGATCCCTCGCTTTTAAGAAGTTATATGTATCGCATAAAACATAGCTGGAAAACTACTAACAGGAACTTGTTTGATGTCTAGCGCGCTTAATGTCTTATTTCTGTAGTTATCTATCAACAATGACTTGACATCACACTCGCGTCAAATTATAGTTATGCCAATGGCCACTTTTAGTCTGCATTAATGATTCTTTGATATGCCAGAATGACAAAATGACGACATTACATTTTCTTAAAAATATATATGGACATTTGTTATTACAATTTCGAGAGCAACTTTTTATTATGTTTCAGAATTAGTGAAGAGGAACGATGCAACAAAACCTCGGGTGCGTGACACAATAAACCATCGTGACTTTAAATCAGCTTTGTGTTTCATTTTCAAATTGCAATGGACAGTAAGAAAACATAAGACTTTTGCTGTTTGAAATGCCCAGCATAACATCCATTGCAACACAGAGGTTGTCTATCCATAATATAATCAACATACCATATGCTCATCTTACGAGCTTCCAAATCCCCCCCAAAGAAGTTGATTGGATGAATCACCCATGGAGACAATTTCATGATGTTTTTACTGAAGAAAAGAAGTGATATATATGACTTTTTTGTTTGTTTAACGAATTGTAATAGTCATTCTGCAGATAATAGAGCCTGAACCAGATAGCCCAGGCATCGATATCACGAGCATCAATATACACACTTAGGATAAGACGACACGCATGAACCCAGCGTGACCACCTCACCACGACAGTCTTAAGTAGCAGGGAGCCATTGCTGGGATACCAACGGAATGGTTCACGTGTCGCTGACTGTAATGTAATGCAATGTAAATTATCATGGTGATATCTCAGATTCAGTTGGACATTGGGTGTTAAACTTGAAACCTTCATCACTCATATCGGTCCATGACTGCAGCTACAACCTTTGGTATTAACATTTCACAACGTTTGGGGTACAGTCGAGCATGTACTATTTACCAAGATTGCAAAGAGTGTTGATAGACTCGTCCGCATTTAATGTTTCATGAAGACTTAAATGTCATTTTGCTGACTCACTGAGCCAGTCAATGTACCCCGCTTACAAGCAAGTGACATTTTCTAACTTACCCGCAGGAAATGCTAAACTGTGGGTATACGTTTGGTTAGTAGTGTTTGGGCTGTTGCCTACCTCCAGTACTCCTGTTGATCCAAGTCCCGTGCTTAAATTTGTTAAAGATAGATGGATAGATAGATAGATAGATAGATAGATAGATAGATATTCTTTATTTCCTCCATTGTTTGAAGATTACATATGTATATCACACAGTCATATCAATGGTACATGGTACAAAAGAAATGATCATGACGTAATTTATACAGGGTGGTAAGGTGAAATACAACGGCTATAAAATATTTTTCCATTTATATACTTACATCAATAATCTGAGACACATATTATAACACTTGTCCACATATCATAGTTTTAACTAGTCTTTTGCATCTTCCGGTTTTCCTCCAGTTAGAAATTTAAGAAATTCATCATCATCGTAAATCAATAACTTTGCAAACGCGTTAAGATCATGTAAGTCACAAATTTGTTCAAATAAGACACTTCTTCCAGTAATATTAATCTTACAAGACATAAAGTCATACCTTAAAATATCCTGCGCCACAGTGTCACACTCGTATTCCTTCCACTGACAGGGAACAGAACCCAATCTAAAGAAAACCAATTCGTTTATAGTACCTTGGCCAGTTGCCATAGTCGACTTACAGCGTCCGATCTTATTGACTGATAACTTATCAATGATAGCCTTGACCGCATGGCATACTCTGCTGCTTTTCCATCACACTAAAACCTATTCCCGGACCATTCGTGGTAGATTATGTCACGGTAATTAGATGGATCTATTTTGCACTTGCCTTTCCTTAAGTGCATTTGAAGGATTTCGCCAAGATTGTACATAAGTCATATGATAAGGGAGAGGTAATACCATCTGCTTCAGATTGTTTGGCTTCAGTTTCAAAAACAGTTTATATAAGGTAGTTCATTAGACATCGATTCACATTTCTGAGTGATTGTAAGATAGAGTTCAAACTCTAAAATTACACAAATTCACATTTTTTTCACATGAAAAACGCACGGAATGTAGAGTCAGTTATGAGTAAATAGAAATCTGGGATATTTATTCAGTGTCTTATTGTATATTTCTATGAATCATGTTGTATGTTTTAAACATGCAAATACTCCAGGTATGTACCTATAATGCCATACATTCCCTTCAACTTGTCCAAGGACAAGAAACCGGTTTTGCCACAAATGCCCTTACTTGAAAGATTGCCTAAGTTTTACTGTAATGTGTTTGGTTTTTGTAATGATGGTTAAACCAAAGTGGTTGGGCTAGGATTTCATAAATATTCAAAAGCATAACTGTCGCATTTATCTGCATAAAATCACTATCGAAGGCACTGTCTAAAAGGGAATCGAAAGATGCTTGAAATATTTATAAAAAATATTGCGTATCAGTGTTACCGTCATATGCTAGTTTGTTAATAGTGTTACGAGTGTGTGTTTTCTGTATATTTTGTTATTAATCAGTAATAATTATTATTGGGTCACAATATTTAGTGTTTTGAATAATAAATATGGTGGGTGCACTTCGTATAATAGATGATCCGCATTTTTAGGATCCTCGCAGCTGACTTGTCCGGGAATGATCTGCCCTTGACTTCCTGTTTGTTTACTTCCGGGAGACTCTTTTCGAGTATATTCTACACTGTTGGCAATAGCAGTAAGTGCTCGTACTTTGGGAAACGACTGAAAATGTACATAAATGCTAGCTGCCAACACAGATCGACACATTCACATTCATTCGCTGGAGTTTATCATTCTGCATCTGCCAACTCTTCATCTCCATAGCTGCTGTCAGACCGCTCACTGTGTTCATCAGCACGACTGTTTCTCTCTCACACTAAGTCTTTGGTGAGTTTGCTCCACTATATATTTTGTGACCCATTGCCTTAGATTTTGCCGTATTTGTATTGTATTAAATTTATCCACTGAGCAGAAAGTTCAGATGTCAGATTTGATTCATGAGTTCTCTCACTTATTTCCTGATGTGCCTGGACGAACCGATGTTGTTAGTCATGATATAGTTCGTGTATACCGTCTACTGGCCTTAACATATTAATGAATATCAACTTCAGCTCTTTCACACACTTCATTAAATCTATTATCTAAAAGATGTGATTTTCGATGCTGCATTGGAAAGATGCGTTTTGCCTTTTTGTAAGATGAATAGGAACTGTCATTTTGATTATTTGATTTCCCATTCTCTATCCTCAAGAGTCACAGTGAAGATCTTTTCCCAATAAGGTTTAAGATGTAGGTAACATTTGGAAGAAGGGATACACATGATTGCAGATGCGGCGATTGCGTCTTAATTGATTGATTATAAGAGTCAATGAAGTCGGCGTTGAATGAAACGTGGGAGGGGTTACACGTTACAGAAAGAGCTTTCTGTTTCATTACGATACAACATACGATCTGTTTCAGAGACTTTCCTCTAACGTAGTTTAGATGTACCTTTAAACACTTGGGGATTCTAAATCAAGGTTTATGATCAGATACACTGAATGGAATAGTACAGTCAACAGTATGTGTCTTTACCTATTTTGTTTAGCGGTATGATTTAGGGGAAGTAATTTGATGTCATGAAGTATTGCCGCAAAATGGCTCATAGACATGAGACTTTATTTGAAAACTGTGATTCGTCTGAATAAGAATGACCTGATATACGTGTGTGATTCGGCCACAAACTTTTGCAGATTACCTTTGATTATTCCTTATATGTTGGAGGACATTGTTTTCTCATGCAAGTGCTCGTTAATTTACAGTTATCGCTGTTAAGAGCCTAAATGTTCAGTGCAATGCAGCCATGTGCTTTTCACACTTGAATGATTTCATTCAATGAGTGAGTTTAGCTTTGCGCCGCACTCAGCTATATTCCAGCTACACGGCGGAGGCCTATAAATAACCGAGTCTGGACCAGACAATCCAATGATCAACAGCACGAGCATCGATCGGCACAACTGCTAACCGATGACCTGTGTCAGCCAAGTCAGCGAGAATGACCACCTGATCCCATTAGTCACCTCATACGACAAGCATATTCGCCTTTTATAACACGCATGGGTTGCTGAAGGCCTATTCTACCCCTGAACTTCACGTGACAATTTCATTCGTTAACAACACTTATCATCAGTGGTAAACTCAGTAAACTTACTTTGTTTTATTCTAGATATTATTCTGCGGTTAGTATTTGAATTTCAGCTTTAATCTGTTATACCTGTAAAAGCTGAAAAGGTATTCTACACACAGCACTGTCACTCAAAGTACAAACTATCATTACATTGTGACGCAAAGAAACGCACCCAGAATAAACATATTGAGTCTCAGTGAATCGGAATTGTGTTTTTGAAGATAAACCCACAGTGTGACCAACTACGTTGTGTAAATTGTCAATATGTACAGATACGTAATGCAACATTGTATTAAACTCTTTACATTTTGATGAGAATGTATACTTATCCTTATTGTGCAAGGGCACAACCGACTATAAACAACGTTCTTCTCTCTTTTTCGCTAACATAATGACGAATGTCTGCCTTAAAATCGCCAGCCACCCCCTACTGTGAATATATATCAAACATGCCCATCGTCTATAG
Source organism: Haliotis asinina (assembly GCF_037392515.1). Classification (NCBI taxonomy): domain Eukaryota; kingdom Metazoa; phylum Mollusca; class Gastropoda; order Lepetellida; family Haliotidae; genus Haliotis; species Haliotis asinina. The sequence goes on along the minus strand of NC_090281.1, from coordinate 29,923,598 downwards.
TAACTGTGCAAACACAGTCAGTTAGTAGGATTTGTCATCAATTTTAAGGTCATGTCCAGATTGAGGAATTGGAACAATTATAGCATCATGCCATGAAGAAGGAAATTCCACGGACGTCCAAATACTGTCAAAATATTTTGAAAGGCTTTCTAAACCTGATGCTGTAGGTGCAGCATGTTGAAGAGCTTCCTGGAGCTCAGTAATAGAAAACATTTCATTATTTTCCACTTCTGAGGACTTTGGGAAACATTCACCTGTATGATGTTTAGTTCATCAGAAAAGATTTTGTGGAATCAAGAAGGCTCATGACATGTTCAGGTTTGAATTTGTTAACACCAATAGTAGCATATAAAAGCCACTCTGGTTGTATTTCAAGAAAGTTTTTAAATGTTTACATGAAAAAAGTCAATTGTATGATTTAAGAGGTTCTTTTCCCATCATCTAAGCCACATATATTACCTATTTTAAGCATTAACTTTTCAGCATTTTGTCCCATTTTTGTGACGGAACTATATTAATTGAGTATGGAAACATTGCAAACCATTTCCAGTTTATTTTTCTATTTGAACAAAGAAAATGAGTGAGTGAGTTAATATTTAGCGTGACATCGGAAAGATTTCAGCCATACCGTGACGAGAACATCTGACACTGAAATGCAATATATGTATGTAAAAACACCTGCCGACAAAGGACAGTAAAACAACTAGAATATCACAATTAGATTTAGAAGTAGAGTGGAAAGTTAAAACTATTATCACTATTTGGAAAATATAGTATAAAAACAGTCTATAGATCGCCAACAGCTGAGACTGATCACTAGACTAGGGACCATGTTAGACTTACAGTACCTACAGGACCCTAGTTGGATTTGCACTAGCTGCTAGCGATTACAACAACAAGAATACTACGTTTAAAAAGCTTGGTAAGTTTACATTGACTTGATAGTTTGGGGACTTACGTACCCTCTCAGGAGGACAATAATGTTACAACACTTCAACCCCCTTTGAGGGTACAACCACTAACAATTCTAGTTACTAATCTAAACTACCAATCATTGAAATACACCTATCTACAGAACATATTACTCAAAATTCAACAATGAATTCAATTAATCAAATGATTAAGTCGGCATTAACAGTGTTAAAAAGATCCTTTACTGTTTTTACAGTAAAATTCTTATCCCTAATGATGGAGAATTCAAAACAGTCGAGCAGGATATGCTTGACCGTGACTCTCTCATCACAGGGGATACAAAAGGATCCTCACTTGTTAACAGGTATGCATGAGTATATCTTGTAGGGCCAATACGGCGTCGTCGCAAAATAAACTCTTTAAATCTGGACTGACAGCCGAAGTAGGTGTAACCAATATAGGGTTTTATGTCATGTAATTGTTTATACCAACTTGGGTGTCCCACTTCTTCTGCATCGGATCACGGGTGTAAGCTCTGATGCTGGCTTTGTAATGAGAATAAGGAATAAGAAGTGGTGTCACGCATTTGTTGAGTGCAGCTTTAGCAGCAAGATCAGGCATTGTGTTACCAGAAATGCCTACGTGGCCGTGCGACTATGTCGTATTGGCCAGTAGCAAGATCATTACACAATTCAATAATTTCAGTTAAAAGTGGATGTTTGCAAGAAATATTTTAATAGCCTGAGGGCAAGAAAGAGAGTCTGAATGAATTTTTGCTGTTTATGTTTTAGGGTGTCTTTCAGTATATTTAAGAGCGTTAATATGGCGTTTGCTTCTGCAGTAAAGATAGAGCTGTTATCTGGTATTCTAGTGGATATTGTCCTAGATCCAGTGACAGTGGCACAAGCTGCTATGCCACCGCCCTTGGACCCATCTGTAAATATGAATTTGTAAGTATTATATTTACTTATTCACTCATTAGTTAATGATTTTTAAAAGTAGTTAATGTTAGGTCGACTAGTGGCCTTACCACCTGTAAAAGAGGAGATGAAAGTAGATGGGAAGGAGCTATGTTTTCCAGCTCAGTGCCGGCAACAATAATAAGTAGCCTGAGCTCAAGAGGTAGAACAAGAGGAGAACTTTTGTTATGCAAATCGTCATAGAGAGGACTAAAGACACAAATAAATGAAGGATTAGTTAATTTTGGAACATATTGTAAAGATAGTTTTACACGGCGTTGGATAATGGAGGAGTCATCGGCCTCGACGTAAAGGCTGTCAACAGGAGAAGTGGTAAAAAGACACAAGACAAAGTCTTTGCCGTTGGTGGTGAACAGAATGAAATAGTTTGGGTTGCTTTGACAGGCTCCTCCATAGACAATGGAACCATAATCAAGTTTAGATAGCACCCGTAATCTATGTAAGTGAAGGAGGCCACCTTGGTCCCCTCCCCATTTTGAATTAGCAACAACATTCAACAAATCGAGTGCCTTCAGAATTTTCCTTTAAGTGGTTTAATATGCGGTAAAAAGGTCAAATCTGAATCGAAAATAAGTCCCATGAACTTAGCCTCCTTCACAGCTTTTATTGGGGTGCCATTTAGAAATAGTTCTGCGGTTTGTACTTACTGCAAAATGGTTTTCGATTAAGAAAATTCAAAGCCAATTCATGACACCTTTTATCTATTTTGTTTAAACTGCAATTGCCGTTCAATAGTATGCATATTTTACCTCAACAAGAAATATTGAAATCCTCCACGAAAAGTGATCCATTTTTAGAATCATTGAAAACCTTGAATAAACTGAAATTGCCTATCTTTCAAAAACTGGGATGTAAAAAGAACTAAACGGCCCCTCAACCCACAATCATGTAAATCCTTCACAATGCCATGCTTCCTTGTGGTATCGGTCTAAAGGAAATAGTTCATGTAATGAATTGTGGAACACTGTGACTGAAACAGTAGGTGAAGTATCACGACCAGATAATTCTGCCTGGGGCAAGTGTCGCCAACCAGGTGTGACAAACAACAAATGTTGATAAGACATTCCCACTCCGGTGCCCGAGAGTAAACGTGATGGTAGGGTCACGAATTGAGTCAGTGGGCGTATAAAGAGACACGATCTTCTGCCCATGAAAATGCAGGTTTTTTCTGAGCGGAGGGAGAGGCGGACAGACGACCGACGCACAACCAACAACCTCTCCAGTAGCAGCAGAAAGGTCCCGAGAGAGACTGAGGGTCAGAACCAGAGCCAGAACCAGAACCAGTTTGACCTCTCCTTAAATGAAGCAGCCTGGATTGACGAAGCGTGTTGTGTTACAGTTGTGTCTATAAAACCGAATGGTACACAATAGATTAACTTGGTATCTTGAAACCAATAACCAGATATTCAGTGTCACAGTGTCCCACCATATATTACATGAACTATTTCTTTTAGACCGATGGTTACCGATAAAGTTTGTCCATAGTCAGCAAAACCCCACACAACTGCTAGCTTCAGTAACCCGTCAAGGTATATATATACGTGACTACCTTCAGGTAGCTTGATCCTTGTTACAGTTTTTCGTCGCATAGTTGTGCTACACTCGCCCCTTCTACTAAGAAATATCCGGAGGAGATTTCTTTAGGACCGAATCAATTTCAGATCCGATTAACCTAGCTTATTACAGTTTGCTCATATTCACATTATAAGTACAATCAATACAATCATAGATCTACTATTTACATCTATTATTCATACATTTCAGTATAATCTATATACACAACTGACAGCGTCCTTATACACCTCTCAACCGTAATATGGTCGTACACTTTCACAAATTTCACAATTCCAGTAACCATTATAATTTATGTATGCATTGACTGTTTCTTTTTACACGTTTGTAGAATTCCGTTCCCTCAGTATTAAATTGAAAGTGTCCTTGGACTTCTGAGCATTTACTTCACTTCTAAATGCAGCCATCAGTCCCTTTATGCTTCGCTGTAGACCGGGAAGGTCACATTACTCACTGGTACACTGAGGTGGTCTTCCAACTTATGTACACGTTGCCATGCCCATCCCGTAGAGCCCTAGGATACACACCGTCGTACCGTCAGACGAACACACCCTTCTGGCCTTCCCTGGACACGTTTCCCTTATGACTCGAAAGCTGGATAGCTCCTCCCGAATTAAACGGCGCCATCTCGTAACAAGGAGTGCCCAGGCATCTCTCCAACCTCTAATTCTCCGGCATAACAATCTCTTAAACCTGTGGTATTTTAAGACTGTTCCTATAATACTAACCGTAATTACTATTGTCAATATGGCATGTGGCCATTTGGGATCCTTATCCTCTATAACCTGATTCTGCATTCCCTTCAGTTCATTTACTAACTGGTCCATTAATATTGTTTCGAGGTCTTTTAGCTGATCTGGCAATTTCGTTGTGTTCGTCTTACTGAGGGTAAAATGAACCGGTTCCCACCATTTTAGACTTGTATCATTAAATACCTTGATAGCATCAAATAAAGATTCTTCAATGCGAAACATACTTCTGTTAGTGGTAATGTGGTGGCAATGTTACGTGATCATGTGAGGCATAACAGCCTATATTAAGCCTGACTACGCCTAATGGTGGTTTAACAAAGACTATCGAGGCTACTGCTACCTTATCATGGCAGATAACAGAGAGGCTTAGTTGTCTCATAGTTGTAACTAGCCAAACGCCATCAGATATGTATTCTGCTAAAAGGAAAGACAACTTTCGTATTCAAGAATGAAGTAGTATTACTAAATAAAACGTACTCAGGTTTATAGGATAAACAGGGTTCATAAGGGAACAGTAACCAGTCACTGCCATAGTACATTTTTTTTCTAATTCCTCGGGGGTAAGTAATACAAATTTGGTCCGCTCCATATTTACCGCAAGTGAATCGGCTTCGAGTTGGTATTGTACCGCCATGTTATCTAACTCATTAGACCGAAGGTTCTCCATAAACCTGGGTAGGGGTCGGCAACCCATGCTTGCCATAAAAGGTGACTATGCTTGCCGTAAGAGGCGACTAAGGGGATCGGGTGGTCATGCTCGCTGACCTGGTTGACACATGTCATCGGTTCCCAATTGCGCAGATCGACGCTCATGTTGTCGATCACTGGATTGTCTGATCCAGACTCGTTTATTTATAGACCGCCGCCATATAGCTGGAATATTGCTGAGTGCGTCGTAAAATTAAACTCACTCACTAACGTCTAGCAAAGGAATTTTCAGGATCACCAAGATCTTATGTTCATATATAACCGCAGAACTGTGTAAGGTTCTATAAGAATCGCCGTAACTCTTTACTAGGATGTCCTGGCAATTGTACTGTGCGAGGTAAGTGGGTGCTAATATCAATATGTAATTTCTTCAGATGTGATGGCGTAATAGTACTTCGTGTCAATTTTCCTAGTACCAGGATATTTAAATGTAGATGTAGATAAAACAATGTTTTCTGAATAACTTCACGAATTTCTCCAACGACCAAAGAACATCCCAAATACACGACTACATAATGTTTAGACTTTAGCATCTTATCCTCTAATGTTCTAGTGATGTTAAGGAACTTCATAACCACCTGGTGTAAATCGACTGCCAGTTCATTGATCATATGCCTATTTTCTGAAATTTCAACCCTGGAAGTGTTCAATATAGAGAGGCTTTCTTCCACAACATGTGTTACAGCTTTCTGATTCTTAAACAGAATTTCAAAATAGTTACGTATTGGTTCCAGGTCCTCCTTAGAGACTGTACCAAACAGAAAACTCAGTGCTTTTCCTGCTATTACTTAAGACCTGAAGGTTTCAAACATTCCTTTGAGCTTCACTTATGTAGCTTTCAGTGATGAAATGTCACTGCTTCGACCACTTAATAACATAAACATATCCTACTTAGTTGGATTGTAATTGCGAGTGATTGTGCTATTTGTAACTGATGCCTCTCCCTCTATATTTGTTTTTAACTTCTCAATAAACCGTTCATAAGGTTTCAGGTCTATAATAAATGTCACAAGCCAATGTGACCTCATTATGGAAATGTCCTTCTCCTTACGGAACGCTACATTTTCACGTTTTATGGTGAATTAACAATGGTTAACCGCAGGAGAAAGGGTGTTGTCGTTGCTGTCATGCTTCTGTGAACAGAGACAACAACACATTTCCTATCATATCTTTGGATTCATACATTCTATCCTTGGATGATTCATCACTACAAAAGGCTTACAATCGCTCCCAGTCATCCTTTGTCCTTGCGTTGTGTTCTTTTTTTTCACACACACAATTGCTAGCTTCAGTAACCCGCAAAGATATACGTGACTTCCTTCAGGTAGCTTGACCCTTGTTACATTTTTTTCACCGCTTAGATGTGATACACAACTCGTTAAAGAGATTGGTCTGTAATTAGATGGATCAGTATGATCCCGTGCTGGCTTTGGAATGGGGACTACAATGGAACTTATGGCCGCGAAGTTGGGAAATGTTGTCCGTATTTCAGCACTGTCTGATATAAAATCAATTCTTATCTTCTCCTCTAGTTTCTGATGTTTCTGAACCTCCGGGACATAGTTGGATGAAGAGGAATGCTTAGCGAGGGTTTCTCCAAGCTTATTAGCAATGTCAGTCTTTTCCTCTAATTACCACATCCTTCAAATGGTGGACATTAGATTTTAAGCCTTTGCCTTTTATGCGTTAAATCATTTTCCACACCTTTGACATCGGTGTGCGGAAACTAATGTTGGAAACATACTTTCGCCAAGATTGACGCATACTTTGTTTAAAAACACCTCGAGCCTTGGTATTTAATATTTTAACTTTATCTAAATTATGCACTGTCGGCGAAAATATTTTTCTGCCTTCTTTCTACTCTTTTCTAGCTTTACAGTCAATATTTCAACCATAGTTTACGAATATGTTGAATTGCAGAGGACCTAGATATAGTTTCATCAACAATATTCTTCAGTTTATCAGAAAATAACTGAACTGGATCCTGAACAGTGTAAAAATTCAGATTTCAAGTTGTCAGCACACAGCATTTGAAACAATGATTTAGCGACTGTGCTCAATGAAAATGCAAACAGATACGTGTTGCTTGGGACGGTTCTGTCATCTTGTTTTTTTACTGTGAAGCGCTTTACAGACGTGACATTTTTATCTTTAAGTTCTTCAACGATTTCCCCCACTGACATGCCAGACAAACAACGGGCTCTGTGCCGAACAATTCCTCTGCTCGAACTGAGTGTTTTATGTTCTGTGACCTTAACGCTGACATTTGCAAATAGGTGTTGTTGCAATAGATTAATTGCCTGCTATCTCCTTGCATATTCTACAAGGAGCTGACCACCTCGGAGACACGACACGTTTTTGACTTCTCCACATATAGATTGGATAGTCTTGGAAATAAAAAAAATGTATAATTTGAGGGGCTCACCTTTCGTAGCCTCAATGACTATAATTTTTTTTACCAACTGTCCTGTTGTTTTGGAACTGAAATATCTTCAGCCCCTCCTCCTTTTCTTGTCATTTCTAGCGGAACCAGAACGTAGTTGACTCACTATGTATCTGAAATATCGATGTTCAGCACCCTTGACGATATACATAAATGGTTATTAATAAGTTGAAGACGGTTTGCTATGACAAGGCATTTTCTGGAGTATCCAGCACACATACATTTCACCACGTTTCTTTTCTTACGAGAGCACAGGCCCCTTCAAATCCTGTGTGATATGTTGAGTGATCATGTCTGCATCTGCAGTAGACTTCAAAGTCGCTGTGTACGATCTCAAAGAATGACATTGATAAAGAATATATCCATTCTGCTACTGTGTTCCCGATACAACACATACCCCATATGAAACTCTGCGATTGTGACCATTGGCATTATCATCTGTTAAAAAATAAAAGAGCAAATGTTATTTTTGGGGAAAACAGCGAAAGGACAACGCCAGTTATTTCGATATGCATTATTGATATCAAATTGAAATGCACGGACCAATGCTAATATGATATATGTTGTTCAGTCACAAGCAATATACAACCCTTTCCAATGCAGTGAAGTCAATTTTCTCGTGTCCCCCGCCGTGATATTGCTAAAACTAAACCCACTTACTTCAATCCAGACTAAGTCAGCTTTACAAAGATGTTTTAACATGGTGAGAGAACATTATAATGATATGCTACAAGTTGGTTATGAAGTTAGAAAGAGGGCAAGTCAGGTATATACTCTCAATAGATAGCGTTAACGCTGCTTGCAAGCATTTCTTAAACGTAATTAACCTATCACTAGTCTTGAAAAGTAGCCGAAAATTCAGTGTGCGAGCATAACACTCGCCAAAGTCAACGCATATGAGAAAAAGCAATATATGTCCAAACAGACGAAACATTTCCTAAGATATGGAATATATTATCATATTTTCTCTTAATTTTCCCTTTCTGACATGTTTCCTCCTTCATTATTTGCCTTTCATCTATCGTGTAAATCCAATATCCCTTACTGTTTATTGGTACATGTTCTATGTGCGTAATGCTCGAGGATGCCCTGAAGGCAACACTTTAGATTGATCTTGACAGTATTATCTTCACTGGTGTGAATCATTTTAACGTATGAAGATCCTTTAATGGGTGGGAAGTGTAATTATTCAAACGTTCTCATGATTTATCAAGTCGTCACAAAATAACGTCCTGTTAAAGTGGTCTGGTTAATAAAACAACCAAGTGAAACATGAAAGGGTGTTTCCTTTAAATATGTCACTTTTGATTGGTGAGGATTTAAAAAGACACATTGTTGCTGTATAACAGAATGTCAGGATTCACTAACTGTCGGAAGCAGGTAAGTGGCTTGTGTTTGTGGAGAGCCAGCTACACGTAGGAGTGGTGTAAGTCCACCTACCTGAATTTCAAATAGGAATTGGGTGACTCACTGGACCTGAAGGTGGCCTGTCAGCTGTTGATCACAGGACTGTCAACTCCAATTTCGATTATTTACAGATCACCGTCATTTAGCATGCGTATTGCTGCGTACGACGTTAAACAGCAAACAAAACAGCCTGATTATTATTAGTGAACTTCATCGTAGAATATATGTTCTTTTAATGTGTGGTTAAGTTGCACGAACTTCGCCAACACCTAAAAGGTGTAAATGTATACCGACCTGGTTAAATGAGCATGCGATTTGTTCCTTGGTGGAGTGAATCCTTACTGATACTAACAGCTGGATTGTCGGTGTCACTTGGACTTGTAGACAGTTCTGAATGACAATCCAACTTGCTAGGAAGTCGACGGGCCTCTCATTTGTTTCAGAGACAGTCAAGATGAGGCTCGCTGTCGTTGGTGTTCTGGTTGCTGCCGCACTTGGGATGGTCCAATCCCACTATCCTCGTGATCCCTATCCCTATCCTAAAGGTCGCTATCCTTCAGACCCCCAAACATCCGTGGATTACCAAATCCCAAGAAGCATAGGAGGTGCCCAAAAGGCTGTAGGTCCCGAAGGCCCAGGATTCCCAGGAGGCGATGGACGCCCAGGTACAGTGAAAGGGTTCTATGGACAAGCACGCAATCCACTCCAATTCAACATCCATGTCATTGTCAATACAAACCAGCGTATGCACAACAACAACAATGCCGGCGAAAGAGGTTATCCCGAGCGGTTTCCCTTGGGTGGTCCAGGCAATGTGGCCTTTATCGACACTAGTCCTGGTTATGTCTTTCGGTCAAGACCGTACTTCTCACAACCAAAACAGTTTGGTTAACATGAGGTATGTACTGATGTTACATAGGATGAATACATTTTAGTTTTCGGAATAAATGTCCACATGTGACTTCATATAAGACATGTATATGGATGACAACCTCTTCTTATTGTATAACTCAACGTTTCGGGGATACATCTTGCCCCTCGTCCATGTGGTTACAGACAGGAGTACAAAATATACCATATGTAAAAGAATTCACACGAAGCCACAAACATACTCACTCATTTACACCTGATTGAAGTTGGAATTTCTGTTTCCAGCAAGGTATTAACGATAATTCTTTTGTCTAAGTGAACGTTTATACAATGAATCACCGAGGACTAAAAACGCAGTTATAAAAACAATGACAATAGGGATACAGTAACGCCAGTTGACACAAACAAAGCGGATAAAGGATGTGAATACAGCTAATGGAATTATAATTAAATTTACAGGAAGTCAGACATGTACATGTATATACAATCAATCAATGAGGCCAGATCAAATAGAAGTCACAACCGAGTGATGTACAGCAAACTACATGACAATGGAGGTGACTTTGTGATGTTCCAGACACGAGGGTATACACCCTGATCTCTATTAATCTCTGGGGTTAATCTCCTGATGTTGGTGGTTACTAGTATTTCAGATTGCACCAATCGTGGACATTTGTGGCCAAGGTGCTAGTCTGCTGCCACTCAGTGGAGTGGATGGGGATGTTACTTACATGCCCTGAAACGGCAAATTTGTTGTTGGCTTTTACAACAGATGATTTGTGTTCTTTGAGTCGTGTATTAACGGGGATGATGTTTCTGAAGTGTAGGTGCTGCCACAGTTGGAGTTTAGTTGGTATATGCACCCTCGGGGTTTTGGGTAGTTTGGTAGCTGGAACCTCTTTCATTTGCATTTGGGATGGTCTTCAAAGTAGTTGATGCTGATCCTGATAGGCAAAGGTTCAGTGTTTGGTGGGTGTTGTTTTGTTTTTTTTTCTGGTTGAGAGTTTTAGCTACGGTCTGCTCATCAAGGCTTTAGGGATAGTCGTTCAGAGTGATAAATGTTTCCTTGGGGTTTTCTGTCTCAGCACGAAGTTAGACAGGGTCACAGATTGACTTGGCTTTTCTGTGTAGATTTGATATCATTTGTTGTACTCGTATGTATACTCCAGTGTGTGATATTTGAGTAAAATAACTGGAAATGCTGATGAAGAACACTGCCCATCAACACTCCTAAAAATATTTGGTGTCACAGTCTAGAAGTTATGTAGGCTAAGAACTTCCTCGTATATGTACTTCTCTGGGTGCCGTGAAATTCTGGTATATATAGTATATTTTGTACTCCTGCCTGTGACCCGGGGTAGAATAGGCCTTCAGCAACCCATGCGTGCCATAAAAGGTGACTATGCTTGTCGTAAGATGCGACTAACGGGATCGGGTGGTCAGGCTCACTGACTTGATTGACATATGTCATCGGTTCCCAATTGTGCAGATCAATGTTCATGTTGTTGGTCAATGGACCGTCCGGTCCAGACTCGATTATTTACAGACTGCTGCCATATAGCTGGAATGTTGTTGAGTACGGCGTAAAGCTAAACCCACACACTCCTGTCTTTAATCACCTGAAGAAGGGAAGAATTAGCAATGAAACGTTGTGTTATATAACAAAGAAGACGTTGTCATCCATATGATCGTCTTATATTTTTACCAACTTCCAATTTCACTTCCATTATAATTTCCCATGTTTGAACAGATAAAGATTTGGCTTTGCACGTACATGTGGTCTGTTGTCCTTTTCGCAAACATCCAACATTAATGAATACTTACTCATTACCACACGATTTTGGTATAGTCGGAAGCGTGCAAAACTATCAGTGGAGAGTTCCTTATGACTATCTGCTCTTATATGATGCACTCCTATTCTTTTGATTTTGAACGAGTTTTTCTCGCTTATGTATTCATATAAATGAATGGTACGAATGCGTGAGTGAGTCGTAAATGCACAAGTCAGCATCAGTTGTGCGACTGTTAAGATAGGCATGGCTTCTTTCGTGGCATGTTGAAAATGAACAGACGGTCGATTTCTCTGACTAAATGACCTTGAGAGGAACTGTCACCTTATTGTATGATCCGGGCAACCCGTTTAGCAGATGTAGGTACCCCTTTTCTGTTGCTTATAAATACTGATTGATATTTGTTTTTGGATTCCCTGAGGGGAATATATACCAAACTGTTGCGAGATAATTTACCAAACATTCTGGCTGCCCAGATTGTCACTGTTAAGTCATTTTCTTTTCTATCTTAGACGGGTAAGCAGATCTCCCGTCGATTAGGTGGAAGATCTTATCCTCCTTCATATATTATGATGTTATTGGTGTACATAGCAAAATGTAAAGTCTTGTTTGTATCTTAATCGATATTGAACGGTATATTTGAACATACACCTTAATGTGCATTCCTTAATGCAGTTTGCCAAAGCTTCTTTCAAGAACTGCTCGTACTCCGACCACACTAAGCTTCTTGTAACTACCATACCTATCAGTCGTAGAACTATGATCATTCTGTTACATCGGGCACTCGAGCTCTTCGTCTTTCAAGTAACAATACTAACACGTTATTCTTCAGGGTTTACAAGCCTAAAGCATCAAGTTCTGTTGAAACAAGACCGCGATGAAACATGTTGGCAATGGCAGCAGCATGTGTTCACTTGCATGCTCAAGATAAAGTTATTTATGAAAATATATTGTTGTCGTCATTTTATCCCACACTGGAGTGAGTGAGTTAGGTTTTACGTCGCTTTCAGCAATATTCCAGCAATAAATGGGATTCACACACTGTACCCAGGTGGGTAATCGAACCCGGGTCTTTGGCGTCACAAACGAACGCTTTAACCAGTAGGTTACCCCACCAACCCTTCCCACATTGGAAGGGGAAAAGCTGTATGTCGGTTTGCCTTTCTATCAATTATCAAACGTCCTGTTGTCGGAGTTACCCAAACAGGCTTGCTGTCATTAGATACGCACGTATGCTGTTATCATGAATTTGAAGCACACATTCCCCTTGGTCTGGAATTTTGATGTATCAGCAAAATACCATTGTTGATGGTTCTGCACATTGAGATGACGTCGCGAAATGACCAATTACTATTGGAGGCTCAACTCAACCATACTTTGGTAGTATTGTTTTTGGCAGCGTAAATGATTTACGATCGTTATCTGTGTTCTTGATCGCTGGATAGTAGTTCGGGTCCAAGAAAGAAACCAGGTATTATAGTGTGATTAAAAACACTGAAACGAAGAACACTTGTTACAAAACGTCACAGTAGCAATATTGCAATGTTTAATGTATACGTCTTATGCCACTAATTGTTATCATTATTTGGTACTGAGTCTCACCGCAAGGCCAGACCCCTGATTTCAAGCCCTTTACTGAAATATGTAATGAGTTTGTCCGAAGTAGTTCATACCTGAATGTAAAATGTATACTACAGCGATCATTTGATTATTTATCTGATGTCAGATTGACAAGATGATCACTCTCATACCGGCACTGCATAGAAATATTTGCTGCACGGGATGCCAACAACATCAAGAATTGCTTTGCAGTGATTATGGTATGGATTCGCACTGTTGATACTTACACAGCTTCACTCCCATCAGTTTGGACTCAAATTATTTGAAGGTCACATGCAACGTAAAACACAACTTCGCAGATTCTAATAACTTTCGGTATGAACTTACCGAAGCAAATCATCAAAAATGTCAATCCAACCTATAAAGTGGAAAACAGCGCGATGGAATAAAGCCCTCGAAATCGGAGTTCAAACGATTCACAAATTTTCCCCCAGCGCTGGGTAGAAAATGGTTTCAACAGCTCTGCTGCGTTGCGCTCATAACGCATGCGCAGGGAGTATGGGGTCGTGAGCAATAGTCTAATCTTGGTTGTGTACATAAACAAGTAAATAATCTACTCGTTACATAAAAAGCCATGTTGATTGTGATAAGCAGACTCTGTCACAGAGAAAACTCAATGTCTGGTTTATTGACACCTTCATGTCTGCCTGCCTGTCTGCTGATGACAATATGCAATGCACAACTTCAATTACTGAACATTTACAATTTGAAATTGTAATCAGGCTTACAAGTCATAAACAAAGAGCCGGCTAAGCGTGCCGGCAAATGAACCAGTGGCCAGCGAAAAAGATCCGTTACACTTGATTACACACCTAGCGGGACTGACTGGGCTCGTTTCGAGTGAAGAAAACCTAGTACAAAATATTGCACTTTTTGCAAATATTTGCAATTATGCGTTCTGATTATTTAATTTTTTCACAATCACCATTGCATTTTATATATCATGAACAAGTGATAACTGTGTTTTAATTATTTTTTTATTTTTGGGTGCATGTGACCTTTAAGCGTGGGGTCCAAGCTTTACGGACCAGAGGAAAGTTGTTATAGTGTCTACTTCAGGACAGCCATGTCCAAATACGTCTAAAGACCAAAACCTATGCAGCCAGACCATATGATATTTAGTTATTATTACACTTTGATCTCAGCCAAAAGGCCGAAAAGCGATATGAAAAGGACAATTCATACCAGTACACTTCTCGGCATGACGCAGAATGTTAAAATGAAAGCGGAGCGTTATAGATATTTAAACAAATTTAGGAGAGTCATTGGAATATTACCACCGCAGTAGAAACGAATACAATGCTCTCTGTAGACAAAAGCGAAAAGAATATCAGGACACCAAATAGCATAAACTAGATAGTAGTATAAGTGATTCTTAATCTCTTTGGTCATTGTTTAACAAATAACAAAAAAATCCTATCCAAGAAATGATATAGAAATAGAAGAATGGTACAGTCATGTCAGTAACTTGTTTGCAGCCTCTGGTGACAGTGAATCACGTGACCAGTCTGACACTGTGGAAGAAAGTTCTCATATAATTTTTATTTTGATGAAAGCTTGACAGACGACTATTACTAAAGAGGAAATACTCCACAGCATTACGAAATTAAAAGCTAATAAATCCTCGGGATTAGATTTTACTATTCCAGAATTTTTCAAACACTCTACAGATTTACTACTGCCACACGATGAGTTGAGGTTTAATACCATTTTAGAAAGGGGGTACTTTCCCAAGTCATGGTCCACGGGCATAATAGTTCCTATCTATAAAGGCGAATAATCCCGAAAATTACAGAGGCATAACGTTGTCGAGGATATTTAGTAAAATATTTACATCCATTATAAATAGAAGACTGGTTGAACGGGCAGATACTTTAGACAGATATCAGAATCGCAGGCTGGCTTCAGGAAGGGTTACACCACGATTGACAATATATTTGTTTTACATTCTGTGATCCAGAAATGCCTTAGCCAAAAAGGACAAAAATTCTACCCTGTATTTGTTGACTTCTCAAAGGATTTTGATACAGTTAACAGAAATATATTATGGAGTCTCCTAGACAAACAAGGTGTCAGTAGCAAAATGGGAAAACTACTTCGCAGTATACATGAAAATCTGACAATTTGTGTAAGAAATAACAATGAATTATCTGGTACTTCTGTAAGCCATTTAGGAGTGAGACAAGGTTGTATACTGAGACCTTTTCTATTTCAACCTTTCATAAATGAAATGGCAATTCAAATTCAAGAAAAGTGTTCTAACGGTATCCTGTTGCATTCAGACATTATTCAAATATTTCTTTTATTGTTTGCGGACGATATAATATTATTTTCTAGTACAATTAAAGGTCTTCAGAGTGAAATTAAGAAATTAGAGAGGTATTGCGAGAATTTGAAACTATCAGTTAACCAGAAAAAAACTAAAACTGTTGTTTTCAAAAATGGAGGTAAATTAGCTAAAAATGAAAAAAATGGTTGTACAACGGAGTCACTTAGAAACAACTACGTCATATAAGTACGTGGGCGTACATTGTACACAACACCTATCATGGACACTTCATACATCACAGGCATCCTTGCAAGTAAAGAAAATACTTATCGACATAATGAAAAATATAGGTGACTTGTCATACAAATCATTTTTCAAAATATTCGATTAAAACATAAATCCAATTTTATTATATGGTGCTGAAGTATGGGGCTTTAAATCATTTTATGTTATGGTAAAAGTTCACTCATATGCTTGTAAGAAATTTCTTGGAGTTAAGTTTTCAAAAAATTGTATGGTGTATGGAGAATGTGGAAGGCATCCATTATATACAGAATCAAATATGAAGATTTTCAGATATCGGTTAAGAATATTAGCAATGCCTTCCCATAGATTACAAAGAAAATGTTATGATATGATGAGATTATATGATAGTCACGGGAAAGAAAGCTGGGTAACCCTCATAAAATATTTGTTAGCATCGATCGGCTTTGGCGATGTGTGGCAAACACAAGCTGTAGAATCGCTATCTCTTTTTATCGATGCAGTTACGCAAAGACTTAAAGACATATTGTTTCAAAATTGTTCAACTTCTCTCTCATTATCAAGTAAATGTTTCTACTACAAAATGATTAAGGATACAATATATACAGAACACTATCTCTCAATTTTAACAATAAGAACATATAAACCCTCACTAACAAAATTCCGTTGCTCCGCACATAGCCTATTTATTGACACTGGGAGATATCAAGGAATCAATAAAAAGATAGGATATGTCAAATAAGTAACTTAAACTGTATTGAAGATGAATTCCATTTTTATGTGTCTGTCCAGCATATATACGTAAAACATATATGAATAAATACTACTATGTACATCCTGTAACATTTAAATTTATATCATGTAGAAAGAGAAACTTAGAAAACTATCTATATCTATAAAGCATTTAATAATAGAAACAGTGTATTGCTACCCAATATGATTGATGTAAATGTAAATTTTGATTAGTACTATAGGCCTGTGGCCTTTGAGTATTAAATATACATTGATTGATAGTTATTACTATTAAGACTGCATTCGTAATCTCTACCACTACCGCAGAGTACATCGCTTTGTCAGATACCCTGTTCCTCTTTGTCACCTCCCATTAGTTACCGTATATGACATTTATGGCCTTTATTGGTCAGCCCCCTTGGCTGTGTCTGTCATCACATCAACTGTAGAGGGAAGTGCTATTGTTTCTCTATCTGTCCATTCTTGAATCATTGCCTGTCTATTGTTGATAAAAAACTATTTATATGCAGAACTTTGTCTTAGGTAATATGAAGCTGATGAACGTACCTTAGGCACCCTATGTAACCCCATTGAAAGACTACACAACGTGAATGTGTGGATGACAATGAGCGCAGTGTGGATGGCGCCGACAGGACCAGATACTCGTATCTTTTAACTGTTAGCAACCCTCGTCTACACGCAGACGAGCAAAGCATAGGTGTGCACTTCCTCCCGCGGAGACAGCAGGCAGGAAAAGCAGGCTGATAAGGCATTGGAAACTTTTGTACTTCCTCCCGCGGAGACAGCAGGCAGGAAAATTTGTGCTGCCACTGTAAAAGCAGAAGCCAAGTAGCCCCCTTTTTAAGCCAATTTGGAGTTAAGTCCCGTCGGCACCATGCCAACAGACCCGCATGCCGCCCAGTGTTGGGCTTCACGCGGGTCTGCCATCCACAGCGAGTTCTTAGGGGAGCAGAGGATAGGACGCAACAAAGAACATATTTACTGTGCGGGGCTGCCAAAATCGCCTGGTGTTGCGCAGTCATACCCATCTTAGACAGGTGAACCCCGTCCACATAATGACCGGGGTCAGGTGTGTAAGCCACCGCCCTGCCGCCCAGCTGTCCCCTGACAACTGAACATTATTGATCCGTCGGTTGAGCTTCTTTCTTTTCAGCTCGAGAGCGCGGATATCGATAGCTTCGCCCCACTCGAACCGAGGCAGCATCACTGACCAGACGATCGTGGCAGCTGGGCAGCGCAGGCCCATCTATAGCAAGTCCTGATACATGTCATCATACAGGACTTTGGCGGGGACCTCACACAGGTCATTGGCTCCGAGGTGAATCAAAAGAAACGACCTGCAGAGACCCCTCGCCCTTATAACACCATCCCTCCTGACCACCTGACCAAATTCTTGAATCTGCACTGCGGGAATTCCTTGTTTCGCTGCTGTGGTTGCTGCCCCTATCCGAAATGAATGGGAAGAGTAAAGGTTAGTTGTGATGCGCTTGTTTGCTGCCGCTAGTGTCTTCCTGAGCACTCACTGCCTGGAACTGAAGCCTTGTTAAAGGAGCAGAATTAATATGGATAAAGAAATACCCGTCTGTACGCGGACGCACTGCCAAAACACGCAACAATGTTTTGACAGGGCATAATATGGACCGAGGCAGCGCCTGAATGACAACAGGTGTGTCGTATTGGTCTGTTTTGGAGACCCGTAAAAGCACCTCCACGCGGGATTTATCACTGGCAAAAGAAATGTCATTCAGCAATAATGCTCGCTGTGATGCGTAGTTAATGGAACCGGCGACTACCTCACTCACCCTGAAAAAGCCAAAGAATGTTAGCCGGTACACCGCCGAAAATAGAGAAGCTTCCTAAGAAGATTTACATACCGTGGAGAGGAGTTGCACAATGCGAATTAGTAAATCCGATGTGATCGGCTGACGTGCGTCTGGCTGCCTGGATCTCCTGGCCATTCCTGCAATTGCCTTTTGCACTAGACATGATTACTCATACGCTGCCAAGAATTGAACCTATGAATGGTGGATAGAGCTGAAACGTAAGAACGGGCTGTGCTGGGAGACCTACGTGATAGCGACAAGTAAGCAACAAAATGTAGCATATGATCTAAAGGTACGGGCCATCTGTCAGGCAGGGAGTACACAACCCGAAATAGCCATAGTGACTGAAATGCTGCCTCATGAGTCCTCCAGGTGTTCGCCGCCATTGATTTTGCTTCTAAGTTGCTTCTGCTGTTAAATGAGTCAGATGTCCGCTGGGATTCCAGAGGCCTGTTGATCTGCCTGAGGGGCTGCTGCTCGAAAGCGTGGCCACTGAAATCTCGAAAGAGCGTCTGCTATTATGTTGTCCTGGGTAGGAATATACCGTGCTTTGAAGTTTATGTTGTTTTGCAAGCATATTAGGACCATTCTCCTGAGCAGTTTCATCACCCTTTCCCGTTGATGCTATGCCTGTTAATAATACTCACCACGGCCTGGTTGTCACAGAACATGAGTACCTTTTTGTTGGCCAAACTGCTGGCCCAGATGCGCAACGCCACAACAATAGGAAAGAGCTCCAAGAACGTCATGTCTTTCAGTCAACCTTTTTGTATCCATAGGTCAGGCCACCTGGCATTGGCCCAATGACCTTGGAAATATGCACCCCCAACCCTGAGAGCCAGCTGCATCTGTATAATGCTGAAGGATCGAGGTGGTAACTCAACAAAATTAAGCTTGCCCACTACTGATTGCAGCGAATGCAGTGCGATTTTCTTGGATGTTTCGTCTATCAGCTGCGCTATCTTGTCTTGGGGTAACCTGATTTCGCCCTTAACTGTGTCTATGGTAAGACCCAGGAATGTGAGATAAGTTGTGGGCTGAACGGTCTTCTGGTGAGCGATCGGTACACCCAGCTGCTCTGCAAGTTGAAAAGAGGTGTTAAGCATGTTTGAGCAACTACTTAAGTCCACCAGGCCGCCAGGATAAAATCATCCAGGTAATGGGCGAAAGCTTGACTGCGAGTAGCGGCCCTTATAATAAAAGTGCTGAACGACTCAAACAAAGTACAGGAAATGGAACAGCCAAAGGAGAGACATTTATCAGTGTAAAATTATCCTGAAACTTAATGCCACGTAGTTGAAAATCAGATGGAACCACAGGTAAGAGATGAAAGGCTGATTTGATGTCAAATTTCGACATGTAAGCGCCCTTGCCCAAACCCTGGATCATGGCCACTGCCTGATCGAAACTGGTGTACTGCACTGCACATGCCTTAAGTGGTATGTAATCATTAACTGACGCGCCCTGAGGATGTGAGAGATGATGGATGAGGCGGAAGGCAGCCTCCCCATGAACTGCTGAATCGGTTTTCTTAGGCACCAAGCCGATGGGGGACACTGTAAGGGTAGGCACCGGTCTGTGCTGAAATGGATCCGCAACTCGACCCAACTGAATTTCTTTTTGCAGCTTTTGTTCCACAATAAGTGGCTTTTCTCTAGCAGATTTAAGACTGACTGCATCCCTAGCCCGGCATAATTCAAACTAAAATCCTTCCTGAAACCTAGCTGTAATAAATGAGCCGCTGCTGGGTTGCACAACCTATATTTTGCCCAGCCACTGTTCCAAGACTGAAATATTAATTGGAGTTGGAGCCATGTGGAGGAGCTCTGCTTGTCGTTGTGGGTTACCGCTTGGTGGATTGTGTGGGGACTGCGCTCCTTCTGACACGAAAACAAGATGTGGCGCCATGTCACCCGACATTACATGCTGAGCACCTGTGTGCATAACGGCACATGTGACCCCTATCGCAAGCACCGTGGTTAAAATCCCGACAAACTTCGGATGAAATGCATTGCTGTATATATAGTTGGAAGGCCTAGCCAGGTGCGTAAATGCTTGTTGTTTTTGGCTGGGGATCACTAGCTGCAGCCACAGCTGTCCGTCTGTGGAACCCCATGATCGAGATGGATCCCTCTCCATTTTCCGACGGAATTCTACATCGCACTGAGACCAGCAGTCCCCGCCAAACCTCGCAGCGGCACCGCGGGTCGTCTCTATGTACGATAGCATTTGCTGTATTTTGTTGATACCATTCTGCCGCTCTATCACCACGCTCATATTAATCAGGACCGCAGATGTCCAGGACCCAATGCATGTAGTTAGTTGACGGGTAGCCTACTGTTTGGGTTTGAAAACTACCTTCCCTGAGGTATCCAATTCCATTGTAAAATTGGGGCTCTCCTGCGCTGCCTGATTCTCAGAGGGCAACAGGGATCTCATTTCTATGAATTCCCCCCGATGAAGTTTTCCTCTCACAGCCTGCTTAAGATGAAAACTTATGGTCTCCGCCCTAAGTTCCAATTGGTGAACCAGTGCCCCTCCACTACCAAGGGTACCCGTGTTAGGTACATGTTGACCTTTTGCTACCTGGGGTAGCTGCAAATCAACAACAGGCGTGGTACAATTTGTCATCAACAATTCTGGCGAAATATTAATATTTACGAAGGAAGGCCTACCTTGGTTAGAGGTTGACGGAGCCATCGGGGTGATGAAGCTAGGCTCCATCTAGGGTGTCATGTCAGCGCTGCCGTTTCCCAGGGGGACCTCCCGTGGTGTGAACTCAGACGTTGAAGGCTGTTTGACCTCGGGGGCTGCGCTCCCGGGGACAACACCAGAAACGCGAGCCCCCTTTGCCTGCTTCCTCCTTGTTTCAGCGTCGTGGTTGGCAGCTGTCTTACGTTTCGGAGGCATCTCGAGCAGATGTCAGTGAAACAAAGTTAAAACATTCGTTAAATCAAGGAAGAATGCGAAAATAAATCGTACCAAGTGAAATTTAATGTAAATTACATAATATGAAGTTAATTCAGAATTTTAAACGATTTGCCAAAATTACACGTGGATCAGAAAATTTGTTGAGCAAAGGCAAAATGGGCTATCTTGTGAGAGAGCATACAGCATAGATGTGTACGGACGTGACGTATAGCTGTGACATCAGCGGAAGTGACGTAGGTAAAATTACGGAATACGGAAACAATACACTGTCATGTGCTACACTGGATACCCGTTGAGAGCTAAGTGCATAAACTTACGTGAAAGAGTCGTAAATGCTATCTGTGGCCAATTTAATGGAATATGCCACCAAGCTAACTGGAAACTGGGACAGATTATTTAATTAAATCTACTGCACAGGCTGTTAACTACAATGTTACCTCGGAGCTTACTGAAATGACACAGTTAGGATTATAACTTAGCTTTCGGTATTGGCGTGTATATCACACGCTGATGAAGTGGTAGAACTCTGCGACTGTCTTGTAAATCCTGCCTATAAACCCATTTAGCGAAGCAACGCTAAATCTCAATATATGAATGCTCACATCGATACTGAACGTGGGTGTTGAGTCCGATATTCTGACTGTCTGTGTAGGGACGCCCGCGAGCCGGATTATGCCGCTCGCAGGAAAGGCGCTGGTGTTGACCTGGAGGTCCTCTCACCTCATTCGTGTATACATGTTTGTCATGTCTTGTGTAAGCAACTGAAGAACTTCGAACTAAACTATGCTTTCGTCTTCATCAAATCAACTATGCTTAGTTCTTCAATCACCGTATCCACCCTTAGATATGTCAATAAATTATCCCAATCCTTCAAATGGTGGACAGTTGATTTTGAGCCTTTGCCTTTTATGCATTGAATCATGTTCCACACCTTTCACATCTGTGTGCGTGATTTAATGGTGCAAACAAAGTTTCGCCAGGACTGACGCTTGTTTTGTTTGAAAATGTCAAGCCTTGGCATTTAAAATTTTAACTTTATCGAAATAATGTACTGTAGGGTGTCGGCGAAAATATTTTACTTCCTTCTTCCTTCTCTTTCTGACTTGCTTACAGCCCTTATTAAACCATGGTTTACGAATTGCAGAGGACCCATATATAGTTTCACCAGCAATATTCTTCAGTTTATCAGAAAATAACTGAACTGGATCCTGAACGGTGTAAAAAATCAGATTTCAAGTTGTCAGTACACAGTTGGCCTTATTAGAATACCACCTTGTTGCAGGTGGATCATCAGTCGAGTTTAAAGCAGAAGGTATTGTGGGGAAATTGTCACTTCCACACAGGTCATCGTGGACTCACCATTCAAATTCGTTATAAATATTGAGATCTATCAAGTGCAGAATAAGTTCCAAAACCAGTATGTAAATAAGTGGCTGATCCATCATGAAATATGCATAAATTACCATTAGAAATGAAGTCTTCGAGGATTTTGCCTTTATTGTTGCTATCGGTACATCCCAACAAAGTGTTGTCTCCGTTAAGATCACCCATAATTATACACCTCCACTCCAATATTGATAAAGAAAACAGCTTTGATTGATTTAGGGACTGTGGTCAATAAAAAAGTAAACAGATACGTGTTGCTTCTAATATCTTGTTTCTTGTGACTTGTTTCTTCAACAATTTCCTCCACTGACATGTCCGACAAACAACGGGCTCTGTCCCGAACAATTCCTCTACTAGAACTGAGTGTGAAGTGAGTGTTTTATGTTCTGTGACCTTCACGCTGACATTTACAAATTAGTGTTGTTGCAATAGATTAAGTGCCTGCTGTCTCCTTGCATATTCTACAAGGGAGCTGACCACCTCGGAGACACGACACGTTTTTGACGTCTCCACATATGGATTGGATAGTCTTGGAAATGAAAAAGGATTTAATTTGAGGGGCTCACCATTGGTAGTCTCACTGACTATAGAGTTTGACCAACTGTCCTGCTGTTTTGGAACTGAAATATCTTCAGCCTCCAGACGCCTTTTCTTCTCATTTCTAGTGGAACCAGAATGTATTTAACTCATGATGTTTCTGAGATGTTCAGCACCCTTTCTCCCCACCCGCCACCGAGTGTCAACAAGGACAGTGTCCATCTGCAGCGGATATCCAGCATGCAAACACCAGGGATACAAGGGTGATATACTCCATTGAATACGACATATAAAGCTATATTTGTCCACCAAATATAATGTCAGGCTGGTATGGCTCTTAACAAAAACCTGGGGACATACAGAATTTAGAGGTCGACATCAAAAGATTGGCCCATGAGCCACCGTCTTCTGACATAGGACTCTGGGCAAACTGCTATAAAAGGCGACTATGCTTGTCGTAAGAGGCCACTAACGGGATCGGGCGGTCAACCTCGCTGACTTGGTTGACACATGTCATCGGTTCCTAATTGCGCAGATCGATGCTCATATTGTTGATCACTGGATTGTCTGGTCCAGTCTCGATTATTTACAGACCGCCGCCATATAGCTGGAACATTGCTGAGTGCGGCGTAAAACTAAACTCACTCACTCACTCACTCTAGGCAAACAAATAGAAAATAATTTCTGACACAAACATTCATTTCACAAATGCACAATAATATGCAGTTGGTGCAATGAGAATGTTGTGCATGTGCAGGGCATGGCGAGACCAACCGATTGATAGAACCGGGCCAGTTCTACCACCCGTCTAGGTGAAGTCAGGGCCAAAGTGGTCTGTCAGGCAACAGGAACACGGTACCAGGCCCCTATTGCCCTCAACCACCAGGATCCCCTCCTCCACCAACACATGGCTGCAACCCACGGCAAACGGGTTGGTAGACCAAATATTCCCAGGGTCCACAACGGAGGTGTTGGCGAGCTTTTAGAGTTACCCAGTACCCACCACGAGGAGATGGCTCGCCACGGGTACCTGAACAAAGAAACAGGACAGGAGGTCAATGAATGAGGTTGTTCGGTCACTGAGCCAGTGTTCACTGATGAAGAATATATCCGTGCCGCCCATTCTGCTACAGAGTTCCCGAGTACCACACGTACCGCATATGTTCCAGAGTGCTGAAACCCTGCGATTGTGATCATTGGCATTATTATATGTTCAAACATACAATAGCAAATGCGAAAGGAGAATGCCAGCTGCAGTTACTTCCAAATTGCATTATTAACATTAAAGTGAAATGCACGGAACAATGCAAATATTGATATACATTGTTTAGTCAGCATCAATATACAACCACTTCCAATCCAGTGAAGCCATTTTTCTAGTGTTCCTCGCCGTGATATTGCTGGATTATTGCTAAAAGTGGTGTAAAAGTAAACCCACTCACTTACTTCAATCTAGACTAAGCTTAAGTCAGCTTTACAAAGATGTGTTCTAACATGGTATAAGAACACCAAAATTGTATGCTCCAACTAAGGATTAATGCAGTAGTCGCTGAAACCGTTGGTTATGAAGTTAGAAAGAGAGCAAGTAAGGTATATATCTAGTCATTAGATGGCCGCTGCTTGCAAGTATTTCATAAACGTAATTAACCTATCACGAGTGTAAGTTAATGTACCATTAAACATATGGGGGATATTTCATTGTGCCAAAGCCAATTCATATGAGAAAAAACAATATATATATCCAAACATTTCCTAAAAAATGGAATATATTGTCACATTTTCTCTTAATTTTCCATTTTCGACATCTGTTTCCTCCTTCATCATTTGTCTTTATCCAATATCCCCAACTTTTTTATTGGTACATGTTATATGTGCGTAATGCTCGAGGATGCCCAGAAGGCAACACTGTAGATTGATCCTGACAGTATTATCTTCACTGGTGTGAATCATAACGTATGAAGCTCTTTTAATGGGTGGGAAGCGTAATTATTCAAACGTTCTCATGTTTTATCGGAATGTCGTCGCAAACTAACGTCCTTTTAAATTTGATCTGAGTTAAAAAAACAACCAAGTGAAACATGAAAGGGTGTTTCATTTAAATATGTCACTTTTGATTGGTGAGGATTTAAAAAGACACATTGTTGCTATATAACAGAGTGTCAGGATTCAACATACGTCACTAACTATCGGAAGCAGGTAAGTGGTTTGTGTTTGTGGAGAGCCAGTTACACGTTGGAGTGGTATAAGTCCACCTGCCTGATTTTCAAATAGGAATTAGGTTACTCACTGGACCTGAAGGTGGACTGTCAGCTGTTGATCACAGGATTGTCTAGTCCACTCTCGATTATTTACAGACCGCCGTCAGTTAGCATGAATTTTGATGCGTGCGGCGTTAAACAGCTAACAGACCAGTCAAATTCTTATTTGTTAAATTCATCGTAGGATATATATTCTTTTAATGAGTGGTTAAGTTGAACAAAATTCGCCAACACCCGAAAGATGTGTAAATGTATACCGACCTGGTTAACTGAGCATGCGATTTGTTCCCATACTAATTGCTGGATTGTCGGTATCACTTGGACTGGTAGACAGACACCAATGTTCTGAATGACAAACAATCCAACTTGCTTGGAAGCCGACGGGCCTTTCGTTTCTTTCAGAGACCGTCAAGATGAAGCTTGGTGTCGCTGGCGTTCTGATTGCTGCCGCACTTGTGATGGCTCAAGCCCACTATCCTAGTGATCTCTATCCTAAAGACACCTATCCTAAAGATCCCTATCCTACAGATCCTCATCCCAAAGACCCCTATCCTTCAGAACCCAAAACATCAATGGGTCACCAAATCCCAGGAAGTACAGGAGGTCCCGGAGTCATAGGAATTCCCGGAGGCCCAGGATTCCAATCATTTCCCGGAGGCCCAGGATTCCCACGAGGTGATGGACGCCCACGTACAGTGAAAAGGTTCTATAGGCCAGCGCGTAATCCATTCCAACCCAATATCCATGTTATTGTCAATACAAACCAGCGTATGCACAACAACAACGATGCTGGAGGAAAAGGTTATCCTGGGCGGGTTCCCTTTGGTGGTCCAGGCAATGTGGCCTTTATCGACACTAGTCCTGGGGATGTCTTTCGGTCAAGACCGTACTTCTCACAACCCAAACAGTTTGGCTAACATGAGGTATGTACTGATGTTACAGATGATGAATGCATTTTAGTTTTCGGAATAAATGTCCACATGTGACTTCATATAAGACATGTATATGGATGACAACCTCTTCTTATTGTATAACTCAACGTTTCGGGGACACATCTTGCCCCTTGTCCAGGTGATTACAGACAGGAGTACAAAATATACCATATGTAAAAGAATTCACAGGAAGCCACAAACATACTCACTCATTTACACCTGATTGAAGTTGGAATTTCCAGCAAGGTATTAACGATAATTCTTTTGTCTAAGTGAACGTTTATACAATGAATCACCGAGGACTAAAAATACAGTTATAAAAACAATGACAATAGGGATAAAGTAAAGCCAGTTGACACAAAGCGGATAAATGAAATGATAATCAAATTTACAGGAAGTCGGAGATGTACATGTATATGCAATCGATCAATGAGGCCAGATCAAATAGAAGTCATCTCACACAATGATGATAAGGAGACGTTGTCACGACCGAGTGATATACAGTTAATTACAAGACGATGGAGGTGACTTTGTGATGTGCCAGGCACGAGGGTATACACCTTGATCTCTATTAATCTCTGGGGTTAATCTCCTGATGTTGGTGCCTTCGGGTATTTCCGGGTGTGTCAATCATTTGTGGCCAAGATGCTAGTCTGTTTGCCAGTCAGTGGAGTGGATGGGGATGTTATTTACATGCTCTGAAAGGGCATATTTGTTGTTGGCTTTTTCAACAGATGATTTGTGTTCTTCGAGTTGTATATTAACGGGGGGTGATGTTTCTGAAGTGTAGGTGCTGCCACAGTTGGAGTTTAGTTGGTATATGCACCCTCGGGGTTTGGGGTAGTTTGGTTGCTGGACTTTGACTTGAGGATGCTCTTCAAAGTTCTATCCAAATGAAATGTGATGACTAATCTGGCCTTGGTAGTTGATGCTGATCCTGACTGGCGAAGGTTCAGTTTTTGGTGGGTGTTTTTTTCTGGTTGAGAGTTTTAGCTACCGTCTGCTCATCAAGGTTTTGGGGTTCAGGGTGATAAACGATCTCTTGATTTTATCTGTCTCAGCACGTAGTTAGACATTGTCACAGATTGATTTGGATTTACTGTGTAGATTTGAGGACATATGTTGTACTCGTATGTATACCCAAGTAGGCGTGAAGGACCTGCTGCTTTTGAAATAATTGATCTATTTGAGTAAAGTAACTGGAAATGCTGATGACGAACACTGCCCAACAACACTCCTAAAATTAGTTGGTATGACAGTCTAGAAGTTATGTAAGCTCAGAACGTTTTTACCAGCTCTCGTACATGTACGTCTCTGGGTGCCGTGAAATTCTGGTATATATAGTATTTTTTTTTCACTCCTGTCTGTGGCCCGTGAAGGTCCCGGGGTAGAATAAGCCTTCAGCAACACATGCGTGCCATAAAACTCGACTATGCTTGTCGTTAGAGGCGACTAACGGGATCGGGTGGTTAGGCTCACTGACTTGGTTGACATATGACATCGGTTCCCAGTTGTGCAGAACGATGCTTACCTTGCTGATGACTCGATTGTCTGATCCAGACTCGATTATTTACAGGCCGACGCCACATGGCTGGAATGTTGCTCAGTGCGGGGTAAAACTAAACTCACTCACTGACTCCTGTCTTAATCACCTGAGGAAGGGAAGCATTAGCAATGAAAGGTTGTGTTATATAATAAAGAAGACGTTGTCATCCATATAATCGTCTTGTGTATTCACCAACTCCTAATTTGGCTTCCATTATAATTTCCCGTGTTTGAACAGATAAAGATTTGGCTTTGCAAGTACATGTGGTATGTTGTCTTTTTCGCAAACTTCCAACATTAATGAATACATATATTCACCAACACACGCTTTTGGAAGGTCACGAAGTAGAAAAGGCCTTCAGCAACCCATGCGCGCCATAAAAAGGCGACTATGCTTGTCGTTAGAGGTGACTAACGGGATCGGGTGGTCAGGCTCACTGACTTGGTTGACACATGTTATTGGTTCCCATTTGCGCAGATCGATGCTCATGTTGTTGATCACTGGATTGCCTGGTCCAGACTCGTTATTTACAGATCGCCGGCATATGTCTGGAATATTGCTGAGTGCGGCGTAAAACTAAACTCACTCGGTCATTCACTATTGGGTGGAAGATACTATCCTCCTTCATATATTAATATTGGCGTACATCTCAAAGTGTCAAGTTTTCTTTAGATCGTACTCGATATTGAACTGTATGTCTGAACATCCACCTTTATGTGTTTAGTATCATGGGTTCTTAATGCAGTTTGCCAATACTTCTGTCAAGAACTGCTCGTATTCTGAGTACAGAGCTTCTTGTAACTACCATACCTATCAGTCGTAGAACTATGATCATTCTGTTATACCAGGCACTCGAGCTCTTCTTCTTTCAAATGACAATACTAACACGTTATTCTTCAGGGTTTACAAGCCTTGATCTGTGACCTACGACAGCATCAAGTTCTGTTGAAACAAGACCGCGATGAAACATGTTGGCAATGGCAGCATCATGTGTTCACTTGCGTGCTGAAGATAAAGCTACTTATGAAAATACATTGTTGTCGTCATTTTATCCCACACTGGAGTGAGTGAGTTAGGTTTTACGCCGCTTTCAGCAATATTCCACCAATATGACCAGAAATGGGATTCATACACCGTACCCACGTGGGTAATCGAACCCGGGTTTTTGGCGTCACAAATGAAAACTTTAACCAGAAGGCTACCCAACCCAACCCCTCCCACATTGGAAGGAGAAAAGCTGTATGTCGGTTTGCCTTTCTATCAATTATCAAACGTCCGCTTGTTGGAGTTACCCAAACAGGCTTGCTGCCATTAGATACGCACGTATGCCGTTATCATGAATTTGAAGCACACATTCCCCTTGGTGTGTGAGCACAATACCATTGTTGATTGTTCTGAGATTGAGATGACGTCGTGAAATGACCAATTACTATTGGAGGCTCAACTCAACCATACTAGTTAGAATAGGGTCCAAGAGAGGAACCAGAAATTGCAGTGTAATTAAAGACAAAACTTGTTCCAAAACGTCGCGGCAGCAAATATTGCAGCTTTTCGCGTCGAAGAATATATACTGTTTTACATTAAACTAAACACAATAAAAGTGGTATTTTACACCACTAAACTATGAGTCAAGTATCACATTCAAGGGCAAAAAACTGACCTTTGATATTTTAATCTATATTTATTCATACAAGTTCAATTGTTTTTTATACTCTTGAATCAAGTGGTTAGAAGCACAGGAAGTAACATTGTCGTCTGATATGTGAAAAAGCAAACCACTCAGGCACAATGTACTTGATATTAATGGAACCATGTCTAGGGAAGAATCGGGATGGATCTTTTCGATTGAAAAGAGTTAAGACAATAGTAACTTTGAAGGTTTAATGCTATCAAGATGGCACGATTTCTCTCTCACAAGTGTGTGTGTGAGTGTGTGTATGTGTGTATGTGTGTGTGCGCGCGCGGTCGTGCTTGCGCGCGTGCGTGTGAGTCTGCACAATTGCGCTTACATTAATGCTATTGATTTTCTTCAATACCGTGGATCATAATGTCTCCTTTGAGCATTTGAGTTTGAGTTGTAAATATATACCATGGGATCTTACGGTCTTTCTACAAAATCTGAAGCTTAATAGTAATTTTTTTAAAAAAACATATAAAGAGAAGGAACGAAAATTTCCAGGAAAAAAGGGAAAAAGGAACGAGAACCAACCAAATTTCCTGAAGTATTCTTTACCTATTTAATGGAAAAAAAGAGCTGTAAGAGTACTGAAACAAATATATGCTCACGATACAGTCGTAGCTGTACAATCGATTCTGCTTTTGGCAGAGATTTCTTATCAATGTGGAACGGGGTTTTATCGCTTCTATGACGGTGACACATTCAAACCTATTTATTAATTTAACAGCACATTTCATTTCTGAAAAAAAACAACAACATGCGAATAATTTCTTTTCAGATTATTAACTTTTTCAGGATATTCTAAAAAAAATAACAAACCCCTCTAAATTTAAATGGTTATTTTCTCATAGTAACTACTCAGAACTGGGGAAACAGCGACTATAGCTGGAAAAAGTAGACATTGCAGCTCAAAAAGTAGAGATTACACATGGCAAAGTATATATTACAGCGGTAAACAGCGGGAAAAGTGGACATTATAGCTGTGAAAATATACGTTATAGTGGGAAAAGTAGAGAATACAGCTGGGAAAATAGAGGTTACAGCGGGGAATGTTGAGATTACATCAAAAGTACAGATAACAGCTTCAAAAGTAGAGATTACACTTGCGAAGTTAGACGAATTACGTAGAAATTTCCACCGGAAAACCAGAGATTACAATGGGGAAAATAGACGTTACTGCTGGAAAAGAAGATATTAAGGCTTTCCGCGATACAAGAACACCGTGGCATGCTTGCTGGAATGATATTGCCACTCGTCTGTTAACAAAAAGAAACTATGAAATCAGTCAGCTTGACGGATGTACAGAATACACAGCGTACAGATAACCGGGCATGGATATCTAGACGATACCCCTAATTGTTACAACGTTTATGAGAGTAGAACATTGGGCTTTGTCTCGTTCAGACCAAACAGTCGGACCAAAGTCTGTTTCCGGTGTTCCTAATCCAGACACCACTGAATGTTAATGAAAACGATGATTTACGATTAACTACTACTTTCAATTTGTATTTATTATGAATCTTTAGGAAAGACGTGCGAATCCGGACGGTAATTATTGGAAACACAACTTACGTTTCACACATATTTGTAAGCTGCAACCTTGACAGCACAGCGGCATTTGAGGATCAATCGAGTGCAGGCGATTAATCACATGTCAACATGGAAGGGCTAGAGATAATCCGGTATTAAGCGTTCTCCCGACATTTATTAATGAAATGGATGTGTATTTTAAACAAAAAATGTCAGTTATCTTTTTGTTTCAATTTGTCTGCACATTGGAGTTTACCATTGTCATTATATTGTTCGCTGTGTTAACTTTATGTTGCACAAATAGCAGAGGGTTTAAGATAACGTGTATTCTATACACGAAAAAGCTACATACTATATGTATCTGGTGTTTTGTGCTTGACTCAGTTAATATACTACCGTCAAAATATATTGGTATTGATAGTTTGCACGTCATTACGTTCAAGGTGTCATTTAGCTTTCTCCATATGCTCGACAGGTCTTGTCCAAAATCAACCATCGCTATACCAAGGAGAGACACAAACGAAAGAAGAAACAAGATGAGAAGACGTATTTTACTACTGCAAATAAGACTGCAAATCTCACTGAAAATATCTGTCACATAATAAACCATCACCAGTGTAACAATATTCACACTTGTTTAACCCGAAAACGCCTTTGCAAGACTTTGACAACTTCACTAGCTTCAGTTAACTCATTTTAAAAAGATATGTGTGTATAATGAACGTGGTGGTGAGTGTTTTAAGTTGTTTTCCTTTCATATAAGCAATTGGACGTTGGGAAAGCCAAGCGGTTAAGGCGCTCGCTCGTTACATAGCCTATGCAAGGTGCGAGTTCAAATCACACTCAGCTCTATAAACTATTGTGGCCCATGATGACCAAAGGTTAGTCATTGTGACATCCTTATCATTAAAAACGCTGTTTCATAAAACATGTCCAGTTTAGACAGCCAATCTAAGAATTCAACTTGCATGTCATGAATACTGAGACACATGCAAGAACAGTAACTTCACATATAAATTTATGTACAATAAACATGTGCTAAATGTGTATTGCCGCAATATGAAATCTGATCGATCTGTCACTTCCGTTGTAATCGCTGCATCTTGAAAGTCATATATATATAAAGTTATATTATTTTTAACATAGACTGCAAGCCCTCCTGTTAACCAAGTTCTTTAACTTCGTATTACAGGAATACCCATCGCCTGCCCGGTTACAATGCGCTTGCAAATCTGAAGAATAAAAGTTGCTTCTTTTGTTTCATAAACCAGTTACACCCAACGCAACGCAACATGCCTCCCGTATATGCCAAAAATAACGCTGTTATGTAGATCAAAGCAATGTCAACAAAAGAAGCTGGAGTACCTCTCTCCGCTATGACGTCACTTGGTGATTTCGATGGAGTGAGTATTGTGTTACTGTTAGCAATACGTCAGCATATCACGGCCACAAGAAGAGGTCCTCGAATAGTGTACCCATGCGGTAATCGAATCCATGCCGTCGGCGTGACGCTTTGACCACTTGGCTACCCCGCGCCATTGGCGCTATACTTCAGGTGTTTAAGTCCTACTTCAGGCAGCGACACTCACTGATAAGGCCTCTACCGTGAAGAGTAAGTGAGCGAGTTATGATTTAACGTCATATGGGCAGTGTTTTAGCCGTACTGTGACGAGAACATTTAATTGTGTTACATACAAACATATGGTCTATTATATAACCCTGTCATTGAAGGACAGTAAACCAACTAGAATATCACAATATTAAGAAATAAAACTAGAATATATCTCTAAAATAAGACGTCAGATTAGGTCAAAACAATATGGGAAAGGCTATAGATGGCCAACAATTTAAAGTTCTCCTGTGAAGAATTTATGAAATGTTCGGAATTAGAATGTTGCTTTCATTTCAGTTTAAGGAATTCTATTTTCATTCTCTTGAACATATCCCTTCAATATAAACCTTCGTATGGATTTTTGTACATGGTAGTTTGTTTGGTTGTTGTTTAACGCCACACTTTACCAGACAATCAAGTGATCAAAGGCATGAGCATCGATCTACCCAAAGGACATGCGGCGAAATGAGTCAAATCCAAAGCCCGTTATTCGCCTTTTATTGCAAGCACTGGTTGCCAAAGACCAGTTCTAGCCCTGATCGTCACGTTATCCCATTCGCAAAACTGTCTCGAACAGTATTATCAGGTTCCCGTAGTCTGCCATTCCCACTAGTTTCCACATTAGCTAACCTGTCGGGCTAGTCATGGACGAAATTTGTATGTAAAATTTAGCAGAAGATTACTCAAATAATTGAGGATAAGACATTGTCGACATGACACGGGTTTTGTCACTAAGCTGCTAATTTGAGGAACATTTTATCAGGCCATAATCATACCTGATTCACTGGCCGACTACCGTGGAGAGTTACTGGTCCTGCTCGATTCTTACTAGCCACGGGTTAGCGGTCCAATGACTATTTCGCACACTGGCTATATCACACGGCAACTTACTGATTAAGCACCCATGTGGACAGAATGTGATGTGATGGACCTGATATTTGGTGAGTGTGTGATGAGTGAGTTTAGTTGTTCGCCGTGATTAGCTACATTCATACAATGTGAGAGCCAACTTACATGGGCCTCACACATTGGACCCATGTAGGGAATCAAACTCAGGTCTTCAGCTTGGCAAGTGACCGCTTTAACTACTAAGCTACCTCGCCGTCCCAGCTGGAAGATGACACGAAGTGGTTGGTTCAGAACATGGTTTGTTCTTCGAGACAAAGGTATGGCCTAATTCACAACATACAGCACGCCTATTCCATGTGCTTCACTACTGAAAATGTATTTCACTTTATCACGAGGTATATTTTACACATAATCTTCATGAGCGTAATAGACAGCCTGATTGCACTGAATCCTCTTGTGAAGAACGCTTTGATAAAAACTTTGAAAAATGCCCATGGCATTTCCGTCAGCAAAGCCGTCGAGTACCAAAGCCTTCGAGCATTAGTCACATTCATCATTACCTTTTCAACTTGATTGTCAAGGCTTTCAGATCCATTTAAGTGAATGAATGAGTTTATTAAGGGGGAGGAGTGGATAGTCGAACTGGCAATGTTAATACATGGGTATGTCTATATGCTATCACCTGCTGAAAGTTGTTTTCTGAAGGAAACAATGTGCATAAATAATAGTGCGTCTAAGTGCGTCAATCATAAAATGCGCATGCTAAACAAAAGTGATGCTCTGATTCAATGTTTCTAACTGCGCACAAAGGTCATAGCCTGTCTTTCCTAACTGAACCGATTTTCCTACCTTCTTCGATTAATAATTTGTGATTGAGGAGATGAAAGGGCAATACAGTAAACCTATACACGCCGAATAATTTTCAAAATTTGCCTCATGTTTTATAGAGCGGTACAAAATTAGTTGAGGATATATCTTCAAACCAACGTTGCTTATCAATATCTACACAACTTTGCTTAAAACACGATATGAAATGACTCATAATACCAACATCCTGATTTCTCCACACTTGACTGAATCCACAATGAAACAGTAATGATTTGACCTCTAACTCAAGCCCTTATTTGCTCGAGACAACTGGTAAGAACAAACGTTCCTAAGAATAATATGATCGTCTTGATAAAGCAGCTTTACCCAAAACGTTATAATCCTAACATACATCCTACCGCAAGCAGAAATATCCCGGCTCTCTGACATTGCATGTGGGCAACACAATCCAGTGACTGACACCATGAGCATGGATCTACGGTGTTGAGATGAGATGACGTGACAAACAGCGAGCCTGGTCACCCGATACGCTTAGCACCTCTTAGCAACTCTAATACCATGAGTAGACAATTTAACCTGGATCTTCACAAGACCAGTCAGCCCAGTGGTAAATTTTGGATAATGCAGACAGTGCACAGAAAATAATTTTTAGTTCCAAAGAATATTTTAGTGAACTTGAGATATATATTTACCGTCTAACAGTCTAATCACAACAGCCATTATTATTTCTCAGATGTGTGGACCACGACATCTAAAAAATTTTACCAGACCAATGGGTTGACTAGCTGTAAATTTAGACCAACCGTCAGAAATCTAACCCGGGCGGTATGACGGACCTTATGTCATGCACTGCCTTTGCTTGAGTTTTGCTAAAGGTGCTCATTGTATCGCTAACACCTTGTACCGTTAATTTGTAATGCGTAAGAACGTATATATAATGGAGTGTTATTCTGCAAATGGCATCGGCTCACTATTTATCTATTCTTCCATGGGAACTACGAGGGGATGTCAATACGTTTTGAGCCTTGCATAGAAAAACACAAAATATTGGTATGAACCACATCAATTTTTCAACATAGTCCCCTCGTGAGTCAAGACATTTGTTCCATCTTTTCTGCCAGGCGCTGATGCCATCTCTGTAGAAGGCGCCATTTTGGTCCTTAAACCAAGCCTCAGTAGCAGCAATAAGCTCATTATCATCCTGAAATCTACGACCACGCAAGTGTTTCTTGAGATTTGGGAACAGATGGTAATCACTTGATGCCAGGTCTGGAGAGTAGGGGGGATGCAGCAAGATTTCGTACACGCATTCCTGGACAGAAGCGGCTGCAACGCGAAAGGTGTGTACTGGAGCATTGTACTTGATTTAGAAGAATACCAAGACTGATCTTGCCCCGGCGCTTCTCCCTGATTGACTGTCGCACTTGCCTCAACAAGTTAGCGTAATATTCCCCATTCATTGTTCTTCCTTTTGGTAAGTAATCTATGTAGATGACGCCTTTGCTATCCCAGAAGACTGTCGCCATTACCTTCTGCACTGATCTGGAGGCTTTGAACTTTTAGGTTCTGGGAGAAGTGACATGTTTCCATTCCATGGATTCTTGTTTGCTCTCAGGATCACAGGTTACTAGCCTAAAGTGAAAATCTTCTGGATTTTTGTTGTATCTGGTTAGCATGGAATGCTTATGGTGACCCTTGTTTACTTCATTTCATCTGTAAACATTCTTGGCACCCATCTTGCGCACACCTTAGACATGACGAGATGTTTATGAAGAATTGTCTCGATGGATCCGTGTGAAATGCCTGTGGTCTCCTCTAACTCGTGGAGTGTGATTCGACGATTTTCCAGCACAAGTCTATGCACTCTCTCAATGCTTTCCTGACTAGTGCTTGTTGTTGGGCGACCTGGACGGGGGTCATCTTCAAGACTCTCTCTACCATGCTTAAATTCATTGACCCATCGTTTGTTGGTAGCAGATGAAGGGGAAGACTTCCCATAAACTGCTAAAAGCTTTTCTTCAATGTTCTTCGCAGAGTTTCCTTCAAGAACTAAAAACTTAATTACTGCTCTATACTCAATTTCATTCATTTTCACTGCCGTGAGGGGGGTCTCTTTCTGTCAGTGTTAGCTGTTCAATACGTATATCACATCAGCTACACCCCAAGCTTCAATGTCGTACCATAGGCTGTGACACCTTGGTATGAAAAATGCTGAAGGCGCAAAACTTATTGACATCCCCTCGTATATTGATTTGGTTGTCGTGAACAGCTATATAAATTTGGTTTAGTTGTTGTTTCACGCCGCGCTTACCAATAGTCGAAAGTTAATGAATAATGCATGAAACTGTAAAAAATAATATCAGCTATACTTATAATATATAAGTAATAAAAACACACGCACAGACAGTGCAGCCGATTCATCGCGTACAATAACACATGGCAACATGAAAAACAAACGACAATAAAATGTCATTGCCGTTCAATCACAAATTTCACAATTCACAATACCAAGTAATTTCTTTCTGACACAGAACATATACTCAGCTGATCTGTAAAAAATGTTGAGACTTCTTGAAATACGAAGATGATCCTCACTTTATTTTTTAAACATAAATCAATGAGTTCTCATGTCACAGGGGCACGCACTATTCGATTGCTCGCTGTATATTGATTGCTTGCCACGAACAATGATTGAGTATCCATATTAATCTGAATAGTTTTTATACCATTTTCTAAAGTAGGGCCAATCGACTAAAGTGCCATGTATAAAAGGTCCCGCAAGACAACCAAACGCCACCCTGAACATCAGCGGAGATTTGTGAGTACACGATTTATGCTGTTGTATGCTTGTTTATTTATTTACTTGTTTGTTCGTTTATTCACTGCTAACAAGAATGTTCCAGCTATAACACGATGGTCTGTAAACTAGTCTGGACAAAACAATCTAGTGATTGACATCATGAGCGTTAAACTATGCTGTTGGGATAGTATGACGTGTCAAACAACAAGCCTGACCATCCTATGCCTTCAGTCACCTTTCACGAATAGCACGTCTAGTGGAAGACTAATTCTACCGTGGATTTTTACACCTTATTTAACTCGACGTCGCATCCACCTTGTTTTAGTCAAACAGCGACGAGACTGTTGCACACATCATTGGAGATCATGGGGTCTTTCGGTACCTCGTTAAGTGCATATAAATCCCATCGTCTTTTAGTGGGTATCCGGAATATTTGCCATGTAAAATATTCTCAACGATGATTTAATTGTTTTCAAACCGTTGGTCATTGCTTATGTGAGGACTTGAGTGTTCCATAATAAGTCATAGGACTTGGACAGTGAATTCGACAATCGCGCTTGATGAAACCATCACAATCAATGTAATTAGGTTCCACAAATATACGTTTATACAACAAGACAAACTCGTTCGAGTAGCTTACGATGACATGTGATGATATGTGCAAATGCCCCTCAGATGTTTGCATTTATTGACTGATAATGCAAATGTCTTAGTCCTCAGAGACGAAAATTTACTTTTTAAAGCCAAAATGTCAGATCACATTTATCAAAACAAACATACGATGTAAATGAAACCTTGAGAACAAGAGGGGTAGGGTTCCACGCTCATCGCGCACCGCACGTACATTAAGTTGAATAATAATTTTTAATGTTCATTTTGCCAGGTCATATTATGAGGATTCTCAATCTTAATGTCACTTTCTTCAGTTTACTTTTTTGCTGAAAGTGAAATTTATTGGTACATTGTCACTGCAAACAGGCTATAACTTTGTCCTCTCTTGGCAGAATCATCAACAATGAATACCCTTGCTGTTGTACTGTGTCTAGTTCTGGTGGTGATGGCCTCTGCCACCTATCCACCTGCAGGGGGAATTCGAAGATTTGGCGTTTACCCAGGCAACAACGTGGATAACAACCAATACCCTAGAGAGGTAGCCAACATTAACCAACAACAGTCCAACAAGCAAACCGCTGACCAAGATTACTTCGGACGAAGCTACGACTATGGGGTCCCTGTCTATGGCTTCCGACCCGTCGGCTATTTCCCTGGTGGCAAAGGATACCTTTACTAAGATGCTTAAACCATACTGTATGACTGTAGATCGCATATGTCTTTTGTATGACATTAATAAACAGTTATGCATATTAAGTCTATATTATCCTTCAAACACATCTCCACAGGGACGCATGTTTAAATGTCTCCACCCCATTGGTTGTCGTGAACAGGTACATGTATATTTGTTTGTTTTGGTTGTTGTTTTACGCCAGCAATATTCCAGGTTGATGGCAGCGGTCTGTAAATGGTCGACTCTGGACC
This sequence comes from Haliotis asinina, assembly GCF_037392515.1. Lineage (NCBI taxonomy): Eukaryota > Metazoa > Mollusca > Gastropoda > Lepetellida > Haliotidae > Haliotis > Haliotis asinina. The sequence continues at coordinate 29,885,012 of NC_090281.1, read as the reverse complement.
AAACAATCCAGTGATCAACAGCATGAACATCGTTCTGGTATCGTTGGGATACCATGACACGTGTGAACCAAGACAGGGAGACTGATCACCTGATCCCGTTAGTCACATCTTACAAGCATGGGTTACTGGAGGTCAATTCTAACACGGATCTATACACGGGAGCCCACGACGTTCCTGGTTAGAATTGACCTTCAGTAACACATGCGTGTCGTAAGAGATGACTAGCGGGGTCGGGTGGTTAGACACTGAAGTGGGGGTCATGTTCCACACCTTGGACATCGAAGGCCGTGAATACATTTCCGAAACATAACTTACCAAGACTGGCGCTTTTTGTTTAGAGGTTCATTAGCATTTAAAATCTTGTATTTATTCAATCATGCACAACAGGGTGGAGGGGGAATTAGTAGTTAGTTGTTTCCTAGCCCACCTCGTCTGTTTCCAATCATTATCAAACCAAGGTAAACGTATGTCTGGATGTGTAGAGAGTTTAACAATGCATTCACCGTCTATTTTGTTTATTCGCCAGAGAATAATTGCACAAGAGCATCGATAAAACGATCAGGATTTACTTTATCACGACAAACTCGAACAAAGGCTTTCAGCTTTGCTGAAGTTCCATCTTGATGATGGAGGAACATCAGCCAGGATTATCGTTTGAAGAATCGCCGAGAAATGATCGCTGCCACGAAAACCAACTGACCATTTAAATTCATATAACAGATCTGTGTGAGTGAGTGATAATTCGAGAGAAGAGTATGTGCCTATACAAGGATGTAAGTTTAAACAAAATTATGGCCAACCCCAGTATTCAATATTCAAGCATTATATGGATAATATTAAGAATGACTGAAAATTATGGTGTTCCCCGTTTTTGGTGAGTATGTGTTTTCCATTACAGATGCATTGATCGTTGTTATAAAGTCTTCCAGTATCTTCCCATTTCTGTTTTTATCGGAACTACCCCAAAGTGAATTAAGACCGTTTAAATCGATCATGATTAGACATGGCTTGGGGAGCGGGTGGTAGAGTGCCATATCGGTGAAGAGTAGTTGATAGTGGTGTATCGTGAATACAGTGTGAAAACAATGTTCAACGTTAACCCGACAACACCAGTTTGTAGTGGTGCTTAAAGAGAACCAAAGCCGTGTATATACAACACCCTGGCACATCGAAGTGGAAGATCCTCCAGTAGCTGTCCAGTCCTGGAGGAGGAGAAAGTGATGTGTAGTGTATTGATTTATATCAAAATTTATCTGTTCCTTTAAGATGACCCCAGTAAAGAAAATGCAATGGTTTTGTCTCAGTAAGCCATAGATATACTTGTTTTTCAGTCCTAGACAACCCCAGTGAACAATGTTATTTGCGCAGTTCGTGGTGACTCAGTGGGATATATTGTGTGATGTGGTAAGTTCAAAGGTTTAAGCTGATTTTTGAACCTTGACTGAGAAAAAGGCGCCTTCAGAAGTTCATGGATGATCAACTGTCTGTTTTTCCCCATTTTCAACAAAATTGTCTTGATATTGTTTTGTATGCGTCACAGATACTGATTCATATGATCGATCCACTGAAGACTGTAGTGTCACAGTTTCTGTGGAAGTAAGTTTGTTATACAGAGCTTGCGATGTGTGGGTAGTTTCAACAGTGAGAAGTTCATAAGACAAGTAATATTAATGGATGTCAACTTCTTTATTGTGAATAACACGACGTTTCTGAATGTATGAGTGCTCCTTCATCTGGTGAATGGTAGGCAGTATCATTTCATTTACTCTATCATTATATCATTAAGTCTACAGGTTTAAGTTCCACACCTTTACAAACATCTTTCTCAAAAGACATTTCAATATCATTCATAAATATAGTAAATAAATAAGATGATAAATTCTCTCCTTGGTACACCAGATCGACAGGGAGAGAAGTCTTTAAAACCATCTCTACATACTACACAAGGTTTTAACGTTTAGAATTACAATTACATTATGCTTTATAATTGTCAAGCAAGCAGTTAACTTTAACGTTTATGATAACGTAGTAAAGCAGTGAACTTTCTCTACTCTTAACAGAATCGTCAACAAGGAACTCGATCGCAGTCATTCTCCCTTTGGTTCTAGTGACTATGGCCTCCGCCACATTCTATTCCGTTGGTACTGGGTACCCACCGTACCAACCTGGGGCATACCAACCAGTTTACTCCCGAGATACCAACAGGGTACATAAGTGGATACAGTGGATTCAAAGGAAATAACAACTATAACAATCAATACCCGGGGCGAATGTCAACCAGCCACAGTCCAACAGACAAGCAGTTGCCAAGACGCCATTTCTCGAGAACGATTCCCCGGTCTTATTGGTGGCTTTCGCTGAGGCGGCTTTCGTTATTAATGATATTGAGGTTCTTCGTGCTCAATGTCAATTATGCAGGATAATCCCTCAGTACATGGCTTGTATGGCGTCACTTAATAAACCATGCATACACAGGTTTCTAATCGTGTTCTTCATATCAAACAAATGTCTCTGTACCAGTACTTTCATAGGATTCCAGTATTTTCAATTGCGGTTATTTGTCTGGACCGAAATCTGAAAATAATCGAGTGTGGTCCAGACTATACAGTTATTGAAGTCATGACTATACATCTCTGCAGATGGGATACGATGGCTCCAGTCAACGGATTCATCAGATACGACAGGCGTGGATCGCTGAACCTCTTTAAGTGGCATTCTAGAAGCTGGTATGAAGAGGATGAAGACTTTTAAGGATATTCAACGTCTTTCCTGCAGTTAATGCGACGTTTCGGTGGAGCTTTCTACCACCGTCATCAAGCCATGTGTATATTTCTCCTTGTGCATCTTATGCTTGATAACAGTGTTAGAATCTAAAACTTGTCCCTTCGTCTCTGTAACTATTGAATGACAGTCACTTGTTACAGAGATACATAAAGCATGTTCAGGAAGTGAGGAGTTCTTTTCACAACAGCTTAGTGAGATATTTAAGATATACATAATGTTTGTACAGCATGTTTCCATAGAGTGAATGAACTTTGATGGAAGCCAATAAAGGGTATATAGTGATAGAAATTAGGTGACTGGGATGTACAAGATACAATAAGTATTTACATAAACAGCATTCCCCTGATGAAGGGGAAAGTATTAGCTGAAACGTCGTGTGTGAAAAAAACAGAAGCTGCACATCCAAACTTCTAAATACCTAATAGTATCAAATATCTACAGTGGAAGCTGTCACAGCCGGCATCTGTACAATCTACCAAGTTGTCCTTACCGGCATAAATGTCATATGTGACTTGTATATTTATCACCAGCTCTACAATCCGGCCCATTATCTAAACGATATTATTTCTTCAGTCCTAATGAGTGATAGTTTAGACAGCTTCCACTGTATATGTAGTTTGTATTTGTAAAACTGTCTGTTCAGCTTACTACACACATTGCCTTTCCTTCCTCTGATCTTCAAATTTCTCACGCCCTGCATAATGATGGCCGGTGCGAACTCAGCAGCATTCAGGCTTTATTGCAGCGGTCTCTAAATGATCGCGTTTGGATCAGACAATCCAGTGATCTACATCTAATGATCTTTGCTCAGCCTATTGAGGTCCAGCTACTGGAATGTGTTCTGACAGCTCCGACAGCTCAAATATTCAAACCTACACGATGAACATGGTTTAAGTACATTTTCTTCAACAAAAATTGAATACGAACCGACTAACAATCTATAAGACTTTGTAAACACTTCTTGTAGTTTGGCTGTTATACATAGTCCATAGCTATACATAGTCCATAGCTACAAATAGTCCATAGCTATACATAGTCCATAGCTATACATAGTCCATAGCTACAAATAGTCCATACTTATACCTAGTCCATAGCTATACATAGTCCATAGCTATAAATAGTCCACAGCTATACATAGTCCATAGCTATACATAGTCCATAGCTATACATAGTTCATAGCTACAAATAGTCCATACTTATACCTAGTCCATAGCTACAAATAGTCCATAGCTATACATAGTTCATAGCTACAAATAGTCCATAGCTATACATAGTTCATAGCTACAAATAGTCCATAGCTATACATAGTCCGTAGCTACAAATAGTCCATAGCTACAAATAGTCCATAGCTATACATGGTCCATAGTTATACATAGTCCATAGCTATACATAGTCCATAGCTACAAATAGTCTATAGCTATGCATAGTCCATACCTATACATAGTCCATACCTATACATAGTCCATAGCTACAAATAGTCCATAGCTATACATAGTCCATAGCTACAAATAGTCCATAGCTACACATAGTCGATAGCTATACCTAGTCCATAGGACGTCGACATCATCCAAACAAAGTGAGCTTAGTTTCAATATTCCAGCTGTGCTCTGTAAATAATCGATGTCTGGGCCAGACAACCCAGTGATCAACAGCATGAGCTGCGTCAACCAAGACAGCGAGCCTGGCCACGCAAGCCTTCTGTCATCTTTATGAAATGTGTGTATGTGATCTCACTGACAAGGCTCAAATGATATAGTCGGTATATGTAGGTATATCTACACTTATCGTTCTATCGAATATCTTGGTAGTAGTAACATTTCACATAATAAGAACAATGTCACATATGAGGTCAATGTGTTAGATGAGTACGAACTCTGCAAAAAAACACTGTTCGTGTAACAATATCCCAGCTGTATGAAGGCGGCCTGTAATAACGGACTCCGAACCAGGCAGTGATCGAAAACATGAACATGAATCTACGCGATTCATTAGATCTAACTAGAATTGAGAGAGGACACATTTAGACAAAAGGAAGCCATACCAAAGGGGATCAGGGAAGCCAATTTTTCACTCTTTACCAACCTTGAAGTGTAAGTAAAGGGGACCAGTGAGACCGCCTATTTGTCGTATATCGTCTATACATGACGATTAAGAGTGAGTGGAAAACATAAAGTCAAACTGACAGTATTTGAACCATATCGTGACTATGCAGGTTCTAAATTCATACGTACCTGTCAGTTATAAAACATCTGTCAACGAAAAACATCAAAAACAACTAGGATATATGAATTAGTCTAAATCTTTCAATTACAGGACACAATACAATATAAAATCAGATTGCCAAAAACTAAAGGTAGGTTACTATGCCAGGGACTATGGGCACTTTCATTAATTATCATTTGCTTCCTGCAAAACCTATCTGGATTTACACCATCATTCAGCTGTCAGTAATTTAGATATATCTAGCAACAAACAAGACAAAATAAAACAAAACCCAATACGTATTAGACGATTAAAACTTGGTTAGATTAAATACAAATTACTTTGAACGTTTGGGGACTTATCGCAGATGATTTTACAGTACTTTTCAGTTACTAACAATTCCTATTACTGACTTAATCTACCAATGTTAAAACATTGATTGGATCTATATAGCAGATAGATTCAGAGTTGCAGAAGTCTCCCGTCATCGCTTCCAGCAAACTGGATTGGCTTCAACTCTTCTCTAGTCAAATTTCTCGGTAGGTCGAGATAGATTCCTGGAGTTCCAGTCTAAGGTCTTGTACACAATTTTGAGAGAGTGAGTGAGTGTGTTTAATTTTACGCCGCACTCAGCAATATTCTAGCTATATGGTGACGATCTGTAAACAATGAGATCTGCACCGGGCATTCCAGTCATCGGCGGCATGGGCATCGATCAACGCAATAAGGAACCGATGACATATGTCAGTGAAGTCAGCGAGTCTGACCACCCGAACCCGTTACTCGCCTCTTACGATGAGCATAGTGGCCTTTTATAGCAGCATGGGTTGCTGAAAACCTGCCCTATCCCGGATGTTCATAGACCATGCACTTTCGTGGTACACTTGAGCTCAGTTCTATCAAATATTTCAAAATGCGCTGCAACATTCTTGCTTAGACGTTGTTTGAACACGGTGATAACATTCATTCTTTTATGATTGGCACAACCAGTAAGGCCGGATACGCCCACCTTTTCGCCTGGTGCTTGATATTGATTCCTATGTCCACATTATACAATCGTAGAAAATGAGTGAGTGACTTGAGTTTTTACGTCGCATTCAGCAATATTCCAGTTATCTGGACCAGACATTCTAATGATCAACAGCAAGAGCATTGGTCTGCGCAACTGGAAACCGATGACATATGCCAACCAAGTCAGCGAGCCTGACCAGCCAATCCCGCTAGTCGCCTCTTACAAGAAGCAAAGTGGCCTTTTATGGCAAGCATGGGTTGCTGAAGGGCTATTGTACCCCGGACGGGTCTTGTACGAACGACAAGTGATAGGTTGATTTATATGGTATTCGCAAACCATTAGTCGTGTCACAAAGTCTCAGTTGTGGTTTCTGAAAAACATATTACTACTTAGCATTTGATACGATTAGTTTTCCTTTGTGATGCTTGTGGGTTAGAAGCTTCGTTTTAGAACATAGGTTTAAACGGGGACTTCGAGTGGGTTTCATTCCTGACACTTAAATGATGATGTCCGCAAAATGCAGTATTACATTTGTGATAATGTTCCTAATAAAACCGAAGCTGTTCACAAGAAGGATCGCGTCTGTGGATTATTTAACAATTGTGTGCACTGGTTGAACAATTGCATATATATTACTATAAATTACCACAGTTGTATAATCAATTCTCAACGGCTACCAACATCGCAACGAATTGTACATATTACTAAACAATACCTGCACCAGGACGCAGGGTTTTAGTCTGGTTGCCCCATACATAACTGAGGAGGTCAATATGTATTTCGCACCATCGTATTACATCTCATGCCACATATTAAATATCTGAAGGCATGAAAGAAAAGTAGGCTTCTTGAGGGTCATAACAAACACCCTGTGGCCAAAGGATCTGAAAAAGAGGATTTCCGTTTGTAAAGATCACTCATTTGTGAAAACCTGGATTAGTCTTCCGTAATGTATGAAAAAGGTGAAAAAGTCATTCAGATTCAATACATCATCAGTGAAAGACGTATTTAATCGCTGACATTTTTAAGCTTGGAGACTGTCGAACTTTTTCTCATACAAAGTCGAGAAACCCAGTACCTCGTATGGCATTTGAAAAAATGCCTGATCCGTCGTCAGATTAAAGATTTGCTTTCAGAGGTACCATAACACGCTCACATTTAGACTGTGTTGATACAGCATTGATACATGAAGCAAAATCAAATCCCTCTACTTTAAAACAAAAATATGGATCAGTTCACTTCCATGATAATGTCAAGACATGATAAGGTGCAGACATACAGACGCATGTTGGTTGCATTACAATATTCCTGACCCAATTGTTTTCAGCTTTACGTTAAATGTTTGATTCAACCACAGGCGATCCTACAGATCATACAATATATCACGTGTAAGTTTTGTTTGCATTCATAATATATAAACTGTATAGTCACTCGCTATGGAATATCTTCCAAAATAAACTCTTGAAGGTCTTGGGTAGTATAGGCCTTCAGCAACACATGCTAGCCGTAAAAGGCGACTAGGCTTGTCGTAAAAGGCGACTAAAGGGATTGGCTGGTCAGGCTCGCTGACTTTGTTGACACGTCATCGGCTCCCCATTGCGCAGATCGATGTTGATGTTGTTGATCACTGGATTGTCTGGGCCAGACTCGATTATTTACAGATCGCTGCCACATACCTGGAATACTGCTGAGTGCGGAGTAAAACCAAACTCACTCACTCACTCTTCCAAAATATGTTAAATCGGGTGAGTGGTTCCATGTGTGACAGTACAGTGTAAAATAATCCATTTGTCAGATAAAACAGAATAATTGAACGTCATACATCAGTCATATGTATCATAACACCAGGAAAACTATGTGCAAAGGAATAATGCCAGGTCGTTTTTTATCTTGAGGCTGTCACACAGAATGATAAAACACCACAAATGAGGGCCAAACATCTTAAGCAATGTGTATATAAGGTACAGATATTGAATGAAACTTTACTCTGAACATCGTCGCAGTTTGGTGAGTATGCCTTTATTCCTAATGAAAGAGTGAGAATTGTTTGACACTGCAATACTCATAGACACAGGTTACGGATTTGATGTGTGAAGCTGCGTTCACTGGGAACTGGTACTGGAATACTGTTTAAAACAGAGTGGAAATCCAACACAATAGTCCCACGGTTTAACGCTAATTGGGCAGAATCACTGATATCACAACGTTTCACCATAGTGTGGCGTGCATTTATGACGCCTTGAATGAATTAAATTAAATGATTAGATGTTGACTGGACACTTTTAGGAAATAGGTTCTCTCTTGACAATCTCTTGCTAAGTAATATATATGCGAGAAACAGTTACTCATTTACGGTTGAGTTGATACTTTATCAGTTATATTAAATGCATATCATGCATTATATCACAGTAAATTATTAAATATGCTTGATTCCTGCAACGTTAAGTGCCGTGGAATTAGATTGCTGAACAAATTTACACATATGTGAAAAGGGGGCAAAGTTTGACACCAGCATTGTTTCGTTTAATTCTACGCTGTATTACAATTGTCCAGCCAGATGACAATTGTTTATTTCCAGGGTGACCAACCGGTTAACTTTCAATTCCTTTGACCGAATCATCAACAATGAAAACCCTTACAGTTGCTGTCTGCCTGGTTCTGGTGGCAATGACCTCATGCCATTATTATTACCCATCAGTGCCAACAGATGTGCTACCATACCGACCACAGGGAGCTGCTAGACTACCGTACAGTGGTGGCTATCCCGGAAATAATGCTGACAACAAACAAAATTTCAGACAGTATGCCACCATCAATCAACAACAAGATAACGGACAACCTTTAGCGCAAGATTACAATCGTCTCGGACGTGGTGGGTTCTAAGTCCCCAGCGGCAAGGGTTTTTGGTGATGATATGATTGTCCATGCACACTGTCCATGATGCAGGACTGTAATCTTTGATTATGTGACTTGTATAATAAAATAATACATGAAAAAATAGTGCCACAATGTTTGTGAAGCTTGTTTTATCTGCGTTTCACAGATTTTAGTTCCGACAGAGTTTTCTGATATTGTTCCGATATCATCAGCTACAATCATATGCGAGCAAATGGTTTTGAGAAACACTAAATATATTGTTACGGTTTAGACATTGCCACGAATAAATTAATACGGAAGATACGACAGGAGCTACATAGATGCATACTTTCCAGGATACAGATATGGACACAATGACGTATGGAACAACAAAAACCTCAGACAGTATGTCACCATGTATAAAAAGAACAAGACAACAGGCAATCGTGTGAAAGGTGGAGATGATTCGGTATCTAGGTGGTCACAGAAATTCCCATTCTTCTGTCGACTCTTTCTTACAAGCATATGTTACTGAGATGGAACTAGTCTTTAGCAGTCCATGCATATCATAAGATGGGAGCTCCGAAGGTTAGGATTGCTTACTTGGTGGATAACTGTGAAGGTAGATGTTCACGAATCTCATTCACTGGCATGTCTAACCAGGCCTTAAAAATAAGTATGAGTAGCAGGTAAACTATTCCAGGATAGTCATCCTTTACCCTTTGAAGACAGCTCGACCTAGTTTTGTCATGCAGAAGTTATGACTTAGCATGATACATAAACATATGATTAATATGTTAACGTTAACATCTTTCAATGGACTCTTAGATGAGATGTGGTATGGACGTTTCGGATGTCGGGAAATACCGATCATGCCGTTGTCCTGTCCAAAATTGAATCCTGGTTGGAGGAACGTGGACCCAACAGAGAATTCATTTTTACACGGAACACAGCCTGACATGATTAAATATGTATGGCAATTACGATAATACATGATTACATATAAATTGAACACATACATTCACACTGATAATACACGCAAAAAAAACATATGCACACTTTTCAGTATTCCGATAAGTCACAAACGCTAAGTCAACAAATTTACAGATGCGTGAAAGTATATACAGGTATTTATAAACATTGTAAGCATTATTTCCCGAAAGATACAAGATGTCCTTGTTCTGTTTGACCTATGACAAGACATACTGAAGCGTCTTCTTGATGGCAAAATATTCAAAATTTAGCACACGTGATGAAACTGAAATAAGTAAATAATTTTTGTTGCATGTGATAACATTGTGCCAACATTGTATGCCAAAAGACAAGATGTTTTGTACAAAGGATGTGTAGAAAAGTTTCAACAATTCATACAAACATCAATAGACCGTAATTTATTCATAAAATGTAGTCTCTGTTGGCACTTTTCGTACAGAGCTTCAGTATTGCTGTTCCAATAGATGCAGTAAAACCCTTTTCACGTTCTTTAGAAACCTCTGTCAAAAGAGTCGATCGTACCTTTGTGACTATGTAATACCATAGTGTCAGTATGTCATCAATAATAGTACCAAGATACTCTTAATCAGGAACATTTTCAACGGGAGTATCACTCCTTTTTAAAGGTTCGAGAAGAAGTTCCCTGTAGCTAAAATCAAATATCATTTCTTTGGTTTTGTGAACATTTTATTGAAGAAAGTTGTTCTTGCATGTGCACCAATCTGTAAGATTAGATATTTCTTATCGATAGCTATCTTTGTGAGAAGCATTCAATAAAGGAATGAGTACAGCGTTATCAGCAATTTTCACAACTGAACAGGGTGTATCTTTTGCAACTGAATCATTTGTATTTGTAATGAATAATATAATAATATAAGATAAGAATCTTCCCATTGAGTTTTCACTCAAATTGTTTGACGAAAAAATTCAGCCAATTCGGTTATATGGAGCGGAAGTTTAAAAATAACACGAACATAGAAAAAGTTCATACCAAATTTTGTAAAATCATTTTGAAAAGTGGATATAAAGCTGCCAATAAAATTATGCTAGCAGAAAGTGGACGCTTCGCTCTAGTCATCAACGCTTGTTGCCGAATAATATCGTTCTGGATAAGATTGACTAGACAGCCTTTTAACAGAATATCCAGGAACAGTTCTTGAACTTCTCAAGAAATTAGATGGTACGGGAGATATAAACTGGGTTTCATCTGTACGGGAATGACTGTTCCCATGTGGATTTGGCCATGTATGGTTTGTAAAGATGTTGGTGACAGTGATTCCTTTCTGAAACTGTTCAAACAACGATGTAAAGATATATACCAACATGAATGGTTCTATGACGTCCGTTATTCAAGTAGTATTAGCTATTATGCAGAAAAAAATCCATTATCAAACCTGAGTTATACTTGTCTTCTGTAAAATCTATCCATCTACGAAGAGTTCTAACAAGGTTTCGATGTAATGGCCATGATTTTAAGACAAAAGCTGCACGGTTTTCTAAACGTCTGTTTGATCAAATTACCTGCTGTGATCATTGTACCCTCACAGAGGATGAATACCATATATTTCTAGAATGCCCTCAATACTCATATGTAAGACATAAATACCTACCCTCTATCTATGTAGACAACCATCAAAAGAAAAGTTTACTGCTGTTTTAGCAACGACTGATGTGCAACTACTGTACAAGATAGCACTACTACTATACCATATAAATCGCAATAGATCACATCGCCAATAGCTCTGTAGTAAGCTTAACACTGCCTATGTGTGGTATGCTAATAGTATTTACGTCGTATTGCATGGTAGCGCTGTCACTGTGTACATTCCATTATATTTATATTGTACTGTTGGCCTCTGGGACATATATACCAATAAATCTGTCTGTCTGTCATAAATAATATCGGTGACAGACCTCGCCAGTATTGATAGTAATAGCTGAAGATTGACAATCATTGACACTAGCGGAATGTGTCCTATTGGTTAGTATTTGATACTCATATTCATGGAGATGCCAAACACAAGTTATTTCTCCTTAAACACTTGAGGGCACTGGGCCCGGAAGTAGTCACAACTTGGTTTGTCTACCTTTCACCTTGCCAATGCCGCATGTACCTACTCATTATTGATGAATTGACTCGTTATTGATGAACTGTTTATCTTGAACGTTATTCTGTGACTCATGGATTGCTGCAATTGGACCTTGAAAATACTTATAGAGGAATTACACACGCAAGGGGCAAGTCGATCTGGAAGAAAAATGGAGCTGATTGAACAGTATGTCGACTCTATGACAGTCCATATCACTTGTTTACCATACGGTTCTTACGAAGTAACATCCGATATTGGCAATACTAAACTGCATTAATTGTAATATAATGTTTCTAGAGAATCTGACATTAAATACAAGAAAAAAATGTTTAAAAAGATTAAATGCAAACCGTAATTTTGTTTCGAATGATCGCGAAACTGACGCGAAATTTGAACGTATGATGGAAGTCTAAGGGTAAATATACAATTTACTTAATAAATCAATGTTACTAAAATGATGTACACGTTCTCTTTAAATATCTTGCGATTTTAAAGTTTTTAAAACACATCTGGTTTCTGGGATGATTAAACAGAAACAGAAATCTTTGTCAAATAATCACCCCATAACAAAGGCCAGTGTTTGCAAACAAGGACGTCACGAAACTATGTAACATTTTGTTTACAGTTTAGCATTACAGGTAAGGGGATGTAAAGTTGACACGGGACGAAAATAGAAATACGGACTATTATTTCCAAATCCAAGGGCAGTTACATTGTGCAGACAGAACCCAGTGTTTGTATTGTTTTCACTCTAGTGAACATTCGATGGGTTCGTCTGTTGAGAAATGGCACATTCACTGAAAGAATTATAGCCAAGCTGAAGTCCTTTCAAGAGGATCATTTCAAGGGTGCTGTGACAGGTTTAACTTCAGAGTTTATTCCCGCCATTCCTTCAACTTTGATAGTACTTGGTCATGCGTGTGGTCTTGGGAGAAAGGGCACCGACATGTGCTTGATATGTATTATGTGAGTGAATACTTTGTAGAGATTTTGACAAAGTATTACGCCGTGTCACTCATGGTTTTACTACATGTGGCAATGTGCCTGTGATTATGCTGTATATTAAATGGGCATTTGTATTATACGTTTACTGCAATATTACGTATTGAACATGTTGCACAGCTGTATTGTGTATATGATGATTATGTACTTTGTCAACATTTTCATTGTTGTCTAATGTTTCAGGACACTAATATAAATATACTGAGTCAAAAAGAAACTTTACAAAATGTAGTTTTTAAAAGTAATGAATATTTTTTTCTCTGGTGACACATCTATGTATCTGAAATGGGATCCCTATCTTTAGACTCCAGAAAAACGTTATCAAAACCCACTAACTCATCCATTCGTCGTGCAAATGACGTTAGTGCCAAATCAGGTTTTGCACGTGCTTTCTTCATTTGCACGTGTTTGCACTGGCCTCAAAAATTGAAAAAAACACACTTTTAAGCCACAGTTATAACGGTAATTTAACGGCTACATGAAACAGGGCTGAGATGTTTAGAGGTCGAATGTCCTCACAGACCGAAATCGGTTGCGGGCTGCCAATCTTCACTCTCGACGTCAATATTGTAGACCAATATTGACCCCGTTTCATCAACGTCAACGTCTGCTGTGACCCCACGTCACCTCCGATGGACCCATCCAGACTGGAATCGAGCCGTCTTTAGCGATGAATCCAGGTTTACCCTCAGATTCGCGGACGGCAGGCATAGAGTCTGGAGACGACGTCGTGAACGGTATGCCCAATGCTGTGTACAGGAAGTCGACTGATTCGGGGGCGGAAGTTGCATGGTGTGGGGTGCTTTCTGTGGGAACAGCCATTCCTGACTTCTGGTCATCCGTGGAAACCTCACAGCTGCTGCTTACCGCGACCAGGTGCTCACCGTTCCTTACCAAAAAACTTGTTCCTTTCATGGCGGCTCATGACCCAGGTCTACAGTTCCAGCATGATAATGCTCGGCCGCATACCCCGATGTTGACACGAAATTTCCTTCAAAACGCTGGAATCAACGCCATGGACCGGTCATCGAGGTCCCCTGACCTTAATCCAACAGAGCACTTGGGAGAAGGCTTGGTGGTCTTAGGAACCAACCTCAGAATGTGAAGGAACTTGGCGCTGCCTTGAAAGAGCAATGGCGCAGAATCCCCAACCACGTGTTCACAAGCATCAGGCAGTCGATGAGGAGACGGTGTTTAGTAGTGGTGAATGCGCGGGGCGATCATACACAATATTGAACTGAGAAATTTCGAATTTATATTCTTGTGACTTGACATTCTGTATACCCATGTTTTGGAACGGCGGTGTAGCCTAACTGACTGTGGCACTGTCAGTGTATCGAGTACATCACACAGATCTCATCAATGAAAAAATAACAATTTAACCATCTTGTATAGTGCCCTGAAGAAAGGATGTGAAGTTACTTTTTTGACTCAGTATATAAGATTCAGTAGCAACTGGATTCAACCGAATAAATGATTGGAACCCAACATCCCTTCGTCATCGTTCGCCTCTGCCACAGCTAGCTGGTACAATACATTTATTATGATCATACAGAATATTAAAATATATATGGCAGTTTCAGGTTATCACTGGAGGGCAGGCAAGGGTTTGAGGTTTAGTACCCACTGAAATACAAAATATCCCATTAAAATGTTCACATGGGGAGATATTCCCATTACATATGCATGCCTTCATTACACTATGTAATAATACAGAAATATTAAATATTATTTTCTGAAAATCCCCTTGGCCAGATAAAGGAAGATATTTACCCCATTGCCCATTTGCTCCGGAGTGATCCCTGTAGTGTAGTGGAAGGAGAAACACTGTGGTCATACACTGATGTGACGCTCTCGAGCATGGACTGAAACTAGTGAGGTGAAGTGAATTGAGGTTTAACGCCACATAAAAGAATTTCCATTTTTTTCATATACCATGGCGGCTAGTAGTATTGCAGGGAGAAAGTCTTAACTACCATTGTGGCTATAACCTGTGGTGAAACCTCCAAGCAACTGCTGGAACTAGCGAACCATGGATGTTACTATACGGAGTTTCAGTGAAGCATTGCACCCAAAAATCCCTGCATCTAGAACAACAGTTAAAGTTGCCGAGAACCTGGCGGGATCGGAACTCAAGACCAATATTAGGTCTCTCATTCCAGTCTTATTTGACATCGATTTCGTAGGGTGAAAAATGTTGGCATGTTGACGGTAATGTCTTTAGTGGCAAACAGATCTTGCCCATTGAAGTCTTTCACTCGCATGACGGAATCTCATGGATGACAGGCAATTGTTAAAACAACAGATCGACAGCTGATCCCCATATGATGGAAATGCGTATGATTACTCTCCCCCGGATGATGATCCAACGAGAACTTTTTATGTTTTTTCATTCTTGCATGGATGAATATATCGCGTCCTGTGCAATAGGTATTTTGGTTGTTTAGTAGGGCATTCATTACCATCAAATATCAAATATCACCCGTTGACCTCAAATTCTCAGTTTTCTCAGTTTCTAATGGAATGTCAGAAAGATTTCATCAGCAGTTAGTAGTATCAGTAAATAATTCACTACACTTGTGATCATTTTTTTTAATCGAGACGGGATGATCTTTTTGAGGACTCCAGCTTTTACGACTTTGACCATGTGAAAACTGATGGAACAGCATCACTCTTTCTTTGACAGTCTAGAGATAGTGAACTTTACAACAAACATATTAATGTGAACAGCTGAAATAAATGTTAACAGTGAAACTGATTACTGATCAGACTGCAGGGAAGTTTTACAAATTCAACATTTAAAAGATCTAAAAGGCACAAATTGCAATTGCTATTTAAGTTGAAGCATTAGTCTGGTTAATTCCATTCGAATAAACATGAAAGGATCAACAATCAAGTTAATTTAATCAAGTTAAACAAACGTTTAAATAAACTTTATTAATTTTCAACAAACACTGATTTCATAGCATGAAATGTTGCCAGTATTCCAGCAAAGAGGGATGGTCAGCAAACAAGCTATGCATTTGCTGCAACATATCTTGTAAAATAGAATAAGGTTTAACTAAAAATATGTTAAGAGACAAATGCCATGTATTTTCATAAACAGAATTCACACATGCACTAAAACAACTTTAATAAGATAAGTCTAAAGGGTGCCATAATTCATACACAATATTAACATTTTGTAATGCTAAATTAATAAATTGAAAAGGGTATTTTAAGATAGTGATTATCACAATAATTAGCTGGATTCAGAGATGAAGTTTATCACTAGCCCTGTACTGCACAATATAAAGGAGGGTTTATGGGGGAGAGAGAAATGTTTCTAATTTATCATAAAGTCATAAACGTCAGTCAACAGCATGAAAAGTCGCCGTGTGAGGTAGTAAAGCAGGCAATCCACCACAAATATTTCAATATGACAATACTTACGCCATATCGTCACGAGAACAATCAATTATTCTCAGTTTCATTTACATTAAAAATCCTGATGACGAAGAACAGTTAGCGGCTCACAGAGAAGGTTAATCTAGCAGGTAATCATACAAACGATATTGTTAGAGAACAATACAATGTATACATGGTTTATAGATCACCAGGAGCTAAAGGCATTTCACCACACTAGTAACCACGGGGACTTGGATTATTTGATACCTGCATGCACCCTAGCTGCACTGAAACAAACTGATATCTTACAATCTGTTTAAAACATTTGCATCGCTAACCACAAATTTCAGTGTTCTTACACGTAGTGCCTTTTTCCCATTTACTTGCTTTGTACTCACATTTAGTGGCATGGTGATTCAGACTCCATGTCTAATGTATGACATACTGTCAGTATGTTCGTCACGTGTGAACCATTCCGGTGTTAAATATATAAACATCATCACATAATACTTGATCTTGATAATACGAGACTCTCATACCTGGAGAAACCTACATTCCTCTTTTGTGCAGCAACTGAATTCCAACAAGAAAAAAAAACTCTGCGCAAGGAGAGGTATATTTGTGGTTTTAGCAAATCTACCACCAAATCCCTTTCTTACAGAACAACCATAATCCTTAATAATATTAAGGACGGATTTTCTCGATATACACAGAACGTTTTTGATACAAGAGGAATTAATACCAGGTAAATTTTCAAGACCTTAAAGGATCTGCTTACATTTTTACAATTCCAGAGACCGAACGAATTACGTTCTGTCAAAACATTTTACTTTCTACATTGTACACCACTATCCCACAAGCTCAAGGAAAAAAATCATTCCATATTCACGTAATGGACAAAGATATACTTTCACATCTGCTTTTTCAAGTTCAGGACGATTTGTCAAAAATAACAGCCACTGTCATTTGAAGTTTACCGGGAAAACAATGTGTGTCATGCTAAACGTTCCTATTGATGACAACTTTGTGAAATTTGGGAGGAAAACAATTCGCCAAGTAGGCATTCCCATGGCATTGTCATATGTTTCTTCATACATGAAGCAGAATTTCTGCATAGATTGGAAAAGCAAGACAAGGTAATTTGGCCAAAACTTTTTCATTTAAGCTTCCGGTTCCTACGATGATCTAATATCGTTCAATAACCAGCAAATAGCCTTCCCCTGAACATTAAATTCAGGCGTCAAGTGAGGTCGTCTCAACTTTTATACATTTAAACATATGCTGTATAACAAAAGGGATGTTTCCAACTTCCCAGTATCCAACTTCTCCTTGTCGAGGAATATTGCAACAGTCCTTGGTGTTCACGTTTCCCATCTCTTGAAGTACAAGTGATCGTGCACGTGGGCATCAAAGCCTGTCATGCCACTCCTGCTCAGTTACAACTTATAAGGTCCCAGTAAAGCTTTCAAGAAGTTTTCTGGTAGACATGGGGGCGCGGTGGGCGAGCTCTCTAAAGCGCCAGACTACTGATCCAGCGAGCTTGGAGGTGCTGGGATCGAGCCCACCTGTGACCGGGTGTAAAAGCCTTGGAGTCAACTTTTAGTGCAGACTCTTTCAGTGTTGTCACAACACCTAGTGTGCAGCACACAAGCCTGTGCACTTAAAAGAACCCTTGAATCCATTAGTAGATGACCAGATGGTAACCACACGAATACGTGCAAACACCTAGTTGCGGGTACATCAACGCACAGTAAACATGGACAAAGTACTGTGACTATATGTCCCAGTCCACCCAGCTGTGAATGGGTACCTCGTAAGGATGGGAAAGCCACATTAACTCGGTGTGCCTGGTAGGCTGCAAGAGGTGTGTGATCCCCAGGGAGTTGAGATTGAAAATACTATGTGCCTTTGTGATAGACATCCAATGATCGAGGGAAAACAAAGCGTCCTTGAGCAGTTGAACCAACTGGATATCTAGTGGGCTTGATATTGCTTTAGTGGGCTTAGGAGTGTTTGTAATGTTAGATAAGTGTCAATGTCCAGGGAACTCTCGAACAACATTCTGTGTTGTAGGTAGTGTGTGCAGAATACAATGTCATGTTCGGGCGTTTCTGTTTCGTTGCAGAGGGTTTATCTGTCAGTTTGGTGCGTTTATTTTAATGATACCTATGTATAGATGAGCAACTTGTTTATCACAGTGAAAGCAACGTTTTGGCGTAGACTCTAACACCGTTATCGAGCAAGTGATGAATAGAATGGGGGTGGTGAGCAAGTTTGAGGAGATGGTCGTAAAGTGTTATAGAAATCAGGAGTGCAGATTCATAGACAAGTTAGTTAACAATAATCACACACAGCCCTAGATAGATGGAACACATGAAGTATTAGTGACGTGATAGTGACGCACGTAGTGCACACAAAGGGATTATGACAGATGGGGATCTTAGTTGGTAGTATGCAGGAGATACGTTATAGCATTTGCCAAGGTTGATCGATGGTTGGAGTCTTTTGATGTAGATAACTCATTGCACTGTTTTTTTTAGATCCAACCTCAAAGACCTTAAAATTAGGAAAAGCCAAATAGCGCTCCTTCCGTAGCTATGTTCACCTTTTCAGCCAAAGAATCTGGTTTCAGACTGTCCCATAGCAGCCTCCAGCCACTAAAGACGTTGATCTTTCTTGTAAATACATGTAAAAACATCTGTTATACTTACATGTTGTGCAATGACATCATGTTCGCTGTATCAGCCATATGCAATGCACTGTCGGAGTGATGTGTGCATACTTTGATCACAAACGAAAAACAATCTAACAGAATATATGTAAATGACACACTGCCTGCTTTATTACTTAAACAATGTCAACAAATGTACTTTAGGTTTAACCAAATATACACACCAAACAGTTATGTGAAGTTCCTATATTTTCATATTTTTATATGGCCAAGTAGGACACAATCGTTTTATTCATAATCCTGTTTCATTTTGGGGGATATCAAGAAAACCTTCCGCAGCACTGACCAAATGTGAGTGCAGGATCTATATTACAAATTGCCTTTATTTGTAGGTTTGTTGATCAACGCTGCATGTCGCAATAATCAAAACATTCTGCACCAAATATACCATAGTTCTTATGATACCAACTGACGTGTGTTAGAATTGATCTACAGTAACATTCGACTGATGGGATCGGGCTCGCTGACTTGGTTGACACATGCCATCACATCCAAATTGCATGGATCGATGCTCATTTCGGATTGTCTGGTACAGTCACTGTCATGTACAGACCGAAGCCATATAGCTGGAATATTGCTGAGTGAGTCGTAACAATAAACCACTCACTCACTATGACCAATGAACCACACCTTTGGTATGGCATGAGAAGACTCCTTGTGAACCTTCACATATGCGCTTGCCAAATGTTCCCAAGTGCAATAAGTCTGACACAGTCAAAGATATCTTCCGCCTTTTTCGAAGCAATTTCACCTATTCCATGTTACAGCGTTAATAAAAATGTCAAGTGATTCTCTGAAGCCTTTTTGAATCAAAATAGATGAGTATGAATTAATTCATCAGTGTCAAAAAGAATATATTTTAAGTGAACATATTTTCACATACCTACTTATAGATCTTGAGATGTTAACACTGATATTCGCCAGATCAAATAATTTTTAACTGATGGGGTACAATAAAGCTGTCAAACGTTTTAAAAAGTGGGACCAAAACATAGAACTTGAACGTATATAAGGTGATAACAAGTTGCCATTCTTCACCTACGTCCTTGCACGCAGATCTGGTAAGTCTGGATTTCTTTCAATCAATTTCAATACTGCAGTTGGACTGCAGTATATATCTAAAAGTTACTCTGCGTATTTCACAGAGGAATATCACGCTGGCATTCGCGCTTCATATATACAGCACGATTTGCTGAAGACCAATTCTGACTCGGACCTTTGAGGTTTTCCATGACATCTGATACTCGCGTATCATTTGCAACTCTCCGGGGCTTTACTGCAGTTTAACAGCAATCTATAATAATAGGAGACCCGTGAAGGTCCGGGATAGAATAGGCCTTCAGCAACCCATGTTTGCCCTAAAAGGGGACTCTTGTCGACGACTAACGGGATCAGGTGGTCATGCTCGCTAACTTCGTTGGCACATGTCATCGGTTCTCATTTGCGCTGATCGATGCTCATGTTCAATCACTGGATTGCCTGGTCCAGACTCTATTACATACCTCCTCCATATAGCTGGAACGTTGCTGAGTGCAGCGTAAAACTAAACTCACTTACTAATAGACTTTTGTTTTGTACTGTATGTTATGCTAGACTATAAAGAGGAAGGTTTTAGTGAATAATCAGCACTATTTTCAATATCTTTTACAATATTTCCGTGTTTCATATGTATCTAAGTATTTCCAAAAACATTCTATTCATTAATCAACGTTTTTATTATTTTGGTTCATGTACTTTTATCAATATCAATATGTATTTTAACACAAACAATTCCCAGAGTTTTTAAAAGAGATTGGGTTTCAGTAGTTTTTGAGTGGGTGTGCTTTACATGAGGTTGAAGTAACCAAAAACTATTACTATATTTCCCTTTATGAGGTTGTATCGTAAACTTAAGTATCGTAAAAAGATTATTCCCTGATGATTGCTTAGTGGTATTACAGTGCATTGGATACAATCGGAATAATATTGCTTTAGTTGTATTTTTTAACTTACGGCAAACATTATTTACGAGTGGCTGAAATGATGGTTTAAATCATACTGGGGATTCATGCAGCAAGCTGATGTACTGTAAGTCCGAATACATCCCAGTAAAGTGGCCTAGCTTTGGTTGTTGATGATCCATAGCCCATGTGTTAATGTTGATATGTGTCACATCGAGTTGCATTTATAGAACTGGAGTGAGTGAGTCAGTGTTGTTTTACGCCGCACTCAGCAATATTCCAGCTATATGGCGGCAGTCTGTAAATAATCGACCACTCGATCCCCTTAGTAACCTCTTACGACAAGCATAGTCGCCTTTTTTGACAAGCATTGGTTGCTGAAGGCCTGTTCTACCCCGGGATCAGGGTCTTAGATTTGGAAATGAGTAGTTATTAGATTTGAATTATGTGATATGCTTTTGATGTTTTGCTGTCCTTCAAATATAGTAACTTTGTTCACGTCACTATATGGTTGAAATATTGCCTGCGTTACCTTAACTTTCACTTCACTAACTATCAATATGTGCTAATATAGAATTACAAGAAAACACGGGGCTCGGCTCAAATAGTTCGACGGATTATGGATGCACTGGGGAGATTTTGGATGCATATATATCTCGACCAGAACATAACTGATCCGTGTGATTAGCTGAACTTAACTGAAAGAATCGTATTTATCTGACAGTATTTATTTTCTTTGGCGCAGAAATATCCACCATGAAAACCTCTGCTGTAGCAGTCTGTTTGGTCCTACTGGTGGCGATGGCCTCAGCCACAATTCCTTACAGAGGATACGACAGAGGATACGACAGAGGCTACCTGGATGCATACGTTCCAGGATACGGACAGGGGGGAAATGACGCATGGAACAACCAAGACTTCAAACAGTATGCCACCATCAATCAACAACAGTTTAACAAGCAACCCGTCTGGCAAGATTACTATCGTGGTGGAGTAATCTTCCCCAAAGGCAAGGGCTTGGTGGGATAATATGATTGTCCATGCACAGTGTCCATAATACAGGACTGTAAATCTTTGCATATGTGACTGACATGTCCTGAATAAAAACGTGTTGCAAATCGTTGTGAAGTTTTAGATCCGACAGAACATAACTTTGAGTTTTGTGAAATAGTTCCGACATTTCCAAATCATGTGCGATCAAATGGTTTTGAGAAACATTAAATATTTTGTTACGGTTTTGAAATTTCCGTGGCAAATGGTTGGTGGGTCCCATTAAAACCAGCACAAGTCTAAAATAGTGTAATATATAGTAAACAAACAAAGAACAGGGTTAAAATGAGTAACAGTACTGACATCTGATACAATGCTATTGAGCCTCAAATCTAAAGTATTGAGACACAGATCTGATATATATACTAAATGGACGCATTCTTGATTTGGTCGATGCACTAACTGAAAATTGTAGACGGGTGGTGAAAATATATAGACGAGGTGTCTATGTTAGCAGACAGATGAGTGTCGAGTGCGCACATGGAAGAGGTCAAAGTTCGCTGATGTAAAAATGTAGCCGCTTCATAGTTTTTCGTTGCTGCTTGTAGTGTTTCAGTAGCGAGGTATTTTGTTTATGTTGTTATTTCCGTTTTTTGCAATATTTCAGCAATATTTCAGCAATATTCTTTGCATTAGGGAACATATCTACTAGAATGAGTGAGTAATCTTTTAGTATTAGTGCAGCTATATCAGGGACACCAGAAATGGGCTTCACACACACTTCACACACACGTGGTGATCCGACGTGACAAGCCAGCACTTTAGGCACTAGGCTACCTCACCACCAACTGTCAGTCAGGGTTGTATAGGATATGTACACCCGATAACGCCGTTTTCACGAATGGAAACTTTAGGGCTTCAGCATTTTAATCATTATAAGAAGGGAAAGTTGCAACACTTGGGATACGATGACGACAGCGAGTCTGACAGCCCGATCCCGTTGGTTGCCTCTTACAACAAGCATGGGTTGCTATAGATCAAGTCTAACTTCACTGGTCGTATGATCATTTGAGGGATTATGGATCAACCTTAATGTCAATAACATTTAGTTACTACTCTCCATAACATTGTAGCTGTACCATCAGTGAAACTTTTAGCTGGGGATATCAAGATTATCCTGGAAATTAAAGGATAGAAAATAATCTGAAGATATGCAACCTTTTGTGACATTAAGTGAAATCGGACCTCTCTAGTGGACAAATAACGATGTGGAGACCACATACTTGTAGTTATGTAACAGCAACGGGATACGTCTTGTGGTTCTGACAAGGGTTGCATCCGCTCTTGGGAGCTCCTACTCCACGTAACTAGGGGGTACAGGAGAACTTTCTTTTAAAATTTTAAATAGGTGTGTATTATTTGATAATACATACAGTGTAAATAAACTTAGTCTTAGTGTTAACCTTATCGTCATTAGTTGACCGTTATTTGTCTGGGCAGTGGAATGCTCGTCAGTGGAGAGACACTTTTCCTCTGGTTCTGAAGAACATGCCAGCATACCGCATACAAATTACTTCCTATATATGTGAATATGAGAACTTTCCTTTTAAAATTTAAAAAGGTGTGTATTATTTCATAATACATTAGATAGGATTTTATTTCCCACATCCTGGTACATGACCATACTCGTCCCTTGATTTATCTGCTGGTCCTTAATTTAAACAAATTTAAACAAAGTCATAAATGCTAAAGCGTGGTTTATATTCCCGCAAAGTGTACCCCAATATTTGTAAAAGTATGGATCCAAAGTACATTCACGAACGCTCGTGTCCAGGGTATGGAACATGATACAGAGAAGTAAAGGCAAGGGTGCTGAATCAAGCTTTTAAACATGGATATCAATTAATTACTGATAAATCAGATATTGCGAATAAAGTGGGTGAAAACTATTGATATTAATTAGGATAAAGGGGAAGATTACAATATGATATTTTCCATTAATGAGCTCCATACTGCTCTTGACTCAGCAGAGAAGACTGCTATAGGAGCTGATGCCATATAATATCGACCCCTGAAGCACGTAACAGAATCTTGTTTAGTTTTGATGATATTTGGACGTCGGGAAATTACCTTCGTAATGCCGTGACGATGTATAGTAGTGCAAATACCTAACCATGGGCGTTATCATAAGGATCCGTCAAATTATCGATTAACTTAGTCTATCAAACCCATGATCATTAATCGCCTAGGTTGGTACTTAGAGACCAATTACCTAATAAGAGATAGTTATCGTCTTTTCCTTTAAAACGGACGTACCATTGGTCACTTCGTGAGTACAGAATTATTTGTTAAAAACGCCATTACTAATCAGACAGCATGCAGTGCCTATGTGTTTCGACCTTGATACATGCAACAGAAGCTAAGGTTGTGACAGTATGTTTACGAAATGCAAGAACAGTGCCAGGTGATCATTCTCCTTTCTCAAAAGAAGGTCCGATTGATTTGGACTGGGTGCATGAGTGAGTTAAGACTTACTGACACATCGACACTTTCAGCCGCATCGTGACTTAAAAAAGTTTCGACTACATGACAAATACAGAGTTAAAATTACAAACACCTGTCAAGACAATAAATACCACTAGAAAATCAAAGACATGAATGTAAACCTATTGTGTAAATGTATCATTTTCTTACTATTAAAACAGTACAATATAAAATTGGCTGTAGATCGAAATAAATTGAGGTATATCACCATACAAGGGCCCATGGGGACTTGCAGTACGTTTGATACCTGGATGCCCCGAAGCTGGATTTACATCATCCCTTCAGTCGTTTTCCACTGTAACCTAATTTAGCCAAACAATAAAAGGACACGTACTCTGCAATTAAAATATGTTGACACTGGCCTCACAGGAGAAGCGAAGGAATAGTTCAAATTCACGACAGAGATCTCCGATTAAGCCACCGTGACTAAATCGGTCATTATAAATAAGAAGATTTGCAGAGGACTGACTGGCTTCAGTGAATTACAAATAGCTTATGCAGGTTCTCCAACCGTCAGCGGTATGTCTCCAAAACACAATACACATATTTTCAAAATAGAGATACATTTACTTCACGACAATGCAGTGGGCATCACTCATTTCCTCCTTCAGAAGACAAAGTAACTGGACAAGGTTCTATTCTGATACGGCAGGGTACCATGAACAGCCATGTCTCTCTTTATACTAATCTTCAAACTATTGCTTGCTTTTCGTCTGACCCTACGTTCCACCTTCTTCCGAAATTCGCCAGTCACATCTTCTATGTCTGTATGATCAGCTTCCAAGCCATGTTTCATCATGAGCAGTCTTAACAGACACAACTCGCATTCGGGAAGTGTCCATACTACTAATACAGGTAAAATCTCTGAGAAAATTCATTTCAGATTATAACACATGGACCCGTGAAGGTCAAGGTTAGACTGTTCGCCTTCAGTAATGTACACTTGTCGTAAGCAGCAACTAACGGGATCGGGTGGTCAGACTCACTGACTTATTGACTCATGTCATCGGTTTCCAGTTGCGCAGATAGTTGCGAATTTTTGTGAATTTTGGATTGTCTGGTCCAGACTCTATTATTGCTGAGTGCGGCGTAAACCTAAAATCGCACACTCGCTCGCACATAACATATGTCAGATATACTTACTGACAAGACAATTCCAACATCACATGCACCTCTGCAACCCCACATTTTCGTATACCATGCTTCAAAAACGAATACCTACAGGCCAGAGAATGTCGTGAAAAGCTGCAAACAATATTTTCGCACACATTCTACAGACCATGATTTGGAAAATGGTACAATTAATAATGTCAAGACGCGAAGCCCATTAAAACAAGCCAAACATCAGTCTTGGAGGAACTTTGTTTCCAAAATATGATGACAAACATCCATGACAAAGGCGTGGATCATGATGCCTGTGTGGATCATGATGCCTGTTTCGATCATGATGTTCCTGCATGGATCATGATGCCTGTGTGGATCAACAAATAAAAGGCAATATATGGTTCAGCTGATATTTCATTAACTAATAAAACTGGCAAAGCAAATAAAATTGGCGAAACTCTTTTCAAACATCTAAATCACACCCATGAATTTCTAAGATTCAGAATCAAAAGAAGAAGAAGAAACAAGTTTTACACAGACAATCGTGAATGCTACAAAGAATTATTTTAGTCACACGATCTGACCTTGAGCAAGCCTCTGATACCGCAACAGGGGCTAATGATATTCATTAACAGCTCCTGAAGAATGGGTCTCATTCATGTCTGAAAACGTTTCTATGTTTCACAAATGAATCTTCCAATTACAGGCAAATACCTTCAACGATTTATGTCTGTAGACCATGGGAAAAACCGTGAAAAGGAGATGATTTGGTACCTGAAAACGAACAACTTAATAACAAATATTGAGTGTGGTTTCCAGAAAAATCGAAACACTGTGAATGATGTCGTTTAAACTATGATTCTGTTTAAACTGCTATTGTAAATAAACAACAGGTATTACAATTGTCTCCATTCTTGATTCTTCAACATGACTTTACTTTGAGACGTCGCTTACAACATTTTATATCACAATTTCTAGCAGTCAGACAAATGGGTTCCGCCCTCTCTGATCATTACAGTAGAAGCGTTCAAACTGTCTGTAACATTATGTAAATAATCTTTGAAACGTTTTCACTGATTCAGTTGATAGATTAAATTTCGTGAAAGGTATAAATGTCTTTTAAGGTATAAAATATTCAAGATATTTTTAAACCAAAAATATGTGTATACACGAAACCCATACCTATTTCTAAAAGGCACATCCATCATGGTTGTAAAAGAGGACCATGGTCCTGTGTGTTTTTTGCGCTCCCATGTAGCATACTTGTCGCAGATTAAAAATCTGGAAACTAAATGCCTTGAAGCAGCTCACTTTGTTGAATATTGTGTCGAATTCTAACCGAGAAGGGGTTCGCAGATCGCTCATTAAAGGCTGCTGACGGCTATAAATCGATTTTCTTTTATATACATTCACCAAACATGGAGCTCAGACGACATTTTCCAGACAGGAGATCTCTTGTAATTGGTGTTATTCGTCGTAACGGCGAAAAACTGGGTTGCCCACATGGGTACAATAAGTGAAGCACATGTCTGTCACTCACGGAACGTGTTGTAAATATAAAAACCGTTGTGAGATTAACATGTGTAATTAATAACATTGCATACACCTATAATTTCTTGGTTTATACGAATTCGTTACCATCTCACCCACACAAATCATAAAAAGTGTTTTACATACAGAATAAGATATACATTGTTGTTAAACTCTTTGGTGTGTTTGAAATCTTCATCTGACCCAACACTTCAGTTACGTCTTATTTAAACATAGTTTAGTTTAGTTTAGTTTAGTTTAGTTTAGTTTAGTTTAGTTTAGTTTAGTTTAGTTTAGTTTAGTTTAGTTTAGTGTATTTTTTAAGAATAATGACTCTATCCATTACCATAAAACGAACAGATGCACAGCTACTGCCGTACTAAGGAATGTTGAATATCTGAATCTTTACAGGATTTCTGATCTTTTTAATCCTTTGCTACAACCCCTGACGATACGGGGAAAAATAAAAATATTTGTTTTCAGTAACCTATGATCGCCATAAAAGGAGACTACTACCTATTTGATGCATGTCATCGTATCACATTTGCGTGAGCCATGTTCATGCTTGTTGACCACTAAATAGCATGGTTTAGTCTCGATTATTTACAGACCGCAGATATATAGCTTGGAAATTACTGAAAGTGACGTAAAACGTAGCTCACTCACTTACTGCAACCTGCAAACAAGAGAGTGTTGACAAGACAGGACAATGATGTGGAGTGTGAACTATAGTGTGTCCTCACAATTCAGTGATAAATGTTTACTTCCTTACCTGGAATCAAACACCGATCCCCAGGTTCCCCAATTTCTCCAGGGCAAATGGTTCCATAATTATTGCCTGAACGTAAACCTGTCACGAGTTTGTTTGGAATTTCTCTGTTGACAATATGTACGCAAGTTTTTTTCTGTTGCACAAAGAATATTCCTACTAAGATCAGATGTCTTTCAAAGAAAAATATTCCTCATTTCTCCAGGGTATATAATTCTTAAAGCATTAATCATTACATAACACATCCGTAAAATATATTTAAAAGGGAGGCCAAAGGATGTATTTGGAGCGTATATAAGACGAGATTAACTTGCCACTCGTCACTTCGTCACATCTCTGGTGACCGGTAAGTACGGTTTGTTTTCAATAAGTCTAAGCAATGTAAAGTAGAATTAGTGTAAAGAAACATTGGTACGTAAGTCTGATAAATTAGTGGATTGTAAACACACGGTATTTCACTAAGAAAAAGCATTGCAATTAGTGTTTCATTTACTAAATAAAACGATTTGGCATGCAGCTTTCATTCTTTGTGGCAGTAACAGTAGAAGGTGCCAAAATAACATGAGATATTTATTGGTGCAAAAGAGTTCTTTGACGAAATTCCAAATGAAGGGTTATCGCATTTTTTGCTAATTCTCCTGATATTATATTCGCAATATTCATTGACAGTTCGCAATTGTACTGCAAATAATTATAGTAAAAGGATTCTGTCGTTCTGTACGTTAAGCCAAACAAAATCACAAACAAGATAAGCTGGAAGCTTCAAGTGCGCAATTATCTGTATACCGATCAATAATTACTATGTAAGTTATTGAAGCGTCAGCTCGGAAAAACTTGTAATCATAATTCTGCTACAAAGACAATATTTCTCGTGAATGGGAAAATGTTTACTCGCTTAATCCATGTGCATCTTGACCTAACCGTACGGCCAAGTGTTTTGAAATCTCTCTAGTTATGATGCTATTTTGTAAGTATATACAGTGAAGAATGCATTACGGATAATATTGCCGAGTGATCGACCTAAATCCCCGAGCGTTTGGATATGTTACATATATATATATACAAACACCTCCATTTACCCATTTATGCATATTGTCCCATTTGGAGGATGGGACCTTCAAAAACGCATTTTTCTGCCATTGTTGCCATTGTTGAAGATAGAAACTTGCAGTATAGACGTGAATAAAGCTGAGTAGATTGTTTAGTGGTTGAACCATTCACATTACTTGTAGAGTTTAAAGTGCCGCTTTACTTGGCCGTTCGATATTTTTTTACTGTCCCACGATTTGATTATGTAAGTTACTTAGAATGCGTTAAAACTTTCCGTGTTCAAATAGAAAAATAAAATGAAAATTGTTTGCATTTTTTCTATACTCAGTTTTTCACTAAATTAGGATCTTTATTTCATCAGAAAACATTTTATGGTGGCAAGAATGCCCATGAAATGTCTATATATCAATTTGTTAATACACATAGTTGCATAAAAGCCAGTTTGCTCATATTCCATGAAAGCGTTTAAATCAAAAGAATCCATTTTAAGACTAGAAAGGTTGATATCCGACCACATAAGACTAATAAATTAGCTAATTTAAATTCACTTATCTGCATATTGTCCCATATTGGTTACGCACCTTTGTAGTGTTAAAAAGTATTAAAAACTGTGTTTAGTGGCAAAATGACACCTCCTTCCTTTCATTGCTTGCAAAAAGAAACCAGCTCACAAAATTCGATGAAAGTCACCCTAAGCATAAATGGGTGCGTACCCCTGTGTTTTGAAATGATAGGTTGTCAACACGTACATGGAGCTTCTAGTGGTGACCACGATAAGATGTGTTTCCCTGACCTGTATTATCCTTTGACTCATAAAAGACAGCAACAACAGTTGACTTGGTTGACACATGCCATCACATCCAAATTGCATGGATCGATGCTCATTTCGGATTGTCTGGTACAGTCACTGTTATTTACAGACCGAAGCCATATAGCTGGAATATTGCTGAGTGAGTCGTAAAAATAAACCACTCACTCACCATGACCAATGAACTACGCCTTTGGTATGGCATGAGAAGACTCCTTGTGAACTTTCACATATGCGCTTGCCAAATGTTCCCAAGTGCAATAAGTCTGACACAGTCAAAGATATCTTCCGACTTTCTCTAAGCAACTTCACCTATTCCATGTTACAGCGTTAATAAACATGTCAAGTGATTCTCTGAAGCCTTTTTGAATCAAAATAGATGAGTATGAATTAATTCATCAGTGTCAAAAAGAATACATTTTAAGTGAACATATTTTCACATACCTACTTATAGATCTTGAGATGTTAACACTGATATTCGCCAGATCAAATAATTTTTAACTGATGGGGTACAATAAGGCTGTCAAACGTTTTAAAAAGTGGGACCAAAACATAGAACTTGAACGTATATAAGGTGATAACAAGTTGCCATTCTTCACCTACTTCCCTACGCAGATCTGGTAAGTCTGGATTTCTTTCAATCAATTTTAATACTGCAGTTGAATATGCAGTATATATTCAAAAGTTACTCTGCGTATTTCACGGAGGAATATCACGCTGGCATTCGCGCTTCATATATACAGCACGATTTGCTGAAGACCAATTCTGACTCGGACCTTTGCGGTTTTCCATGATATCTGATACTCGTGTATCATTTGCAACTCTCCGGGGCTTTACTGCTGCAGTTTAACAGCAATCTATACTAATAGGAGACCCGTGAAGGTACGGGATAGAATAGGCCTTCAGCAACCCATATTTGCCCTAAAAGGGGACTCTTGTCATAAAAGACGACTAACGGGATCGGGTGGTCATGCTCGCTGATTTGGTTGGTACATGTCATCGGTTCCCAATTGTGCTGATCGATGCTCATGTTCAATCACTGGATTGTCTGGTCCAGACTCGATTATTTACATACCTCCTCCATATAGCTGGAACGTTGCTGAATGCAGCGTAAAACTTAACTCATTGATGTTTTGCTGTCCTTCAAATATAGTAACTTTGTTCACCTCACTATTTGGCTGAAATATTGTCTGCTTTACCTTAACTTTCACTTCACTAACTATCAATATGTGCAAATATAGAATTACAAGAAAACACAGGGATCGACTCAAATAGTTCGACGGATTATGGATGCACTGGGGAGATTTTGGATGCATATATGTCTCGATCAGAACATAACTGATCCGTGTGATTAGCTGAACTTAACTGAAAGAATCGTATTTATCTGACAGTATATATTTTCTTTGGTGCAGATATAAACACCATGAAAACCTTTGCTGTAGCAGTCTATTTGGTCCTACTGGTGGCGATGGCCTCAGTCACAATTATATACGGACACGGCGGAGGATACGGCGGAGGATACGGCGGAGGATACGGCGGAGGGTACGGAGGAGGGTACGGGGGAGGGTACGGAGGAGGATACGGACAGGGAGGAAACGACGTATGGAACAACCAAGACTTCAAACAGTATGCCACCATCAATCAACAACAGTTTAACAAGCAACCCGTCTGGCAAGATTACTATCGTGGTGGAGTAATCTTCCCCAAAGGCAAGGGCTTGGTGGGATAATATGATTGTCCATGCACAGTGTCCATAATACAGGAGTGTAATCTTTGCTTATGTGGCTGATATGCCCTGAATAAAAACGTGTTGCAAATCATGGTGAAGTTTTAGATCCGACAGAACATAACTTTGAGTTTTGTGGAAGTGTTCCGACATTTCCAGATATCATCATGTGCGATCAAATGGTTTTGAGAAACATTAAATATTTTGTTACGGTTTTGAAATTTCCGTGGCAAATGGTCGGCGGGTCCTATTAAAACCAGCACAAGTCTAAAATAGTGTCATATATAGTAAACAAACAAAGAACAGGGTTAAAATGAGTAACAGTACTGATATCTGATACAACGCTATTGAGCCGTATATCTAAAGTATTGAGACACAGATCTGATATATATACTAAATGGTCGCATTCTTGATTTAGTCAGTGCACTAACTGAAGATTGTAGACGAGGTGTCTATGTTAGCAGACAGATGAGTGTCGAGTGCGCACATGGAAGAGGTCAAAGTTCGCTGATGTAAAAATGTAGCCGCTTCATAGTTTTTCGTTGCTGCTTTTAGTGTATTTTGTTTATGTTGTTATTTTCACGATTAATGTGGACTTTTCTTCGTTTTTCTGAACAGTGGGAAAGCTTTCTGTGATACGCTTGCTACAGTTCCAAACAACACATCCTCAGCTCATGAATGGTTTTACTGTTTTGGAGGTAGTTTAGAAGTTGCTGAGCTGAAGGTGACGGAACAAATTTTATGGATAATCAGCTTCTTTATTTTCACAATAGCGACGTTTCGGTATGGATTCTTATACCGTTTTCAGGCATATGGGAGGACAAGGTGTAACAGTTTATATACAGGTACATGAGATATTGCTGAGGAGATTAACAATAACAACAACATAATTTAGGAGATGAGATACCAAAAACATCAAAGGATATAACTTGAGTTGTTGACATAACCAGTAATTAGTGTGAAGCCAGGGGTGGGGGTGGGGGATTACAGCGTTGAGGAGACCAATTAATAGAGGATTAGTGGCGGAAGCCAGAGATTAATATTTCTTGATCAAAGTGTCGAACTGGTTAGGTAGAAATATAACCTGATCCCTGTTTATAGAAGGGTTGTGTCTGCGTATGTGAATAGCTTCGGCCAATTTTCTCTGCTTGTACACATGTTTGTTGCTGGAGAGTGTTTTGATAGTGTTCTAATTGATTTTGTGGTCAGGAAATTTGGTAATGTGTTCCGAAATGGCTGATGTTTTGTCTGCTTTGTTTGTTGATGTCTTGTGTTCTTTGATGCGAATGTTTAGTGGTCTGGAATTTTCCCCAATGTAGTTGCTGCCACAGCTGCAGCTGATGTTGTATACCACAACCTTAGGCTCTTGTTTTGTTGTGGGATGTTTCCTACCATTTGCCCTGATGATGGTTTTGATGGGTGTGGCTGGGGTGAAGTATGTGTCGATGTCTGGTTGTTGCTTGAGTAGACGGCTAATGCATATGTGGTGTGATGTTTTGCCAATGTAAGGAAGTGAGATGCGAACAGGAGCTGAATCAGACTTAGTAGCTTTGGGTTTAGGTGTGGGGTTGATGGTGGAGTTGATGATGCGGTCGACATGTTTAGTAGGGTAGATGTTGAGTTTGGTAAAGACGTGCCGGAGATGATTTAGTTCAGGTTTAGAGGGGAGAGAGGATAACTTTACAGCACGGCGGGTGAGGGTGGAGATAACGCCGGTTTTAGTTCTGAGGGGGTGATTAGAATCAAAGTGGAGGTATTGGTCAGTGTGGGTAGGTTTGGATAGTGTTTTCAGTATTACGGGTAACAAGAACGTCAAGAAAGGGTAGTTGTGAGTTGTTTTCAGTTTCAAATGTAAATTGGATGCGGGGGTGTTGTTGGTTAAGATGTTGGAGAAGTTCAGAGGGGTTCATTGTCGTGAGGGAGAATAACAAAGGTGTCATCAACCTTCCTGAACCTGCAGGTTGGTTTGATTAGTGAGGTGCTGAGGGCTTAATTGTTGTTCAAAGGACGTCATCTACATTTCAGAAAGGATAAGAGTGAGACGGGATCCCATGGGAAGGCCATGGATTTGCTCATAGAGTGCATCACCCCATGCCATATAATATCGACCCCTGAAGCACTTAACAGAATCCTGTTTAGTTTTGATGATATTTGGAAATTACCGGGAAAATATCGGGAAATTACCTTCGTAATGCCGTGACGCTGTATAGTAGTGCCAATACATAACCATGGGCGTTATCATAAGGATCCGTCAAATTATCGATTAACTTAGTCTATCAAACCCATGATCATTAATCGCCTAGTTTGGTACTTAGAGACCAATTACCTAATAAGAGATAGTTATCGTCTTTTCCTTTAAAACGGACGTACCATTGGTCACTTCGTGAGTACAGAATTATTTGTTAAAAACGCCATTACTAATCAGACAACTTGCAGTGTCTATGTGTTTCGACCTTGATACATGCAACAGAAGCTAAGGTTGTGACAGTATGTTTACGAAATGCAAGAACAGTGCCAGGTGATCATTCTCCTTTCTCAAAAGAAGGTCCGATTGATTTGGACTGGGTGCATGAGTGAGTTACGACTTACTGACACATCGACACTTTCAGCCGCATCGTGACTTAAAAAAGTTTCGACTACATGACAAATACAGAGTTAAAATTACAAACACCTGTCAAGACAATAAATACCACTAGAAAATCAAAGACATGAATGTAAACCTATTTTGAAAATGTATCATTTTCTTACTATTAAAACAGTACAATATAAAATTGGCTGTAGATCGAAATAAATTGAGGTATATCACCATACAAGGGCCCATGGGGACTTGCAGTACGTTTGATACCTGGATGCCCCGAAGCTGGATTTACATCATCCCTTCAGTCGTTTTCCATTGTAACCTAATTTAGCCAAACAATAAAAGGACACACATTCTGCAATTAAATATGTTGCATGAAATATAATTTGAAAGACACTGGACTCACAGGAGAAGCGAAAGAATAGTTCAAATTCACGACAGAGATCTCCGATTAAGCCACCATGTCTCAATTGGTCATTATAAATCAGCGGATTTGCAGAGGACTGACTGGCTTCAGTGAATTACAAATAGCTTATGGAGGTTCTCCAACCATCAGCAGTCTGTCTCCAAATACGCATATTTTCAAAATAGAGATACATTTACTTCACGACAATACAGTGGGCATCACTCATTTTCTCCTCCAGCAGACAAAGCCACTGGACAAGGTTCTATTCTGATACGGCAGGGTACCATGAACAGCCATGTCTCTCTTTATACTAATCATCTTCAAACTATTGCTTGCTTTTCGTCTGACCCTGCACAATCAGTTTGTACGTTCCACCTTCTTTCGAAATTCGCCAGTCACATCTTCTATACCTGTATGATCAACTTCCAAGCCATGTTTCATCATGAGCAGTCTTGATGAACACAACTCGCATTCGGGAAGTGTACCAACCTTCTACAGGTAAAATCTCTGAGAAAATTCATTTCAGGTTATAACACATGGACCCGTGAAGGTCAAGGTTAGAATATTCGCCTTCAGTAATGTACACTTGTCGTAAGCAGCAACTAACAGGATCGGGTGGTCAGACTCACTGACTTATTGACTCATGTCATCGGTTTCAAGTTGCGCAGATCGATGCGAATGCCGTTGAATATTGGATTGTCTGGTCCAGACTCCATTATTGCCGGGTGCGGCGTAAACCTAAAATCGCTCACTCGCTCACACATAACATATGTCAGATACACTTACTGACAAGACAATTCCAGCATCACATGCACCTCTGCAACTCCACATTTCCGTATACCATGCTTTAAAAACGAATTCCTACAGGCCAGAGAATGTCGTGAAAAGCTGCAAAGAATATTCTTGCACACATTCTACAAACCATGATATAGATAATGGTACAATTAATAATGCCAAGACGCGGAGCCCATTAAAACAAACCAAACGTCAGTCTTGAAGAAACTATGTTTCCAAAATATCATGATAACAAACATCCATGGCAAAGGCGTGGATCATGATGCCCGTGTGGATCATGATGCCTGTTTCGATCATGATGCCTGTGTGGATAAACAAATAAAAGACAATAAAAGGTTCCGCTGATATTTTATTAACTAATAAAACTGGCAAAGCAAATATAATTGGTGAAACATCCAAATCACACCCATGAATTTCTAAGATTTCTAAGAAGAAACAAGTTTTACCCAAACAATCGTGAATGCTACAAGGAATAATTTTAGTCACACGATCTGACCTTGAGCAAGCCTCTGATACCGCAACAGGGGCTAATGATATTCATTAACAGCTCCTGAAGAATGGGTCTCATTCATGTCTGAAAACGTTTCTATGTTCCACAAATTTGTTTGTATAGTGAACAAATATACACATCAGGGAATATTATACCTTCCTGGTGGAAAATACGTATGTTCTTTGGCCGAGAACATGGTGAATCTTCCAATTACAGGCAAATACCTTCAACGATTTATGTCTGTAGACCATGGGAAAACCGTAAAAAGGAGATGATTTGGTACCTGAAAACGAACAACTTAATAACAAATATTGAGTGTGGTTTCCAGAAAAATCGAAGCACTGTAAATGATGTCGTTTAAACTATGATTCTGTTTAAACTGCTATTGTAAATAAACAACAGGTATTACAAATTGTCTCCAGTCTTGATTCTTCAACATGACTTTACTTTGAGACGTCGCTTACAACATTTTATATCACAATTTCTAGCAGTCACACAAATGGGTTCCGCCCTCTCTGATCATTAGAGTAGGAGCGTTCCAACTGTCTGTAATATTATGTAAATGATCTTTGAAACGTTTTCACTGATTCAGTTGATAGATTAAATTTCGTGGAAGATATAAATGTCTTTTAAGGTATAAAATATTCAAGATATTTTTAAACCAAAAATATGTGTATAGACGAAACCCATACCTATTTCTAAAAGGCACATCCATCATGGTTGTAAAAGAGGACCATGGTCCTGTGTGTTTTTTGCGCTCCCATGTAGCATACTTGTCGCAGATTAAAAATCTGGAAACTAAATGCCTTGAAGGAGTTCACTTTGTTGACTATCGTGTCAAATTCTAACCGAGAAGGGGTTCGCAGATCGCTCAGTAAAGCCTGCTGACGGCTATAAATCGATTTTCTTTCATATACATTCACCAAATATGGAGCCCAGACGCCATTTTCCAGACAAGACATCTCTTGTAATTGGTGTTATTGCATCACCTGGGGTGACTGGGTGTCCTAGTCGCAACGGCGAAAAACTGGGTTGCCCACATGGGTACAATAAGTGAAGCACATGTCTGTCACTCACAGAACGCGTTGTAAATATAAAAACTGTTGTGAGATTAACATGCGTATTTAATAACATTGCATACACCTATAATTTCTTGGTTTATACGAATTCGTTACCATCTCACCTACACAAATCATAAAACATGTCATAATATTACAAACAGCAGAATACTTAAATAATCCATTAATCGATTCTTTAACTGACTACTGGTAATTGATGGTGTCTTAATGAGGCCATTCACCTTATTCCCAACAATGAAATTTGGGGCAGTTACCTTTCCTGAACTTCATTTTCTACTTCCAACGTTGTCACAGAACAGTGCTTCATCTTTAAACAAAACTGCAGATAAACCAAGTTTTGAATGTTTTGGGTTAGCTTTTTGGATTATTTTGCATACAGAATAAGATATACATTGCTGTTAAACTCTTTGGTGTGTTTGGAATCTTCATCTGACCCAACACTTCAGTTACGTCTTATTTAAACATAGTTTAGTTTAGTTTAGTTTAGTTTAGTTTAGTTTAGTTTAGTTTAGTTTAGTTTAGTTTAGTTTAGGTGTATTTTTTAAGAATAATGATTCTACCCGTTACCATAAAACGAACAGATGCACAGCTACTTCCGTACTAATGAACGTTGAATATCTGAATCTGATCTTCTTAATCCTTTGCTACAACCCCTGACGATACGGGAAAGAATAAAAATATTTGTCTTCAGTAACCTATGATCGCCGTAAAAGGAGACTACTACCTATTTGATGCATGTCATCGTATCACATTTGCGTGAGCCATGTTCATGCTTGTTGACCACTAAATAGCATGGTTTAGTCTCGATTATTTACAGACCGCAGATATATAGCTTGGAAATTACTGAAAGTGACGTAAAACGTAGCTCACTCATTTACTGCAACCTGCAAACAAGTGAGTGGTGACAAGACAGGACAATGATGTGGAGTGTGAACTATAGTGTGTCCTCACAATTCAGTGATAAATGTTTACTTCCTTACCTGGAATCAAACACCGATCCCCAGGTTCCCCAATTTATCCAGGGCAAATGGTTCCATAATTATTGCCTGAACGTAAACCTGTCACGAGTTTGTTTGGAATTTCTCTGTCGACAATATGTACACATTTTTTTCTGTTGCACAAAGAATATTCCTACTAAGATCAGATGTCTTTCAAAGAAAAGTATTCCTCATTTCTCCAGGGTATATAATTCTTAAAGCATTAATCATTACGTAACACATCCGTAAAAATATATTTAAAAGGGAGGCCAAAGGATGTATTTGGAGCGTATATAAGACGAGATTAACTTGCCACTCGTCACTTCGTCACATCTCTGGTGACCGGTAAGTACGG
Source organism: Haliotis asinina (assembly GCF_037392515.1). Lineage (NCBI taxonomy): Eukaryota > Metazoa > Mollusca > Gastropoda > Lepetellida > Haliotidae > Haliotis > Haliotis asinina. Next base: position 29,846,814 of record NC_090281.1, on the reverse strand, counting down.
TTTGTTTTCAATAAGTCTAAGCAATGTAAAGTAGAATTAGTGTAAAGAAACATTGGTACGTAAGTCTGATAAATTAGTGGATTGTAAACACACGGTATTTCACTAAGAAAAAGCATTGCAATTAGTGTTTCATTTACTAAATAAAACGATTTGGCATGCAGCTTTCATTCTTTGTGGCAGTAACAGTAGAAGGTGCCAAAATAACATGAGATATTTATTGGTGCAAAAGAGTTCTTTGACGAAATTCCAAATGAAGGGTTATCGCATTTTTTGCTAATTCTCCTGATATTATATTCGCAATATTCATTGACAGTTCGCAATTGTACTGCAAATAATTATAGTAAAAGGATTCTGTCGTTCTGTACGTTAAGCCAAACAAAATCACAAACAAGATAAGCTGGAAGCTTCAAGTGCGCAATTATCTGTATACCGATCAATAATTACTATGTAAGTTATTGAAGCGTCAGCTCGGAAAAACTTGTAATCATAATTCTGCTACAAAGACAATATTTCTCGTGAATGGGAAAATGTTTACTCGCTTAATCCATGTGCATCTTGACCTAACCGTACGGCCAAGTGTTTTGAAATCTCTCTAGTTATGATGCTATTTTGTAAGTATATACAGTGAAGAATGCATTACGGATAATATTGCCGAGTGATCGACCTAAATCCCCGAGCGATTAATACAAGTCCGTTTGGATATGTTACACATATATACGAAGACCTCCATTTACCCATTTATGCATATTGTCCCATTTTGGGGACGGGACCTTCAAAAACGCATTTTTCTGCTGTTGTTGAAGATAGAAACTTGCAGTATAGACGTGAATAAAGCTGAGTAAATTGTTTGGTGGTTGAACCAATCACATTACTTGTATAGTTTAAGTGCCGCTTTACTTGGCCGTTCGATAATTTTTTATTGTCCCATGATTTGATTATGTATGTTAATTAGAATGTGTTTAAAACTTTCCGTGTTCAAATAGAAAAATAAAATGAAAATTGTTTGCATTTTTTCTATACTCAGTTTTTCACTAAATTAGGATCTTTATTTCATCAGAAAACATTTTATGGTGGCAAGAATGCCCATGAAATGTTTATATATCAATTTGTTGATACACATAGTTGCATAAAAGCCAGTTTGCTCATATTCCATGAAAGCGTTTAAATCAAAAGAGTCGATTTTAAGACTAAAAAGGTTGATATCCGACCACATAAGCCTAATAAATTAGCTAATTTAAATTCACTTATCTGCATATTGTCCCATATTGGTTGCACACCTTTGTAATGTTACAAAGTAATAAAAACTGTTTAGTGGTAAAATGACACCTCATTCCTTTTGTTGCTTGCAAAAAGAAACCAGTTCACAAAATTTGATGTGTGTTTTGAAATGATAGATTGTCAACACGTACATGGAGCTTCTTGTGGTGGCCACGATAAGATGTGTTTCCCTGACCTGTATGATCCTTTGACTCATAAAAGACAGCAACAAAACGATTGGGATCCATGTTGATTTTGTGATGATTATTGCTCTTTTAAAAGAAATCATATACACTGTGTTTCATACAAAACTGTTTCTCTACCTGTATGGTACTGGAATGTTTAATGTTGAATGTATAGGTGAATTCCAGTTTGCGAAGGAGCTTAACTAAGTTCTTTGTGTATGCATCAAATACAAGCCTGACATTGCGATGTCTTTTGCCAGCAGAAATTTTCACCATGAAAACCTTTGCTGTAGCCGTCTGTTTGGTCCTGCTGTTGGCGATGGCCTCAGCCACATTTATATATGGACACGGCGGAGGATACGGCGGAGGATACGGGGGAGGATACGGAGGAGGGTACGGTGGAGGATACGGGGGAGGGTACGGTGGAGGATACGGAGGAAATGACGTATGGAACAACCAAGACTTCAACCAGTATGCCACCATCAATCAACAACAGTTCAACAAGCAATCTGTCAATCAAGATCATTACTCTCGTGGTGGAATCTCCTTCCCCAGCGGCAAGGGCTTGCGGGGATAATATGATTGTCCATTCACACTGTCCATAATGCAGGACTATAATGTTTGCTTATGTGACTGAAATGATCTGAATAAAAACCTGCTACAGATTACTTAGTCGTTTGTGTTTGTAATTGTGTTTAATTTCCTATACTCTTTGCTCCTCATTTCCAATGAAATGTTTTCGTAGACCGCAGAGGGGTATGGATATCTATATCAGCCTGGACCATTGAGGAAAGCTTAAGGAGATGCCGGATGCTGACTTGAGGAATATTTTGATACTCTCAGTGAAGTGCTGTGAGCGGTTACAGTTTCTGGGGAGGCGGATTACATTGGCGCAAGCGTCAATCGAGAGTATCCTACAGATGTGATGTTCACTCAGAACTCTTTGTTCTCCAGAAACCGCCAACGGCGGTACATGAGATAAACGTACATACATTTACATAACATACAAGACAACAGTTTATATACGAGGGGATGTCAATAAGTTTGGAACCTTCGGCATTTTTCATACCAAGGTGTCACAGCCTATGGTACGACATTGAACCTTGGGGTGTAGCTGATGTATAAAAGTTTTGGTATCCTACTCTCAGAGTAGTAGTACTCTTGAAGAGCTCATATTGACAGAAAGAGACCCCCCTCACGGCAGTGAAAATGAATAAAATTGAGTATAGAGCAGTAATTAAGTTTTCAGTTCTTGAAGGAAACTCGGCGAAGAGAATTGAAGAAAAGCTTTCAGCAGTCTATGGGAAGTCTTCCCCTTCATCTGCTACCATCAAACGATGGGTCGATGAATTTAAGCATGGTAGAGTCTTGAAGATGACCCCCGTCCAGGTCGCCCAGCAACAAGCACTAGTCAAGAAAACATTGAGAGAGTGCATAGACTTGTGCTGTAAAATCGTCGAATCACACTCCACGAGTTAGAGGAGACCGCAGGCATTTCACACGGATCCATCAAGACAATTCTTCAACATCTCGTCATGTCTAAGGTGTGCCCAAGATGGAGGCCAAGAATGCTTATAGATGAAAAGAAGCAAACAAGGGTCACCATAAGCAACTCCATGCTAACCAGATACAAGAAGAATCCAGAAGATTTTTACTTTAGGCTAGTAACCTGTGATGAAACCTTGATCCACCATTATGATGCTGAGAGCAAACAAGAATCCATGGAATGGAAACACGTCACTTCTCCCAGAACCAAAAAGTTCAAAGCCTCCAGATCAGTGCAGAAGGTAATGGCGACAGTCTTCTGTGATAGCAAAGGCGTCATCCACATAGATTACTTACCAAAAGGAAGAACAATGAATGGGGAATATTATGCTAATTTGTTGAGGCAAGTGCGACAGTCAATCAAGGAGAAGCGCCGGGGCAGGATCAGACGTGGTATTCTTCTACATCAAGACATTGCTCCCGTATACACCTCTCGCGTTGCAGCTGCTGCTGTCCAAGAATGCGGGTACGGAATCTTACCGCATCCCCCCTACTCTCCAGTCCTGGCACCAAGTGATTACCATCTGTTCCCAAATCTCAAGAAACACTTGCGTGGTCGTAGATTTCAGGATGATAATGAGCTTATTGCTGCTACTGAGGCTTGGTTTGCGGACCAAACTGGCGCCTTCTACAGAGATGGCATCAGCGCCTAGCAGAAAAGATGGAACAAGTGTCTTGACTCACAAGGGGACTATGTTGAAAAATAAATGTGGTTCATACCAAACTTTTGCGTTTTTCTATGCAAGGCTCAAAACATATTGACATCCCCTCGTAGTCGTAAGATGTAAGGTACCGATAATAGTTCATTTTTGAAATGCGTTAAATATATTATTCAGTAATATATAAAGGCCTTTAAAGTCGCCTAAGCTGGACGTGGACAAGAGCTTTTTAAGGATTGGCAAATTTGGGAATAGTACGCATTTCGTGTTCAGAGACTGTTGTCGCAGTTGGAGAAAAGCTTCACATCTGGACAAATAGTGAAACTCATCTCCAACAGCGTTTGATACACAAAGCGGACAGTGTCGGTTTCCACGTGGAATACCCAACCACCGGCGTGTCTCAATTGGTAATTTATGGTTAGATGTTCTAAACTTCAAAATAGGGTAGCATATAGTTTTGGGGAGAAGAAGATATTTTTTCTGGGATTGGCTGTGTTTTGAAATATTTATAGTAATCCCCCTTAGAACTTGAATCAACTTGAGACTTCCAGTTTTGAAAGAACTGCGCTCTGTAGGTGTTTTCGACCACTGAGACAAGCCAGGGCGTTGAGCATACAGTCAGATTTAGGAACACGTAGGATAGACCGCAGTTATCAAGGATATGTTTCACAAAACGAAACCAAGGAATTTTACTTGCATTATCACAGATGTGGTTTTAAGTTTCCATTTCTTACAGTAATGAAAGAAGACATTCAGAGATGTTTGTAAATCTCTTGGATTTTCACTGAACATTACGGCGTCATCTACGTATAACAGTATATTAAGATTGTATAAGAGGTCGGTACTGTTTGCTTGCATTTCATATCTAAAACAACTGTCAAAGAGATGTTGTTCAAGATCGTTAAGGAGTAAAGAAAATAAAAGGGGCGACTGGTTTTCACCTTGTCGCACACCCTCGTGACACGGGAATTTATCTCATATAGCATTTCCAATCATTACTCTAGATTTTATGTTATGATACATATTTTTATGAGTGTGAAGAGTCTCCCATCTATACCATTTTTTGTTAGTTTATGCCACAACCCAATTTTCCAGACTTTATCAAATGCTTTAGAAAAATCTACGAATACTGTATATAGTTTCTTATTAGAGAGTTTTAGCATTTTGATCATCATTTGCATAACAAAAACTGGGGAACATGGGCTTCATCTCAGGGTGACACACAATTCCTTGATGTACTTGCATTTTATGAAGGGTCCGTTTTAACATTCCGTTGTCACTTCAGACCTGAGAGAAATCCTTGCGTCTTTGTTTGAAATATTTAACTAAAATTGATTTTTTCCTAGGTATAGTTTCTTTTTTCACTAGTATACTTAATGGACAGACTACTTAGTGAAGAGCAATGACCAGTTTTGTTTTCGTCATTTATCCTGGGCAACACACTGGTGAAAGGCTGTCCGAACATTTACCCGCGTGAATCTTAAAAATAGCTGACGACGGCTGTGAATCTGATACAGAGTGGCTTGTTCAGAGTGAGTGAGTGAGTGAGTGAGTGAGCGAGGGAGTCGCTGCGTTTAGTCAGATTGGCAGTAGTTCAGCTATATAGCGACGAAACCACGATGCATTCATGACACCTACACCGAAATATATCATGCGAAGAACACTAAAAACATCCAGAATATCACAGATATAGGTGTAAAACTAGCATGTAAATCCATATATGTACAGAGTAGAATCTCTATCAGAAATGGAAACTTTAGAGACATCATGACTGAAACCAATAAGAAATGGCAAAGTTTCAAGACGTTGAGTCTGGTGGTTCCAACGGATACACTGAACATTAATAGATAGACAATGGAAGTGTTTCATAGTACAGCGATTGTATTTTTGGATATGAGGTGTAGTAGTCATTGTTAGATCGACCGGATGAACGAATTTCCGTATATCTGAACTATGGACCATATTATATGTAAAAAGACATACAAAGAATTGAATATAATAGGCCTCAGACGTAATCTGTATTGATATCAATACATAGCAATGCATACACGAAGTCACATCTTGACATGTGCAGATGTCAAGTCAGTAACAATTGCGAACATACCCAACATGCCGTTATGTTCGCTTGAAGAAAATGGGTCAAAGCAATTTCTACTGGCTTTGCAGGAAGCGAGTTGTCACCGTCGCCTACACTCTCGGAGAAGCTGATCAAATGATCAGCATGGTGAGTTTCACACCCGTGACGGTTCGGGTTGGAATAGGCATTCGGCAACCCATACTTGCCATAAAAGGTGACAATGCTTGTCGTAAGAGGCGACTAACGGGATCAGGTGGCCAGGCTCGCTCGGTTCCCAGTTGCGCAGATCGATGCTTATGTTGTTGATCACTGGGTAGTCTGGTCCAGACTCGATTACTTACAGGGCGCCGCCATATAGCTGGAATATTGCTGTATGCGGGGTAAAACTAAACTCACTCACTCACGGTGAGTTTGCAGGTTAGTAAGACGACATTGTGTTCTTGTACCGATACCTTCTCAAGCAAGATTTGAAACCTATGAGAATCAGACACTGGAATGCTGACAGGAAGAGAATGACACAGGCATGGACCTGCATTTCTGAAAGTTCACCTGCCAAATGAAGATAAGCGGATCTTCAGGACTGCGAACAAGAATTTATGCTTGTTTGTATGTCAAATACTTTCGAAGGTTTATTTCAACGGCATATTTTGTTCTTGCAGGTTAGTGACTAAACTGATTGACAATGCAAGTTACTTAAGAATGCCAAGTCATTGTGAAATTTCAAATATATATATATACTAGTACACATTATATATTGCACGTGCAAACTCCACTTGTATTATATAGTAACCTCTTACCTATGATAGAATTTATCATTCTTGAATTAATATATTCATTTGGCTTTATGTCATTTGTAATTTATTAACCAAGATAGGAGTGTTAGTGTGTCAATTCCGACTGTGCGTGTCTACATTATCACTACATAAGTGTGTTGTGGTAGTATATATTACGGAAGCGTATTAAGGCCACGGTGACAAATATTTTTGGTGTCATTATCTCCTACGTAGGACACACTATCTCCTACATAGGACGTAGTATCTTAGGACGTAAGTCCTACATTAATTGGATGGCAGATTTCCATTAACTTACAAACCTTACAATGTTGGTGTCCGATAAATGATGGACAATATTTGATTAATTTATATGATTATGTCATATGTTATGTCACGGAATTGAAATGATATGCATATTATATGGTTAGTTATATGATATGTACCATGAGCTACCTCTTGATATGCTACATGACTATGTTGTGATAGGTTTCTGAAAATATTTTTGTCTCTAAATGGCGACGTAAGCAATTTTGGGAACTCATATTCAATCACCCAACAATAACACTTATGGCAAAGAGAAAATATGGAACCACGTTGTTTCTGAATCAATACACATTAGTGAATTTGTTTGAATAGTTTTGTAATCAAGATGTATTATAATTAAGATGTAATTCCAACGTAATTGCACATTGCACGCTTGCATATGGTAGGTCATGCAAGCGTAATTTATAGAAAAAAAACATAGATAAAATACACTGCCAAGGCATGAGACTATGTCTCGGCGGCTCTAGAGCATGACATATTGACATCCTGTATGAGTAATCTGAAATAAATGGCATAATACACCAACAGCAACACATCCGGTTAAGGAACAAGGACATTTACGAGGCAAAAGATAGTGGCAATGTGTACAGTATCATTGTGGTTGGATCACAAAATATATCTTCTCGTATACCAGACAATAGCTCGATATTGACAGTATAGTCTCTTCATATATAGATAGTTTGTACTATTTTCAGATTCTCTGTCACGTCTAAAGGCAATTTAAGCATGTCTTCGGGCAGCCCCGTCATCAAGGACATAGTGGACCTATACAATTAACTTGCCACTGGCAAATATGGCATTTTCGTCCATAGCCTGACCAGCGATGATGGCATTAAGGGTGACACACTGCCTGATGATGCAGCAAAGGCAGTACTGAACAAATCCGTGACACCACTTCTCAACCTATACACTGATTACAAAGCTATCAGTAGATCTTACATGGATGATCTGATAGAAAAGAAATGATGCTTTCAAGTAGGTATAAAGCCAGCTTTCGGTTGCACTTACTTGGGCTGTCAGTCAAGATGTGATGGTGATTATGCAACAATGTCCCATTTGCCAATCTGGAAATACACAAGAATACATTTTGTAATGGGAGAATCAAAGAGTCAAGTAAATATATTTCTTACAGGGTATCTAAATTACCATTCAACTGCTTTAAAGGACTTTTTAGCTCTCTGAAACTAGTTTTAATTAACATCTGCGACAATCCAGCTGTTGTACTGCCCTTTGACGGCAGCATCTAAAACAAATATTGATATGCACCTCGTCATAAATATCGCGCCACCCACATATTTTTAGTAAGTAAAACTGTATCTTCAAGAAAATGGTGATTAGAAAAGCGCATTTAACTCTTTATATGACCTCATGTGTGCGTTCAGTCAAAACAATAACAACATAAAACCGAGTTTCGGTACTAAGTGAAGGCTTGATAGTAGCGAACTGAAGTTAACTACAATCATTGTCCTCACTCTACGTCCCAAAGTGCCCCACAAATGCTCAGTAGGTTTCATGTCTGGTCTTCTGACTGGCCATTCGGGACATTGGAATGGTAGCGTTTGAGTTGCATTGTGCTGGAGATGCTGAACAACAACTCGGGCACGATATGGTCTGGCATTACCGTCCATGAAGACTGGGCGAGTGTCGTGAGCATGGTTGAAATGAGGCACACAGCACCGTTCACGATCAAGTTCTGGTACCTCTGTCCATTCAGTCTCACGGGAACTGTGTTGAGGTCATTTATACAGTCATAGGAACAATACCCCCACACAATGACGGAGTTTCCTCTGATGTTCCTCTGATCATATGTTGTGCCTCTCTGCCTCCATACTCTTCCCGTCTGTATGATGCAGCAAAAATCTGCCTTCGTCGGACCAGTGGATAATTTGCCATCTCCTTTGGTCCCAGCGAGCACGTGCATGGCATCAGGCTAAATGGGCATGGACTGATTAGTGAGGAGTAGACCTCAGATTGGTCGTCTTGCTCTCAGAATGTAGGCGTCGTTGACGGACACTGTGTTGTATGGATGCCAACCATGTCGCAGCTGTGTACAGGCAGACTTTGGGCTTCATCTGCTTTGGCGTGCCAGATGCACGATCTTCCTTGTCATTAGTTTTTCTGAGACGTCCAGACATCGGTGCATCCTTCACTTCTTCGGAATCAGTATGCTTACGTATTAGACTGCTGATGACGTTATGATTGGTGTTCAGTTGTGCTCCAATAGCACTCCAATACCAGCTTGATGCATCCCAGTAATATGTCATCTTTGATTCAGAGTCACTGAACGTTATTATACGTTTTGGACACTTTACTGGTAGGTCAAAAAAGCTTAATTCATACCTAAAATATAATTTAAGCTGTGTCTGCCAAAATAACATATGCCAAAAGGGTTCTGTACATACCGCCTTTTTAGCAAACCGAGTCAGAAGCAAGCATGCTAAACGCAATCATGCACGTACAGCTCGGAACAGGTGTGATATGATGTTATGGTCACATATTTGCACTATATTAAATATGCACTTGTAGTTTAGAAAAAAGCGAACATTGTAATTTCTAGTTTGATTAAAAAATATATGGTACTTTTTGACGCGGCGTACATATTCATTTTAACTATATGATCGTCTGTCCTCACGATATGGCCGAAATATTGCCGATGTGACGGGAAATGCCAACTCACCCCATCACTATTCACGTTCCCACTGAGATATTTCAACATGACATCACCCCGCCCCGTACCATACTGCGATTCTTTCATAATGCTTTGTTGTTGTAAATTTCGGGTGGGGAGATCAGGGAACGTAATGCATTACTTTATCCGATATCAAGACGTCGCAATCCAGTTTAACTCATCTCTATTCACACCTGGATGATCTATTTCATAACGTACACAATATTTCCATTGTAGAATGTTTTTGTTTGGCTGAGTATATAAAATATGCCATTGTTTACGTATAGTAAATACACGTTTGAGTATTTTTTTCTTAAATTCTCAAATTGGAGGGTCTGTAGCATATGTTGTCATCCACTGCATGATGTCAATCACTGTATTGTCTGATCCAGACGCGATGGTTTACAGACCGCCATCATACAGCTGTATCACTACCGACATTGGCGTTAAGCAAACAAACAAACAAGTGTGCAAACACTTGCTCATAATGTAGTGGGAATCGTATTTTTTCCTTTATCTATTGAGGTAGTAGAAAGGGTCTTTGCAAATTTGATTTAAAAAAACGAGCGTTGATATTCTTATCATTTGTTCACTTCTAGGTTCATAATTTATACTTCCACTTCATTTATTTTATAAAAGCATTTGTTCTGATCTGTGTGTTATTGAAATCAATTGATTCATTCATTGACTTACCAGATCCAATCCCAATTTCTTAAGGAAGTCTTTTATCTCATTTATTCGATTACAATCTGCATTGTCGACCTCAAACTTTATCTTCTTCGAGGTTTTCTTGTTGGAACACACTTTTTTAAATTTTTGGATTAAATTTTGATATTCCTTTGTGTATAGAGTAAGAAGCATATTGGTGTTGCTACTATCCTATCAACGAATGGTTCTTGGAAGTCGAGTTTTTCTTGTTGTTACGGTTACCGTGACAAACGATGTAAGAAATCCCCTTGGGAACCAGCAAAACAGAACGAAGTCACAAGTCAATTTCACCATGCTGATTACAAATTCAATACAGGTGAGACAAAATCTAAGGCAATGGGTCACAAAATATAACATAGTAAACTCACCAAAGTCTTAGTGCGAGAGAGAATCAACTATGCAGAATGTAAACACAGCGATCCGTCTGACAGCGGATAACGTAGGTCAGGCGTTGATGATTGTTGGCGATGTAACTCCAGTAAATATGAATGAGTGTGTCCCCTGCAACACGGCAACCAGCCTTTTTATATAATATTATATACTCAGTCATTTTCCGAAAGTTCGGGTACATAAGTCCATCGTCAACACTGTAGAAAGCCCTCGAATAAGTCTCCCGGAAGAGAACACATAGAAAACTAGGAGCAGATAAATTCCGGAAAACCGGAATCCTAAAAGTGTTGACCATCTATTAAAACAAAATGTGACCCATCATAATTATTATTCAAAACACTAAATGTTGTGACCCAATAATAATTATTACTTAATAACAAAACATACACACTCGTAACATCGTAGGTACATATTTGTTTTAAATTTTGGATTAAATATTGATATTCTTAGAGTATGAAGCATATTGATGCGCCTACTATCCTAACAGCGAATGTTTCTTGGAAGTCTAAAGACTTATTACTAAATTGTAACTGTTCCTTTTTAACTTACTTCCCCTGGACTCCCTACTGCCCAGGGGCTCCTTTCACAAAGCAACCTTTACTATGTTTAACTTTAACTCCCATTCTTTAACACGGCACTAAAGTTACCTAGCTATAGGTCTAAGCTAACCTTAGTCCAGTGTTAAAGAATGGGAGTTAGCGTTAAGTTTAGTAATTGTTGCTTTGTGAGAGAAGCCCCTGGTCGCCTAAGTTGTACTCAAGTACATTCTTTGTCCTTCTTGGAATCAGTTTCAGGTGATGAGAATGACATGATATTCTCATGAATTGACATTCTGTGTTTATCCCAGCAGGTTTAGAGACGACAACAGTTATCGTTTGGAGTAAAACTGATTATTAAGGTACAGGGCAGCTGGGAATATGTTTCATCAAGAGACGTGAGTTGGAACTTTCAAAGTTTACAATGTTGTTATAGTGTCTAATTCTGGACAGCCATCTTGCAAAAAGGAAACACTATGTAGCCAAGCCATATGAGATTTATTTCTTATTATTTAGTCTGCAGTCTTAATCTTTATAACTGCCGCAGCATATTTTGTGTTGTCAACTACCTTGTTCCTTTTTGTCACTTCCATTAATTACTGTATGTGACATTTAAGGCCTTTATTGCTCATCCCCTTGGCTGTATCTGTCATCACATCAACTGTAGAGGGAGATGCTATTGTTTCTATATCTGTCCATTGTTGAATTTTTGCCGGTCCATTGTTCTTAAAAACTGTATATGTATATATATGTTCACATCTATACACCTGGAAATTAATCAAGCAACACCCCAATTTTTTCTATTGGAGCAACTTTGAAGTGTTCTGACAATCAAAATATGCCGGGTTGATATAGTTTGACACTTTTTTATTCAACAGACGATCTCTGACAAACAACTTAAAGGGAAAAAGTATCAAGACTTTGCTTTATTGCAACGAAATCCAAATTCTTAAAACTGTCTTAAATTCATGAAAAAATGGACACAATTTACTATTCATCCACAGACGTTGTTGTCAGGTGTATTAACACAAATGTCACATGGAAAGAAAGAACAGTCATCTGAGAGTCTGCACACCGACTTTCATCAATATCTAGTGTGTCCTCCCTGCGCACGCACCACCGATTCCAGACGCCTCCTCATTCCTTGGATGAGTCTCCGGATCTGATTCTGGGGGATCCTGTTCCACTCCTCATGCAGGGCAGCCGTCAATTCGTTGAGATTATGGACTGGTGGGTCTCTCTGCCTCACACGACGGCCAATAAAGTCCCACAAATGTTCAATGGGGTTGAGGTCAGGGCTCATGGCAGGCCATGGAATTCTGTCAATTGCATTTTGCCGCAAAAAATCATTTACAGCATGCGCCCTGTGAGGTCTAGCATTGTCGTCCATAAATATGGGTCTCGTTGCCAGAGGATGGTTCTCAAAATGAGGTACCACAGCCCTGTCAAGAACCTCCTGTTGGTAACGAACACTGTTAAGGTTGCCACGGATGGTAATGATATCCAACTTGCAGTTCATGGAAATGCACCCCCATACCATAACGGAACCTCCCCCAAAGGCCACAGTCTCCTGGATGTTCCGTGGAGCCATTGCTGTGTTCCTCTGCCTCCAGACCCGAGTACGACCGTCCACCATGTGCAGCAAGAACCGGCTCTCATCTGAGAAATGGACCTTCCTCCAAGAGGCAATGTTCCAGTGCAAACGGTCATTACACCAGGCCAGTCGGGCTGCCTTATGGGCTGGAGACAGTCTGGGTCGCTTGATTGGCCTCCTTGCCCGGTATCCTGCAGCTTTCAGACGATTCCGAACAGTCCTGTTCGAGATGGGTCTCCCTGGAAGCCACTCCTGTCTCAACCGAGAGCTCGAGTCGAAGGACCTGCGCCGTACAAGTCTCAGTAAAGCTCTGTCCTCCCGGACTGTGGTCTTCCTGGGTCTTCCTGGTCTAGGCAGGTCTTTAACTTCATTAGTGGCCCGGTATTTTTTCAAAAGTTTTGAAATTATGGAATGATGTCGTCCGATTTGAGTCCCGATTTGTCTTAGAGACATACCAGCATTCCTCATGCCGATTATTTGCCAACGAGTGGCCTCTGATAATTTCCTACGTGCCATGACATTGAAATGAATGAAAAACCGAATGCAATCGACAACCTGCGCTTGTAAACACCCCAGGGAAAAAGTGCATTTTTCGAAAGTTGAGGTTAAAGCAATGCACGTGCGCTGTGCAAGCTTCACGCGCGTCATATCAACCCATGAAAAGCTCATGCTGTATGTCAATACATCAAAATTGAATAATCAATCATCAAAATTACTTCGTTAAACTTTGTTAAGTTTTTATGTGTCTTTGAATTTGGTGTTGCTTAATTAATTTCCATATGTATATATTGAAACAAGTCCGGTATTCCGACTGTCTATGTAGGAACGTCCTCGTGCAAGATTATGCTCACCTCATTTATGTGTCCGTGTTCATGTCATGTCTTGTGGAACCAATTAAAGAAGTTTGGACTCATCTGTGCTTCCATCATTTCGTCAAATATTGCATGTATAATTCTGTGGTAAGTCGCGTGGACCACACATGTGCGAGTTGACAATATGACAGCAAATTCGTTTCTTTGAAAATATGATATTCCGATTGAATACCTTTGATAGCCCAAGCTTTAAATATTATAAACACCCTCATGGCTCATTTCTCCAGAGCAAAAATTCGTACAAATGACCTGCTAACCATCTAAAAAAGGGGGTCACAAGATGTATTTTGAGCGTATATAAGACGCAATGAATTGCCACTCCTCACCTCGTCACCTCGTCACCTCGTCACCTCGTTGCTGATTGATATTTATGGCTTGGTTTCAATAAGTCTAAGCATAGTTAAGTAGAGTTATAAACAAATATTATCACGTTAGTCTGACAAATTAGTAGTGAGAGCGGCTATTTCACTGCGAGGTCGGGCACTTGGGTAGCTTAGTGGTTAAAGCGTTAACTCGTTACGCCGAAGACCCGGGTTCGATTTCCTACATGGAAACAATGTGTGAAGCCCACTTCTGGTGTCCCCCAGCGTGATATAGCTGGAATATTGCTAAATATTGCGAAAAGCATAAAAATATTATTCTTTTATTCATTGTAACAATCTGACTAAAACGCGTGAAAATAGCATGAGAGCATGAGATATTTATTGGCGCGAAATGGTTGTAACACATGCACATGAGTTAGCAGAGAATGTCAATCGGTAGTCAGGGCTGACAATAAATCGCCAGTCGACCATGTGGAAGACCCCAGGAACAACTCATTTTGTTTATTACTATACCAGAACATTTAAGGTGATAATAGTTGCAACACAAAGCAGATCATCATACATGTAGCAAAATTGGAATGTTGTGTGTTGGTATAAATGCCACAGATAATAGTGAAAAGTGTACGTCAGGGTGTACAAAAGTATTTTGGTGTACGGAAGATAAGTGCCGAACACAGCACATCTGGGGCCGTGGTGTAGTCCAGTAGTTAAGGCGTTCGCTGAAGACCCTGGTTCACACCCTGGGCCCTTAGTCTCGAAACGTTCGTAGCCCTAAGAATTCATTCCTTCGATCGTAGCCACTGTGTTAAGAATGGGCTTAAGGAGTTCGTAGGGCTACGAACGTTTTGAGAATAGCTAGCCTGGTCCGATTGGCTCAATATGTGGGGAACATTTTCTTGGTATCCCATGGTGTGTTACAGATACGTCAAATACGTACCAAAAATTGCACCGTTTTCACCAACAGAAATATCCACAATGAAAACCTTTGCTGTAGCAGTCTGTTTGGTCCTGATGGTGGCGACGGCCTCAGCCACATTTAGATAAGGACACGACGGATGATACGGAGGAGGATACGGATATGGAGGAAATGACATATGGAACAACCAAGACTTCAAACAGTATAATACTATCAATCAACAACAGTTCAACAAGCAGCCCGTCAACCAAGATTACTATCGTAGAAGGATTAATTTCAAGGGAATCTTATCCTGGGTTTCCATGATCAAAGATCATGGCCAATGGACAATAGAATCACAAGGTTGATGTTCTCCAACATCATCGAGTGGTCATTTTGTTTTGGGTTTTTTAGGGTGTGTTTGGTGTGGTCAATTCATGTTTGTTCTTCATCCGAGCTCCCCACCCAAAACGGAGTATCATAAAGACCATATACTGAAAACAAGAGGACCTCCGACCTGCAGCAAAACGGATACCCGGATGATACAATCTAGCAGAAAAATTGAAATTAAAAAAATATTCTCAATCTTAAAATGTAATGTATGTGCATATTTGTTAGGTTTTTGATGTAATCATTCTTTTGCATATAAGATATGAAACCTACTGTTTCACCCGCTGTCGTGGTAACGAATGTATTTTGGAAGTCCAGATACCCATTTATGAGCACAATACTATTTTGGGATACTCTGTTTAAATTGCCCACGTTCTACTACAGCTGCAGCCTACAAAAAATTGAACTGTGACAAGACAGTCTAGTCGTTCCGAGTTAGCCTAGCCAATCCCCAGGAACTTTTAAAATGATGAAAGTAATCTTTCGGAACATGATTGATTATAAACATATCCATCAGTTGTGTTCCCATACTCAAACAATCTGCAAAATATAAAAAAAGGAAATTGTTTTCTTTCAACTGTTTAAATTGTTTTCCTACTGAAAGTCCTTTGATAGCACAAGCTATAAATGTTGTTCCATTTCGCGGAGTAAATGACTTTAAATGATGACAGCTATTTTGAATATGTTAAAAAGGGAGGCCACAAGAGTATCTGGAGCATATTTAAGACGAAGATAAGTTGGCATTCGTCACTCCGTCTCATCGTTGTAGACTGGTAAGTATGGTTTGCTCTCAATCATTTGAAGTAGAATTAGAGCCAGATATTTACAGACCTTACCGACAAATCAGTCAAAATGTCAAGTATTCCACGGAGATTAAGAATAATTTTGAGATAAATAGATTTATCACGAAGTATTATCGACACATTCTTTAAGAACATGTGTTGAAACAGCGTGGCATGTTTATTGGTGTGACAAGGTCCTGGGGCATTCAGCATGGAATTCTGACACCAGGTAGCTACGACTGTAGATACAACCTGATGCGCTTAGATTTGTACATGAACAAGAGAAAGTGAATCATTAAACGACAGTCATATGTTTCAAATAAACGTGTAGCAGCTTTAAGCATAGGCAAACTGTAGCGCAGCAGAGGGAAAAGGGGGAAATGACCAGTCTTTCTATAAGCGAGCGAAGCGAGATAATGTTGGCCACGTTCGAAATTATTTTCAACATCAGAATAAAATATTACCACAATGAAAGGTAGCCACCAATTTCCTCACAGGACTGTGCTCTCAAACTGAATGAATCGTTCTTAGACTCCATTACCTCTGCCAGATTGAATTCCCCTGTTCCTTTCGTACGTTTAACTGAGCTGTTGTAACTGCCAATTAATCACCACATCCTATTATCTAATCAACAATCACCAGAAAGGGAGCAGGACAACTGCCGCATAGCATTTAAATGTACTATCATTTGAGAAGATGAATACAGGTTTTCAATAAGCACAACGGTAGCTGATGATAGCAAATAATTTCTTGGTATAGTTATACTCTCACTTTAATCAACTTGTCACCTCGGAGTAATTTTGACATTGATGAAAACTTGTTAACTAAGGACATATTCCCTAAAATAATTGAGAAAATGAAAAAAATATGCATTGATGAGAAAAGGATCAAACTTGGAAACTTCTTAACTTAGACATATTTAAAAAACACATTTCACGTTGAGAGAATGTATTGGAAGACAAATTGAAACCACACATGCTGGACACAATGAAGTAATTAACAGTGATACATGCATTATGCATACCTTGGGAGAAAATACTGATGCACCGTCGAACTTCAACAAATCAGCATAACTGTGTCGTTCTCTTTACCAACAGAAATATCCACCATGAAAACCTTTGCTGTAGCAGTCTGTTTGGTCCTGCTGGTGGCGAAGGCCTCAGCCATACTTCAACCCAAAGGATACGGTGTAGGCTACGGAGATGCAGGATACGGATATGGAGGAAATGACGTATGGAACAACCAAGACTTCAAACAGTATGCCACCATCAATCAACAACAGTTTAACAAGCAACCCGTCTGGCAAGATTACCATGGTGGAAGGGGTGGATTCTACTTCCCCAGCGGCAAGGGATATCATGGATAATATGAGTGTCCGAGCACAGTGTCCATAATGCTGGACTATAGTCGTTGCTTATGTGACTGATATGTCCTGAATAAAAACAAATTACCACTGTGAATTGTATTTCCAGTTGTGTTTGATTTTGTTATGTGACTGGTGTTATCCTGGTAATTTCCAATCAAACGTTTGAGTAGATAGTGTAAACTGAGGTCCTCTTGACATCCTGAACGAACATCTATAGCTAACATGAGTGAATGAGTGAATTCAGTTTTACACCACATTCTGCAATATTCTAGATATATGATGGGGATCTGTTAATATCGAGTCTGGACCAGACAATCCAGGGATCAACAGCATGAACATCGATCTACGCAATCGGTGACGATGATACGTGGCAACCAAGTGAACGAGCCTGATCACCCTATCACGTTTGTCTGCTAGACAAGCATGGGTCACTGACGATCAGTTCTAACCCGTATCTTCACGGGGCCAGCTGACATCATGGTCACTGGAGAATTCTCAAACTGGCAGTCACAATACACAGTGCAGATTAGCGTGGTAGCCAGAGTGAGTGAGTTTAGTTTTACGCCGCACTCAGCAATATTGCAGCTATATGGCGTCGGTATGTAAATATAGGAGTCTGGTCTGGACAATCAAGAGATCAACAGCATGAACATCGATCTACGCAATCGGTTATGATGATATGTGGCAACCAGGTGAGAGAGCGGTCTGTAAATAATCGAGTCTGGACCAGACAATCCAGTGATCAACAACATGAGCATCGATCTGCGCAATTGGGAACCGATGACATGCGTCAACCAAGTCAGCGAGCCTGGTCACCCGATCCCGTTAGTCGCCTCTTATGACACGCATAGTCGCCTTGTATGGCAAGCATGGGTTGCTGAAGGTCTGTTGTCTCCCGGGACCTTCACGGGTCGTGGTAGCCAGAAGCAGTAAGCAGATTTAATAATAACGATAATCAATTCAATTTCAATTTGTTTATTTCGCATGTGCGGCCTCCGGCCCATATAAAGATGATACAACAGGTTGGCATTTGCACGATACAAACTTTCGTGTCAAAGACGTAGAACACAGTGAAACTACAATTGTACTTTTTGATAATAACGTTTGTATCCATTAATTGGTGAAACTAGTTTGTTATTTTATATGATGTAGTGGGAAGTTCATCTACAATTATGCTTAGCTTACATGCTTTACACAATCACAGTAATAATGTTTCGCTATAGTAATATCTCCCATATACAGATGATACAACCAACTGGGTGTAATTTCCATGTTACAGACTTTGACTTTTTAGGCGTAGTGAATAATGTACATACAGTTGTAGCTTGATAATAGCATTTCTATCCGTATTTATCCCAAAGCAAGTTGAATTCTACGTTCTTGCGATTTCGACGATTGCCTTGCTAGCGCCATATCGGGGAAATGCGTCAGCGATCTGAATGCACAAACAGTTTCATCGATAGGGTGGATGTCCAGTTCCTTTCTTGAGACGTTTTATTGACAATTGAAATCTAGAGGTTAAGTTATGTAAAGCGCAAATAAACATCGATATTATTTACCCGACATCGTTAATACCACTTCAAATGTGAAATCAGTTGCCTGTATAGCAAGAAATAGCGAGCGAAATTCAGCAAGATCAGTCGTCTACTAGTCACAGTTTATGTATTAAACAGGAAGCCACGTAATCAGTAGTATAGGGAATGATAGTCCGAAAACACTTTTCAAAAACCCCTCTAAAAAGCCTCATTTACTAAATGAGGCTTTGGTGGGACTATTAGCTCTTGCTATTATTGCCCCTACTACAAAACCACGCCATCACGTTTACCGTGACTTGGCAGGCGGTAACACTGTGCCGTACGGTACGATCAATAATTCTTCTCTTACAAACCCCCTACCCGGCCCACCCCTCAAGTAGTATAAGTTGGGTTCGTCGGCTTTCATATCCACTTTATCTATGTTGTAAGTTTTGACCGACCATATAGGATCGGTGGCTCGCTTACGGCTATGTTATGTTTATATCGATGAAACAGTTTAATGTGAACCGCCTACGATCTCTTTGGTGTTCATAATAAAGGCTTGCTGGGCTTTTTGTATTCCCTGTGCTATGTACTTTTTTTTCTCGTCCTCGCTGATAGCAGACTTACGAGACTTAGATCGAATATCTTGTTTCATTCCGTTATATTTTTTGAGTTCAGAGAGGATTGAACTAAACTCCTCTTCTGAGATCTTACTGTCAGAGAGTGCCGTGGAAATTCGCTCACTCACTGTGTTGAGTTTTGCTTCAGCCAGAACCCTGATCTCGTCGTGTTTCAATACCTTACGATTAAGTCTGCGTGATACTAACTTAAGCGCCAACCCTACCAACCCTGTCACCCCAGCCGTTATTTCAATACCTAGCACTATAGGTGCAGCCACGATGGTGGTTAACAACCCAACGCCTGCCGCCCCTAGTCCCATGCTGGTTGCCATAAGGGTAGTGTCAGCCCCGTCCACGATATTGAAAGCTCTATTGTACTTTTTACATAATGCTTTCCGCGTGTCACGGTCTTGTTCTAGTTGGCGTTTCACATCACATAACTGCCTCAAGCGGAACCCATCTACGGTTTCCAGCGTCTTCGCTACTTCCTCTACGACTGGGTACAGACCCATCCTATAATATATATTTTGAAAGATATTTTAATTGGGGTTCAGTTAAAAATCTATCAATGTATTTGAAGCCTATAAGTTCTAGATTAGTAGTCAGGGCAATAGGTGAGAGGCTAATAAAATATCCTATTCTAATAAAAACCCCACTGAGGCTTATTAAGTGGTTTATAGGACCCGTGGTATCCTGTTGTATAACAATACGACAATAATCGTTTGTGTAATCCCAGCGTATTGACACCCCGGGTAAAATTTGGTGTACTATTGGGGGGTCTCCATCGAATGAATCCGTAAAGAAGACTTCTATGATGAGTGTGAAAGGGGGGGGTTATTATTTCAGGATTACTAAATGTTAATTTATTTTCGAAGAAAGTTGATAATAACCCTTTTTTGTTGTAACCAGCAGATTGTCTGAGTGCTAATCCCCTCTCCGAAATGAAATCCCCGGCCCAGATACCGTTGTTCCTAATCTTAGTGATCCAATTATTTTCGTCTATTGTGATATAAGGTGAGGTGAGTGTTAAGTTGATCAGCCATTTAGGCTTTGTAAAATCTGGTAACGGCACCCGTCTGTACACGTTGTCTTTGAAGTGTAGGATGTATAATTCATCTTCCTCACCAGGCTGATCGAATCCCTCTGTATCTCCCAGGTCGTTAAGTGTAGTGTTGGGATGATGACTAGTCATTATTATACTATTATGATATAATTTCCAACTGGTTTTCTGATAATAATTCAGGGGTTAACTTTATACCCATGAAGTGTATGTTGTCAGGCAGGAAGATATTGATTAGTGATATCTTATTTTCCACGATCACGTTGACCCCCTGCAGACTGGTCTTGGAGTCGACACCCACCCGCACGTAAACGTTGCAAACTTGATACTGGTGTCGTTTCACCCACCCGAGTTTGATCCCCTTCACGATCTCGACATCATTCACCGATGGTTCCCCTAGGTAGACTTTGATGAACAGTGTTGAGTTTGCCGGTAGACTCTCTAGTATCTTGACCACGCCTTCGAATTCAGACACCAACTGCAATTTCACGTTTTGTATGGCCGGTTTACTCGATAGCATGTGGGCTGCTATAGTGTTGACTGGGCTGACGACTATGCTACGTCTCTGAGTTGGGACGTAAGCCACGAGCAGGGTTCCATTGTTCACGACTTTGTTTAGGTGGTTGTCTTTGTTATCCGTGAACACGTAAGGGGAGACGAGTCTAATATTGAGAAACCATTTGTTATCGGGTAACAACACCCACTTGTCATCTTCGGTGAAGACGAGCATATATGGTTTGTTTTTGACGACTGTAGTGCTCTCAACATCGTCTAAGTCGAACAGTTTACCTCCGAACGATGGGTATATTACCCAACTATTATCACCGGTGTTGACAAGGGAGTACTTAGTGTTTACTGTTGCTCTTGTGGTATCTATCATATCACTTAGGGTTCCACCGGAGGGGATTTCAACGCGTTTGTAAATGTTGTTTTTCAGTTGCAAGGCATACGATTTACCATCTACTCCGGGAGCGTCGAAACCGCGTGTGTCTCCGAGGTCGGAGATCCCGATATTGACGCATTTTTTCACTCCGGGCCCTTGTGCGCTGGTCATGTTACGTGAAGCGTTAAGCTGAGGTATCCTATATTTACAGGATTATGATTTATATCTAACACCGATATTGTCAGCTCAGGTATGTTGCCCTGGGTTAATCCCTTATACTGCCGTGGTGAAAATGACTCGGTTCTACCGTCGTTGAATTTCTCAGTTTTCACCGGCACTGCTCTCAATATAGTGGAAGGGTGACCTCCTTGAATGTTATACGTTGTGCTCACCTGACCGAGATGAATGTACAGCTCTCGGTACGGTACTAGGTCGGGTAACTTCGTGCCTGTGACGGTTGTTGTTGGTTTTATCTCGTCAGGAGACATACCGAGTATCCTCGCTAATGGTCGGCCGAGCCTCAAGGAGGTTCTTCCGTTGTTGATTAACACCACTGTGCCGTTTGAGTCGTTCATCTTGAGTTCGGCTCCCAGGGGTTTGAAGACCTCGTCGTTTAGAGAGCACACGCTGTAGTAGCCGTCAGTTATCTGGCTGCGAGTTCCACTGACGAACAGCTTATTGTTGCTGATATTAATGTTAGTCCATTGCGGTAGGTAGGTGATATCGCAGAGTGCGACTTCGAGTTGACCTGACGTGTTATCGATCGCGTGCGTCAGCTGAACGGCCTCACCGCTCGTTATTCCTGGAAGTGTTATGTACATATTACATATATATTTATTTATATAATAGTTTTAAAATGTATTCCCCTGGTGTGTTTTACCCTAAACTGGATGTAGATTTCTCCCCCATGAAGATCGTGGTTGCTCCTGAGTTGTATTTCAATGCCCAGCTTTTAGATGTGTTCGATAAGTATAAGCTTTCGGTGACTAACATTGAGGCAGTCCACGCGTGGTTCAACAACCCTATGCAGTTCTGGCAGAATCAATTAAACTTTGCTGTGTGGTGCGCTACAACGGGGTGTGGTGTGACATTAACCGACACTCGGCGTGGACCGCTGAGTCAGTCTGTGTTCAAGTTCCACGTGTACTACCAGGTCAGACGTATCCTTAAAGAGATCAGCGCCCCACTCCCACAGGACAAAGCGTGGGACGCAACAAACAACCCGTACGATAGACGGGTCTACGAACATATTTGCAATGAATTCGAAATAAATCCGAAGACGGATTGGCGTTTGCCGGGGCCGAACCACGGGTTGGGTATTCCTTACAGCGATGGGCTCTCAGTAAAAGCATTTAAGAAAGATTTACTAACAAACTTTATGAAACGAAAAATGTTTAGTCCTGAGAATTTTTTCCGTGAATTAGATGAAATTGTTCCTAAACCTACCAAATATGGGCCAAAACCAGTGAAAGATGCAAGTGATGATTTACTGAAACGAGGTATACTTAGGCAGGACTTTGCTTTGTCGAGTAATGAATGGAGGGATGATCGTATGGACTTTAAAGGTGGTGTTGCTTTCACAATCCAGAAAGTGGAGCAGTCAACCGCAGACGGATGGAAAATGTTCATGCTGGACACGTCGAAAGGATTCACTCGTGCCGGGGTAGTCAGGTTGAACGACTCGATTCGAACGTACGTGTGGGCGCTGTTGGGTGCTCAGTCGATGACGCGTTCCAACATCATCGGTAAGGGAACTGCTTTCGACGCTCAGAAACAGTTCGTTGCCAACGTTGAGGATGCTATCAATTCTCCAGTTGATCTCCCGCGGGCCATCAACCGTTACCAAAACGTGTTAGAATACGCCAGATCGAAAGTCAACTACGTGTTCGGCGTGGGGTTGTACATGGCTCCGAGTGATATGCAACTGAGAGTAAAAAAAGTGGTGGGTTATAACAACAAAATAGTCATAGCCACGAAGGATCAAAAGTTGGGTATCAACCCCGATATTAACACACCCTATATCCCACACATCCCACCACGTGAAAAGGGTATAGTGGCGCCATCCCCGGAGCCTAAAGTTCATGTGGAGGTACCCCCCACACACTCTCATATTCAGGCTCAGCAGCATATTGATAGTAAAACGGCCCTGGTGGTTGGTGGGGTAACTTTGGGACTTATTTGGTTAAAGATTTCTTAGCCGCTACGTACACCAGACCCGCCACGGCGACGATGGCTGCCCACAGGTTTTGACTGAGCCACATGGCAGTTTTAGACAGAGCGCTCAACAACCACGAGACGATGCTACCCAGGATGCCGGGAAGGGCTTCGGCGGCTTTACCAGCCAGTTTAGCTAGGCCTTCCCCGAGTTTTTTTATCCAGTCTTTAACACCCCCACCGCCACTTGGAGTTCCGCCGCCGGCAGGCCCCACAGGGGTTCCTCCCACCAGTGACACCACCAGGGTTGATATAATGAAACCCAATGCAGTCAGAATGCTGGCGATGGTGATCCCTTGCTCCCGGAACAATATCCGAATCCTGTTGGCTAAAGTTGTATCCTCGTTCAGTATTCTATCGATTGTTTCCCGAATACGACTGATCTGGGATCGAAGCTGTTCACGATTCGAGGAAGCGGATTCCAATCGTGTACGTCTCTCGTCTTCTAAATCACGTAGTCGTTCATTGATACGACGCTTCATATCATCGTTTTCAGTTTCGTTGAGTTTGTTTTTTTCCTTAGCGATGTGCTCGTCGATTTCGTTCAGTTTCCCCATGTTGTTCACGAGCTCTCCACGCACGCGTTTCACGGCTTCGTCTAAGCCGTACAGTTCCCTTACCGGAAAGTCAAACCCCGGTAACGGTTTGTCCCAGTAGGTGCTCAACAGTTTTTCTATGCTGTCTGAGGCTTCTGTAGCACGCTGCGGTGTCATTTCATCTCTAGTGGTGAGGTGGGATCTGGTAGCTTGCAGATCTTCTTTAACGGCCTTAGGTATTGCACCACCGTAATCATTCATGTTTAGATTTTTACGGATAAATTCAACACCATAGCGGCTGGCTAGAGTTGACAAGGCCAGTGGTTTTTTATTGCTCTTGTTAAAGAGGTCAACCCCTGGGTCAGACTTAAGGCGTAGAACACCCTTTGTATCAATAAAAAAATCCTTATGGTATCGACCCTGTGGTTCAACGTAGTTTTTATCTCTTCTTAAACTTTCGAAATAATCATTTACCGTTGTTTCCAAGAGTTCTTGGTTCAATGGTGAACTAGTAAATGAGGTCTCCTGCTCATCATATGCCTGGGCACTAGCGCCCGGCATCTCATCCATAGGTATGTCTTCATCCATTAGTATTAAAAATATATTTCATTTATATAACAATGTACGGTAGAAAATTAGATCCTTTCAGAAAATTGAGAGAGCCATTAGGAGCCAGAGCCGTGCGACAGTCGGTGACCATCACCAACAATCCCAGCAAGATAGACCAGAATCAAACTCTGCTGGTTAGATTTCCAAACCTTGGTGAGAATGACCTCATTGTACCAGGCACTGTTCGACTGGCGTTCAATATCACGTTGACCTCCGACAACGACAAACGCGAGCTAGTGCGGAACGTGGGTCGAGCTATCATCAAGAAAACGACCGTCAAGATCAGCGGTAACGAGGTGTTGAGTATCGACGACAGCGACGTGTTTCACTGCTACAAGGATCTCTGGAAAAGCGAGAGAGAACGAGTCAATGATGTGTACCAGGGCATCAGCAAATCAACCCGAGCGCGCATAGGGTACGTCTTCACGACAGACCAGCAAGACAAGCTATCGGACGGTGAAAAGGCCATCGCTCTAGCATACGGGAATCGATTCTGCGTGCCGCTCGACTTCGAGTTGCTCACGGGACACGCGCCGTTTTACCAGGCCGCGCTGGGTGATAGGCTCGAATACGAGCTCACGTTTAACGACTATAGCAAAGTAGTGCGTACGCCGAACGGTGATGAGGCCAGTTATGCTATAGACAACATCTCTCTGGAGTTCGACATGGTCACTAGCCCGGATCTGGCCAGGCAGGTTCGAAGCCAGTACTCTGGGAAGATGGCTATCCTGTACGATCGCGTACTGAGGCATAGATCAGTCGTGCGAGATAAGAGCGACACTGTGTGGAATATCAACCTGAACGTGCCGGCGCGATCGATGAAAGGTATCCTGGTCGTCCCCGTGGAGGATTACGATCCATTCCGGAGGGACAGCGAGAAGTTTTTCAACCCCGAGATTGAAAAGGTGGAAGTGACCATCGAGGGCGTGCCCAACCAGCTGTTCAGTCATGGTATGAGACCACACCAGCAGTGGGATGAGATAAAAAAGCTACCAGTGGGGGACTACATAACAAAGGACCTGGACCTAGGCTCCGTGCAGATCGGTGAATACCTGACCACCAAGTACGCCTTATGGTTGGACATGCGATCCACGGATGATGATAAACTGTACGGTAGCGGGCGCCGTATAGATAACGGCAGCGAAGGGATAACCATCCAGATTACTAAGAAGGCTCAAACCGCTGGTAAGTTGAAATTATATCTGTACGTTATTATGGACGCGCAACTTAATATAGACAATGGGAGATTCGTGCAAGCCATCTACTGATGGGGGAGACCCCCTGGGGTTACCCACTGACCCACACTGCGCTATCATATGCGGGCAGACTGGCTGTGGGAAGACCGTTTTCGTGTTGGATATGTTGGAGGGTTACTACAAGGATGTGTTCGATAACATCGTTATCATGTGCCCTACTCTGGGCATGAATAAAACGTACGCGCGACCTTGGGTAATGACGGACCCGGACGTACACAAAATCGACCCTGGAACACGCCTGCAGGACTGGTTGAAAGCTCTTCACGAGAAATTTAAAGGGGAACCGACGCTGTTTATACTGGACGACTGCAGCGCTAATCGCGAGATAACAAAAAAGAGAGACATGCTATCGTACCTGGCCTTCTCCGGCCGGCATGCAAATCACAGCGTCTGGGTGCTAACGCAGAAGTTCAACTCGGTGTTGAAAGACCTCATGGAGCAGACGCGATGGGTGGCCTTATTTCACTGCAAGGATAGGGATTCGTTCGAGGAGTGTTTGAGAGAGAACGATGTGATGAGTAAATTAGAACGGGAACGGGTGAAGAAACAGCTCGCTGAAACTAAACACGCTAAGCTCGTTCTAAAGACCGACCAACCAGTAGCATATATAGTATACTAAAGCTAAGCAAAGCTAAGCAAAGCTAAGCAAAGCTAAGCAAATGCTAAGCATAGCTATGATATTTGAAGTATTTGTCGTGTGCAACTTAACATTCATTTCTCTGTGTTTTGCCTGTATCGGGTATTATATAGTTAAAACTAAATCTTACTTGTTATATTATAAGATGGAGTGTGAGGAATTGCTCGAACAATTGTCTGTGGAGGGTTCCCCAACTGGGGATTCCCCCAAGCGAGAGAAACTGGTGGCGTTGGCTGTTGGCGGCAAAGCCAAACATTACTTTGGAGACTACACTCCAGATAAAATTCACAAAATGTCAGCCGAAGAAATCGATAAGCTGTACGCTAGATACGAGTCCCGGCTCGGAGCAGAAATGACAAAGACAATAGGATCGGCTATGACCCAGATATACACCGGTATTGTATCACACTTCCTTCCCATTCCACCAGAGCGCCGACTTTACCTGTGGGAGGACCTCGAGAAAGACCCTTTTATCGAACACGCCGTGAGCTCTATCAGCTGCGGGCTGTACCACAAATATGGTATGTTGTTGGCTCCAGTGACGGCGGCGATTATCACGGCAAAACATTGCCAATTTGAGAGAAAGAATAATAATAATAGTATAGATGGATGCTGCACAGGAGGAGACCCCAGTGGTGGTACCCCCTTCACAGGAACCAGTGACGGTGGAGACCACTTCAACAGTAACCAGACAGAAGAATCCTAAGAGAGTAGCTGCCGGTAAAAAACGGTGGTGTAACCAACATAAAGTGACCAATCCAACCCGACTGTTGTTGGCTGTAGGTGTAACTGCTGCCTTGGCTATCTCGTGGTTATATACACGTGAGGGACGTGAGGTGGTACCTGAGGTGGTAACCCCCACTGTGGGGGGTACCCCCACCGTCGACCCGCATATCATGTTATAATTTAAAATATTTTATATCATATACATAATGTCTGAGGGGAAAACGTTCGTCAACGACGCATACCACGCCACAGTGGTCGCCAGTCTAGCAGTAGGGTACGCTCGGTTGACTAAAATGGTGCTTAAACAACCAACTATCAAGCTAGATTTCAACCTGCAGGATATGGGTATGCTCATAATGAACCTTGGTATGGCGATGGCCACAAAAGACATCCTAGTAAAACAAGGAATAATACCTGATAATATAATGAAATAAATATAGGGATGGCCACGATAGCTATGATGGTCGGTGGGGCGTTAGTGAATGCCCTGGCATTTTCCGGGAGTAATTTCCTCTTCTCTAAACTACGAGATGATCACGCGGCTGAAATACAGGAAGAAAGGAAGCGACACGATCTCGCTACTGAGAAATTACAAAGAGCACAGGACGAGTACGTTAAAAAACGCCTCCAGAGGATCGATTTTATGAACGAACAACTCAAGCGTGAAAACCATGCCATTAAAACATTCTACGATGTCGATGAAGCAATGAAAGAATACTATCTACTAACTGGTAAACAATTGGAACCGCTCAATAAACCCACACTCGCTCAGTACTACACACCATCCAAGGGACAAATGAATCGTGAACTGGGCTTCATAGTGTTGGGTATAGCAGCTACTGCGTTGGTTGCAAAGCAATTAAACTAAAATACCTATATAAGTAAACATGAGACCCGCTCCATACCGATGCGAATACATACTTATGGGGAAGACCGAGGCCTGTGGTAGGAAATGCAGGAATCAGGGGTTCTGTTGTTTCCATATGGGAAGTCCTAACTACACGTGTTCTGTGTGTGGTATCGGGGTTAAAGGACATTACTGTTTATGTAAAGCTCACGGAGCGAACGTAGTCAGACATCAACTCATATACGAGAATAAAAAAGACTACATAAAAGAACGTAGGCGACTGCTCAAGATAGCCACTTAAGGGTTACCTCCCCTTA
Source organism: Haliotis asinina (assembly GCF_037392515.1). Lineage (NCBI taxonomy): Eukaryota > Metazoa > Mollusca > Gastropoda > Lepetellida > Haliotidae > Haliotis > Haliotis asinina. The sequence continues at coordinate 29,818,248 of NC_090281.1, read as the reverse complement.
CTGTGAACCAATTAGACATTAGTTCTCTTAGGTGTAAACACGATGTCTACTGTAAGCGAGCTCAAGAGGGCCGCAAAACAGAGAGGTGTTATCGGGTATTCTAGAATGCGGAAGTCAGCATTGTTGAGATTACTAGGTTTAGAAGCCCCTCCTACGGTAAAACAATTAAAAGCTCAAGCGAAACAGCTTGGACACACGGGTTATTCAAACCTGGGGAGAGCCGGGTTAACCGCATTGTTATCACATGCCCCCGTACCCACTGTAAAACAACTGAAAGCCGAGGCACACGATTTGGGTTTAGGCGGGTATTCCCGTATGAGAAAACCACAGCTTGTAGAATTATTACGACAGAATAGAGCTATTGACCTACAGTTCGTGCGCACTGAGCGCGCTGTAGGTAACTATTTGAGAGGTTGGTGTATGCTCGTCGATAGAAACATAGACATTACAGATATCAAGCCTCTGATAGCTGATAAGGTCAACCAGGAACTAAATAACCTAGGAAGTATCAAGTTTCAGATCACGGTGAAAATGTCGCTCGATAAGGAGGGCACCACAGGGGTCACTGAGTATTTTCAACCTTACTTCCGAGGCAAACAAGAGGTCGTCACACATGCAGAGGCCATTGACGCATCAATCGATACAAGTTTTCAGCAGATACGAGAATACCTAGAACGCTACACGCACATGGGGTCCGGGTGGGCTGTAGATAAAATCGATAACGTCTATCTAGACATAGCTAACTACGTGCCGTTCAGAGGCGGGTCATACCTAACCTTGCCCCCCTACTATAAGAACAAACAAGCCATAGTAAACGTTAAGAATAGAGGAAACGATTGCCTGAGGTTAGCTATCAGGTCAGCCTTATTTCCAGCTGGCAAGAATTCAGATAGGCTTTCTAGCTATCCCCAAGATGATGGGCTTAATTGGGATGGTATAGATGAACCCACCCCCATATCCCAGATCACTAAAGTAGAAAAACAGAATAATCTGGCTATAAATGTCTTTGGACACGAAGGTAACACAACAATAGTACACAGGGTCAGCCCGGTGAAGGATCGCCAAGTTATTAATTTATTCATGATCAAGCGAGGAGAAACGTATCACTACACGTGGATAAAAAATCTCAGCCGGTTGTTGCACGACCAGTCGAAACACGTTGGGGAAAAACACTTTTGTGTACGATGCCTACACGGTTTCAGTCGGGCCGATTTATTAGAATCCCACCGGGAGGATTGCCAAGGTGTGGGGCAGACGGCCATACGAGTCGACATGCCTAAGGAAGGCGAAAATATCCTAAAATTCGACAATCACAAGAATCAAATGTCTGTGCCTTATATCATATACGCCGACTTCGAAGCCTTGGTGGTAGGGGAATCATCCCCCAGTGGGAGTTTCACCCACAAGACACAAGAGCATATAGCCTGCGGTTTTGGATACATCGTCGTCCGTTGTGACGGGGAAACGAAAGCTCCTGTAGTGTATAGGGGTCCTGACGCGGCTGAAAGGTTTCTAAAGTGCTTGCAGGAGGAAGAAAAAATTATTAGGAATACATTGTATAGAATCGCTCCCATGCGTATGGCCCGAGCCGACAGGCTAGCTCACGCTAGTAGCACTAACTGTCACGTGTGTGACTCACCGCTTAACGGTGATTCGGTGAGAGATCACTGTCACATAACTGGTAAGTATAGAGGCGCCGCTCACAACGCGTGCAACCTCAAGCTTAAAATCAACCCTAAGACAATAAACATCCCCGTTGTCTTTCACAACTTGAGAGGGTACGACTCACACTTGATCATGCAGGCCATCGCGAAAATCGATGGTAATATATCGTGCATCCCCAACAACATGGAGAGATACATCTCCTTCAGCTTAAACGGACTTAGGTTCATTGACTCGTTTCAGTTCCTCCTGTCGTCACTCGACAGTCTGGTCAAGGCCAACAATACCTTCCCTATCACCGATCGATACACAGACGCCGAGACTAGACCCCTGCTCATGAGGAAGGGTGTGTACCCATATGAGTACATGGATAGTTGGGTCAAGTTCACCGAGACCAGACTACCTCCTATCGACTGCTTTTATAGCAAGCTGAATGAGGCGTCAGTCTCACGAGATGATTACTCGCACGCGACTAACGTATGGAATAAACTGGGTTGTAAGAACCTGGGTGATTATCACGACCTGTACTTGAGGACAGATGTACTGCTGTTAGCCGACGTGTTTGAAACGTTCAGGCGGACCTGTTTAAAGCAGTATAAACTCGACCCCGCATGGTATTACACCAGCCCAGGTCTGTCGTGGGACGCCTTGCTTAAAAAGACCGGAGTTAATTTAGAATTGCTCACAGATTACGACATGCACCTATTCATTGAGAAAGGCTTGCGAGGTGGGATTTCCATGGCATCCAAACGATACGCTAAAGCAAATAATCAATACGTGAAAGGTTACGATCCTAACAAACCAACCAATCACATTCTCTACCTCGACGCAAATAACCTGTACGGCTGGGCCATGAGCCAGTATCTACCTACAGGGGGATTCGAATGGGTACCCCACGTTGATGTTATGAGCATTGCACCAGATTCGAACAAAGGTTATATCCTCGAGGTTGACTTAGAGTATCCCAAGGCATTACACGCATCGCACAACAGCTATCCCCTTGCACCCGAACGTATGAGGGTTAACCCAGACTGGATGTCTGAGTACCAACATAACTTGTCAGGTGGCCGTGTGACAGACGTTGAAAAACTCGTGCCTAACTTAATGAATAAGACCAAGTACATCGTTCACTATCGCAACCTACAGCTGTACCTGTCGTTGGGTATGAGGCTGGCCAAAATACACAGGGTGCTCATGTTTGCCCAGAGCCCATGGATGGAGCCCTACATCAGAATGAACACAGACCTACGAAAAAAAGCCACCAGTGATTTCGAGAAAAATCTCTACAAGCTCATGAACAACTCGGTGTTTGGTAAGACTATGGAGAACCTGAGGAAACGCGTGACCGTGAAGCTGGTTAGATCTAGTGAGGAAGACAAGCTCAGGAAATTGATAGCCAGTCCGGCATTCAACCGTAGCAAGATATTCACAGACGACCTGGCTGCCCTACACATGAAGAAAAGCCACATAAAATTCAACCGACCTGTTTACGTGGGGATGAGCATCCTCGATTTATCCAAACACCTGATGTACGACTTTTACTACAACGAGCTCAAGAAACAGTACGGCGACAGGTGCGAAGTGCTGTACACTGACACGGATTCCCTGCTGATGGAGATTCGAACCGAGGACGTGTACGAGGACATGAAAAAACACATCGATTTATACGACACCAGCGACTACCCTAAGACCCATGCCATGCACAGTACGGTAAATAAAAAGGTCCTAGGTAAGATGAAGGACGAGTGTGCTGGCACGCCCATAGCCGAGTACATAGGTTTGAGACCTAAGATGTACTCCATACTGAAAGCCGACAATAGTGAGATCCGGAAGGCTAAGGGGGTTAAGAAGTATGTGGTGAAACAACACATCAAACACGCCAGATTCAAGGAAGCCCTGTTCAAGACCCGTACCTTTAGGCATAAAATGAACACACTTAGAAGTGATGGACATAAGATATACGGACTGACTATAAACAAGACGTCCCTGTCGCCTATGGACACGAAACGTTGGATAGCTATTGATGGTATAAACACATACGCGTATGGGCATGAAAAAATTTGAGGCTATTTACTACAGCCCGCGTGGGTACTGGAAAGGAGCTAGCGCAGTAGATAAGCTAGCTAAACTAACGCGAGTACCCCCGGAGGAAGCCAAAGCGTGGCTTGAAAAACAAGCCCTGTGGCAGATCTATTTGCCGGCACCACGCTACGTGCCTAGAAGGAGGTTCGGTATTAACATACCTAATAGCATTCACCAGGCAGACCTACTGTTCCTACCCCACGACAAGAGGTACAAGTATGCCTTAACCGTAGTGGACGTAGCCAGTCGTTACAAGGAAGCCGAACCCTTGACCACGAAAGATTCGGCCCAGGTAGCCAGAGGATTCGAACGCATATACAAACGCAGCCCGCTGACGTGGCCAACAGAGCTGCAAGTTGACCCCGGACGGGAGTTCATGGGTGCCGTGTCACAACTGCTAGCCAAACACGATACAAAGGTCAGGCGTGGCACGGCCGGAGCCCATCGCAGCCAAGCCATAGTTGAGAGATTTAATAGGACTTTGGCTGAGCGCTTGTTCGGCTATCAGTATGCTAGGGAGATGACCACCCCTGGAAAACGATCGACTGAATGGGTCACGAGGTTACCCAAGGTGGTGTCGGCAATCAACCATGAAGTCACCCGTCTCACCGGTAAGAAACCGGCAGACGCTATCAAACTAAAATCAATAGTTGCAGAGTCGGCCGCTCCATTGCGTGGGAAGGAGAAACAGATACCAGATAGGGCCCTAGTGAGGTATCTATACCAGCCGGGGGAACACGAGGGTGATAGCCGTAAGCGAGCCACCGATCCTATATGGTCGGTCAAAACTTACAACATAGATAAAGTGGATATGAAAGCCGACGAACCCAACTTATACTACTTGAGGGGTGGGCCGGGTAGGGGGTTTGTAAGAGAAGAATTATTGATCGTACCGTACGGCACAGTGTTACCGCCTGCCAAGTCACGGTAAACGTGATGGCGTGGTTTTGTAGTAGGGGCAATAATAGCAAGAGCTAATAGTCCCACCAAAGCCTCATTTAGTAAATGAGACTTTTTAGAGGGGTTTTTGAAAAGTGTTTTCGGACTATCATTCCCTATACTACTTAATCAAAACACTTTGTCGCAGAGCGGAGGTAAAAGTATGGCTTATCGTCGAAAACTCATACAAAATACCCGGATGTGGTAAGCGGCTGCAGTTTTGCCGATACGATGTCATCAAAGATATTTTTGTAGGAAACACATGATATTTTTGTGGGAAATAGATGGATATATCTTTATCACTCAAGGTTAGCAAAATGAAATCTTTAAATGATGTTAAAGATGAAAATTACATTTCTGTCTTACATCGTCGAAATAACACCGGAATATCATTACATTGATGGAATTAGTTTTCATGTTACAGGATGTACAGACAAATGGTTGAACTTTCATAAGCTGCACATATCATAGCAAACTGAAATTCATCTTCAATCATGTCTAACTTACAAACTTTAGACAATTGCAGTGTTCTTGTTACATCATAGTATCGCCCTAGTTCAACTTGTAATCTGACCATGTCAAAACGCAGTTTCGTCAAGTCACAACGATATAAAGAGCAGTCGCCCAGGGTTAAATACAATTCCGGGAGTCATATCTGCTGCTACAAAGCAGGTTAGATTTCCATTCTTGAGTTACATGCTGCTTAAATTCTGACAAATTTATTTTACACTACCAACACCCTGGAACAGCCAGACGTAACAAAATCCATAGCTGAATGAAACCTATTTAACCGATGAAGCCCACAAATGGCAAACACCATTGTCCAATATGTACAACATTTCATATGCTTTATGCGGATACCTATGACTAGGCATACGGGTAACTCTAAGCAAGCGTTTAATACATCTCAACAAACAAGGCAAATAAACTTGGAATCTGCACTATTATATTCGTCCGCAGCTAAAGCTAAAACACTCGGGGCTCTAGAGCTAATGTTAAAAACCGTTTAATCGCTAACTGTTGTATTCCCTCTACACATTCTAGACGCTGAAAACCCCATGGCTTGGAACCGTATAATATCATTGGCATAATTCTAGAATCAAATATTGTAAAGAAAACCTTACAGGTAAACTGCCCGTTGGAATATGTCGTTCTTAAAACTTCAAATAAGGCTTTCTTGGCCTTTGTAACGACAGAATTACAGTTCTGTGAAAACTTAGTTGGCTTGTAAGACCTAGACGCAAATAGTTATAATTAGAAACTACACCCACATTATTCACACGGTAGGGTCACTTTTCAAAGCGTGATAATTTTCCACCTTTTCTGAAAATCATTATTTTAGTTGTAGACATACTAACTGTCAAATCCCAAGATTCACAATAACTACACCATTTGCACTATCTGCATCAAGAACAATGTCATCTGCGAAAAGTAACAGAAAAGCTTAAATGATGTCGAGATATACCTGGATACCTCTACTGTCTGAATTAATTACTTCATTCGAAAACCCATTAATGAACATGGAGAATAGTACACACAATTGAGTATGGACATAAGTCGTTTATCAAAGTTTTAAATGATTCAGTTGATTGATCGGTGGTTGTAGATGAACTTCGTGTCGTACCAAATACATGCACAGTATTGACTGGTAACTGCAGTTAGTAAATAAAATTAATACATGGCGTTCAGAAAATGGATTCAAATTTTCAAAATCTAAATCCCATTTCATTGTGTAATTGACTAATTATCGACAATATAAACCTCACAAAGACCTGGGTCTGTGAAAGAAGGTTACGTTCTGGTGAACCGAAGGCCTTTAAATTATATTAAAGGCAAACGTCTAAAGTAAAATTAAACTTATCACCATTTGCTACTGTCTGTCTGTCTGTCTGTCTGTCTGTCTGTCTTCCCCTCTCTCTCTCACGCGCTCTCACAACACTCTCTCTCTCACGCTCCAACACTGTCAAACTCTCTCTCGCACACTCTCTCACGCTCCCACTCTCTCTCTCGCACACTCTCTCACGCTCTCTCTCGCACTCTCTCACGCGCGCTCAAACACACACTCTCTCTCTCACTCTCCCACACACTCTCTCTCTTCACCTCTCTCACCCTCTCCCTTACTCCCTTCTCACTCTCTCTCATTCTCTCACTCTCTTTCACGCACACTATTTCTCTCTCTCTCTCTCTCTCTCTCTCTCTCTCTCTCTCTCTCTCTCTCTCTCTCTCTCTCTCTCTCTCTCTCTCTCTCTCTCTCTCTCTCTCTCTCTCGCTAGTTCGCGTTATACATAATTTACCGTTACGACAATGTCAGATCAAGTCAACTCAACCAACGAACCATGGCCCCACTTCCAGAGATAATTACACTGTTGACACATAAATGTGATTTGGGTCATGGTATTGATGGATAAGGAAGTGTGTTTATGACGCCAAACTGAAACGTCATAAAGCTGGAAGGCTATAGACGACGAGGCGGACACGACCAAACTATTGTCCTTTGAGGTCGGACCCAGTGTCTCCTTGGCTTACAAATATAAAGAAATTAAAATATATTTGTGAAACATGCCCTAGGCATTGTGGTTGCACATGACTTTGTTTGTATGTTTTCAGTTGGAGACCTCGAGGCAGAACAAAGCGTATTTAAGAAGGAAACGTGTGCAACTTCACATTGCCCAGGACGTAACTGCTAACTGGCAGACTGGTAAGATATTCCCTTGCTACATATCCATCTAGGGTTTGCAAATAGCAAAAGTACAGTGGAAGTTGTCTAAACCGGCACTCATCGGGACTGAAATAGTCCTGTCTAGACAGAGTGATGGATTGTAGAGCTGGTGATACATGTACAAGTCACGGGTGGAACTGAGACTTTATGCTGGAGTTGACAACTTGCCAGATTGGACAGATGCCGGTTGTGACATATTCCACTGTACTATAAGTCCCCGTGGACCTTAGTGTTGTATTCAACGTTAAGCTGCTGGCGATCTGTGGCTTGTTGTTATATTGTATATCGTCGAAATAGCTTTATTATTTTAATGCTCCCTGTGATATTCTAGTTGCTTCACTGTCATTGGCAGGCATGATTATAAAATATACACGTATATTCTTCATGAATGTTAAATTTATTCTCATCACTACATGGCTAAAATGATCCGTATTAGAATTTATCTTCAGCAACCCATGCATGTCGTAAGAGGCGATTGGCAGGACCGGATGGTCAGACTCATTGGTTGACACGTCATCCGTTCCCAGTTACGTAGATCGATAATCATGCTGTTGATCACTCGATTATTTACGAACCGCTGACATGTAGCTGGAATACTGCTGAGTGCGCCCTAAAACGTAACTCATTCACTATATGGTGAGGTGAATTTTAACTCAGACATGTTAAACCAAACCAAACTTCACTCCCTCACTCATTTTTCACACGTACGAAATCTTCTGTTTTCTCATGGGTATGGTCTGGTATGGATAAGCCAGGGTGTTGGGGATGACTTTATGTTTTTAAAAGAATTTCGTGATCGAGCGTTAAATATGTATTATCAGTGGCATTTGGAAAGTAGCTCTCGTTATGAATTATATAGACCATTTAAAACTCTAATACAGCCTGAATTGTATTTATCTAAACTAACTTTTAACTGTAATAGAAACATATTTGCCAAATACAGGACAGGCCTGTTGGACTTAATGGTAAATACAGGTAGAAAACTGTCCATCCCAAAATCTGAAACCTTTATGCAATTCTTCAGTTGAAAATGAAATACATTTTACCCTTGATTGTCCACTTTATGAAGATTTACGTTACAACATTATCCCAGAATATTATCTATCGAAACCATCATTGACAGCCTCTGCTAGTCTGTTAACAACTAATAATGAATTCACCCTTCGTAACCTAGCTCTCTATGTCAAGTATGTATTTATTCGTTGTAACGAGCATTTACAATTAGGCATGTCCTAATGTATATCCTTAAAACATTATAACAACGTTATATGCAACTCTCAAAAAATAAAAAAAAAATACAATAAGAGTTTGTCTGTCTGTCTGTCACTCATTTTTCCAGCTGGATGAAAAACTCCATGCATTTCACACATATGCATCTTCATGCTTTCCAATGAATACAAATTGCAAGATGAAATGCCCGCTTACTTGTATTTTTTATGATGAAAGCCTCATACGACTGCGCTTCCTTTCAGACTTGTAATGCTTGACGGTGCACCTTCCATCAGAAGGTATAAATTTAATAGAATAGAAGTTAAAATACCATCAGCATGATCACTGGATTGTCTGGTTCAGACTCGATTATCTGCAGACCGGAGCAGTATAGTTGGAATATAACATGTAGCGTTACACCATCAACAATCATACACAGCTAACGGATTGACTTATCTTTTGTCCTTTCATGCTTTTGCAGAACTGTCAACATGGCGTCCATGACAGTGGGTCTCCTCCTGACCGCAGTAGCGGTTATAGTGTCTGGGGAATGCGTCCTAGCTCACCAGCCTTTCTTCCGAATAACGGACCACCGACCCTACAACTTACACAAACCCTTCCACCGACCAAGTATACATGAGTACCACCGGCAAAATAACAATGTACAGAACCACAACATCGGCACTGGATATATAATAAAGTCTTACCCACCGTACAGTCTGGAAACAGGTCACTATCAACCGTACAATCAGCTACAGGCACACTACCCATCGCACGTCACGAAAGAAAGCCATTACCCACCGTACGGCATGAAACAAGACTACTATCCTCCGTACGCCAAGGAACGAGGCCACTACGCACCGTACGGCAAGAAAGAAGGCCATGTATCACCGCACGGTCACCAAGGACACTACTCACCGCAAGGGAAAAATCAACGCCATAACCAACAGCACGTGAAGAAAGGCCACTACCCACCGCAAGGGAAGAAAGAAGGTCATTACCCACCGAAGGGGAAGAAAGAGGGGCACTACCCATCACACGTGAAGAAAGAAGGGCACAACCCACCGCACGGAAAGAAAGAAGGTCATTACCCACCGCACGTGAAGAAAGGCCACTACCCACCAAACGGGAAGAAAGAAGGACAATACCCACCGAACGGGAAGAAACAAGGTCATTACCAACCGCATGGGAAGAAAGGTGGTCATTACCCATCTCACGTAAAGAAAGAAGGGCACTACCCATCTCACGGGAAGAAAGACGGGCAATACCCACCGCACGGGAAGAAAGAAGGGCAATACCCACCGCATGGGAAGAAAGTGGGGCAATACCCACAGCACAGGAAGAAAGAAGGCTTTTATCCCAACGGGACTAAACGAGACAATCAGCTGACCCACGGACACAAGCAAAACCAAACACAACATTACATCAAGAAATCCACCAAAGACAAGAAACAAACACAGAAACCCACCTACTTGAAACATGGGCACCAGCAACCTTACTATCCCCCACAAGGTCACGTGCATCCTGTTTACCTTCCCAAGCGACAGCCCCACTACCCTCCACAAGGACACAGACAGACTCAATTTTCAACAAAAGAGCACAAACTCCCCCAAGAAGGTTTCCACACCTCTTCCTGGTGACTTTGATAACTGTTTGAAAACTAAGACATCTTAGTGTATACTGTATACGTTGTCCCACCAGTGTACAGTAGTCCTCGACAGCTGAAAAACAATCTCAATATACTACGTATATGAACGAAGATCGGTGTATGTTTTTGAAAATAACTGATTAAATAAATGAAATAGCTGAATGTTTGATTTTATCAAATATCTTTATACCCCGGATGTGGCATATATACATTATAATTTTACAACATATTGCCTACAAGGGCGAACATATCAGGGTTCATATTTTTCATATGGGTCAAAATATCACTTTGTCATGTTGACGTGACGTTGTGAACAATACCATGATGTCACGTTTCTTCTGTGACGTAGCGCTCTGCATGCGGCAATGGCGGGTAGCCAGCCTGTGTTTGAAAGTACATTTGGGGTCATGTTCTTCAATTTCACGACTTCAGTAATAAACAGAATATTATATTTGTGCCCAAATCAACTACGTTTACGACACTCGTGCCTAAATATTGGTATATCTCTAGCTCTCGCTCAGGAAATACCAACATTTAGGCACTCGTGTTGTAAACATAGTACGACATGGGTACTCATAAATATCTTCTATATAACACACACGGTTATAACGAGCAGTTTGGGGCAACTTGTCATGTAGTTTAGTAAAATACGTATAACAAACCACGGCTATCACGAACTACTGTTGTAAGTACTACAGTATAAAGTAGTGTTAAAACTTTACAAGGACATGTCGATTGGTTTGCTCATGTACAACACTGACGAACTGAGGGACAGTGGTAGCACAGTGGTTAAAGCACTTGCTTTACACGCTGAAGGCACGGATTAGATCCCCCCCCCCCCACCATATGTCTGAAGCTCATTCCTTGTGTCCCCTGTCTTGATACTACTACTATATTGCTAAAGCGTCGTAAAACCCAACTCACTCACTCACTCACTCAGTCAAGATATAAAGTGGATAAAACGTTCGCTCATCACGACGAAGATCCGGGTACGATTCCCCACATATGCACAATGTGTGAAGCACATTTCTGGTGTTCCTCGTCTTGATATTGCTAAATTATTGCTAAAAGTGACATTACTACACAAACGTACAAAATATGTTACATTTAGGGCTTTTGTGTTCATTTCAAACATCAATCTCTAAATGTCAAATCTCCTATCACTGAGGTGGGTTTAATACCGCCCACAGTATTCAAGTTAAACGCAGGCCTGTCAGCTACTCTTTGGAGGGACGACCACGACAATGAGTATGGTGCCAACAAACTTTGACACATCATCGAGACGAACTGGGATTCGAAAACACATTCAAGTCTTTCAAGAAACATAATCGGTCGAGACGTTGTTTAAAGTCGCACTCATCAACATACTAGCTATATAATCAAGTCTGGAACAAACAGCCCATTAATAATTATCATTGGCACTGATCTACGCAATCGTGATGCGATAACGTATGAACCAAAATAGATGCTCATGATGTTAATCACTGGATTTAAATTCCTTTCGCTGAAGGATCGATGGATGGCTTTGAAAAGAAATCACTATATTATTTCTGGGGAATGGGGTGTCCAAAAATGACATTCACACCACCTTACAGTCCGTTTGAGTCAGAAACGGACCAATAAATTTCAAATCTTATCATTGTACAAAAAATTGCCACCTAAATATAAATAGTATACATGTTTATTATTTACTAATATCCAACAGCTTTCTTATATTTGAACATTTTCCGGACTTCACAAAAAAAGTTGGTTAAGAAACTATCATCAATGAAAACGCAAAAGTTGTTACCTTTCACGGCGGGGTAAAACCTCAGAAACAGAACAGCCACTATCTCGTCGTGCACGGGATACACATGCCTGATGAAAAATGAAGTTGAATACTGACGTGAAACAGCTGATGATTAAAGTGTACGATTCTGACTCAAACGGAAAGTAGTTCCATTTGAATTCATTGGGATTGCTATAACGGTCTCGCTGACTCAGTAATTGCCTGTATATCATCATTACAATAACTAGAAATGACAATACGAATTTTCATAACCTAGCTTACACAATGTTTATTGCTGAAACAGATAGTAATGGTCATCAAAGCACACATGCGTGATAGCTTCTTGGTCATATAATGACATGATTAATTCCAGTCATGTGTATTGATTTCTCATCAGTGATTTCAGTTCCTCAACACTTTCTTGCGAATGTGAGCACTAATATATAAAGTCACAAACTCTGACTTCAGTATCAATGCAAACCTTCTTTGAAATGTGAGCACTCGTATAACGTTCCATTCTCTGATTTCAGTATCTAAACAATCCAGACTTTCTTGGGAATGTGAGCATTTATATATGCTGAGTCAAAAAATAAAACTTTACAAAATGTAACTTTTTTAAAATAATGAATAATGTTTCTCTGATGATACATCTATGTATCCGAAGTGGGATCCGTATCTTTAGACTCTAGAAAAACGTTAGCAAAACCCACTCAAACCCGTCCATTCGTCGTGCAAATAACGTTAGTGCCAAATCAGGTTTTGCATGTGCAGTCGACCACGTGATTTTCGCATCGAAGTTTTCTTCATTTGCACGTGTTTGCATTGGCCTCTAGAATTGAAAAAAAAACACTTTTAAACCATTGTTCTAACGGTACTTTAAATGCCACGATTGTCAGATGTGAAACGTGTTACAAGCGGGAAGATCAGTTATTGACGTCGCAAGAGCAATGGGGTGCAGCCATCGTACTGTGTATGACTTGCGAGGTCGTTTACAACAAACTGGCACCAGTTCTGATCGCCCACGTCGGGTCGTCCATGTCAATCGTCCTTTGCCACTTACGTGACAGATTTCTGCCAGCTACACGAACCAAGGCTGAGATGTTTAGAGGTCGATTGTCCTCACAGACCATTCAAAATCGATTGCGGGCTGCCAGTCTCCATTCTCTACGTCCATTTTGTGACTTGACATTCTGTATACCCATGTTTTGGAACGGCGGTGTAGCCCAATGGAACTGATTGTGGCACTGTCAGTGTATCGAGTACATCACACAGATCTCATCAATGAAATAATAACAATTTAACCATCTTACCATCTCTTGTTCTTTTATAGTGACCTGAAGAAAGAATGTGAAGTTTCTTTTTTGACTCAGTATATAACGCCCCATTTCCTGACTTCGGTATCTAAACAATGCAGACTTTCGTGGGAATGTGAGCATTCATATATATAAAGTTCCATTCTCTGACTTCAGTATCTAAACAATGCAGACTTTCTTGTGAATATGAGCGTTAATATATAACGTTCTCACTCCATGATCTAAACAATGCAGACTTTCTTGTGAATGTTAGCATGAATATTTATCGTCACAAGCTCTTTCGTCATTTTCTAAACGATGCAAATTTCCCAATGAATGTAAACATTCATATATAACGTTGAACGCCTGCGAATCTCGTTAATACAATTCTTATTTCTATTATGAATCTCCCGTCATAGAACTCTAGCATAAAGTCCTCATTTATTGTAGCAATGATTCACCTTGGCGAGATGGTGTCCATAAGTTCAACTGGTGCTGGTTTCTTACCATGAGATCATAATCAAGGTAAACAGATTGCAGCTAACGATGCCAATCACCCGAACTTATCACAGGTTACTTAAACTAAATGAAGACAATATCACCTCATCAGCTTAGGTTCGTCTTTCTTTTTAAAATGTTACTATAATGACCGAGGCAGATCGCCCGGGGACCACGGCTTCATCATATGGATATCATATTTCAAAATGGACTCATCGACAGGATTTGGTCTGATTTCAGCTCTAAACACATTTTCACAAATATCCATAGAGCCAAACACACAGTCACGACCCAAAAACTCTGTTTGGCAATGATTAACCAAATATGCTCCCTTCATTATAAACAAGAGATATTTTGTGCCTACTAACGCGCGCTTCAAAACAATACAACATGTTCAATAAAAATGTTGAGAAGGTGTCACATGTAACCTGTGAGATGCCTTGAACATCGTTTGGGACCGGTGAGTTCATACATCGTTTTGTGCATTAAATATATATTTGTAGATTTGTACTTGATGTTGATTTTTCTTTCTTTTTTTACGTCTGCAATGTGTACACTGTAACTACTGTAACTACTTGAAGTGAACATGTCTGACGAGCATCAGTATGAAAGAGTAGGTGACATAATGCTATGTCTCTGTGCAAAGACATGGGATATATTCGTACGTCAGATCGCAGTTTGCAAATGTAATATTAATTTCTTTTGAAAACTTCACGGGCTTTTTTCATGTGTTTATGTTTTCTTTGATCGATGCCCAAAAGGAACCACTTCACAAGCATGTGGATGCGTTAGTTGTTTTTACCGTAAGGCGATAGTCTGTAAACAATGGGGTCTGGATCGGACAATGATTTATGTTTCGTTTATGGCTTTGAGTGAGTGAGTGAGTGAGTGAGTGAGTGAGTGAGTGAGTGAGTGAGTGAGTGAGTGAGTGAGTGAGTGAGTGAGTGAGTGAGTGAGTGAGTGAGTGAGTGAGTGAGTGAGTGAGTGAGTGAGTGAGTGAGTAAGACAATAACACGAAGGGGCAGCATCATCAATGATTTTCACGTTCCCCAAAATGAAATGTTTTACCCGCTAGAGAGATCAAACCAGGGAAAAGATTATTTTCATTTTCACTAAAACTATGTCATTTTATAAGAACAGAAAACACAATATCTGGGAATATTTTGAGATGATGAAAGGTTTTAATATATAATTGGGAGATGCTTTCACATTACTGAGAACCTCACGTTTTAATTCGTGCACAGGTTTATGGCTCCAGGTGAGTGATTGTAGGTTTACGCCTCCGAGAGTCAAACTTTATCATGGCGGAACACATAGACTGCACAAATTGTACACATGAATGACACCGAACCCGGTCTTTCAAGTGCGTGAACGCTGCAACCATGAGGCCCTTCTACTGCCACTTACTGCCCCGAAAAAAATATCAAATAGTTCAATTTCAGGAGGGCGACAATAATAATGCATTTGATATAGCGAAAGAGTGGTCCATTTTTAAACATGGATCTACCTAGATACTTGAACCCCCAATTTCACTAGAATTCAAAATGCCGCAACTTTTCCATGACATTTCCTATAGCTTTCCAGACCCGGAAGCACAAATAAAATATTTATTTTCCAGGTTTTCAGGACGTGTACGAACCCTGTCACACCAATGTTTTCCAAGATAAATTATTACCGCCAATCTAAACTTGATGTATCTAAGACATACAGTTGACACCCTGAGGCAGTAAATACATGCAATACAAAAATCAAGATTAATCATCGCTTAAACGGCATAAACACTCAAACAAATTTTTTATCTTCCTCATGAAGTATTTGAAAATATGCGTCTGTTCAGAAACATTGTTTTGCACTAAGTAACGTGTAGCTATAATTAGTAGAAGCAATCAGGTTTGTGGACAATCTCATTAATGTCAGAACATCAGCCCATGGTTTATGGAGTGAGTGAGTATTGTTTTACGCAGCTATTAACAATATCCCCGCAATATCACAGCAGGGAGAGACAAGAAATGGGCTTCGCAGGGAGTACCTATCTAAGGAATCGAACCCAGGATTTCCGGGTGACGACACAACCACTATGCTACCCTGTCAGCCCATGGTTTCTGCTCTTCTAGAGCATAACCGTTTTAGGTTGGTACCGGATATGAGTACGATGCTTTTTGCTGCTTCTGTGTTTGACAGTAATTTTCCCCGAATTTGTATCTTACATAATCGAGTTAGGGTCAAGATCCCCAAAGCGTTTGTAACGTTAGGTTTTGTGGATTGGATCCCTGGACCAGACAGTCCAGTGATTGACCTCATCAACATTACAATAATGTGAGCCAATGTGATACGGCATGTATGAATCAAATCGGTTGATCTGTTCGTTCCCCAAACCAGTTTCCTCTGCTTTAAAACCCGTATAATTTAGTGACGATGTTCAATATATACTATGCACATATAGAAACTGTGCATACAAAAATTTAAAATATGAATTTTTCAAACGCGTGTGGACACATAAGGATTTAAACTCAGAGATTAGTGACATGTATCCAACATGCATGCACGTGCCACGTTCCCCTCTTTGTGATGTGCAATACGTTGTTGCACGTGCATTCCGGGAAAGAGAAACAGAGCAAATGCCTGCTACACAGCACTGTCACTTTGGAAAGCTCAACCCCTGTCCCTGCGATCGTTCAAAAATCAGCCGGCTATTGAAACGCATAGCATGTCATGAGACCACTGGGGATGGTCCGTGGGGGATGTCTCAACGACAAGTGGCTGCACATTTCCAGTGCCATCATAACATCATTTCTGCAATGGCGAAACGCTACCAGAACACAAATGACGTCATCGATCGGCAACGTTCTGGATGTCTTCGTCACAGGTTTCAGACTGCAGCGATGACTGCCCGGATCATACCAGGACTTCGCCGGATTCAACCCAGCACAGTTCGACAACGTTTATGTAATCACGGGATCAGACCACAACGTCCCGCCAAACGACTTATCCTGACACAACGTCATCGACAACCTCGCAGATTGTGGTGCAGAAATCATGTCCGCAGACCCTTGTTTTGGTGGAGATATGTTGTTTTTACAGAGTCCAGGTTTAACATTTCCCATAGCAATGGACGTCAACGTGCCTATAGACGCGTGGAGGAACGTGATGCACGTGCCTGTGTCTTGCAGAGGAATCACTTTGGTGATTGTTACAGGCAACGTAACTGGTATGGGCTACAGGAATTCCTCGACCTGTGGCAATTCCTTTTCTGCAACATCATGACCTTGGGTTACCATTCCAACTGGAAAATGCCCGCCCTCATACGGCAACGGCTGCTATGGGTTTCTTGCAATACCACATTGTTGACTTACTGCCTTGGCCTGTAAATTCACCGGATCTCTCCCAGAGCATGTTTGGCACGAAATGGATCGACGTCTACGCCGTCTTCCTCATCCGCCAGATAACGTCCTTGACTTTGCAACAGAATTTGAGAATCTGGGGTGACATCCAACAAGCATTCCTCGCACGTTTCATAGGCTCTATGCGTTGTCGATGCATTGCTGTTCTCAACGCCGTTATCGAGCTTGTGACATGGTCGTTTGACCCGTTCCGCTTGTGGACTCGTGACGTCATTTTGAATGACTTATCAAATGAAAAAAATCCTCTTGACTTGTTATGGTCCCATGACCCCTCCATTAATGTTTTTCTGTACCTTTGGCGTTGTTATCGCACTTATCACCAGGGACACTATTTTGACAATGCACAGTTTCTTTTTGTGGCTAGTATTGACCGATGTATCAGCGCGCCCAGTTTGCAGCTTTTAACCCAAAGTGCACTATTTTGACAAAATCATGGCCTCAACCGCCCACTATTGTAGATGACAGTCCTTGCATCCCTCTAAAAGCGATATATCCACACGTGATTGAACTTCTTTACATGCTTGTCGTAACACGCAACTACCGACATTGGATGGTCAGGGTCACAATATCCAAGTTGCGTAGGTCAATGCTCATGATGATGACTGGATTGTCTGGCTCAGACCAGAGCCTTTACATACTTCCACCATAGAGCTGGACTATTGTGGAGGGTGTCGTTAAACAAAAGAACACACATGGGGAATCAAATCCAGCCCCTGGATGTGACAACCTATGCTTTCAACAAGAGGCTATCTCATCATCCAAATAAAACAACACACAACATTAATTGCACACCATGTTTTTATTCAATGGTACCCAAGATTGACTAACAATCGTACATAACACAATATAAACGGGACATTTCAATAAATATACTCTACCTCTTGGTTCAATTTATTATACAGTCATGCCCTTATACACTGGCATAAAATTCTCAATTGAAAGCAAACGGTCTTGACTGAAAACATTTCTCATACACCAACAGAAAAACAAGGAAACTGAACAGAAGACAACACTGTGCCACATCTGTTGGAAGAAATCCCACGTTGCAACACCCAAAAATAGCTACTTCAGTTAAACCAACAAGTACCGCAAGTCGCATATCATAATCTGGAGTGATTGAGAGAAGAAAGCTTAATGGCACTTTTAGAAATTGCGCGATTCCTACCTCACCCCACAGTGGTACCTGCATGATTCGTATCTCACCCTTCTTTGGTACCAGCATGATTCCTACCTCACCTCACTCTGGTACCCATATGATTCCTGTCTCTCCCTACTCAGGTACCTGCATGGTTCCTACCACATCCCAACACTGGTATCTGCATGACTCTTACCTTACCTTACTCTGGTAACTGGAGGGATCCTACATGGATTCTGGGCCAGTGAATCACTGATATTTGGTACATTGTGAAAAATGTATGATAAAACTAACACATAAGATACTGAGGGATTTGCTAATTTTAATTTCAAAAACATTGTTTTTAACTGAAAGTATTACAACAGTTTCATCTTGACGGAATCATGAAGATTAGCACATGAGATGTCCATAACACTGTCCCAGAAAACGAAACTTCACAATGAAACATTTGTAAAGAAAGTCAACCTACAGACCCTCTGCAGACATCTTAACAATGATTTTTACGCATGCAGAACACGGATGCAGATGCAATCAGCATAAGTTTCTGGGCATCATGTGTTTATCTTACTACATAGTTGTGGATTTGAATTTGGATTTGGATTTGGATTTGGATTTGCTGTACACTGGTGATCATCTTATTTCATATATATCTGTTTGAACAAAGATGACAAGAATTGGCAATAATTAAGATGTAAGATGTGTAATTGTAATGACACTTTTCTGAGTGACAGAAGTTGGGACCTACAATGTTGAACAAACATTACAGATAACAACTTTTATTTTGTGAGTGCAAGCTTTAGATACAGATGCTTGTACCATTGTCAAGTAGGAACGCTCATGATACAAGGATCTGTATTGAAATGTGCTTTTCATGAAAAAAAAGGTTATCCAATAAGTTTGTTCAATATCATGAATACTGTGCGACAACTGTGAAGTGTTTATTATACTGACTGTCACATTCTACCATGTATGTTGTAAAGTTTGTACATGGTCCATTTGCCCACAGAAACTCAGTAAACCAGCTGCAGTATATAACTCGACAAAAAATACTGAACGATACACTTTAAACAACATGCCCATAACCAGCAGTATATCCCCACTTAATGTCTTGTTGCCATGGTTTCTCTTACTTTAGGAAGTAAAATAATATCAAAATATGTATACATTATGGACAATGCAGAGAGTAAATACTAGGCAATAGATTTTTCCATTCCTAAGTTGGATATACAACAGAAGCTCCCTATCCACCGCCATTTAAACCAGTGACCTCTGAAGCTGCAAAAGACAACCTCAATTCATTTTAAGTTCTCTTTACAGTACATATGAGCATTAAAATGTCCATTCTCAGCCCAACGATAGTCGTAAATATATTTCACTAAAAATATTTTCAAAACAAAGAACATGTGTTGGTCTTGTGAGACCACACCTACAGGACCCCTCTAGGTCGCCTACAGCCAAGAGTAGGTAACTCTAGCCACCTAACTCACTTTCCATGCTCTCGTTCAAATAGAAGGTCATTTGTGTTGTTCATTTAGGTCAAGAACTTCAACCTAGTGATCAGATTGCTACCATACTGTTGCAATTGGTCGTTCCATAAGACGGCCCCAACCCCATTGAGTTTCGTCTCTCTGGCAAAGTCTTCCCTCCGTGTCAGGTGGCAGAGACCCAGTTACACATTTTGCCTTCACTTATCAGCAAGGTTATTAATCCTCTTCTATTAATCTCCTGAAGCTCAACTGTCGCCACTTGATGGGAGTGCAGGGTTTGTATAAGTGTGTTTATCCGTCAGTTGCCTTAGGGGCGGTGGGGTAGCCTAGTGGATAAAGCGTTCGCTCGTCACGCCGAAGTCCCGGGTTCAATTCCCCACATGGGCACAATGTGTGAAGTCCATTTTCTGGTGTCTCCCGCCGTGATATCGCTGGAATATTGCTAAAAGTGGCGTAAAACCAAACTCACTCACTCAGTTGCCTTAGGGGAAGTCACAACCAAGCATTGGGCCAGTGCTTGCCTCCATTTACCTCTAACAAAAATGTGGTTTTTGTTTTGTAAATGATCTTTTTATTAAAATATAGTGACAACTTTTGTTTGTGAGTGAGCTGAGTTTCATAACAGCAGGTGACACAAAAAGTGGGTTCATGCAGAGATTTGAGCCCAGATCTTCAGCATGACAAGTGACCACTTTAACCACTAGGCTACCCCACCATCTTACCGTCTGCTTAACGAAAATTAGAAGTGATGCATGTTTCAGATGCTGCCAACAAATAACAGCTCCCCATGCTTCCCTTCTTAACCTTCTCCCTACTCACTATGAACAATCTCAGCCACCCGATACACAGGTGTAAATGAACCACTGCACAACATCCAGTGAAATTTTCTATCTGGCAAGCAGATTTGTATATCAAGCTGGGTCCACTTGCACAAAGCGATCTTAGTGCTACAACTATCTTAAGCCTATGTTGGGGAATGGGAGTTACAATCATTGTAGCGCTAAGATTGCTTTGTGCAAGTGGGCCCTGAACTGTTACTTAAAATGATCAACTAGAAAATCAGTTGGTATAGTGAAAAAACTATCAGCACAAGTGACTTTACATGTGTCACTGTATCAGAGTACACTAAAAATTTTAAAGTTATTTCCACCTCTGAGATATATTTCATCACAGACTAGAACTCCACATCACCATAACCCTTTCAAAACAAGGAATAACTGACTTCTTGCACCTAATTGCTTGGTTCATCAGTATGGTCTCTATGAAAATCTCTTCCATCTTAACTACCATGTAAACAGCGTTTGAAGAATGTATGGGGAATGATGGATACTTCCCCTAATCTGAAATCTCAGTTAAACAAACAAAGAAAATTTCACCCCAAAAATACTAAAATCTATCAAAAGACATACACATAAAAATACATGTCATTACATTTGAGGTTTGAAAAGTCATTTATCTTGATTTCTGTAACAGCCACAGGCACATCAGTGGCCATGATGAAACTTGAGGTAACCATGGTAAAAGTGGTTGCAATGTCCAATGTCATATGACTGGGGGCTTCTGAAGGTCAGCATTGTCAGTTCCTTTGAATGCTGTCACTGATGGGTACATTCAATGCGCTGCTGTCTCATGAATACACAAAAATATTTATCAAAATGTTTTGTAACATCAACAGCACAAGTAAATGTCCTTGAAGATTCTCCTTGGCTTTTTAACTTCAAAACAAATCAAATCATTTGCTGTGAACAGAACCACTAAATATTCAGTTAAAGCACCAGAATGATGTATGCCAAGTCACAAAATGTAATTTGCGCATTTTCAAGACTGTAAAGTTCTAGGGAAAGATTACTGATTACAAAATATTCTGAGAATTTGGCTGATAAATAGGTCCACTTAAATCTAACTATCAAAGATTACTCGTTGTCATTATCATCTTACAAGTACTGACCTGATTTTCACAGATAACAAGAGATTAATTATTACAAAATCTTATGTTTCGCTGAGAGCATTCATCTGAAGGAGAGCATACATTATCAGAAAAATAGACTAAAACTGAGTTTAGTTTTACGCCGCACACAGCAACATTTCAGCTATAATATGGTGGTGGTCTCTAAATAATTGAGTCTGGAGCAGACAATCCACTGATCCACAGCATCAGTATTGATCTACGCAACTGGGAACCAAGGACGTGTCAGCCAAGTCTGAGTCTGACCGCCTGATTCATTTAGTTGCCTCTTAAGACAAGCATAGGTTACTGAAAACAATTCTAACTTGGATCTTCGTGGGTAATCAACTAAAATATTCTATTGACCACATGTATCACAGGGAGATGAATTTATTGCATAATCAGTCAGATATTGTGAGAATGTGCTTCCTTCAATAACTTGCAGCCACATTGCTGATTGTAACTAAAGAAGCAGAATTAAAAAGGGGAAAGCTATCACCATAGCAACAGCTGTTACAGCTTTAATAACACAATGACCCCGCCCAAGATGACTGTGGAATTTTTGGAACAGGTGGAAATACTTAAATACATGATCCATAAATGATTGTCACATTTTTACTGTAACTATGGCAACAGTGGATGATAATACTGCATGGTGGTGACATCAGAAGTCTTCAGCGCCCCAATCAAGGTCATCTCCCCAACCGCCGCCATCCCCCTAAAATGTAACAATCACAATGTACATTGCAGTATTGGTCTTTTCTTCAATGGCAGAATGTAAATAATACAGTCTGGACGAGGCAATAAAGAAAATGACATTATGAGAAATAATCCGGTTAGTCGCCTCTTATGACAAGAATGGATTGCTAAGAATGACTGCCAATTCTAACCCAGATTTCCATGGGTTTGACAGGCTTTCCGGTCACTCAGCCAAATATCTTCAACACAGCTTGTCACTTAATGATAACAAATCAACGGATACAAAAAAGCAGGCCTACAAGTTCTTTTACCACTTTTTTTTTATCAAAAGAACAAAACATATCCTTACCTCTGTCACTGATTCAGAAGCATCAGGGACCACAGCAAAAGACAGTTTTGTGGATTCTTTTTTAGGACTCTCTCGAGCCACTTCTCTGTTCTCTGACTTGCCCTGACCAGCTAACTGACTGAGCGGATCCTTGTGGGTGACAGGGATGTCAGGCATCATGTCGGTGAAAAAATCTACTTCAGTGGCTGTTGGCGCTTGCACCTTAATTCCTTTGATATCAAACTCTGCCCCGAGATCAGATTGAGGTTTTGGAATGGTTGGTTTCATCACAGGCTTCATTGTGGAAGGTTGCTGCTTTGTGGAAGAGTGCAGGTCTCTGGATGTGGAGTTGTCCGACTGTTCTGTTGTTGAGCCTACACTGTCCCATGTTGGTCCCCAGTCCAAGGACTCGACATGCACAGGGTTGTCGACTTTATCACTTGACTTCTTAAGCTTTGCCTGACCACCTAGCTTTAAAGCACCTTTTGCCCTTCCTCGTTTGGAATCAGTCTTTGAATTATCAGTCACTGCGTCTGACCAGTCAACCTTCGGAGAAGGAAAGGTTGAGCTTGAATCACTTGACTTGGGTGAGAAGGACACAGTGCTTGGCATATTCCGGAGTTCATTTTCTATTTCATCACTCAATTCATCTTCATCAAGAGTAGAAACTGACTGATCGATTTTGTCGTTGTCATGCTGATTTCTTTCCCAATCTGACCAATCAGATTTCTCCTCACCATTCTGGTCATCACTCATAACCTTGATATTCATCTGACTGACCTTGACCTCAATTGTCTCATTTTCCAACCTGCCTTCTTTTGTTTGAACATCATCCATATTACCCACAACTTGAGCCTCTTCTTTAACAGCATTTTTATCTGCAACATGGAAGTTTATATGTACTGGAAATGCCCTAGTCTGATTGATCTGTGACTTCAGGAAAGATTATTTGACAATACCCAACACATCCTGAAAATTATGACTTAAGTCTGAACAAGACAAAACAATGATCAACAGCATGAGCATCTATCTAGGCAATTGGGACACAAGATGTTTCAATCAGGTCAGCAAGCCTGACCACCTGATCCCTTTAGCCACTTCTTATTACACATGAGGGTTGCCGGAGATGAGTTCTAACCTGGAACTTCACAGATTATTTATACTTACTGTTCTCAATTTCCTCTTGTTCTCTTTGTTTCTTCTTTCGCTCTTCTCTCCGTTGACGAGCTTCTTCTCTCCTTTTTTCCCTTTCCTTTCTTTTTGCCTCCTTCTCTTCATTCCCTGAGATGACAGTTCCATTACTGCTGCTGATGAAAGATGAACAATGCCTTCTTAAATAACCACGGAAACAGTAACTATGGTAACATATAGATCTTCCAGTATGAACTAGCTCAGTACATTTGATGTAAGGCTATCTTCATGTCCAGAGAAAATGTCAGAGTTGAGCATCACAATCCTTTTTGGACTTTTCTTGCAATGTCACTAAAGGCTGGCTTCGAACCAGGACTGTTCAGACTGTTGGGAATAATCCCTGTCATGAAGCGTCTGACGTGAAAGACATGTAATACTGAACGTGTGTTTGTGTGTTGTTTAACACTGCACTCAGAAGTATTGAAGTAATAATAATGATGTCTGGGCCACACAATCCAGAGATCAACATCATGAACATGGATCTACCCAGCTGGGATACATATACAATCCATTCTTACAACACCAGCATCTGAAAGTTACCACTACCAATCACAGCTTACCTTAATTGTGCCAGATCCTTGAGCAACATCTTTTTACCCATAATGCCGGTGACATTCTGCAACTTGGTGCTCTTCACCTCATCTTGACCATGCTGCCCAAACTGTAATTACAACACTACCTGTTATGGTTGCCAATGAAACCTCAAATTACAAGTGAGAGAGGAAGATCCAGTATACCTTTCAGTAATTAGACATTTATACTATAACTTGAAACCATTCTAGGCTATGATCTAAGAAACCCTCCATGTCACATGAGGGGCCATGTCAGGTGACCTAAATATACAGTCAGTCAGTAATGACTGAAATTTTTAAAACAAGCAAAAGGTTCCATGAAAACAGCATATTTGATATCAGAAACTGGAAAACATATAGATGTCCAGATGGTAAAATTGTGAAATGAATTTAATTTGAATACAACACCCATTCAGTTCTTGCTGAATGGCTAAATGACATCTGACCCTATACAAATGCAATACCAAAGGAACATTTGTGTTCAGGGACCTTTTTCCTTTTGTCCTTGGAATTGAAATTTTAAATTTCTAAGGTATGCAACATGTAATGTGTTAAATTAAAAAATAACAAAATCGTGTAGAGGTAGCACTTAAAAAACTGAAAGACTTAAGGCCAATACTGTAACCTGGACCTTCAAGGGTCCTGCACACAGGAGTAAGAACTACAGCTTTACAGTAGGATGAGTTACGTCATTATTTGGTCAATAGGCCTTTATGTTCTCAAATATCGTTAACCCCCTGGTTTCATGCACAACAGAAGATGCCTAAGAAGAGAATAAGGGTTAACAGTCATGTCATCATCTCATTCTACCAGGTACCCATTCATTGATGGGTAAACAGTATTGTGATTGGAAAAAGTCACTTGGTAACATCTCAACAAGGGACGTATCAAATCCATGTGTGCTTGTGGGTTATTTTAAGCTTCACTCTGCAGTTATATGAAAGTTATAAGACGGTGGTCTGTAAATAATCAAGTGTGGACCGACACCCAAGTGACTGGCATCATAAGCCTCAATCTAAACCGATCTGCATCAACCTATTTATGTGATACTGAACAACAGGCTGGTAAGTCACCTCCTACTACAAGCATGGATCTTCACGAAGGCAGACAAGCATGAGCTACTGGTCCTAATTCTAATGCAGATATTCACGAAGGCAGACAAGCATAGGTTACTGATCTTAATTCTAATGCAGATATTCACAAAGGCAGACCAGCATAGGTTACTGATCCTAATTCTAATGCAGATCTTCATGAAGGCAGACAAGCATAGGTTACTGATCCTAATTCTAATGCAGATCTTCATGAAAGCTGAAGACTAATTCCAAACTAGATCTTCACACTGGGTGACAAGCCTGGGTTGCTGAAGACCAAATCTAACCCATTTCTCCCTGGATTCTCCAGTACCCATTATGTGCATCTATTCTTCAATATATAGTGTACAGACGCTATTCTAATCAATGATAAAAATATTGGGAAACAACACTGTGTCTGAAAGTGTTTCAGCAAAATTGTTAGTGAACATAAAGCAAACCAAGAAGATAAACAAACATAAGCAAAAATGACAGGTGCCAGTCTACCTTTACCTCTGACATCTGAAGCACAATGAAAAGTGAAAGAAATGAGTCAGTAATGATAAAACATTCCCCGACATGCATTCATGACTTAACAAGCATGCATGCTTCATTGTTACAAAAATTGAAACTTCATTTCTAAACCATTTTCACACTAAAACATTACTGACATTGCTACTTATCATATTAGCAGTCGAAGGAAACAAAAATCTTACACAAAGTGAGTGAGTTTGGTTATATGCTACTTTTAGCAATATTTTAGCAATATTTTAGCAATATCAAGGAGTGGGACACCATAAAATGACCTAACACAAACATGGAGTGAGTTTAGTTTTACATAATTTATTTAGCAGTATTCCAGGAATATCATGACAAGGGATACCAGAAATGGGCTACACACCTTGTACCCATGTGGGGAATCAACCCAGGTCTTCGCCATGATGGGCAAATGCTTTAACAACTAGGCTATTCCATTGCCTCCCTAACACTGAGTTAAGATGTGATGCTGTTTATACTGAGTTGGCAACAAATACTGTATGGGATGGGTATATATTTTACAAATACATAGCAATGAATATGAATATTTATTCATGAACAAATCATTTCTAATAACAAGCAATAATTGAAATAACAAAGATTTGATGTAAATATTTATTCATGAATACATTATTTTTATCTTCAAGTAGTAATTAAAATAAGAAAGATTTCATGCAATTGTTTAAGTTGAAAGCATTTAAAGGATATTTTCTACGAAGCCAAAAAATCAATCCATTGTGAACAATGCCACGCTTGGAGGACATAGTAAAATAACTCAGGTTATACTACTTCATGGCTTGGATATATATACCATTTTGAACAACTCATTTAAATTAACAACAAAGCTCCGAGTAAAAACACATTCTAGTGATCATGAATAGTGAATTGAATTCATAAAATGTTACAATTTAATTCACTGAACATGCAAGTTAATCATAACAGTACTAGTATACATATATATAACTAATAACACATCAATGATAACAGGACAAGTCAAAAGAAAAGGATTTAATGCCTAATTTTATATTATTGCATTAAATGCAATCTCAGGAAACATATAAATTCCACAAATTATTACAAATACCTTATTTTTGCAAAGCAGTTGCAGGGGAAGTAGTTTAGAATCCTGACTACCTACTTGATCAATTATTATGTTGATACTCGAAGTGTACAATAGTTAATGAGATGAGATGAGATGATAACATTCACTCATGCAATGAAAAAAATTTCACCTGACAGAGTAAGCAAACCATGCATATGTTCCATATATATTAACAAACCCAAATTTATAACATCTATCATAAATTTATAATGTATATTGATAAACCCAATTTTCCACCATGCACTTGTTATTGTATAAACCAGAGTCTACATTTTCAAAGCTCTCTTAGCGTAAGATAGTTGTAAGTTAGTGTTAATGTATGGCACTTACGACTATCATTCTTAATGCTAAGAGAGCTAAAAAAATCAAGGCCCTGAATGATAATGTTTCTTTGATCACAACTCACCTTGGGCATTCCCTCTGAGAAGAACTTCTTCCTGGCGCCACCAATAATGACATCCCCGCCCAAAATTGGCACAAGATAGGACAGACTGCGTAAGCTTGCCGCTACGATGCTGTCGTTTGTGTCTCGAAGACCAATTAGAAGCTGCAGGGAAATGAAAGTGAATGACTTGAATTAATGCTGCTTTCAACAGTTATCTGTTAGCTCTAAATTAGCATGATAAACATTGTTAAAGCTCTGTCCTAGTAACAAACATTATTGCCATGTTATGGAACAGGAGAGCGTTGCTGTAGCTGCAATGCCGGTATTAACGCCTTGCTATATTATCCACTTTCAGAATTTCTTGATAAAGAATATTATTTCCATAGCCAGTCATCTTTCTACAAAAACCCCAGGAAGCGAGTGAATGAATATTACTTAACGCCACTTCAAACTTTGCATTTGTTCGCAAAGAACAATAGTAGTCAGATGGTAGGGAAGTCAGGTGATGATAAATTCCTTATCCTAAAATATCCACTTCAAATTTTGTTGTAAGGTTTACATTAGTTACCTCCCCTGATATAATGTGATCTTCTACGTCTATAAGGTGAGTACCCCGAAAAACCCAATATTTCACGGGGAAATAATAATTTACAACCTGAGGTTCACCGAATGTCAATGCCTATGCATAAAGGTTACCTAGAGTTACCTCCCCTGGTACATGACACTGTACATTCTTGTTTCATGATGAACCAAGCAATACTCTCAATAACAAAGGAAGATCCAGTTTAGACCAACAATCCAAAAACTGATATGATAAACATGCATCCGTACTACTGTTTCCCTTCACAAACATTCACCAACCATTAAAAAACACACACCAGTGCAATTTGAGTTTGAAAAATACAACCTAATATTTATGTCTACAAATCTCGAGTACATGGAGAAGATTGTCAGATTTCTTACTATACCTTATGTGTCCACATAGCATCAATTATTAATCACATTCTGTACGTCTGAGCCTCATTCACCATACTCTCTGTGCCTACATCATTTATCTTGCTTTCAAAGGTTTTGTCTTAAAAACCTAAACAGTGCTTCTCACTAGACTTTAGGCATGACTTCTTTTCCTGGAATGGCCATATTTGTTGTTTTTGTAAGCTCCCAGGTTTTACTTTTTTCAAGTAAGACCTATTTCATGGTTTCACTTTTCGAAAGTAGACCTTCTTCTCAGGTTCTACTTTTCCCTGACTCTACATCAACATAAACATTCAAATTCAGATGATATGTGACAGTTTGAAATCAATTGAAAAAATACCAACAAAGACCAATTTAAAAGCATAAATATTTACCCTTGAAAAATGGAACCACACCTGTCTGCTACTACACAGATGCTATACCTCACGGCCACCAAGCTGACAAGGACACAGGGGTAGTTTCATCTATTTATAATTACTGTTATTTAATTGATTTTACAAGTGCTTTAGTTATTGCTATGTAGCTTTATTACATGATCATATAATTATCCATGACTGATGGTTTATAATAAATAAATAATATACAATAAAGCATGACTAAAAGATTATGGTTTGGAATATTAACCCTTGACCATCGGTAGAGAGAAGAAAGACCGAGAATGTGCAGCCCTCAGGTCTTACTTTCAAAACCTCAGAGTCATGTTTTGTCCAACACACCAAATGTGGGTACCTCAAGATTATGTGTACACTTTGTGTTTAAATTTTACCAAGCATCCAAATATATAAGATACTGGCAACAGACTGACCACTGTCCCTATCCACAAAGTATTTGTAGCTTGGTGTCATTTGTTAGCCAGCTCTAAAGTATAGAGTTACGATGAACATGATGCTTTGAATGCTCAGTTGATCAGGTTCCAGAAGTTCAACTCTGATATATTTATTGGACAAGGGTGCAACCTGGTTTTGCTTGATGCAGCTGTCATGTCAACACAGACTTTGTTGCAGTTCAGTCAAGTCCCTTCAATCAGTATGTGACTTTAGTTTTACATTACGCTCAGAAATATTTCAGTTATATGATGGAAGTCTGTATATGCAGAGGTGGAAATAACCCATAGCCTTAATTACTTTCCAGTCCAGTGTATTTTGGTGTCAGGCAAGCAAATTTGTATATATATCATGTTGTACCGGAGTCTTTTTGACTTTCCAATGTTAATTTTGTTGAAAATCATCTGGTATAGGGGAAAAATTATCAGGGCAAGTGACTTAACATGTGCCTCTGTATCGCAATACACTAGCAGTTCTACAGTTATTTCCTCCCCTGATATAATGAACTCAGACAATACAGTGATCAACAGCATGAGCATCAATCTACACAAATGGGAAATGATGACATGAGTCAACCAAGTCAGAAAGAATGACCACCTGATCTTGTTAGTCATTTAATACAAACATGGGTCACTGAAGATCAGTTCTAACACGGATCTTTATGGGTCTCCTTAAATCAATCCTGGATAACTACTTGAAAAAAACATATAATCCTCACCTTATTTCGTATTCCATATGTAAGTCACCAAACCAAAAAAGACTATATCCAAATAACAAGTACCTGGGGAAAGATAGTTTCTTCTAGTGTTTCCTTTTCAAACAGATCAACATAAGCTGGGAAGTGAGTGAGCAGGACCAGTCGGATGTGTGAATCTCGGATGTGGAATATCCGAAACAGTTCCGGAATCACATGATCCTTGAAGAGTTGAGCACACAGGATTGGAGATGGCTGATTGGGGCGGACCGGAGGCCGAGACTTCTCTGTAGTGGAAGGGGATGTAAGGAAACCATATGATATCACAAGACAATAACACCAATATGGTATGCTTTGTTGAGCGTTTCACTTAAATTTTGGTCTATCAGCTGAACAAGTCCTACACTGATACAAGGTTTGAGATTCTTTGACTACAGGACCCTTGATATACTGACAGTTGAAATTAGTAAGTAGAGCCCTAACTTTTTTGGTGATGGTAAAAGACTGAAACACTGACCTCTGTAAGGGGTGAGCAGGTTGGCCAGTAGAGCCTTATTGGCAGTTTCATCCAGCATGACAAAACGAGATAAGAGCGTCACTGCCAGACGTTTGGCCACCAACTCCTCAGGGAGACAGAGAAGCCTGGCTGTGACATTGCTGCAAAACAATATGTAATAACAGTTTCAAAACAGCAATGACAGTACTCTCTCCCTGTCTGTCAAAACTATGACAATACTCTCTCCCTGTCTGTCAAAACTATGACAATACTCTCTCCCTGTCTGTCAAAACTATGACAACACTCTCTCCCTGTCTGTCAAAACTATGACAATACTCTCTCCCTGTCTGTCAAAACTATGACAATACTCTTATTTGTCTGACAATACACTCAGTTTTTCTGTGAACACAATGCCAGTACTCTGTCACAACCATGACAATAGTCTCAATCTGTCTGTTAGATGATTCAAAACCATGACAATAATTGATGATTTACCTGAAGAATTTCTTCTTTTCCTCTTCAGACTTGGTGGTCACATTTTTAACAAACCTTAAAATATCTATGAAATCATGTCTGAAAAAGAAAAGAGGCAACGCTTATACCCTGCATCACTCTGTCTTTACAAGACTATGTCGTCAGACCCAACAAGTTCCCGTTTAGGATTCAAACCCATGACATGGACAAAATGATACTGGCGTATGAAGTTGGGACAGAAGACTGTGGCGGCAGAGATGACAGGGCATCATATGAAATAGTGAGTGGAGTGAGTTTAGTTTTACGCCGCACTCAGCAATATTCCAGCTATATCGCAGCAGTCTGTAAATAAACGAGCCTGGACCAGACAATCCAGTGATCAACAGCATCAGCATCAATCTGCGCAATTGGGAACCAATGATACGTGTCAACCAAGTCAGCAAGTCTGACCACCCGATCCCATTAGTTGCCTCTTACGACAAGCATAGTCGCCTTTTATGGCAAGCACGGGATCCTGAAGGTCAATTCTACCCCAGGACCTTCACAGGTCGCCTTTTATGGCAAGCATGGGTTGCTGAAGACCTGTTCTACCCCAGGATCTTCACGGGTCTATCATGAGAAAGGAGAGTGTACCTGAACATTCTGTCCTCCAGCAGAGTCTGTACTTTAGGTCTCTGTTCTGGATCAACATTTAAACACTCGTCCTGAACAAGCAGCTCAAACGTCTTCGTTAGATCTCCTAAAATGATGAAAAATTAATTCCATATGTAAATATTTCTCAACACTAGCAACCATCAATGAATATAAGAACCAGAAAAATGTCTATTAAATAAATATGTTAGCATCATCATATTATACTGACTATCATGAATTGATTGATCTATGCAGCTGGGATAAGATGACATGTGTCAGCCAAGTCAGCAGGCCTGACCATCAAATCCTGTTGCCTCTCATGACATTGAGTGAGTAAGTTCAGGTCTACGCAGCGCTCAGCAATATTCCAGCCATATGGCGGCAGTCTGTAAATAATCGAGTCTGTACCAGACAATCCAGCGACCAACAACATGAGTATCGATCTGTGCAACTGGGAACCGATGACATGTGTCAACCAAGTCAGTGAGTCTGACCACCTTATCCTGTTAGTCACCTCTTACAACAAGCTTAGTCGCCTTTTATGGCAAGCATAGGTTGCTGAAGGCCTATGCTACCCCAGGACCTTTACGGGTCACTTTCATGACAAGCCTACACTGTTAATGACTGATTCTAACCTCAATCCACAACATAGTAATCACAGACTGGCAGATCATCATGTAAATGCACATTAATGCAGAGATCCCAGTAGCCCTGAGACTACTTGAGCTGGTAACTCGCTTGCTCTTGCCTGGTTGACACATCATTATATCCCAATTGCATAGATGGATGCTCTTGATGTTCATCACTTGATTTTCTAGTCAAGACTAGACTATATACAGACCACCGTCATATAGCTGGAATACTGCTGAGCACATCGTCAAACAAGAACAAACAACTACCAGACCAAGCCAAACTAGGTAGTACCTAAGTCCTCCAGTTTTTCCTGCACTTGTTCCACTAACACACCAAATGCAAACACATCTCTCGCATGGCCATACTCCACTGTTGCCTTGACTGCACCTTGCTGAAACAAACAAACAAACAAATACGAGGCAAACATCACACTTTATCTAGCATAGTGATACGCCGAGGGCTCATTGTGTGTACAGAATGATGATCTGTTTTATGGGCATTTTAGAGGTATGGCAATTCACAAGAAAGTAAGATTCTTTATGGATAACAACTTCTTTTATTGTACTTGATGCGTCGTTTCAGTATGGATTCATATACTGTTGTCAAACAAAATCATATACACTAAAAGTTGTTATCCATGAAGAATGTATATAGAGATGTTGGGCTTTGTAAACACACATTCTCCGAATTTGCATTAGATCCAATCAAAAATCATCACAGTAGAGATGGTAAACTACTGCATGGCTGGAAACTGTTATTCGTCCAAGTACAAAGCAGGACTTTAAACTGACAAGAGTTTGCACCAGTTACCGTCAGATCTAGTCATCTGAGAAAAATGGATGTGGTTTGTTTGCAGCCCACAGACATAAAAACATGTTGTATGTACAAGTATCACACCTGCCTAATTACATAATGTGGTAGCGACAGGACTCAGGTGCACGAGTCATATATCAATTTATTTTGTTTATTAGGTGCTAAGTTCAAATTGCATGTGGTCAATGATTGAAGCTGTGTACTGCATGTTATCTTTAGTAAACAGGCAGGCAGACATATAGGTGTGAAAAAAACAGACATTGAGCTTCCTCTCTGACAGAGACTGCTTACCACAATCAGCAAGTATTTTTAATGTAACGAGTAGATTATTTACTTGTTTGTGCACACAACCAAGATTAGACTACTGCTCACGATCTCATATTCCGGGCATGCATACTGTTTAAAGCTCTGCGAACCTATTCACTGCGCATGTGTTATGGGCGCAGCACAGTACAGCTGTTGAAACCACTTTTTCACCTAGCGCTGGGAGAAATTTAATGAAACGTTTGGACTCCAATTTTGCAGGCTTTTTTTTCAGCGCATTTTTTTCAACTTTCTAGGTTGAATTGGCATTTTTCATGATTTCGGTAAGTGCATACCAAAAGGTAAGTTTAACCAATAGTGTACTCCACCACTCACAATCGAACAGTATATATCATCACATTGTTATCAATACATAATCAAGATATGTACCTTTTCCTCGGGGGACACAGTTGCCTCGTTCCTGAAAGCAAGACATTTGTCCAGAAACTCAGCAGTGGCTTCTTGGAACTTGCAGGAATGTTCCAGCCCCCCAAGTCTCCATGTGCCGTCAGTTGTCACATACACCGAGGAGAGGCACACGTTGTTGTGACTCACACCCACCTGAAACCATGCAGTATTTTGAGACATGAAATGTAATTCAATAGCCAGTATTCACCAGTGTTATCATAAACTTCTTGAATATCATTTTGAGTGAACGATATAAACTATACTACCGACAGAAAATATGGGAACCAAGAAATTGAATGTAGATGACTTTGACTGTGACAGGGTCCGTTATTGTGGCGTATCTCCCAAACGCAACATCCAATGACAATGGAATTTCACATAATGCATGCCCAGCACGTGCTACACGTGCATACAGAAGTTAACTCCTGTAAATGTACTGGAGAAGTCGCAATCACTAATGCAATAGAGATTGACACTTACTGACAGAAATGCCTCCGAGTCAGTATCTCGGTGAAGCAACAAAATGGAGAATTGTGGGGATGATAGAGGGGGAACATCATTATGTGAAGTTGCCCGGCAGATGGGTAAATCAAAAAGTGTAATTTCACGCCTGTGGGATAAGTACCGTCAAACGGGTGAGGTTGCAACGAGACCTGGGCGTGGTAGACCAAAATCAGCGACACCACGACAGGATCGTCTCATTACGTTAATTGCTCTACGCGATAGGTTTAAATCGGCCCCTGCCATCAATAGAGAATTCTGCACACTCACTGGAGGATGCATTTCAACCTCAACCGTTAAAAACCGACTCTATCAAGCTCGTCTGAAAGCATGACGGCCTTTTAAGGGTGTCACCCTTTCAGCTCACCATAAGCGCCAAAGATTGGCATGGGTTAGGCAGCATCAGGGACGGGCTATGCGCCACTGGCGTTACACCATGTTCTCTGATGAGTCAAGGTTTTGCCTATGATTTACAGATGGCAGAAAACGTTGTTGGCGTCGGAGCGGGGAGTGATATGCCAGAGCAGCAATTCTTGACCATGATCAATATGGAGGTATAGTGTCATGGTGTGGGGTGGGATTACACATGACAGACAATCAGATTTGGTCATTATTAACGGAGCCATGACTGGTCAGCGATACGTTGACCAAATATAGCGTCCTGTTGTGGCTCCATTGGCTAGAGTTATCGGCCGAAATTTTGTATTCCAAGATGATAATGCCAGACCACATCGGGCCCGAATTGTCTCCGCTTATCTCCGACAAGAAGGTATCCAGACATTGGACTGGCCCTCTAAGTCCCCAGACCTGTCCCCAATTGAACATCTCTGGGACGTTCTTGGTCGAAGGGTGTACGCCAGGGACCCAGGACCCACCAACCTGGCCCAGCTTGGTGCAGCTCTCCAAGAGGAATGGCGGGCAATACCACGGGCAACCATCCAGAAATTGATTAACAGCATGCCATCAAGGTGCCGTCAATGTGTTGCCCAACATGGTGGACACACCAGATACTGAACTTGACGCCTAAAATTGATTTAGTGGATATTTAAAGCAGTTTCAAATTCACTATTATTTCATTAGTTCCCTTCTTTCTTGTCGGTAGTATAGATTGCATACGTAAGTCCTGACATGAAAAGAGCATGCGTTATTATGATAGCATTTTAATCCCATGTAATAACATGATTTATTTGCATAACCCAACACAGATTTGTTGATACTCTGTTTCTGACTGACCAAATGAAGGTTGGTAGTTCGGGTCATCTAGGGACAAACCATTTTGATACAAATTATAAGGATCTTGTTAGAACCTCAGCTTATGAAATTGGCTTATCTACTTATATTTTATTCAATATGTTGAAGCACAGCACAATACACGACATAAACCTTGTTATTCAGAATCTGAAAAGCATACAAAATATTTCATTAAAAAGGAAGCTGGCAAATTCTTTATTTTCTAGCTCGTGGTGAAATGACATTCGCCAGTCAGACATTGATGTGGACCAACAGTATTCTATTCTTCAGCATCTAAATGCTGAAGTATTGATTGCAATTGTTCTGATGATCAGAATATTGATCATCAGTTGCCTTCTCCCTGTTAATATGACCTAAACAGCACAACTGATAACAACTAATCAACAAACTGATTATTCCAATAAATAACAACAAAATTCCAAACAATTTTCAGTGAGTGAGTGAGTGAGTGAGTGAGTGAGTGAGTGAGTGAGTGAGTGAGTGAGTGAGTGAGTGAGTGAGTGAGTGAGTGAGTGAGTGAGTGAGTGAGTGTGCGAGCATGGATTTGCACAGCTTTTAGCAATTTTCCAGCAATATCACAATGGGGCCCGCAAATGGCTTTCAGACATTTATCTCCATGTGGGGAATCAAACCCAAGTCTTCAGTGTGAATTGGGGCTGTGATGTGAAATACTCACTGTGTCATGCAGAAATCGCAGGGCCTCCAGAACACTGTGAAGTCCGGCACATATCTCAAAAGGATGGAGCAAGGTCAGTGTGTTCTCCAGGGGCTGGACTCGCTCTGTGACCAGATAGGAGCCATCCGAGTTCACCCCTGATGCAATGAAACGAAGAAGGTTGGGGTGCCGCAGTGTTCGTAGATTCTAAAATGGAGGAAAATAAATGCATTTTTGTGCCTTTGATATCCGTGTTGTCAGTATAATTGTCATATGACTAATGCATTCCTCTCAAGTCTAGTCAAAGACATTATAATCAGATAATGATGCAATGGTATGTGTATTGCGAGTTAAAGAGTGACATACAGAGAGTATTACAAAAGAGGGAGCAGACAGTTCAATCAGAGACCATATAATTCGGGCTTCAAGAGCATATGCTGAATGAAGTATTGTATCACTAGACCTAATTAACATATTATACGAACACTCCTCCAAACATTTCCTTCAGTGAAAATATATCATAATTAAAGAAGATGCAATAATCAAGTCATATCATTAAATGAAACAACTGAACTGACTATCTGTTTAGCCAATGAACTAGAGTGGAGGATTGATATTAGACGAAAGAAATGTAAATGATATTGTATTTCACCGCAGCTATTTTTGGTCTATTCTAATACCATTTGCATATTTCAACAATATGATGTGACCATTATTACTATCAACACA
This sequence comes from Haliotis asinina, assembly GCF_037392515.1. Classification (NCBI taxonomy): domain Eukaryota; kingdom Metazoa; phylum Mollusca; class Gastropoda; order Lepetellida; family Haliotidae; genus Haliotis; species Haliotis asinina. Next base: position 29,781,190 of record NC_090281.1, on the reverse strand, counting down.
CTTTAGTAGCTCTCTGCAGCAAGTCCACTTCTTTTCTGTCCTTCCGTTTATGTCGAAAGACGGTGACAGTCGATTCGTCTTTCAAGGATGCAAGTCGTAAACTCCAGTCAGTCTCCGATGATGTCGGGATAACGTCACCCCAATCACAGTTCTCTAAAATGCTATTTTCGGCTCCCATTTCAATTTATTCAAACGTTCGATCTCTTGACAGATTCTGAATTAAGCCACGGATCACATAATTCATGTCATCTTCGTTTTACACGTTCGAGTGACACACCTGTGTGTGCCGGAACAACAACAAGCGACATCTAGAATGATTACAGTTACTTCCCCTTGAAAGTGTTTTGGCGAAACGCTCTGTTGTTTCCATTGGTAAGGCGTAAGGTTTGTTTGCGTGTTGCTTAACCACACACTCAACAACATGACTATATATGACAGCGCTTTGTTAGTAAGAAAGACCGGACCAGGCAGTTCAGTAATAAATATCATGTCCATCATTCTACGCAGTCGGCATACGAAGGAGCCTTACTCGTTAGTCTCCTCTTACGATCGACATACATGCAGTGTCCGCGTAATTTTAGCCACTGTCCTATTAGCCCGTGGCTAGTAAAAATCCACCCCAGCCAGAAAATCTCCACAGTCACTGGCCTAACTGCATGGTCAGTGAATTTTCATGTGATCATTTTGTAAATGTATGATTCTCTCTGACTAAGTTGTAATACAGTTTTAAACCACGCAAGATTGAAATAGAAAAGTCATATTAGCAGTTTAATGAGGAAACTCATGGCATGCCGACAACATCTTATTCTCAACTATTTTCGTATTACTCTTCTTTTGCTTAGATTCTACATTCAAATTTGGGGCAAGTGAATTATTTTGTGGCCTAGCAACGTTCAGGCAGAGCTAGCCCGACTGACCTGGAAACTTGGAAACTATTTCACCCGTTACTTGGGCTCCTGAAGACCTATTCTAACCATTATCGTGATGGGTTTGGGCATAACGAAACTACAAACAAAATACAAAATACAAATAATAATTATTATTTCTTGACACACTAATGGAGCGATTTATCTATCTATGAGACATATGTGCATCTGTTGTCTTTTTTTATGAACAGATTGCGTATAACGATATGAAGCATACGACCTTATGGATAACAACTATTTATTGCATAGTGTGACGTTTCGGTGTAGATTCTGATATCTACATCATCACAAGAATCTATATCAAAACGTCCTTCTATGCAATGAACAAGAAGTTGTCAAATTTAAAGATGCATGCGTCATTATTGACTCGCCAACTTCAAGAACCCCGATCAAACAATAAGTAAATAGATTCCTTAACAAATGATTCAAACAGTTAACGAGATAACAAGATTAAGAAATGATACAAGATTAAGGCCAATCTCTTATCTTTGAATATATTTACTAGTATTTATGTGGGTGGGTTGCGACTCGGGACATATGTCAGGTACGTTGGGTCAACGGGCGACATGGTCAACACTGGTGTTGCTGCCACGCTTCTTCTAGGAGGTATGAGTGAGATAAGGATAAATATATTAAATAGCTCTTGTAAATCCGAAACCTTTTGCTGGTGCATTTCATGCTTTTATTACCAATTTCATAATACAGTACGTGCATGTGAGTGAGAATGGGTTTAGACGCCCCTCTGAACAATAATCCAGCACATACCGAAACATGAGTCTCCTTTTCAGACAATGACTCCGTGACCACCAGATTCGAATCTTCTCATGCGAAAGTGAAAATAAACACCACAGACAACTCTGGTTACACTGAATGCCAATTCTTTGTTTCATAAGAAAATGTTTTTTTCCAACTGAATTTCAATTTTAAACTTTAATATCACCGTATTTCTATATTCTAAGTTAAGGATTAGGCAGCATAATTTATAACTTTGAAATCACTGAATGACCCTGTTTGATGTGGTCGTAAAATGATTCACACTGTATCTGGCTCACTTTTTAGACCTGTTGTCTGCTTTTGGAGCCCACTGAGATTGATATAATGATACTGATATAATATCAGTTCCGTACCAGATCGCCAAAGGTTTCGAGCCTCGTTTTGAGATTTCCACGATTTCCAGGTTTCCGTGTGTCAGAGCTCGCTGTACGACAGAGCACGATGTACAGCGATTTTTGTAAGGATTAGAAGGAGCGTAGTGTTGCAATGTACAACTGCTTAGGCGTGTGAAATCATAGTGATTAATATTTATGTATCCAGTTGAATGCATTAGTCTAACAATTCTGGACTGGTTATCGCACTCAGTTGCACAATAGAAAGGAACCCCGAGAATAGGAAACGAAACTAGTTTGTAATCAATGTTTTGACTGTTTTCTGGTGTTCCATCTTGTGATGGGAACTCATTCACTCCAGCAATATCACTGCGGGGGATACCAGAAATGGGTTTCACACACAGTATACCCATATGTTACGAGCGAACGCCTTTACTTCTAGCCAACACCACCGCCTTATCTTACATGTAACCCGTCTTCAATTCACCTCGCAACGCAATTATATTCACGTGAATATTCCCAGCGAACTGGCATTCAGCATCCCATTTTTGTCGTAAGATCTATTCTGAACAGAAAAAGAAACGCAAATTTCGAGAAAACGAAATCACATAAAAGAAAGCGTTCATGTTTGTGTCCTCTATTTATAAACCTGGCGAAAAAACAGTTGCGTTTCTTTTGCTGTATAAGAGTATCGGTGATAGACTCGCTGACTGGGTTTGTCGTCATGTCATCGTATCCCTCATTGGGCAGATCAGTGTCATTCTGGTTCAGAGCTACTCATTAGTATGGAAAACCAGAAGAGACATTGGAACCTCAGAAGAGACCCTTACAACAAGAAGCAAAGAGTGTCAAATTTACCAAGTGCGTCAATGCGGCAGTGTCTGTACTAGGATTCCATACTTAAGCGATATATGCCGCTCCGACGTACTTTCAAATGACGGTTAATCTCACAATCGGAGTCTTTTTTTCTAAACAGGTTTTATGACTGTGTTGCGATTGACAGGATTCCGTCTCCGCATTTTCCCACTTTTCTTTTGTCGACAAACTTGTGGCATGACATTGACTGACGTTTGACCTTTCAGTCATTGTCATTGCACACGAGTGTTGCAAATCACGCGCACATTTGGCCTTTAATTTCCTTGCCTTGGTACTTTCGTGCTCGAACAAAGACCGCACTACAAAGCTACAAAAAAGCATTGAAACGGTCGTGTTTGACAACTGCATTTGTTACCGAACAAGGGACAAACATCGCTCAATAAAATATATATTTCACTTGTATTTCATCTTCGATGTTTCCATTTCTTTTCATTTTGAAGAGTGCATTTACAGATCACCGTCAGAGATGTGAAATATTGCGGCAAACGGAAAATTGATTTGTTCGGGTAGAGTTCACCAGTGGTCAGAACGTTCCTTCATCATGTGACAGTTTAGATCGGCTGTTGGATAGCATAGTAGTCAAAGCGTTTGCTCATCACACTGATGAATCGGGTTCGAGTCCCCATATGGGTACAATGTGTGAAGCTTATATCTGGCGTGATATTGCTACAATATTGCTAACAGCGGCATAAACCTAAAATCACCCACTTACTGGACTGTCTGGTCCAGACCGGATTATTTACAGATTTACAGATTATTTACCATATAGATAGAATTAGATAACTAACCAACCAACACTTATTATCTAATGCCATTGCCCAATGATTGGAATAATCTTCAATTTTCAGGCCTTCTTGTAATAGCTGGTGAGGACCCGAGAGGTAAGCCGGCATGGGATGACAGAAGGAATGCCTTGGTTGACACTCTGAACATGTGAAGAATTAACGGGGAAAATCGTGTGAGTATTGTTTAACGCCGTTATGGACAATATCAGAAAAATCACGGTGGACACAAGAAATGGACTTCACACACGATACCAATGAGGGGATTCAAACCCGGATCTTCGGCGTGACGAAAGAAAACTTTTAACCCCTGCACTAACCCCCGCCCCTGGAATAGTTTTGAAATTCTTTTGACAATCAGAAGTGATAGGTAAAGGAATAGGTCCCCCATAATTCAATTGGTTACCAAGACAACGGTACCAATCGATATCATCATAAAGGTCCAATAGTCGTCAAAACGTAGCATTGAAATATCGGAAAGACTGTATGTGGTATAGTTAGCACTGTGCTGATGAGTGGTTAAGAAGAGTCTAACGAGTGTGGAGGGAATACGTATTTTTTGTCCATGCCGTTTCTTTTTCACACCATTATTTCAACACGGGGACAAGAATTTCCAAGATCGGCAACAGATTCAGTTGAAAATTGAGGGCATTGTTAATTGGAGTGAGTGAGAGAGTGAGCTTGAATTTACGCCCCTTTTTCGCAATATTCCAGCTATATTCCAGCAATATTCCAGCAATATCACAGCGGAGAACAGCAGAAATGAGCTTCACACATTGTACCCATTTGGGAAATCAAACCCGGGTCCTCGGCGTAACAAGCGAACGCCTTAACTACTAGGCTACGATACTGCCCGTTGTAGTAAGACGTTTCACATCGTTGGTGAAACCCACGAGCACAAACATCGCCTCTGACAAACCCAAGAAGGAAAATCCAAAGATCATTGGATCCTGATACGCCCACGGAACGGAATTTCGACCTTCGTTGAAAATCCGTTATTCACATCTGACAGATAATTCTTGAAAAAATATCTTCTGTCCTCTTCGCGATCCACAAGTTTGCGAAAACGTGACGTTTTCACACGGAAACTCCATATGAGCAATTGTGAAATGCTACAGCTATTGTCTCCCTGCTCTGCAAGAACTCACCATCGACTGTTCAATCTTTTACCACGATGTACACCTCTTGTCTTCGATCGATGAAGACCAGGTGGCGCTACAACTGTTAAAGCGCCTTTAAATGATCTTCACAAGACTTCAGCTTCCAATCAACCCAAACTCGAACAATCTTTTTCTTGAAAAAGAATTATCGTTGAGAAGGGAAAATTAACTCCATGTGAATTTCTGGAGGTAAAATACCACGCGGTGATGACGACAGCGGTTGTTCCCTGTGTAATTGTACAGCTATTGGGAATGATTTTTACACGATCTCATTTTGAGTGTATTTTTACGTTTTTTCCTTAAATAATTATCCCGATTTCAATTTAGTATTTGCAAGCAATATATTTCTTAATACCACTACGTTATTCCAGTGAAATGTATATTCGTAGCTACTAAATATGCACGCGTACATTGAAAATTCACAAAATCACAGAAGCAGATATAGTCAGTTGACAGTTCAGGTAATGTCCATCACGAACCAACAAATCATTAAATGTAATTTCACTCGGATGATATACATATTCCATATTTTCAGAAAAATCTATTATCTCTTCGCCAAATATATAATTGCATCTTGTTTATTAAATGATGTTGTGGTCTGACAAAGTTGACAGCGGAAGGATTAATAAAACGATATTTTATAGGCAAAGTATCTTATTAAGTTTCTGTGTACCCACAATATTCAGACTAAGATTTATGGTGCTGTCTCGCTCTCGTTAGGCATTGATATGGTTTGTAGAATTAGTGTGTCCAGCACGTTCAGATCATGGGGTTTGTTTGTACAGCTAAATTAAAGCTGACTACTTAAAATGAGTAACACGTGATTATTTAATATTATCAAGTTCAGTGTGTCATCTGAGGACAAGTGAAGGCTATTAGATGCCAAACAATCTCAGGTTATCTCAAGAGTACATAGTGAATGCCAAACAATCTCAGGCTATCTCCATGGTACACAGTAAATGCCAAATAATATCAGGCTATCTCAAGGGTACATTGTGCATGCCAAACAATCTCAGGTTATCTCAAGGGTACGCAGTGAATGCCAAACAATCTCAGGCTATCTCCAGGGTACACAGTGGATGCCAAACAATCTCAGGTTATCTCAAGGATACACAGTGAATGCCAAACAATGTCAGGCTATCCCCAGGGTACTTAGTGAATGCCAAACAATCGCAGGCTATCTCAAGGATACATAGTGGATGCCAAACAATGTCAGGTTATCTCAAGGGTACACAGTGAATGCCAAACAATCTCAGGTTATCTCAAAGGTGCATCTCACAGTGGATGCAATGAGTAAGTGTGAGTGAGTTTGGTTTTACGCTGCGCTCAGCAATATTTCAGCTTCATGGCGACGGTCTGTACATTCTCGAGTCAAGACCAGACAATCCATTGAGCATGAGCATCGATCTACGCAACTGGGATGCGATGACATCGTAAACCAAGTTAGCGAGCCTGTCCACCCGATCCCGTTAGTCGCCTCTTACGACTGGTCTTCTACTTCCAAGTTGTATATATTGTGTTCCAGAGCAGCGTTCCTCTCCAATATGTGGCAACTGCAAGTCTGTCTCCAACCCAAGTGATTGTCGCCTCTTCAAACAATGTCACCATCAGCAAGTAGGGGCCGCTTTTGAAGCACTCGCATCTTTCCATAACCAAACTGAATTTCACAAGTTGATCACGAATGAAACGAGGCAGTTTAGTTTTACGCAGCACTCAGCAATACGCCAGCTATATGACGGCGGTCTGTAAATAATTGGATCTGGACCAGACAGTCCAGGGATCAACATCATGAACATCGATCTATGCCATTGGGATGCAATGACAGTCAGCGAGCCTGACCACCGATCTCGACTTTAAGCATGTTAATTCTGTTAATTAGCGATGGTATAGATCACATTATTGTCAAGAGTATGTTGTCTTCTCTAAATCTTTGAAATTTCAGTTTTTATTTTGGCAGCTTAAATATAAAGACACACATGACTGGTGATGAGTTGATAATGACACATATGACTGTAGAGTGGATAAATACTTATATGAGTGTTGATAAGTTGATAAAGACACATGCGACATGCCAGATGATCCAGAGGATTCGCGGGGAATGCCAGACATTGCCACGTCATCCAGAGGATACGTGAATGAGGAATGTTACATATCGCCTAGTCATCTCCAGTGCTCCGTTGTCAACCTTAAGGTCGTGTTTAAGGTCAACCGTATCTCTAAGATTACAACCTTAGACATTTACGAAGGTTAGCCTCCCGTTGCATGAAACCACCTTAACTGAGGTTATCCTTAAGTTAAGGTTGATAACTAAGGTTGGAAGGACCCAACGTTAGGTTCTCTAAGGTTGGAAAGGGAATATGGTGGCTGCATTTATTTTATACAATGAGACTGAGAGAAGTTTGAGGAAGCAGAGAGTGTACAGAGATAGAACGTGTCAACTGGACATGCTGAATTCACGTGGTAACTAACGACGCTTCCATTACTCCTGCGTTGAAGAGTTCAGCCTTAGTTAATGTTACGGCTAAGGTTGGAGACCGAGTTAAGGTTGCCCTAAGCTTAAGGTTGTTTTGTGCAACGGGTGTATCTTTTTCTTAAGGTGATCGTAATTCTAACATTAGTGTTTAAGGTTGAACTTACGATCTTAGCTACAACGGAACACAGGTCATATAGAGAATGTCAAACAACCCAAGTGGGACCTAATGCATATTCCTTCTTTTTTTCTTTTTTCTGCATGAACAATACACCAATAATATATATAGCATTTTTATAGGTGTGCGAGGCAGAGAGGGTTGGGCGACATTACAGTCTTCAGTGTGCAGACAGAGAGGTGCGTGTGATCAGAGGCATCATGATACGATATTATGATATTACTGGATGAAGTTACGGCACATTTGGTAATACTGATCAATATGATTCAAAGTAACAGCCTTCCTGCATTTGTCAGTGTCCATTCCTGTATGCCACCAAGGCACATCATGTTAATATTAACGGCTGTGATTTTCTTCAAAAGCGTTAAACAAATTCCACTCACTCAAATGTAGGCATACATATTACACGTAGGAGTGAACATTGCCTTAACTGTAATGAATGAGGTGAAAGAAGTGGGTGTTTGGGGTTTTGTCAAAACTTTGTAAAAATGGTTCTGAACTATTACTCTAAAAACGGTTCACTGGACATGTTGAATGGACACTGAAAACACAGTGATATTTGTAAAATATGTGTTTAACTCCACCTTTTATTGTTCCTGAATGATCTTTACATAACTTTGCATTGGACCCAGAAATGCCGGGCAATTCTGAATGAGAAGAGTAACCGGAAGAGGTTCCTATTCACTCTATACTCCAACATGGACTGTTGTTCGGAGGCCTTCTGCAACATTCACCTGTTTAAAGACGGTAAACATAATAACAATCATAATAACAACAGTAATGTGTGGAACACAATAACAATCAAACAGACACGGATGAAGTCTTAAACAGATGGCTTCCCATTGCTGCCCAAGACCAGACACTTCCCACTCACCATCGCAAAATACTTAAAGAAAATAATTGCATGCAATGATACTTTGTAAAGAATTTACAGAGACGGTCAAGGATGTTGTCAGTGGATGCCCTTCCTTGGCACAAGCAGCATGTCTTAAAGACAAGATGGCATGGCCCGTTGCTTTTTATTACTGTCTTCGGCATGCACGTGGCTTTGACACAGAGGTCCATGGTACGACCCAGACCATGTCCAGGGCATCGATGCTTTTGAATTTCCTTGGAATAGACCCATATGTAACTTGAGAATATTTCCTGCCAACAAACCTATTAATTAAGGCATTGACTTTGCTGTCCCTTTTGACGGAAACGTGATTGGCGAGATTCATGAAAAGCATGCTAAATATACAGACCTCGCCTTTGAAATGTCTCGCTTGCATCCCAAACAAAACTGTCGTCAGGCTCCCCATTGCTCTTGGTGCCATTCGTTTTGTACCTCCTGATCTCTTGGCGCAGATCAGGAGAGTTCCCGGGTTCTCCACCGGAAGCACAGCCCTGCTCCCACTCTGGGTAATGCAGGAGGGTGCAGTGTTGGGGATTCTAGATATTCACCGGAAAGACCTTGGCGGGTTCGACTAGGCAACGTAACTTGGGCATGGGGCATTGATACTGTACATGACATGCATGGGGAACATTTATTTTTCTACACATGATTTAGTATAGAGGGCGTGGACGTGTGTGTGTGTGTGTGTGTGTGTGTGTGTGTGTGTGTGTGTGTGTGTGTGTGTGTGTGTGTGTGTGTTCAGGGAGGAGGGGGTGTCATTCATATTGTACACTCACGCTTTTCCATCACCCCCATTATGTACGGTCCTAAGGGCTGCATGTGGGGACAATACCCACTAATCACACTAATCTTTTCTTACAGACTTCACAACGACCGAAGAGATAACAAATACTCCGACGAATACTACACCATCCTCCACAAAAACAACAACAACAGGTACTTTCACCTCTTTTGTTGCCATCGGTTGTATCTTTCAATGTTTTTTGTGTTTTTTTTTGTATTTTGTTTACGGCTCTGCTTTAGTAGTTTTGGTTAGGGTTTCCTTCACTAGTTTAGCTCGTTTCACCGTTTTGTTTACGACTTTAATGTTTTCAATACGGGTTTCGTTGACTGCTTTAACCCATTTAACTGTTTTGTTTAGGACTTTGATTTAATGTTCTACTGAACTGTTAAGATTTGATTTGCTGTTACTGTTTTGTTTTCAGGAGTTCCCTGTTTTGACAAAGTTGGAGTGAACTGTACTAATCCTCAGAACGATGTCCACATCTGTAAAAGCGTCAACGTGGGCCAGAAATATTGTCCGAAAACATGTAAAATATGTTGACCGAGTTCATATTGGTATGAAATGTGTTTGAATATTCCTTACTTCTTGCACTTCGATGAGTGAGTGAGTTTAGTTTTACGCTGCACTCAGCAATATTCCAGCTCTATGGGGGCAGTCTTTAAATGTTCTTTGCACTTCGATAATAAACATAATTACAGCTCACGCGAAGTATAGTTTGTTTTTACATGTGAGTATACGTTGCATGTATCTTGTTTTACGGTCTATAAATAATCGATTCAGGACAAAATAATACAGTGATCAATAGTATGAGCATCGATCTGCACAATCGGTATACTATGACACATGTGACAACCAAGTCAGTCCGACCACCCGATCACGTTAGTCGCTTCTTGCGACAAACATGGGTTATTGAAGACCAATTTGGACCCGGATTTTCATAGGCCCATTAAAAGTATGAGGGAGTCAAACAAACATCGTGACTGACATATGCATGCAGAGGCACTGTGGGGAAAGTTTCGATATCTCGTCCAGCCCTTGAACCATGTGCGTATTCCAAACAGACGTCTGTCGTGGACACAATACATGGTTACACGAAGGAAGTGCAGCACGTGCAACTTCAACTCAAATGGAATTTATGAATTACGGGCACAGCATGTGTAGCACGTGCATATTCCCACATACACTCACCTCAGAGAACTAATTCATTGCCCGTTTTACACCTCAAGCTTCAAACTCGACTTGTGCGCAGGCAAAACAATCCGCATGCCAGTGCGATAATTGAGTGAGTTGCGTGACGACCCTTTCAGCAAAGTTTCAGCTCGGCGGAGGACAGCAGAAGTGGGGAATCGAACCCGGGTCTTCGTCGAAACAAGCGAACGCTTTAACCAGTAGGCTACCACCCTGTTTTCTGTGCGGTAAGTAAAACTGCATAAAGCATGCCAAACAGGCAATCCAAAATGGCGACCGCTGTCTCGTAGGCGTTGATCTGTGTTAACGTACTGTAAAGTGATACAGAATCTGGAAGCAATGGAGACGATGAGTCGCAAAATTAAGAAATGAGCCTGGGGAATCGACCAATGGGGACATCAGTCCAAGACTGGAGATGAATCATCCTTTCACGCCACAACTGTCTTCTGATCATTGTCATAATTGGATGAGTGATGTATGACGACCCTTGCCTGCTGACCAGTTGATTGTTTAGTCGGATAACGGGCAGATCGGAGAAGTTTTAGTACAGAGAAACCCCGCCTATCCGGACCCTTGGAATCCGCAATCTGTCCGACCGCCAGTAAAACGCACTATATTAATGCTTTGTCTGGAATTCAAATGTCTGAATCTGGACAGTAGTTTTCTATTACTAATAATGCAAAATGCACACTGCAGTGCCCCTCTTATGGGAGAGGGACGTTGTATATTTTGCATAACCACCCATCATTAAAGGAGAGGCCCAGTGGTTGAAACCTTCGCTCGTCGCGCCCGTCGAAGGACCCGGGTTCGATTTCCCTCAGTCATTATAATATGTCAGGCCCATTTCTGGTATCCCCTGCCTTGATATTGTGTAACACTGCTTAACGCGGTCAAAAAATCCTTACTCATACGTGTCCCCGTTGTGATGTTGCTAAAATATTGCTAAAAGCGGCGTAAAACCAATTTCACTCGCTCATCGCGTCTGGACACACGGGCTTCAGATCAGCGTATCACAAGGGCGATAGGGAATAGCATGTAAATATTGCTATAACTGAGTCAAGGTTGGTCGCTTTTAGCAATACCAGTATTCCAGCAACTCCCCCGAATCAAGGATCCCAGAGTGTGAATTTAGTTTTACGTCGCGCTCAGCAATATTCTAGCTATATGACGGTGGTCTGTAAATAATCGCGTCTGGACCAGACAATCCAGTGATCAACAACATGAGCATCGATCTGTACAGCTTGGAACCAATGACGTGTCAATCAAGTCAGTGAGCCTGACCACCCGATCCCGTTAGTCGCCTTTTGTGGCATGGAATGCTGAAGACCTATTATTCCTCGGAGTTTCACGGGTCCCGAAGTGTATGTAGTGCATGGTTTCGTAACACTTTTAGTAACATATTTGTATCTTACTGATGAGTAAAATCATAAAAGGTACATGCATATGTCATATTCAACATGGACCAGACACTTCGGTTTACAACACAAACACAATCTTTGAGTATAGCAATTATGTTACCGTAGCGACCACTTTCAACCACTTTATAATAACATCAATTATATTGTGAGGGGATATCATAAGACAAATGGATATAATTGTATCTCCAGTATCTTGGTATAGCCAGACAATCCCGAAGCCACCCGAGAACAGAATACTCGTGACCTTTGTTATCCATGTTGTGTGTCCACTACTGTCTATAGCTTTGAGCACAATGTGACATTGATATGGCAATCTGTTTCGTGGAGGCTGAATTTGCCTACAGCGATATTTGACAGCAGGTGTCATGAACGTTAGCCGTAAAAGGAATCTGCCACAGTTACTAAGAACCATAACAATACAAGATGATTTACGATTTAGCGATAAATATCATTCTGGATATTACAGACAAACTTTAGCTGGAGGTGAAAACGTAATGAAAATGTAATAGAAATACACCAACCTTTCACATCGCAGAATTTATCAAATCCTGCTGGACTCATTCCCCTTTTGTGAAGCCCAATTGTTTCTGCCGTGATATTGTTCGTATAGGTCTTGCTAAAAACGGCTTAAAACTAAATTCACTCTCACTCCCCCCCAGCCCCCAACCCCAACCCCCCTCCCCACTCGTGATGACACGCAATACATCTAGAATACTATTCGAAACAGCGTCAACTATTTTTTTGCTTCTTAGCAAACGGTAATTAGTTGCTTTTTTAGAAACCAAATTGTTTTAGTTTTTCACCATTTCCTTGTTATAGTTGAAGTATCAATCGGCCTAAAAGCTGTTTCACGAGAAGAGAGTATTGATATCGGAGTTTTACGTCACCTTTAGTTGATCACCAACATCATCCCGACAGGATTCACGTCTATAAAGGGACTGTGCGTCTTTCTCAAAGGAACTATATTTTCGATTTTAAGTGTAATTGGCGGCAATCCATTCAGAAATTCTATTTTCAGAAACAACACATCGCCAATTAAGGTTGTATTTATTTGCGAATTAATACGTGATATGGTGGAATTAGACCCTCGTTATTTTTCCATTAACGTCACACAGTGAAATATGAGATCCCGTTTCCCTTGACGCTGGCGAGATGGATCAATGATATGACGAGTGGACATTGTTTAATATAGGTCTCTTTTGCCATCACACGGAGAAACCAGTACTTGAAGGATATAGTTCCATGCTGAATAAAATCGGAATTCCTCAGAAGAAGCTCAAGAAAAGGGCACTCCGAAGTAGAGAGAGTCACTTCGAAGTAGAAAGAGCAGTCTGAAGTAGTTAATGTCACTTGGAATGTGATAGTGGCACTCCAAAGTAGAGAGTGGAGTTTTATACGGTACTACGTGTATTGATATTTCTCTCTATGTAAACTGTCTTGGAGTACCAAAGGACAAGGGGCGGATTTTGTGACCTCTCACGTTATTTCGGGATTCTTGGCAACTTGATCCCCCGGCTTGGGTCTCTGCGCGCGCACATAACTGGTTAAATACTTCAATACCCAACGTACCCGCCTTTGTACACACCAGCCCCACTATCCAGAAAATATGATCGGTCCCTAAGCAACCGTAGCATTCCATTGAGTGGTCACAATATGTGTCTTTGCTGATCTGGCTGATCTTTAGGGTGTTCCTGGTAGTATTTTGATGGGCAAGAGACGGCTATCATCATCTACTACGCTGCCGGTTGATGTGATGTTGAACTGAAGTCTTTACATTTGCTCTAGCGAGGCGGGTAGCGTCACCCAGATTGTAAATCCTCAAACAATTCGTTATTTTTAAGATACAGTTGTCATTTACCAGCTTGTGACATGCTTTACAATCGGGTAACCATCCGGTAACACACGTATATGCCGTATATCGTCGGTTAGACACCCAGGATTCTAATTATTTGGCTAGAGCCGTTGATCCGCCGACTATTCTTTTCGGTGCAGGTAAAGTAAGCATCATCGAACGACTGCATCGGGCATTCTACAATTCTGCAGATGCTACATTCACAGGAAACGGTCATTTTAAGTGAAAGCAACAATAATTGCAGGAAACAAGTGAGATAGGATCATTTCTTCTCGGTTTCTAATTTGTGACTGGCCATATGACACGTCGTTGCGTGCAGTGGAGGCAAAAACAGGAAGATCAGTGACCACCCGATCCCGTTAGTCGACTCTTACAACAATCATGAATTGCTGGAGACAAATTCTAACTCGGATCTTCATAGGTCATAATCCTAACGAGAACCCCTGCCCTAGTTTTCGAGCATAGACTGGTACCATCAGCTTTGACAAGGGGTAACCAAATCTTGCATTTTTTCCATCTTAACTTGACGAACCTCCATCCTATCAGGAAGCATAGATACTACCTTCTCTTTGTTCTCCAGTCTCAACAACCTTCTCCATGCTAACGGAAGAAAACCACCAACTATCAACAACAACACCCTGACATGTAGCATTTACAAAATAAACCGGTTGTGGACAGAGCTACATAGGCGAAACATCTCGACTCATCAACATCTGAGTGAAAGAACGTCACTCTTCCCTTACCAATTCCGACAGCAAATCAGCCATCCAGGATCACATCAACATCTAACCCAGATCACCACATACACTTGTGTGACATAACCATTCTTGCAACAATCAAGCGGACTTAACCAAACGCAAACTAATCGAAGCCATTTACATCAAACAAAAGCCCACGATCAAACCGAGATCAAGGATGCTTTATTCCATCTGCTTATGATGCTCTCCTCCACCAAGCCACATCAGCTCTTTAAACATCTTCTCCATTCTAAACTGGACCCTTTCATTTGTACATCTCTGGCTTCCGTGCCTTTCCCCCTTTTTAACTCATTGGCGTCATCAGTTTACTTCTTAGTGAATTCTGTTAATTATGTTGTTTTCTCTGTGACATTCAGTATAAATACACCCCGTACACTTCATGCAGCATGACAAGGGTGTAAAAATCAGTATCGAAGCGTCTCACTCACGAAATAAATAAAGAAGTTGTTATTCAGGTCTTATGCGTACATACATGACATTGATAGACATTGGGAGAAGGCTGTATCGCCATTTGCGTCGGCTCCTTAGGACACTCACAAGACGCTCCATATACTTCACATCATTCACACTCGATTGCATTACATATTATACTTATTTTATCATTCGATATTACTTACGACAAGTACACCTATTACCCACCTCAATGATGCTCAATGGTGCCGACGACAAATTATGCGCAAAGCGTTGACGGTATTTCGTGGATTAATCGAAATTGCTTGTGAAGCACTGGAAGGTTAAGGGTCATACTCCCGGGTACCCATTCACTGATGGGTGAACAGAGTCAAATCTGAACAAACTGAGTTGCCTAATGTGAGACCACATTTGTTTCGTTTGTGGGACAAGACTGAAGTCCTAGAAACTCTCAGAAGACAAGTCACCCATCCGAGGTCAGTCGCGAAGAACTTTGGTGAGCTTCAACAGATTTGTCACCTGAGTCCTGTGCACAGATTTACTTATACACTTATTAACGTATTTTCTGCGCATGATCGGAAGGACGTTTAGCGTTATGGCTACAGTTACTGTTAGACTCTTAGTATACAACAACCGGAAGTAGGTTTTAAAAGCAATGGTACCGGTTTAAGTAATTGGGCAAAGGTCTGGCCATGACATCCTGTCGATGATGTGCTACTGAACATCTCTTGAAATGTGTGCTCGGTGTCCTGAAGGACACCACTCGCCTTGGAGACGGGACTACAAAGTGTGTCAGTATGTTCTTCCGATTACGCTAAACACTGACCCTTATTTGCAAAATATAAGCGGGCTTCATTCAATCATAGTGTTGTATATTCGCAGAGCTTCCAACCCCAACAGAGAGAAAAGCTTGAATTGCCGGTGTCATTGCTTTATCTCTGAATATATCATTTTGATAGTACCAAACAAACCTATGTAAAATGAAAAGGAGCCAAAGGCAGACCAGAGATTCAGAGAAATTTAGACATGCTTCTTTTAGAATCTTAACACTACAGGGAGAACTAGACTGAGGGAATTAATGTGGTTCAGGGACCGTGAGTACCGACTTATCCCGGCTGGATTCGGGGTGAATTCCAAACCAAACCATGCCTGCAAATTCCATTCTCAGAAACGTTGCTGAAAACGATGTATTCAAAACCTGTTCAGATTTGACAAGCGAATTTTGATATTTCTTATGAACCCATGCAGTTGGATGTGAGATTTATCAGTTTTGTTGTGAGAGTGAAACATCAATACTACAAGCGTGAATCTCCAGTCAAAAGCCTAATAGTTGGCAGGTATAGTATGACCAGAAATTACTGAGAATTTTAGAAATTTGTTTAATTGGATGTTTGGTATAAACAACCTTGACCAGCTACCAAGTACTTGGTTGAGTTCAAGAGAGATCACTCCGTTATCCCCTTTTCATTAGTCTACGAAGAGTTATCACCCTGTGTTTACTTGTAAGCAGACGACATTTTCAGTGATCCTCAGTGTGGTTGATTTAGAGAAGAGGAAGTTTCGTCGTTGTGGTTTGGTAGACTGTCAGTTTTACCTGAAGTCATGTTGAGTTTTACCTGAAGTCATGTTGAGGAAGCATCAGGAAGGCGTAGGCAGGCCCATAAAATTGATTGCCAGTGACAGGAGGCGGCTTGGTATTCTTGTTTCGATGAACAAAAGAAGGAGTTAAGAAAAGTTAAGCCTGGATGTGATTGATAGAGGAAATGTGTCTGTCTGTAAGGAGACAATTAGAACAGAGCTGTATGAAATAGGTCGGCAGAAAAGTCGAGGAATTCCATCACGATCATGGAAGCGGAGCAAAAGGACCGAAGGTGGAACTGGTGGTTACATCATAGAAATTTTAACTGAGACAATGTGATTGTCTCAGATGAAAGTTCTGGGTGACTGTTTCTTAATACACTGAAATTCTGGAGCCCGCAAACTAAAAAATCTTTGCATCAGCGCCAAAAGTACAGTCCGAAATGTACCGTGTGGGGTGGCATATCTGTGTAAGGGACAACGCCCCCCGTGTATTAAAGTATTATGAACAAGATATTCTTGGGGGGACATTTGCTTCCATCTGCTGACGCGTTCTGTGGATATTTTTTTTATTTTCCAGCAGGACAACGACCCAAAACATCGTTCAAAATATTCACACGCCTGGTTTCGGACCCAAAATATGACATTATTAGGTTGGCCAAGCTATTGTTCTGACCTAACCCCAATAGGAAATGTTCAGGGACTTATGAAGGAAAGTGTCTATAAGAAATATTGTTGAAATGAAAGAAAAGGTGGTTCGACATTGGGGCTGAATGGACCACGACTTTCTAAATTCCTTGATCAGAAGTATACCCGCCGCACTGAAGTCTGCATTATTGCCCATGGTTACTTGACGAAATACTAACTGTTCACCTGTGTTTGAATGAGTGAAAAAAACCACATTACAATCTTAAATTTCTCAATAATTTCTGGTCATAAAATATGTACCCAGGCTACATGAAGGAGTGTCTAACATTTGGGCTAGGCTTAACAACCCTGCGAACGACATCACCAGCACCAATCTACGCAATTCCGACGTGATCACCCGCACCAACCATCAGCAAGTCTGACCATCCCTGTAGTCGACTGACAAGTAAAACTGATAACCCATTCTGGCCCAACTAGAACACATGTAATGCTTCTCCGGGTGATATTTTAGAAGTTGGAAATGTGTGAAGCCCATTTCTGGTGTCCCGATCAGAGACATGGCTGGAATTTTAAAAGCGACGTTCAACCATACTCACTGACTTTCAATGTCATCATTATAAATATGGAACACACTTTATGGATAAAACATCTTTTATTCCTACATAACCACGAACTACGATTATGTATCCAAACGTCGCACTCACGAAATAAAGTTCGTTCAATATTTATAATGCTGGCTGGGAAAGTGAGTAAATATGGTTTAACGCTGCTTTTAGCAATATTCCAGAAATGGGTTTCACTCACTGTAACCATCTGGGGAATCGAACCCGGATATTCCGCTTGACCACTAGGCTGCTCCACCGCCTCCTGGCGTATACCGAAACATGAGTCTCATTAACCTATCCAGACAATCACCAACCTTTCAGGCGATTCTAATTTTCTCGAGTGAAAGTGAAAATAAACACCACAAACAACTCTGGTTACACTGAATTCCGATTCCTTGTTTCATAAGAAAATGGTATTTACAAATAAATTTTAATCTTAAACTTTAATAACATCGTATTTGTTATATTTTATGTCGAGGTTCAGGCACCATTCCTCAACTAAGAAATCGCAGAATGCCCCTGTTTCATGAGGTCGTAAACTGATTCACAATTCATCTGGCTCACTGGTTAAACCTGTTCGGTGTTTTTGCGCTTATTCAGTTGTAGTCAGAGCACGCTGTAAGACAGAGCACGCCGCATAACTTGCTTGCTAGGCTGGACGTATCACATCATACTGATTAATATTTATGCATCCAGTTAAATGCCATAGTCTAAAACTTCTGGAGTGGTTATCGCACTCATTTGCGCAATAGGACGAAACTCAGTAAACTGGAAACGAGACTGTTCTATAATCATTGTTCTGACATGTAAAACAGAAATAATATTCTTCTGCGCTTTAGTAATCACAGTCTTGTCATATTCTTTTTTTCTACAGTAATCCATCTTAGCATCCGGTAATAACCCCCAATGGCAGCTTTGATGCATATGATCTAAGATGGAAAACTAGACGCTGGTGTTCTTGTATATTTAAAGTCGATAAGTAAAATTCTATGTTCAATAAAGATTTGAAAATGATGACACCAGTAACGTTTCTTCGACTCTGTGATCCGTACCTGCCATTCCTGTTAGTTACATTCTTCAAGTCATATTTATTAACGCTGAAAAATAATTAATATCGCCCACTTCTTGGAAAAGTCAGATTGAGCCACATCCGTACATGAAAAGAAATTCTCGAAAATTTGTCACCCAAGTTCTTTTATTCTGATCGTTTGGAGTCTTTCAGTGGAGATATACTACTTGTTTCGGATGTGACGAGGCAATGGTATCAGCTTTAACCCAAACTTCATCCCTCTGGCGCAATAATCAACAGCAATGTCGTAACGTCCTTGATCTCCTAGAGGTGCTGTGTTTGATATCTGTCTTCCGACTCCCAGGACATATTTGCAGAACGGAACATGGAATGATTCACTTGTAGACCTTCTTGAGAATAGCAAAATTTTGGTTCCATAGAGACGAACTGGTTTCATCTGAGTATCGAATAATTTGAATATCAAATGAGGTGACATATTTCCAAAGCGGCTCTTGCAGAGTCTTGATATTAAAGACGGCCTTGTTTACTCTGATGATTAGCGTGCTCACTGCTTTACTCCATGCTAGTCGTGAAGAAAACATTAATCCCAAATAACTGAAATATGGAGGAGTTCTTGTTTCTTTTCTTCCACAATTCCATTTTTCTGATGACTTTACAATGCCTCCTCTTCTAGAAACTGTTATTTCCTTCGTGTTCACACCAGACGGTCCAATGACTGACATCATGAAAGCTAATTCTAACCTTCCTCCTCACGGGACGACCTGTTAATAATCGAGTCGGCGTTAGACAATCCAGTGATTGACATCATGACGACTACGTCTATCCCGCCGGATCCACACGGGACATGTTAATAGTCAACCAAAAGAACCTAAAAGAACCGATTCATTTAAGTCGCTTTGATAGGTCCACAGGGACCAATTTGAAGCTGGGATCGATGTGGGCACTCCATTATGTTCAAGCCGCTGTGATATAACTGAAATATTATAGACTAGGTGACGGTTATGGGTGATATACTGACAAATGAGACATTAAACTCAAATGGCATGTACTGACACTGGTGCGAGGACAACATTTAATTATTTTTCTCACAGTTATTTCGTACCGTTTTAAAGCATAAGAAAGACCAATGCTATGTTAAGAAAGGACAGAAGACAGTCAGAAGATTTTATTGTATGAATAGCCATGAGGCCAATAGCATATCGACATTCATAACAGTATAGAGTCCGGAGCGATTGGACATTTACTCATCATTTGTTCGTGACATTACTTTTGTACGATACACAGCTAAACGTACTTATATATTAGCTCAATTGAATTCAATAGAGTTATAAACTTAGGGGTGGTGTTTTACCACGTGATCATTCAAAACGATGAGGGTGGTGAAGTAGCTTAATGGTTAAAGCGTTCGCTCGTCACGCCGAAAGACTCGTGTTCTATTGCCTAAGGGCACAATGTGTGATGCCCATTTCTGTTGTCCCCAGTCCTGATAATGCTGGAATATTGCTCCAAGCGGCGTAAAACGAAACTCGCTCAAATATATCCAGTGTGACCCAAACCTCATTCCCTAGACTATCATTCCTGCACGGGTTTTGGTTTATGGCTCCACTGTTGTCTCGGATCTCGACGTCGTTCATGCTCCCACAGTAGACAGCAACTACTTCACCGTCACCGCTAAATACCTCTCATTACAGGAATGTGGGTCTGAAGGCATCTAACGATCGTAAATATAGTGATTAATCACAACACCAGACGCTAGATACGATTTTATTTCGAGTCAGTCTGTTCATCAATTGTAATTGTAATTGTAATTGTAGCTTTGTGTAATTAAAAGTTGTACTGTGTGAGTTTAGTTTTATTCCGCCCTTTAGGTAGGCGAGGAGTTGGCATATTACTCAAAATCACAGAGTATTGAAGCAAAGCAGATAATGTAATCTCAGTGCTTTTCTCTCACTTACAAGAAAATCCAAGAATTTACTCAGCTCTGTGAAAGTTCACGACTCTTTCAACAAGTCAAATAGGACTGGGTTCTGCCCTATTGCACAGCTTAATGCGTTAACCGGTCCAGATTTTTCACCCTAATCCATTTCGCGTGGAAATCCCCAAAAGAGGTTTGGTCCTAGAAAAGTTTGACGGGCTGGTACGGAACTAATATTACATCAGCCTCATTATGCGTTACAGGGCTACACTACATAAGCGCAGTGATTCCATAGCTAAGGTATGCTGACTGAACCTCCATATAAAGTACAGAAAGACGGTGTTATTAAAGTCTAAAATTCATTTGTAAATATCATTTTCTTATGTAACAAGGAATTGGACTTCAGTTTAACCAGAGTTGTATGTAGTATCTATTTTCACTTTCACGCGAGAAAATTCGGATCGGCTGAAAAGTAGGTCATAGTCAGAACAGGTTAATGAGACTTACGTTTCTGCTGTCCAGCATGTGATACACGATGACCTTTACATTGACCAAAATACTGTCTTGCTTCGTGCTGTAAAGTATTCTCCTGTACACATAATACTGTTCTTTATAACTCCTTTGTAAAACCTGCACTTCTTAAAAATATCCTTAACGCTTAAACGCGCCAAAAATGTTTCTATACTTGTGTACAATGGCCGACGGTTTTTATGCTGGAATAGACAATTGAAACAATGGAACTGGATTGAATTGAACTGAATCACCGGATTCTTTTCGGGTGGTGATTACTTTACGGACCGCGGGCAAGTCGTCATGTCAGTTGAATATAACCTGTTAACTTAAATCATACAGCGAACCAAAGTTAGATCCTGAAGCAGCAACAAAATGATGAGAGTCCAGAGTGTTTCGTTCGGAGTGAGTAGGCTAGTGGCTAGCGTCCGATCGTAATACCCCGAACCCGGCTGGATTCTCTCATGGGTCCCACGAATCACCTAGTGGTGTCCCCAGCCGTGACATAACAGGAGTATTGCTCAAAGCAGCGTAAAACTATACTCACAGCCGCTCACGCCTAGAGTCGACCCACGAATTCCACAGCTCATATTGGTACATAGGACTAACTTAAATTGTTTCCTGTGAATCATTACTTGAACCTTCATACTGTTAATTACCGCAGTGTCTGAAATATCCTATTTCCCATCTAATGCAGATGTCATGTTGCCGTGTGATAGGTTCTCGAGTTGTTTTAATGCTTGCTATCCGATTCCTGGTAATTGTCCAGCTGACCAGGGGGCACTAACAAGCAGGATCAGACGGGACAATCTCTGCAGTCAGTGGATGAATTGTCTCTCTCACAATTCTGCAAAATCATATCTGCTTACTATAAAACAGAATGTGGATTTGGTTTTAGGTCGCTATAAGCAATATTCCAGCAATATAATGGTGAGGAACATCAGATCACTGGCTCGCTTCCCACAATATACCATTGTCTCACTTCGATATGAAGTCGCTCTGTGAATAAGCAGCAAATGTGTAAAAGCGGCGTAAAACTAGTTCACTCTTTTATAGCGTCCAGAAAGAGCGCAAAACTCCTTTTTAAATTCCGTCCTTATCTTATCAGGTTATAAATAGCATGTTCCTATTTCAAGTGTGTTTCCATGTTCCTGTTTCAAGTGTGTTTCAAGAAACTATTACGCAAGATTACAAACCAGTAAGTGGCTTCACATGACAACAAACGCCCTCCTCCGGACATCCCACGGACTTCACGCCCACATGTTACAGGTACAAATTCTTGGTAAGTCAAACATGATCAATCTACTCATTAAACCAAGGTTTGTGTTGGACGTTTTAATGTCAGGAACGAAATCGTGCCATCATGACAGGGTACGACATCGACGACAACACATGTGGACATGTTAGAGGACGACTAATATAAATCACAGACCTCCATGCTTTTTAAATTACTGAAGAAAGGAAGTCTAATTATATAGTTTGTTTTAGTGGGTGGACAATTTCACGATGTTTGAAGTAACATTCTGTGCAATTTTTTGTCGATTTGAACGTGCTTCCATGGAATTTTCTGCATATGGTCTCATGGCTAGCTCACTGAGACTTCATGGTATTTTTTGTTTTTTGTTGTTGTTTTGTTGTTGTTGTTGTTGCTGCTGTTTGTTTGTTTTGGGGTTTTTTAAAAGAAAATACAATAGTATTATTTTATCCAGCTGCTATTATCCCATACTATACCATGGCCCCCAGGACGATTTGATTGTTTATAGTTCGAGAACACGGATACTCGCATTAATGCATTAATAACATGAAGAATTTAGGTCAGGGGTCGGCACTGGCATGAATTTGATTTGGGGTTGATTTCAGGATTTTCATTATTTCACGTATTTGTATTTGCTTTTGTTTTTTGTTTTGTTTTGTTTTGTTTTTGTTTTTGTCTTTTCTTTTTGTTTTCTGTTTAGTGTTGTTTGTTTGTTTGTTTGTTGTTTTTTGCTTTAGCCTAGTGGTTAAAGCTTCAAGCATTTGGTCGTCAAAGACTCGGGTTTGATTCCCTACATGGGTACAATGTGTGAGGTCCATGTGCCTCCAGTCGTGATCTTGGTAAAACGGCGTAAAACTGAACTCACTCGCACTGTGCTCTCTGGACGAACAATCTTTTGTTCTTTTGTGCCAATTCATAATTAAACTCAGCGAAAACATTGACGGATCCCCAAAGAAACAGGTGACATAATCAACGAGTTAACTAACAGAAGCTCGAGCAATGCTTCTTTCTTCAGTTCATTCACACCCTCTGCGTAAACCCCTCTTTATCGTATTAACTCAAGAGCGAGAAATGTTCGAGTTAATATACTTTTTTGATAGATTTAAATTAAAGGGTTTAAGAGTCTGAAACTGAACATGCCATCCTTTTCGAAAATCAGCTTTCAAGCGGAGGGCGTTCTAATGAGAGTTTGGTTCGCATTACTTTCACGTGCATGAAGCGTCTACTCAATGTGGCGAGTATTACCCGTATTTTTCGTCACTTTGTATGATTCTTAAAGTGTAACACGTCACATTACGCTGTGTACGTTTATAATCTGGAAAAAAACAAAGCATAGAACTTCGTCACGATTAGAGACGAGTGACCAATAGTTAAGCCACCCTGACACTTGCACGAATTTTGTCCCAGCACTGGTACGCAATTTTGCGTGCCAATGAGTAAACTCGACGTAAACAGATGTGAGGTGTGCTTAAATTGTGCGGGGCTGCGCAGCAGTGCGCAAAGAAAATTTTGAGATGTTCAAAATTTCTAGCACGCATAAACTTCGTGCTATTTGCGTAAACTAGTCGTGAACAGTGCACGACCTTCTCGAAATCACTGCGGCCTGTCCGTATCAACGCGTGTCAGTTTTCAGTCATGCGCGCATTGACACGCAGTGTCACGCACTGGCTCGCTTTGATCACGAGCTATGTGCCAATTGGTGACGGAAGATTGCGCAAAATTCACGCCTTAACTTGTCGTGAATGGGGCGGGTGGTACTTGTGTATTGTCCTGACTTGTTCACGTCATAGCACGACAAGTTCCCGCATAGCTTGTGCACGGCATGAATAGTTTTCACATGTCACGAAACTGTTACGCATTGGGTACACCATCTCGGCTTATCGTTGGTGCACAAATCAGCAAAAACCAGTTCCAACAGTCAACAATATGGCTGCCAAGAAGACAAGCAGAAGACGAACAGGACCAGCGGTGCATAGAGGACGTGAAGAAGTAACCGGACAAGAACCAGAGACGGCGATTTCTCTGAAATCCGCAAAAGTCCAGCAAGCAGTAGTACTGGGCTGTCACCTTTTGCCAAGGATGTGGACTTTCCTTACATGATCCCCGACATTGAGAGTGTTCATTTAAGGAAAGGAGAAATAAAAGTACTTTTTTATTGTCTTTCTTTACACAACGAATTTAGAGAATCATAGAGACAGTTTTAACATACGAGTATCTTACAGTCTGTGTTGCTGAAACGTCACGATCCACATTTGTGTTAACTATGGGACAGGGCGTCACCATTCTCTCTTGCCAAGGAACAGCACCAACAGGAGACAAGAAATACATCCATCCACCCATTCATCTATCCATCCATGCAAAATACAGTTCTTTCATGTTCCATCTGAAGCACTTTTTTGCATATTTATATTTTTTTGCAGTATCAGCTGTTATTGTTTTTTTACAGATTTCGCATGCAAAATTAACCGTTCTGTCGCATAGTCAGTACTCAAGAACATGTCTTTATGACTCTGTTTTTATTAAATCTAATTTGAGTTGAAACTAATAAACTGCATAATACGCAACTGCTGATTAGCATCCATGCATCTAATCTTTGTCAATAATATTTTTTGCTTTAATTGTACATACTAATTTTGAAAGTCGTGCTGTTGGTTCATGTGGGCAAGCTGATTCCGTGGCTGCGGCAGTTTATTAATTTTCCAAACTACCGCAACTGATTCATTAGAAACTGTTGCAGGAATGAATGCTGATAAAATGGACATAATCAAATTAAGTTCAGATATATTCCCATTGCCTGAAACAAATTCTATCACAAAATGGTGATGGTAATCAACGCGCCCGTGGCGATGTAACGATAATTGTCAGAAACCGAGTCTGTGGACAGTGAAACCTCTTTCGTACGTATCATGTTAATCCAGTGTGAGTGAGTTTAGTTTTACACGCTTGCAGCAATATTCCAGCAATATCACGGCGGGGGACACCAGAAATGGGCTTCACATATCGAACCCATATGTGGAATCGAACCCGAGACCTTCGACGTGACGAGCGAACGCTCTAACGACTAGACTATCCCCACCACCCTGTTAATCTAGAAACACGATGATAACCAATTTAACTGAACGTAAGCGTTTACTGTTTGAAAATACGCACATGTTTCGGGAGATCTTTTTCTAGACCACTTAGACAGCTGGACTGACGCAAGACTCTGAATATTAACATTTTGATAGAAACAAATAATTCCCTTAAATTAATAAAAATCCAGTGGGATGAGAGATTCAGAAATGGAGAAACGTAGACTTGGTTCATTTAGGCTGTTAGTATTGCAGCAAGGGGTGTTGGTGATGTTTAAGGACTGAAAGAAAGACAGCTACAAGACGGTATGTTCCGATTAAACCGTTTCATTGTGTCTTCAAAAAGACAGGTCTCCCACGACTGTCGAAACTCCCCTTCTTTAAATAGAGCTGTTTCACTAAAATTGCTCATTGGACCTGGCTCAGTCTAAAAGTACCATTATCCAATATCGTCTAGGTAATGGAACAGATGTGCAGATATTGCGCGTTATGAAAACAGCTAATTATGTTTAAAGGAGATTCTCTCTGTCGTGAATCTGAGATATAAGTATCATCAAATGCGTCATAAGTGGGGATCGGGTGGACACAATGATACTTAACGACTTGATGGACCAATACTCGTGTTATTACCAACTAAGTGCTATATTAATGGAGCCCGCTTTGATTGTCCTTTCTCCCCAGTATCAGCTCACGTCTACTCAGGATCTGTATCCCACCTCTTCCTTATTTTTCTTCCAGGAAAATTGGCCCCCGAAACTCATTTAAACTATTCTCTTAATACGTCTAGATTTGTGCAGCACGAAAATATCCTGGACCCTCGGAAGTACAATGGAGGTGTCACAATGAAGCCTGGACATGTCCTATGAGACGCATGGTAGGGGTGCTGTGTCCAATAAACTGACCATCGAACGGCGTTGACCACCTCCTCTGCCATTTCCGGGATTGTAGATGCTTCCTTCATCATCCGAAACCAATTCGAATGTTTGTCTTCCAGCTGCGTGTCCATACTTCGTGGTCATTTTTACAAACACTTGGTAGATATTTCTTTCAGGTTTGTGTTTGCATATCTGAATTTGATGGATATCTGCGCTATTTGTTATATATGATTTGAAAACACATTTTTCGTAAAAATGCATCAGATTTGTTCTTTATGTTGTTTATTTATTGTAAGGTAGAGTTATATGTCCCAAGGGGTGGAGATGGCCTGTCGTTAAGGAGTTCGCTCATCACGCCGAAGACCCTGGTTCGATTACCCACATGGGTACAATGTGTGAAAAAAATAACTTTGAATGATTTCATCTAAAACGACTTATGGGCCCTTAGCCCTAAACGACTGTAACGCCTGAGCCCCTAGACCCATAAACAGTTCAGGGTCCTGATCAGAATAGTTTGTTACGATTAATGATTTGTCGTGAGAAAAGGTATAAGAAATCCCCTCAGAACTAGCAAAAAACAGACAAGTCTAAAATATTCAATAGCATGTATTGACCAAAGAGCAAGATACAAAAATTCACAATAGAGGTTTCTAGTACAATGCAACTGATTCAAATCTAAGGTATCCGGTCTTGGTTTTCAGAGAGAAAAAGTTATGCTAAATCTTTTACAGCGAGCTTTCTTGAAAGTAGGCTGAACGCTGCAGAAGAGACAGGCAGAAGTAGATAAGCCGAATGATGGCACAACTCCTGTATGACTCTGAGCGTAGGTACGTCTGGGTGTCCCTGAAATACTAATACCGCGATACCCAAAGTGACCCATAATAACTATCATTCAAAACTCTATACATTGTGACCTAAAAAATGTGACAACTAACAAACTGAGTTAAATACTGACTAGTATTCACTTACAAATACAATGGTATGGAAATAATATAAAATACTGGATGCTATTTTCTCAAAAATAATATTTTTAGTCATTGGGGATAAAAATGCTGTCGGCCATAAGGACCTACAGAAAACAAAAGCTGAGAGTCCGAGTGGTTTTCGTTTGGCTTCGGGCCTAAAGACCGCCGTTAATATGTAGGTTTCTAGCCCACACAATTTAATTAACCTGCCCGAATTAAGAATGTAAATGCTAGCAAAATATTAGTAATACAAAAATATATGAGAATAAGATATTGTGGACATGGCACGGGTTTCATCATTAGACTGGTAATATGATGAACATTTTTTGTTTCAATCTTGCGTGATTTAAAAGTGTATTATAACTTAACAATTCGGAGAGAGTGATATATTTACAAAACGACAGGATGAAAATTGGCCAGTCGGGCTAATGACTGTGGACATTTGTTCCCCCGAGTGGATTTTTCTAGCCACACGCTAACGGTCCAGTGTACGTAGGACACTGAATCACGATACATACAGAGTGACTCAGTGATACGTCTTTGTGCCATTCACCTGATCAAGGGACACGCAGTCCCGTCTGTTTTAAAAATTAATTTTCATCCCGAAATGTGTTTAACGCCACACAATATTCCAGCATATGACGGCGGCCTATAAATAGGTTCGGTGATTTGGCTGACACATGTCATCGTATCCCAATTACGTCGATCTATGCTCAACACAAGCAACATATAAAATGAACTAATTCTTTCACATTTATTTTACAGTATTTGTTTATGTCGGGTTCTTTGCTGTGGTATGGGCATCAACAACAGGTAGGAATATATTACTTCGCCAAAAATGTCACGAACAATCATACAACGATGTGGTATTATCATCAGTAAATCTGATATTATATCAAATATCTCTTTCTGAAAATCGGAAAGCATTTTGAATCCATTCATATTCAGGGTTCCGATCCACATAACTTTTTTTGAGAAACTGACGATCCTTAGAAAAATGTCTTTCAAAGACCTAACCTTATGCAGCTGAATCTCGAATCCGCGTGCTGAATGTTTGCGTCAATGGTGCCAACCCACATCGCGCTCTTTACCCGTGAAGGGCCGGGTAAGATTTGGTCTTTAACAACCCATGCCTGTTGTAAAATGTGACTGATCGGAATGGGTAGCCAGACTCGCTGAATTGATGGGCACACGCCATCGTATCCCAGTTGTTTAGCTGTTTATCCCATGGATTAGGACAAACAAACAAAACAAACGAGTGTTTGCAAGTCAATCCACTGACCATCTGGATGCGCGAAGACAAACAGACATTGTCAGCATTTTCCAACTATGCGACGAACATACGTCATAATATTGCTGTTCACATGATGGCCACAACCTTCACCTGCCATGTGTCTTTGGTGATGGTATGTTTCATTGTTAGCAACTGTTAAACATGCATGCAATCTTCATTTTGTCTGGAACCTGTGAAGATCCGGGTTAGAATTGGTCTTCAGGAACCTTGGCGTGAGAGGCTACTAACGGAATCGGATGGTCAGGCTCGCTGACTTGGTTGACACATGTCATCGTATCCCACTTGTGTAGACTGATGCTCATACTGTTGATCGCTGGATTGGCTGGTCCAGACCCGATTATTTGCAGACACCCATACAGCTAGAAAATTGCCGAGTCTGGAATCAATCTATCAAACGATCAATCAACCGATCTTTCTGGCAGTGTACGTTTAGATCAGTTACAACAGCAGGTACGGATGCTCTGCCTATCCGCACTGATTGATCTGGAACTCAGTACAAACACATGTGACACCATTCATTGCAAACATCAGCGTTATGTAGTAAAATTTTTAAAAAAGCATTTACTGTAATTAACAGACTGATCGTAGCATGTAATTCGATATCATATGGATTGACAAAAATGTGCCAAGTGTAAATGAGTTTAACATGCCTGATTATATCTGTTGATGTCGTGCTTCCTGCGATTTCGTCACAGAGATTCACAACACGTGGCTTTGCCTTCACTGCACGGGGGTGGACGATCCATCTGATTGTAACGCTTTCAGAATCTGCCAGGAACCGATGGTAAGATAACGGTAATCTTACACGTGGCTTCATTTGTACTAAAATATTCAGGCGGAGTGGTAGACCCGGGGTCGATTTCCATCGTGAGTACAATGTGTGAAGCCGACTGATTCCCATAATATCACTATAATGTTGTTGAAAGCGGTTTAAAACATTTTAACTATTTTTTACTATTTTTAAATATTTTAACTAGGCTGATTTAGTCAAAGACGTAAAGTCGTCAACGATGTAAAGTCGTCAACGATGTGAAGTCGTAAAAGACCACACTCTGAACTGAATACGGGTTCAGTGAGTTCGGCTTTTTGTGACCATCCGATACTCACTTTAAGTAGCTTGTGTAGTTATATACGACCACGCCGATATTTGATCGGCAGTCGTAAACAGGCACTGTAAAATCTCGGTACAAGGTTATCAAAGAAGACCATACCTAGCGTACTTTGGCATTTGTACCAATGTCACTTTGTAGGGGTAAATGAGAGTGGGGGTGGGGGTGGGGGGAGATGTAGTCTGGTGGTTTAAGACTCCACTTGCCACTCTGAAGCCAGGGGTCGATTCCACACATGGGCACAATACTCGAAGGCTATCCTCGGTATTGCTGAAATATTGCTAACAACAATGTGAAGCCACATCAGTGTCAATTTCCGTTAGGGGCAGGTTTAGACTCCCTGGCACCCCCAGAGACGCCAGTATTTCAAAGGGTATACTTTTAGCAATAGTTTCACAGGTACGCTTCATAGTAAATTTGAATTACATTAAACAACTCAGCCATAAATGTAGAATACGTTTGACATCAGAGGGTCAATACAAGTTTAGCAGAGAATTCTTAGGGATGGTGGTAGGGTTCTGTGGCTTCTGTTGAAGTCAAGTATAGAACTTTGATGATAACAGATGTTTATTGTTCCAGATCTGCTTCGCTACCAGCTACGTCACCCCATCGGGAAGGGTGCTCTACGACATGGGTTGTAAACATGCTCTGGTAGGGTCAAGGCTGTATTTATCTCACTTGGTAGATTTCCGGTAATAGAATGTCATGGGTGACGACTATTTTGCCTAAACGTGAGGCCTTTATTGACAGGTAGCTTGTGCTGAACGTTTTAGTCAACCTGCCTGTTTTGTCTTATCGTAACTGACATTGCTACGTGAAAAGGACCCTGACAAATTTCTAATAAACGGAGTTGTTATCTCTTTGTACTCCGCACTTCTTGACCGTGGCTCTCTTTTCAGCAGTATGATGCAGGGTCTTCGTGTAATTCATCTGCATAAGGTTTGCAGTTGGTTTCCCCAAGTTAGTGGAGAAGGTATCTTCGATATTCACAACATACTCACATAAGTGAGTGTTTCAAGTGAGACAAACTTTTTGTCTTCTGTATTTAATAACAATAATTAAATAATTTATCGTACTGCTTCTAAAAACCATGACGTCATCTGAATGTTCCAGAATCTGGCCAATCCGACCTTCGCACCAAGTACAGCGTTGCCTTCTCTGATGACCTTACCTGCTGGGTCTGACCGGAAGAGATATCTTTGTGACCGGCTGTGTTTTTCTCATTTCTGCAACTACAGGTTGTGTCCGAGTTACAGTAAGTACGGGGTCACTGTCTTTTCATCCACGAAACTGACCACCTTTGATTGACCTCCTTCTATAATAAATTAGATAGAAAATCATTTCCGGGGTTTGGGATCACACCCAGGCTTGACCGATATCTTCGTGTGATACTTCTTGATATAAAACCGTGACGCGTTTGTTAGTTTGAGAGCGCAATCTTACCACTACTACTACTACTGCTGCTGCTGCTGCTGCTGCTGCTGACCCGTGAAGATGCGGGGTAGAATAGGCCTTCATCAACCATGCTTGCCACAAAAGGGGACTATGCTTGTCGTAAGAGGCGACTAACGGGATCGGGTAGTTAGGCATACTGACTTGGTTGACACATGTTGACACATTGCGCAGATGTGAGGTGATCGAAGTTCAAGGAGTTGCTCACCGGATAGTGCGGCCCAGGCTCGATTATTTACAGACCGCCACCATACAACTGGAACGTTGCTGAATGAGGTGTAAAACCAAACTACTACTACTACTACTTCTACTGCCGTTACTACTATTTCTACTACCAGTACTACTGCTGCTGGCACTACTACTACGTCTACTACCACATCTACTACTGCTACTACTATTTCTACTACTACTACTGCTACTACTGCTACTACTACTACTGCTACTATTATTTCTACTACTGTTTCTGCTACTACCACCACCACTTCTACTACACCACTACTCATACTACCGCCATAACTTCTACTACTAAAAATAATATTGTTGCCCCTTGCCAATTGGCCCTAAAAATTGCTTTTAAATTAATGTTTGCCAATACATGCTGCCTACCAGATGTAAATCAAAGAAAGTGAAAGAATAGCTATTTTATGCCTTCAAATATTCCTAGAAACAGTGGAACAGAGAAAAAGGTAATGCCACACGCTGCCCAGCTGGCATGCTGCACCTGGAGTGTATAATATACTCAAGTGTGCAAATAATGTCTCCATATTCCCTTAGTGTTTCTTTACTCCTCCCAACCGACCTAATACACATGTTTATACGTTATATTGTGTAGACATCAGAGCCCACCTAAGAAGGTGCAGTATAGTGGGCCCTTCGTGAAAATATCCATTATGATCAAAGTGAAATTTCTCATGGAGAGGGATAGGTCAGGTTCACAGAAGTTAGCATCCATTAAATATTTGGTTGGTGAATAATGTTGTTGCGCGATATCTCTGTCTTAACTACAGAATCTCGGAAGAATATCCGCTGTGTAAGCTGTTCTGAGGTCAGTCATCCCAGCCGGTGTGAGAAACTTAGAACATGTTCCTCGTACGAGGTAGGTCATTCGAAGTGAACCCATGAAGACCTGGGTTAGCATTGATCTTCAGCAACCCATGTTTGTCTTAAGAGGCGACAAACGGGATCTTGCAAATTACTTGCTGAATTGCTTGACACGTGTCATCTTATCCCGATAGCGTAGGTCAATGCTCATGCTGTTGACCACTGGGTTATCCGACTGTTTACAGACCGCGATCATATGCCTGAAATATTGCTGAGTGCAGCGTTAGAAACACACCAACCCATTAGTTGAAATATTTCATGTTGTAACTCTCGGGTGTTTTCATGGTAGAGGGTTAAAGGGCCCTGTATACAGCAAGAAATAACACAATTCATTTTTTTCAAGAACCTATCTTTTCCTTCTACAGAATGTACTGCACCGTTTTTAATAGAGGTACAATGATAGGGTTAAGTGTGTTAAAACAGTCCAAATACGTGATCAATACATGTTTGTCCTTGCTTTCAAGGTGTGCATGTATCAGAATTATGTCAACGACTTACTGGAGCTTCAGTACTCCATGGGTTGCGTGAACAAGCAGGTGCGTACGTTGTAGGTCACGTATACGTGCATAACTGGAGCAGAAAGCGTGTAAGTGACTCAGTGCGACACAGAAACGTATACTCCAAAACGTTAACCATGTTAAGCTTGCATTTGCTGTGGATAAGCCTCCTCCCATCTCCCATCCCCCATCCCACGGCCGCACAAATACGATAATCTTTAATTGACGCCATTTTACTAATACACTGATTTAAATTTGATTGTCACAATCATATTACATGTAGGTAATATTGATGGTGTCCCCAGCCGTGACATTGCTGCTTAAAACCAAACTCAGTCATTCGGGTCGATGTGGTAGCCTAATGGTAAAAGCGATAGCTCGTCACGCCGAAGATTCCCCACATGGTACAATATGTGAAGCCCATTTCTGGTGTATCCCGCCGTGGTATTGCTGGAAGCGGTGTAAAACCAAACTCAGTCTTTCCATCACTTTGCAGGTGTGCGGCATCAATAATGGAGGGAAACGACAGTTAGCTAGGAATTGTTGTGACACAGATTTCTGTAACATGGTGTCAGCTTTAGGTAGGTCCTGTTTGTTTCTTCATGCACGTTGTTGATGTCTCACGTTATTATGATTGTGGCATAGCTCCGTGCGATCTCTTTTAAACAAAGGTACCATTTCTGCTAAATCCTATTTTGCCAGTCCAAACTGCACTGTTTTGTGATCAAGTAGACTTTGTACGCCTCGGTGCGCCTTCCATAGTAGCATCCCATGGTCAATCCTAGAATAACTAACCTCACTCACTCACTGATCTTCCTCTCTCACTCTCTCACTCTCCCTCTCTCTCTTTCTCTATCTCTCGCTCCATCACTCCCTGAACCTCCCTTCCCCCCTGCTCACTTTCTTGCCACCCCCCACCCCCAATCTCTCTTTCTCGTATCTCCACCTCTCCCTCAAAATCTGTACCTCCCTCTCCTTTCCTCTCTTTCTCCATCTCTTCCTCCCTACCTCCCTCCCTCCTCCCCCCCTTTTACTGCTCTCTTTCACTCACTTGACAAATGTAAATAAGGTATAAATAATCATCCAGCCGTTATATTCTACAGGTGTCGCATCGACGTCCTCATCACCAATTTTAACCTCAACTCCTACCTCAGCCACGACTGCCAGCACTACCACAATCCCGTCTGCAGTGACTTCACCAACGACGGCTTCAACAACCGCAACGAGACCTACACAACAAATTACAAGTACGACATCGATACATCAGCTACTCAGTCACCGTGACAAATGCCTTAATTTCGGTAGACACAATGGTGCAGTTCCCAGGTGTCAGCACGCCAATCGCTGGCTTAATGGCCCCTTAAGAGTTTACATGGGTTCGGTGTAGGCAAACAATTGGCCGCTTTGCTCCATTTACTTCAGGTCAACAGTACTGAAATATGGTGTTCTGTCGGGTCGTTTTGTCGCGAGTGTGATGCCATTTTGGCCCGGTTGAGGTCAATTGCTAGCATTTCGATTTAATGAAGAAGGTGTTATACTAATTTAATATTTTACGTGAATCTTGATACATTATCTGTTTCACAATTACACCGTGAAACATAACACGAAAATGCATATTCATAAATACACTTAGTTCAGTCAAACATACAAGACGTTTAATTTTATTTAATTTAAATTGATTTCATTTCAGTATTTTATTTTATTTTATTTGAGTGTCTTTCCATTTCTTGATCGAGTTGTTTTTGTGCTTGGACAAGCTAACTATGGCACGAT
The DNA here is from genome assembly GCF_037392515.1 of Haliotis asinina. Taxonomy (NCBI): domain Eukaryota; kingdom Metazoa; phylum Mollusca; class Gastropoda; order Lepetellida; family Haliotidae; genus Haliotis; species Haliotis asinina. The sequence goes on along the minus strand of NC_090281.1, from coordinate 29,746,708 downwards.
GTTTCCTGTTAATATGGCCGAACAGTCCTAAGGGAAGGGGGTTCTTATGCATAAATTGCATCCCCTCGAGCAAGAGACAAAGTGGTATGAAATATCATGACTCCCATGGCGGTCATATTGCCCCAGTCATCTTCGCATTAAAGTGCCATTACAGTGTTCAGTTCTTTATATATTTATTACATCAATACATCTTTCTCGCATATTTCAAAATCTAGTCCATCCACACATACGATTTGACCTTTGCAAGTATATAAGTCAAATACTCCAGAGAGTTACGTACAAAGATTAGTGGCAACATTTCCATCGTGAATCGTGTCTCACCTCCATGCCATTTAAGTGTTCGATGCATTTTCAGATATATACTCGGCGTCATTGATGAAGGGTCAAGCTATTGGTAACACTATTTCTTAAAATTTGTGAAATCTTCGGTTTTGTTTGAAGTGTATACAACTGAATGTTTTACAAACTTTCGTAACACATCAGGCCGTTGAAATGTCATTACGTTTCTTAACGCCAAATACATTCTGTTAAAAATGGTACATTTTGTATTCATATTGTCAATATGGGCATTCGCTTGCCACAGTGGAGGGCAATATGATGCACTGGTGCTTTTTCACTGTCGCTCATTCTACGGGTATGTGTTTGAAACCGCTACTTAAATTGAGATATTTGACACTTGCTGAAACTGGGCAAGGTATAGGCCGTTTGAAATCTGGTCAAACTCAGCGACAGGTTGCTGTCTGTTGTAATGTAAATCAGAGCGCTACTGGTTGACTGTGACAGAGAGTTCATGCCAGTGTGTTCGTAAAATAAGCACGCCTACCACGTCGCCCCAGAGACACAACAATCCGAGATGAAAGGCACGTGATTAATACTGCGTTACGCAACAGATTCCGTAAGAAAGCATATCTTCAGACAAAACACTTCAGTATTAACCATGATATCCAGAAGCACCCGGACTACGCTGTTGGCAGTCAGCAGTTCGTCCACAATTAAAACCACGTCACAGGAAAACCACGTCACAGGAAAACCACGTCACAGGCAGGCACATTTGACAGTGAAAATCATGGCCGCTGGAAACAACATCAATGGAATAGCATGCTCTTCACAGATTATTCGGTTGATCCTTTCATGATGCTCGGTAGAAGATTTAAAGTCGCAGTGGAGAAATAATCGTAGATGCAACTGTGGCTTACGGATTTGGCGGGAATCAGTTATGGTTTGGGCTGGGATAACTCCTACTGGACGTTCTCCGCTGCACGTGGTCGACGGTTATCTCAATGAAATGCGTTATCGGGACGAGATCCTGGCTCTTTGTTGCAGTACCTTTCCTGCAAGCTATGCATGACTTTTGTGGTGGACCATCTTTACTGCAAGACGACAATGCTAGGCTTCATAGGGCCAGGATTGTCACTGTATTCCTTAGCCAGCAGGGTGTAGGAGCAGATTGAGTTGCCAGCATGCTCACTAGAACTCAACCCAAGTGAGCATGCCTGGGACGAACTTGGCCGACGTGTGTAGGCATGTCAGCCAGCGCCGGTAGATATCCCAGGACTCCGTAGAGCTCTAGTAGAGGAATGGAATCCGATTCCGCAGGCTTTCTTTATGAACTTGATAAGGAGCATGATGACAAGGGGAGCTTGCGTCTTCGACGCCAGGGTATGGAATGACGGACTGCTTTATGTTTTTCATTTTAGGGGTTGGTCTGTACAACCGATTTATCATTTGACGCTTTAATTATGACGCCTACTATAAATCTAATGAGACATTACCCTGACACTATCCTCCCACAGATGGGCCGATATGCTTGTCGTGCCAGTCATTCAGTCAGCGGAAAGGATGCATTACTCTAGCAGTCTGTCCATCTGACCAGGTGAGCTAAGATCTTAGCTGAACAGCTTAGTATGGACCGCACTCGTGAGTGAGTGAGTTAGTGATAGTTGGGTGGGTTTGCGGGAGTACGTTTTGTTTGAGTGGGTTGGGGTGAGTGAGTGAGTGACTTTTGTTTGGGTGGATGAGTAAGTTTTGGCTGAATGGGTTTGAGTGAGTGAGTGAGTTTAGGTGGGCGTGAGTGAGTGAGTGGGTGAGGGAAAATGGATCTGTGTCACTTTTACCAGTATTCCATCCATATAACGGAAGGCTGGCATCAGGACTCGACTTCACATGTTCTCATATAGATACTTGTATCTTCTCTTTAGGAGTGTTATTTATCTGTGAACCAGTCGACAAAGGGACTGACATATTCTTCTGGCTGCACACCGAAGACAGTGAGTACTGCAGGGCATGTCTAGCAACATTGTTGAAATAGTGACAACAAAAAAGGAGTGTCTCTGTTAGTGTTTGTTGTTTATCGACGCCATACTCAGCCGTATTCCAGCTATAAAACGGGACATGTAAATATGAGTGAGTGAGTGAGTGAACGAGTGAGTGAGTGAGTTTGGATTTACGTCGCTTTTAGCTAAATTCCAGCAGTATCACGAAGGGGACACCAGAAATGGGATTCAAACAATATACCCATGAGAGGAGTCGACCCAGGTCTTCGGCCTGAAGAGCACACGCTTTAACCTCAAGTCTACCCCCACCGTCCCCAATGTCACCTGCGCTCGACGCCACTGCGACATGTTTTCTATTCCCAATCTAATCCCAGTCATTTTCCCCAGGGTTTAATATTCACCGAATCATCATCACATTAATATGTTCGTTCATCAGAACCCCCCTCCCCCACTATGTTTCAAATTGATGTCAAGATCCTATTGTGCTTCGTATGATTGACAGCTGCATTGTCTATTTCTGACAGCCTGTCACAACCGAGACGAAATGAACAAGTACACTAGATAGAGGCATTGGTAAACACGAACACGTCCCTTTTTTAATCTCAAAATTGAAATCCACCACAGGCAATTTCAATTAGAACGTATGTAAGAGATGTGCTCTATTTTTAGAAATATGTGGCATTTCTTTATACGGAAGGACTCGAGTTTCGTAAGTGTCCATTAGGAGCTGCAATGTTGTTACCGCGGAGGGATTGATAACGACAATTGGTGTGGGCTGACCACACAATGGACACGCTTGACGATTATGCTGAAAATGAGGTCCTTTCTCTCTGAGTAAATCAAGGTAAGAGGAACCTCACAAACCTAACGCACCGAATAAATGGATCCCCCCGTTAATCCTTAAAAGGAGAGCTGACATAATAGATTTGTTTAATTTACGGAAATCTATGAAACAGTAAAAGCACTTGACAAGGAACATTCCTTTTCCAATCTCTGTAAAACCATATGCCGTGCTGGCTAAAACTGCACAAAGATTATTACAAATCACGCCAGCACGACCTTTAATCGGACCAGTTCGAATGTTTTTTTCTAATCATACACTTTGTAAAGGTTCCCAAGGGGTATTCAGAAAGAAAGTTATTCGTCATACGACACATGCCAAATGCCAGATAATGCTTCATTGGTATATATTCATTTGAGTGAGAGTGAGTTAAGTTTTCCACCGCATTTAGCAATATTTCAGCAATACCACGGCGGGAACACCAGAATATACATTTGAAACGGAAGAGACGTTATATAGACGCCTTTGAAAGTACTGTCACACAAAACTGGTAATCTTTGTAGACATTCAGAATTTTCTTTTGTTCGGTTGTTAAAATTTGCATTGAGACATATATTAAACTATTTATAAATGCTTAGTCTGAAGGGAGGTCGCCATTATTAAAGCTCGAGTTTTCTGTTTGAGATGTTGAAGTATTGTTATCTGTTTGATTAGCATTCTAACGCTCTCACTCACTCAAATTCAACCACCCACTCACTCAAATCCACCCGTCCAATCATTCACCCACTTACTCACTCACTTAAATCCACCTACTCACTCAAGTCCACCTTCCCACTCACTCAAATGCACCTACTCACTCACTCATTCAGTTTGGCATCCGACAGCATCTCTGAACGCGTCAAGTCGAGAACACAAATCAGATATCGATTATACGTATATGTGAGCATGAAAGGAGATCACCGGGGAAAACCTCCACACCTTTCCTCCCGTCCATAATGGACCCGCGTAATTTCAGTATTTCACGTTACATTTATCTCGCTGTTCTGAGCCACTGCCACCGAGGAATTTAAAAACTAACACACGAAACACGTCTCGTTGTGACATAATCGAGTATCTGTCAACCAGATGATTGGTGTACTGACAGTTGAATAGCATGTCCCTCATAACACCAAGCCCACGCAACGACGGAGCCGTCAGGCTGCTGACGTTCTGATGGAGCGATGGGCGATTTGCGACACCTTCAGCAACCACGAACATAGCTATGGTGAAACAAACGTTCATGTCATCCAGTTTATTAAGAAATGACACAAAAAATATGAAGAGGCATCGAAAGAAGAATTTAATCAGTTATTTATGAAATCACATAAATTTGAAATGTTATCTGTTTTAGTTATCTAAACAAATTTACTAGAACCATTAAGAATTTCACGTTATTGACCTCAAGTGGAAAAAGTGAAGATAGAATAATTTGCCATTTGATTGAAAAGTGTACTTTCTTAAATCTCAAAGTTCGGTATTTCCTCCCACGAGTTTCATTGTAATCTCTGTGGTGCGACAGAATATGTCGGAGGAAGTAAGTAATGTATCTCTCTACGCTCGTGTATGTGGAAATGTATGAGACAAATAATAGTATAGTCAATTTGTTGGTCCCAAAGAAATTGTCGAATTCAATTCAATAACCCATGCTTGTAAGAGGTCACTAACATGATCGGATGGTCAGGCTCGCTGACTTGTGTGACATATGTTATTGTATCCCAACTGCTAAGTGCGGCGTATACCTCAACTCACTCACTCACATTGATGCTCATGCTGTTAATCACCTTTTCGTCTGGTCCAGTCTCCATTTCTAACAGACCGCCGCCGTGTAGCTGGAATACTGCCGATTGCGGCATAAAACTAAACCCACTCGCTCATGTTATTTGCTATAGTAATGTTTTTTGTTGTTGTTGTAGTAAGGGCAAGTGTTTAGCACTGACGCTCTTCTGATGATGCTAGGGATAAAGTGCACTGTTGGCAATATTATTTCAGGTGTATTTCCGACTGCGGTGTAAAACAACATTCACAATATTCATTTTTTCTATGTGTTTTGCAATAATATATCATTTCTTTGACCAATATATATTCAGCTTTGCAGTGGCTTCGGGAGTACACTCATTGGTAAGAGATCTAAGGATTCCATTCAGATGACGACAGATGCGACCGTCCAACGTTGCTTCCAGTGTTGTGATTTCAACTTCTGCAACTACGATCTATGTTCTTCTATCTTCTTGTCAACACTAGTGGGTTAGTGAGTTACAGATGATATGATTGTCAATTGATGTCGGTTGTTATGACTACTGTTACATATCCCCATGGACCGTATTATGGTGATCTACATTCAGTTGTTAGCGATCTGTAGCCTGTTTCTGTATTGTATTGTCCAAACATTGCTATGAGTTTTAACCTTACGCGCCAGCTTTAACTCTAACTGTTACAGTCTGGTTGTTTTATGTCTACTTGACCATCACTCTTTCCTTAATTAATCGATAATTGGTTCGACGAGAATAAGAAATAAACCATTTGATACATTATATCAATATGTCTAAAATTTGAGCCAATTTATTGATTTTCAAAGATATGATATCAAAAATGCCCATTAGCTATCGCTCATTAATAGCCAGTATGCGACTTCTTCAGAAATCATAAGAATTTTGGCATCCGATCACATTAAAAAATAACATCATGTACAAGTAGTTTAGTTGCAGGCCAAGTGTCAGTAATGTATATAATATAAAAAAACTTCAGTCATTTTCAGATGAAAATATTAACGATATGATCACACATACTGAGAGGTAGGGGTAAATATTGTTGGGGAAACAACTAGTGCGGTATCCTATTGCGGCATTCAGCAATAGGGTTTTTTTGCTCCTTGACTTTTCTCATTTGAAGTCGTTTCCCAAATGAATGTAAAGTTGTTTTTTTTTCATCAAATAAGAACAAGCTGAAGTAGTTTCAGTCTGTTATGATAACTGGCAAGAAACTTGAAACCCAGATCAAGAAAACAGTTATGCCTGTTTAAGAGGTAACAGGGGCGGATAACTCAAGTAAGAGCAAACGAAACCAGTACTTTCTCTATTTTGCGCTGGGTATTTATCAAGGAAAGTGAATTACTGAACTGCCGATAGTCATAATACTATCGGTAGTTATTCGCTTCAACCATTGATCAAAAGCTATCAGAGACTCAGAAAATACAGCCCATCCATAGTTCGACACATCGTTACTGAGAGGTACTGTTTCTTTTGTTCCTCAATATGTGTTGCATTCCACACATGCTTGACATGTATTGATGCCAACGTAAAATTTGTTTCGACCCATAGATTTCATTAATTTTCTATCATGTGACAGTAGGGTTGGGTGGGGGTAGAGGACTATGGACTTGTCAGCTATCTTAATTTCTTCTTATTCGTTTCAATGTCTAAGAATTTAATTTAAATAAGTTAACTGATCTAAGCTACGTTTTAATAATTCTATTTATTCTTGGTTTCAGGATGAAAAGATGCCGCAAACGATTTTTCAGCATAAGAGACATGGCTGAGCCAATCAATATTTCTTCGTAGAGTTAGAGATATAAGTCATGATACATTCATTTGTTTCATATGCATATTATTAAATAAATGATTAATGTAAAGAAAAGAAATAATTTTATAATGTGTACATTACAATACAAAGACATTCAAGGCTGCTATTATGAGAGGAATATAGCAACAATTGTATACACGGCTTAAAGTAGGCAAATGGCGATGTGGTAGCCTGGTGGTCGTTCGTCACTACGATGACACGGGTTCGATTCCCCACATGGGTACAATGTGTGAGACCCATTTCTGGTGTCCCCCGCCGTAATATTTCTTAAACGGCGTCAATCTAAACTCACTCCATCACTGATTACCAGGAAGAAATGGAGAGTAGAAACAAGAGAGAGTTGGGAGAACCATTTACAGGAAATATACTGAGTAACGTGCACATCTCAGCAAAACACCATATTTCATACATAAAACCTTGCCGACAATACGTGGAAACTATTGCCAATCAATATTTCTTCGTACAGTTAGAGATATAAGTAATGATACATTCGTTTGTTTCATATACATATTATTAAATAAATGATTAATGTAAAGAAAAGATATAATTTTATAATGTGTACATTACAATACAAATACATTCAAGGCTGCTATTAATGAGGAATATAGCAACAATTGTATACACGGCTTAAAGTAGGCAAATGACGCTGTGGTAGCCTGGTAGTGGTTCGTCCCCACATGGGTACAATGTGTGAGACCCATTTCTGGTGTCCCCCGCCGTAATATTTCTTAAGCGGCGTCAATCTAAACTCACTCCATCACTGATTACCAGGAAGAAATGGAGAGTAGAAACAAGAGAGAGTTGGGAGAACCATTTACAGGATATATACTGCGTTACGTGCACATCTCAGCAAAACACCATATGGCATACATAAAACCTTGCCGACAATACGTGGAAACTATTCATTGTGGCAATTAAAACGCACGGAAATCCCAGACAGTTTTTAGTACATCAGGGAGAACTCCTGGAGAGACAATAATGTCACTTTTATCTTCTTATGCTGTTTCCAATTGTGTAATGTCAGTCTAATGGGTTACGGCAAACCCTAGAAGTGCTTTCCCGAAATTACAGATGTTTAGACACAAATCGCGTCACTGTGGAATCTACTCAACAACAGCGCAAACATCACCCGCCTACTTGGAAACACGCCCCGTCTAGCGAACTGCGCATTCTCTTAGAGATAATTACAGTTTTCCATTTGCTAGGCTTAATGATCCCGAAAAGTTTCAATTTGGCATCAGTGATACGCTTTTAATCGCCAAAGCAGCGGGCAGAAACGACAACTTCCGTTTCGTCAAAGCGTGCCACTATCCAGCGCTGTGGTGGATTTGAGAGGCCTGCTCGTTTGGTCATTTTCGAAATATATGAGCATATTCCGGTATCTGACAATCCAATCAGGTGGACAGGCGCTTTGCATTATTAGCCCTATGACGTGCAATTGTGATTTGTAATAGTTCTATAAAACTGCCTTGTATTGAGAGGTGCGGACAACATTTTATCGTGATTGACCACCGATGTTCTGATTTCCTATACTTTTAACAGACAGGCTGGACTTGTCCGAAAAGTAATTTTCTGACCGGATAGGTGTGCAATGCCCTTACCGAGAGAGTAATTGCCGCAATGAATTCTTCTCGCTCTTGATCAAGGTCATATAATACCATAGTGCACTACGCTTGGTCAGTCAGTGTGATTTCTAGCGACCATCAATCAACGATACAGAGGAACTTAAGGTAAGACTTCTTTCTGGTATCCGTCCTATTATTAATGTTGTCTGACAACTCTCTTATTTGACGGGGGATTTCGGTACACTTTATTGGCGATGATTTTTTAAAAATTTACCTCCTGTCCAAATTTTTCAAACATGCCACTACAGGTGTTAGCAGGTGCGTTGGTATACGTTATGAACAAACACATTCACGACAAACAGAGTTGTGTTTCTTAGATGTTCCACGGTTCGAATCCCTTATCTCAGCTGCTGAAAATTCGGTAACATTACTGTTGGTAGTCGTTGGTTTCACAAATGTGTTGGACGTCTAACACAGGCATACTTGCCACATAAAGCTGACTAAATAAATATAACTAAATCAAACTAAATTTAACTAAATGATACTGTTCTGTTACATAACGGTCTTAAATCCAACTTTTGAAGAGTTAATCAATGTCGACAACTTAGATGAGAAATGTTTAGTTGTGTCTAATGTTTATCGACATTACAAAGTACAGCTGTTATCAGTAATATCGTTCGTTTTTTCCCATTCCATATCGTATGGTGCAGGCAAATATGTATAACTGAGTTTAGTAGCAGTACAATGGTCTTTGTGTTCATGTATTAAAATGTGCAAAAATGGAAAGAAAGTGAGGGTACTACACAGAGAAAGTAATACCAGTACCTTATGGAAACACACCATTAGCACACTGCGGTATCGTACCCACTGATTTCCTCAATACTTGTATTTGTATATCATACTGATTTGTTCAATACTTATAGTATCGGATGCTGCGTAGTTTTCAATACTTACAATATTGTTCCCAACCAGACTTTCTCAATACTGCTAACGTAGTATCATACTGTAGTTCTCAAACTCTCAGTATCGTATCCTCTTGATTTTCATAACACTTACACATGTGTATCATGCTGATTTCTAAATACTGGAGCTATCGAATTATACTGATTTCTGAATACTGGAAATATCGTATTATACTGATTTCTGAATCCTGCCAATGTCGTATGGTACTGATTTCTGAATACTGCCAATATCGTATCATACTCATTTCTGAATACTGCCAGTATTGTATCATACTGATTTCTGAATACTGTCATTATCGTATCATACTAGATTTCACAATACTGAAATCGTGTCATACTGTTTCTAAATACTCCCAATATCGCATCATACTTATTTCTAAGTACTTGCGATATCGCACCAAACTTATTCTGACAATACTTACACGATTCATACTGATTTTCATACTGATTTTCGTAGAATTGACAACTGTGATTTTTCTTTGAAGCTATTATCAATCAATCAGATTGGTACTAGAAGTTCTAATTCGACACAGATCATATGAACTCATATGCCAAGCGACGTTAGTGTTCCCGCAAACTCGGTAATGTGACAAAATCCTAATGAAGATGCCATTAGCAACCATTTCCATTATGTTCATGGGAGTGAGTGAACGATTCAGTCCGTTGACAAAATATCCCTGGTACTTGTTTTCGAAAGTATACATTGTCTAGCTCCTCAGTACAGTGTTCCCAGAAATTATTGAGAAAATCTTTGTTTTTTTTCTAATGATGCTAAGATTGGAAAAAGGGCTTTCACTGTGCACTAAACATACTAAATAAGGGAGACAACTCTTGAAGGCTTAGAAGGCAGCTCATTACGTCAAGAGTTATCTCCCTTGTCTGAGCAGACGGCTTCCTGTGTTCACATGGCAAAATTTACAGCAAGAGAGAAAAGAAAGCTCATTCTAGATGATTTTGGAAGGGGTGAGGCTGATGCTAAAGTGTTAGCTTGTAGACATGGTATTCCTCTGTCTACAGTATACAGAACTTTGAAGAATATTCAAACAGGAACCGGGATAGAGCACAAAGCAGGGGCAGGTCGGCCTAGGAAATTCAGTGTTGTGGATCGCCGAAGACTTCTGTAGATTGTGAGTAGGGGCAAATTGAAAAGTGTTGAGAACATCAGAAATGAAATGATTATCAGAGGAAGTCCTCAGGTATGCAATGAAACAGTTAGGCAGGAATTACAGAGACTTAATTGGGTGAAAAAACGTGGAATGCCCTCGCCGTTGATGAAAGATGCACAAAAGGAAAAAACGTTTAAACTGGTGTCGGGCTCATGAAAATCAAGATTGGGATAATGTTTTCTTTCCGGATGAAAGTTCTGTTTGGCTTTTCCCTAATTTGTGTGAAAATTTGGACCAAAGATACTGTCAAACCTATCTACCAGCGACCAAAACATAGCCCGAAGTTTCACATGTGGGGGGGACATATCGGCTCGCGGAGTGACGCCATTGTGTGTTTTCACGGGAAACCTGACAAAAGAAAGATACGTTGACATTCTAAATGGTCACCTTCTTCCGACAGCACAAACATTGTATGAAGATGATTGGATTTTCCAGCATGATAATGACCCAAAACACACTGCGCGCTACACAAAACAGTGGTTGTCGGGCGAAAATGTTCAAGTTTTAGACTGGCCCAGTTACAGCCCAGACCTAAACCCAATTGAGAATGTGTGGGGAGTCATGAAGGACAGAATAAACCAAAAGGGACTGAGAAATATTGAAGATATGAAGGCCGAGGTGGTCCAGTATTGGGATACCCTGTCACACGATTACCTACAAACTTTGATGGGTAGTGTGCCTAGGCGTATTCAGGCAGGCATTGCTGAGCGAGGAGGTCTAACAAAGTACTAAAACAAGACTGAGACTGTAAAAGGATGATGTTTTAACATGTTTATGTAAGTAAAACGCCAGAAGTTAATAAACGTAATGAGTTACATGACGCAACATGATTCTCAATAATTTCTGGGAATACTATACCTACGTGATCTGTTCCACCCCGCAATACTCCTGTATGTTCCTTGCGATCAAATGTCCACTGTCTTTGGACAATTCCTGTAACTAGGACAATATGGTGACGGTTCACTCGAGACGACTGGCCCTCATCTCTGGAACAATCTTCCATCTCACCTCAGAATACAATCAGATTTAACTTTTTCAAATTCAGATCTAAAGACTTGTCTCTTTGCTCAATTCTATGTGATATCAGTGCCATCTTAGACCCACAGCGCCTTGAGCGGTTTACGGATATTGGCGCTATGTATGTGTGTGTGTGTGTACGTGCGTGCGTGCGCGCTCGCGTGTGTGTGCTTGGCTCAAATCTAATTCGAAAACTAATAAACATAAAATACTCAGTGAAACGCTGACTTTAATCAAAACATCAGGCCAACTGTGTGAGACTTTTGCATAATATTTTACATGGTTAACAAATTGACATTAAAACATTGACACGGCCGGGGGACGCAGAGAAAAGAGCAAGTGGGTGTTCGAGAAGCAAGTGTGTAAGTGCCGCAAAATTATTGATTCATTTACCTGTGCGGTGCCGTCTACCTCCTTCCTCGCACACGTGGCTGTCCCTTTCTTTGCACTCCTCCCTCGTAACAACCATTGAACTGTGTCACTATTTTAATGACGATAGGGTTTTTTTAATGTTTAATATATAAGTATATTTGTACCTAGTCATATTTTCCACATGACTCGCATGTGAGTTTAAGTCACATGACTTTTGACTCTTCAGTTGTTGCGTTTTAAGTTTCAGTTGTTGGACGTCTAACACAGGCATACTTGCCACATAAAGCTGACTAAATAAATATAACTAAATCAAACTAAATTTAACTAAATGATACTGTTCTGTTACATAACGGTCTTAAATCCAACTTTTGAAGAGTTAATCAATGTCGACAACTTAGATGAGAAATGTTTAGTTGTGTCTAATGTTTATCGACATTACAAAGTACAGCTGTTATCAGTAATATCGTTCGTTTTTTCCCATTCCATATCGTATGGTGCAGGCAAATATGTATAACTGAGTTTAGTAGCAGTACAATGGTCTTTGTGTTCATGTATTAAAATGTGCAAAAATGGAAAGAAAGTGAGGGTACTACACAGAGAAAGTAATACCAGTACCTTATGGAAACACACCATTAGCACACTGCGGTATCGTACCCACTGATTTCCTCAATACTTGTATTTGTATATCATACTGATTTGTTCAATACTTATAGTATCGGATGCTGCGTAGTTTTCAATACTTACAATATTGTTCCCAACCAGACTTTCTCAATACTGCTAACGTAGTATCATACTGTAGTTCTCAAACTCTCAGTATCGTATCCTCTTGATTTTCATAACACTTACACATGTGTATCATGCTGATTTCTAAATACTGGAGCTATCGAATTATACTGATTTCTGAATACTGGAAATATCGTATTATACTGATTTCTGAATCCTGCCAATGTCGTATGGTACTGATTTCTGAATACTGCCAATATCGTATCATACTCATTTCTGAATACTGCCAGTATTGTATCATACTGATTTCTGAATACTGTCATTATCGTATCATACTAGATTTCACAATACTGAAATCGTGTCATACTGTTTCTAAATACTCCCAATATCGCATCATACTTATTTCTAAGTACTTGCGATATCGCACCAAACTTATTCTGACAATACTTACACGATTCATACTGATTTTCATACTGATTTTCGTAGAATTGACAACTGTGATTTTTCTTTGAAGCTATTATCAATCAATCAGATTGGTACTAGAAGTTCTAATTCGACACAGATCATATGAACTCATATGCCAAGCGACGTTAGTGTTCCCGCAAACTCGGTAATGTGACAAAATCCTAATGAAGATGCCATTAGCAACCATTTCCATTATGTTCATGGGAGTGAGTGAACGATTCAGTCCGTTGACAAAATATCCCTGGTACTTGTTTTCGAAAGTATACATTGTCTAGCTCCTCAGTACAGTGTTCCCAGAAATTATTGAGAAAATCTTTGTTTTTTTTCTAATGATGCTAAGATTGGAAAAAGGGCTTTCACTGTGCACTAAACATACTAAATAAGGGAGACAACTCTTGAAGGCTTAGAAGGCAGCTCATTACGTCAAGAGTTATCTCCCTTGTCTGAGCAGACGGCTTCCTGTGTTCACATGGCAAAATTTACAGCAAGAGAGAAAAGAAAGCTCATTCTAGATGATTTTGGAAGGGGTGAGACTGATGCTAAAGTGTTAGCTTGTAGACATGGTATTCCTCTGTCTACAGTATACAGAACTTTGAAGAATATTCAAACAGGAACCGGGATAGAGCACAAAGCAGGGGCAGGTCGGCCTAGGAAATTCAGTGTTGTGGATCGCCGAAGACTTCTGTAGATTGTGAGTAGGGGCAAATTGAAAAGTGTTGAGAACATCAGAAATGAAATGATTATCAGAGGAAGTCCTCAGGTATGCAATGAAACAGTTAGGCAGGAATTACAGAGACTTAATTGGGTGAAAAAACGTGGAATGCCCTCGCCGTTGATGAAAGATGCACAAAAGGAAAAAACGTTTAACCCCCTGGATGCCGAGTTTTTTTTTCAGGCGCACATTTTCATAAAGTTTGAAAAGTGAACGTTGTGCGAGATTGGCGATCGCGTGGCCCAGGTTCTGCGTACGGCTATGAAATTGCACAGACATGTAGAATATTTGATTTCCTATCCGTTGGTATAAATATAATTGCGGCTACCTCAAGGGTTTGAGAAATAGACACTGCTAAAAGTTGTTCAAAACTTTTGTGTGTGTTCAAAAACAGTAAATTTCTCAGTTTTTTATCGTGCACCAATAAAAGCACTCTGCTACGATTTTTTTAATTTGGCATCTTTACGGAAAGTGTGAGCGAAGAAAATACAGCTTGACATCTGAACGACATGAGTGTATATGAAATGGATGTATGTGCCAATGCATAACGTCATACTCACAAAATCAAAAATGACCCGCAATAAATGTCAAAAATCGATTTTCTACTATGACGTCAAACGTCGACAGAGAGGTCATGCACGTATAAAGATAAGGGGGCATAACTCAGCTATGGTTTACATTAGGTCAATGTAACTCCGATCACATGGAGAGAATTTGCTGTGGATATGGACAGTATATTTTCGTGATGTTTTGTTCACAGTGAACCAAACTATTCCAATACAAATTTCCCCAGTGTGAGAGGATAAATTTTGGTAGTTTCAAAATTTGTAAGAAAAGATGCAAGTGTACTACATCATAAATCAGGCAATAGCGATTTGGATGTCCCTATCCGATACATATTTTAGTTCTTAGATTCCCATATTCTCCTGTTTGTGTATATGTATTTTTATTAATTTTCCATCATTATTAACGGAGTAACAGCCACATTTTCAAACGTAATGAAATAACTGAAAATAATGCGACATTTTAGTTGACGTCACAGCATGTTTTGTGCATTTTGTGGCGTCGGAAAAAGACTACTCTGGTTGCTGATTAGTATATATCTAACCTAATTTCCATTCAATGTGTAAAAGATATCGGCTTCTGTGTCAGAATTCAACACTTTTTAGCCAAAATATAAAATGAATGGTTTTATCACTGAAATAGTGTCCTGAATATATCAACAATTACACGGTTTTACTACATATCTTATTGTGAGCAACACGCGCACCTGCCTAGCATCAATTTAGCTTAAATGAAAATTTCACAACACCTGAATATTCATTGAGTATTCATTTAGGAAAAAGACTTTTCTTCTCATGATTATGAAATCAATTCCCTTCATAAGTATGCAATGAAAGGTACAAAGAGATCGCTTTTTCAGTAAAGAAGTATTAGAAAATGGACGTAATGCTTGTCGAAATTAAGACTTGACCTGATGTATATATTTTTAACAATTTCCGTATAAATATTGTTTGAGTTAGACATTCTGCCATCAGATATATTTTAATCGCATTTGAATTGACTTTATTATCGAAAAACAATGATAATGAATCATGAAACGTTTTGACAAAGTCGCACCTGGTCAATTAATATTCATAATAGTTTTGTCTATAAAAACGACACAAACCAATACAATGAACAAGACAATTCCTTTAAACAGTAGTATGTGTGCCCCTACATTTGATAAAATGTACAAATCATTTTCATTAATATTATCCGTTTTACTTCTAAGTTGGAATTAAATCGCTGTTTATTAACCTGTTCATATGTAACTGCAATATTTGTCCCAACGTGTTGAATATTGCACATCACGTGAACTAAAGCACATGTTGCAGTAATGGCTACGTGTGATCTTCCAACACTTGTGTCGGGGCTTAAAATGTGGTATAATACACTTACTGAGTCAATTTCCCATGTAGATATTATTCAAACAATCAAAAGCTTTCAAAGAATAAAAACGGATACCTTATATCCACACATGATATGGTGTTGAACATGGATATATGTAGATACTGAAATCAGTTTCATGAAAAAATATCTGAACGATGCGCAAAATATACATCACAATACTATAAGTGCAATCGGAATGGTATGGGCATTGTGTTTACTCTTGTTCAACCGACCTTCACCTCAAAGAAATTGCCTAATATGTGCAACAATGTTGACGTATGACATCACTACCGATGACCGATTTCTCTCAAAATGGCGGCTTAGCTGAGAAGGGTACACGGGATTTTGCGACGACTTTTTGCTTGATTCAGGGATCTTTTGTAATATAAATGTGAGATGTAAGTAATCAGAATTATTCTGACTATTTGTGTATTGTGATATGTTCTTATCGTTTACATTGTAAATGACGGAACAAGCCAGAAATGCCGATAAGTACCGTTGTCGTTCTGCGTGATTTTGCGTCAGTCATGGCGTCACGCTGCACTGAAAGTTTGACAGTTTCTTATGAATTACCAAATTATTTCATTGTATCTATTTTCAATTTGCTATTTCTTGCCACGATACTCTTCCCCTGAATATACTAAGCGTATTGAGCCATTGTAAGCAATGATTAGAGGGATGGATGTTGGGAAATTTCCGAAAATGCTACGCAGTGTAAAATTGGAATTTTTCTTTGTTTACATTTCAGTCAAGCGCTGTCTTTCGAGCACAGCGTTCGTTTTCATACTAAATATATTTCGTTTCGTTTTGTCTAGACACTTGGTATTGGTGACAAAGACCATTTGTAATTTGATTCTAAGATATATGGGGAATTCAATGATGCATTTGTCGCAGCTATCTATGAAGTATACATGATGTAATGGGCTTCTCAATACCGGCCTTCTCGAAACGTGATTTTGTAAACACTATCCAATATGGCGGAAAGTGCACTTCGGCGTTCGTGTAAGTGTATTTTCGAAAACATCCCAACCGATTCTGGGTACATCGGTGACGTTTCAGAATTATCATTCCTGGTTACATGAAAACTTGATATCAGTGATCATTAATATACTATTTTTGAAATTCATTACTCCCAGTAATTATCCGATTTTCACATTTCAAAACATACTGCAAATAGCGCTGTTAATCTCGATTTTGTACTGTTTGAAAAATGGCGACATTTACGATGAAGCCTATTTTGAAAGGCGATTTTCAGCACTTTAGCTTGGTCTGAGATGATAGTGGATGGTATCAATAAACTGGGAATTTTCCGCAGAATTCAAAACTGTGTAGTATTTATATATGCGTGGTATATTTAAAATTTTATTTGACTTCCAAGTGAGGTATGTAGAGGAAGGACATATATGTCCCTGTGGCATCCAGGGGGTTAAACTGGTGTCGGGCTCATGAAAATCAAGATTGGGATAATGTTTTCTTTCCGGATGAAAGTTCTGTTTGGCTTTTCCCTAATTTGTGTGAAAATTTGGACCAAAGATACTGTCAAACCTATCTACCAGCGACCAAAACATAGCCCGAAGTTTCACATGTGGGGGGGACATATCGGCTCGCGGAGTGACGCCATTGTGTGTTTTCACGGGAAACCTGACAAAAGAAAGATACGTTGACATTCTAAATGGTCACCTTCTTCCGACAGCACAAACATTGTATGAAGATGATTGGATTTTCCAGCATGATAATGACCCAAAACACACTGCGCGCTACACAAAACAGTGGTTGTCGGGCGAAAATGTTCAAGTTTTAGACTGGCCCAGTTACAGCCCAGACCTAAACCCAATTGAGAATGTGTGGGGAGTCATGAAGGACAGAATAAACCAAAAGGGACTGAGAAATATTGAAGATATGAAGGCCGAGGTGGTCCAGTATTGGGATACCCTGTCACACGATTACCTACAAACTTTGATGGGTAGTGTGCCTAGGCGTATTCAGGCAGGCATTGCTGAGCGAGGAGGTCTAACAAAGTACTAAAACAAGACTGAGACTGTAAAAGGATGATGTTTTAACATGTTTATGTAAGTAAAACGCCAGAAGTTAATAAACGTAATGAGTTACATGACGCAACATGATTCTCAATAATTTCTGGGAATACTATACCTACGTGATCTGTTCCACCCCGCAATACTCCTGTATGTTCCTTGCGATCAAATGTCCACTGTCTTTGGACAATTCCTGTAACTAGGACAATATGGTGACGGTTCACTCGAGACGACTGGCCCTCATCTCTGGAACAATCTTCCATCTCACCTCAGAATACAATCAGATTTAACTTTTTCAAATTCAGATCTAAAGACTTGTCTCTTTGCTCAATTCTATGTGATATCAGTGCCATCTTAGACCCACAGCGCCTTGAGCGGTTTACGGATATTGGCGCTATGTATGTGTGTGTGTGTGTACGTGCGTGCGTGCGCGCTCGCGTGTGTGTGCTTGGCTCAAATCTAATTCGAAAACTAATAAACATAAAATACTCAGTGAAACGCTGACTTTAATCAAAACATCAGGCCAACTGTGTGAGACTTTTGCATAATATTTTACATGGTTAACAAATTGACATTAAAACATTGACACGGCCGGGGGACGCAGAGAAAAGAGCAAGTGGGTGTTCGAGAAGCAAGTGTGTAAGTGCCGCAAAATTATTGATTCATTTACCTGTGCGGTGCCGTCTACCTCCTTCCTCGCACACGTGGCTGTCCCTTTCTTTGCACTCCTCCCTCGTAACAACCATTGAACTGTGTCACTATTTTAATGACGATAGGGTTTTTTTAATGTTTAATATATAAGTATATTTGTACCTAGTCATATTTTCCACATGACTCGCATGTGAGTTTAAGTCACATGACTTTTGACTCTTCAGTTGTTGCGTTTTAAGGGCAACACGGTTTTTGACAAGTATTTTCTCAGCGATAGGGAAACTAAATCTATAAAAAGAAATCACATGTTATCCCAAGGGCATCATCAACAAGTATACCGAATATCTAAGAGGCTGCTTGCAAATCATGCGAGTAGTGCCAAATTCAAAACAGCATGTCCAAAAAATGCAATGCCATATGGGACTCTCTAAAGGAGAAAGTTTACCGAGGAGTGACAGACTAAATTGACAGCGCGGGCGTTAAAGGACAGGATAATTATGTCATGGGAGGAGATAGCGGTGGAAGAAATAGTTGAAAGCATTTCTGCTTGAAAGAAACGTACGACTGCGTTTAGTTGTGGAGGAGGATGGAGCATAGACTGAAATAAGTGAATTTACCCTTGATATTACATTTGTGACATGCTGTTATTAAATTCGACAATGCTCGCATTATTTGAAACAAGTCTCTCAGATATGTTGTACACTCGTTGATGATACACTGGGGTTACTCGTTTTAATAAATCGATGAGAAAATACGTGTCAAAAACGGGGGGGGGGGGGGGGGGGGGGGGGACCCGATACATGAGGCTAGTAGATATTCCCCCCTCAGACATTCATGACCTCAGTCTCTGGGCGTTTCCTCTGACCGGTAGACACCCGTGAAGATAAGGGGTTAGAATCCATATGGTC
The DNA here is from genome assembly GCF_037392515.1 of Haliotis asinina. Taxonomy (NCBI): domain Eukaryota; kingdom Metazoa; phylum Mollusca; class Gastropoda; order Lepetellida; family Haliotidae; genus Haliotis; species Haliotis asinina. The sequence continues at coordinate 29,727,530 of NC_090281.1, read as the reverse complement.
ATGCAGCTAGAATATTGCTCAGTGAGGCGTAAAAATTCTTTCACTCACTGCGAGTGGCAGAGCCACAGTATAATAGCCGTCAAAATTTCAAACTGTTACATTTTCCGCATCTTAGTCATTATATATATAATGCATTATAAAGTTAAACGTGGAAAGCGGATTAAAATATGAAACTATTTGTGATTAAGTTCATAAGAACAACAAGGGCTGTAGTGAACACTGAGAAGTTATTGTACATGTAACTCAGAGTCACAACAGGATGTCCACAGTCAGTAAATTTGAAACATACAAAGTATCTAAATCAGGGACAATGAAACTAAAAATATTTAACATTTACAGTAGTGTCAGCGTACATGTTTGTTTGGAACAATTTGAGAACGAAGCAAAAATATTTATCATATTCAGAGAAAAATATATTTCTAAATGTTTTGAAGTTATTTGCAGCCAGTAATTATCTATGTCTTATTTCAGTGTAAAGCAGAAATGAAGATCGCACCTGTGTTGCCTGTGTTCATCTGCCTGTGGGGTAAGTAGAAGCACAGGCATCTACCCAGTTTTGTAATTGAGAGTCAGTGATGTTTAACTCTGATCAGCATTGTTCTACCTGTAGTTAGGGTGTGTGAATAATGAAATCATTGCCAGGGTAAACAGTAGCTGATGTATAAACTCCATATTCCGTTTATAGTGACGCAAATATCCGCGTATTGTTTTTCGGTAGTTGGCAATTCCAGCAATAATACAGCGTGGGACACTGGTGTACTTTACACAAATTATTTTAATGTGGGGAAGAGAACCCGTGTCTTGGTCGTGACAAGCAAGTTCTTTAACCACTACACTACCCGATCCTATAGTTCCTTCACATGCATGCCCTAAAAGTGTCGAACCATTGATAATGGCTGATATACTTCTTGCACGCCCCACCCCCTTCCTCCAAGCATGTGCTAAATTAATCGTGTTTCAGTGTCTCTTTACCATTTGCAAGGTGTACTTGGCGTTATGTGAATTTATACTTAGCCTTTTATTCTGCGTAGCTTATGTTCATAGTTCATGCCGGTGTAGAACAACATCTGCGTCGATTTCCCGCGCTTCCTACTACTAAAGAGTATACTGTACTTGTTTGAAGATTCAATTGAGGTTACGAGGGGATGTCAATAAGTTTTGAGCCTTGAGCATTTTTCATACCCATGTGTCACAGCCTATGGTACGACATTGAACCTTGATGTGTAGCTGATGTGATATATAAGTTTTGGTATCCTACTCTCAGAAGTTATTGAACAGCTCACATTGACAGAAAGAGACCCCCCCTCACGGCAGTGAAAATGAATAAAAATGAGTATAGTGCAGTAATTAAGTTTTTAGTTCTTGAAGGAAACTCGGCGAAGAACATTGAAGAAAGGCTTTCAGCAGTTTATGGGAAGTCTTCCCCTTCATCTGCTACCATCAAACGATGGGTCAATGAATTTAAGCATGGTAGAGAGAGTCTTGAAGGTGACCCCCGTCCAGGTCGCCCAACAACAAGCACTAGTCAGGAAAACATTGATAGAGTGCATAGACTTGTGCTAGAAAATCGTTGAATCACACTCCACGAGTTAGAGGAGACCACAGGCATTTCACACGGATCCATCGAGACAATTCTTCATGAACATCTCGTCATGTCTAAGGTGTGCGCAAGATGGGTGCCAAGAATGCTTACAGATGAAATGAAGCAAACAAGGGTCACCATAAGCAACTCCATGCTAACCAGATACAAGAAGAATCCAGAAGATTTTCACTTTCGGCTAGTAACCTGTGATGAAACCTGGATCCACCACTATGATCCTGAGAGCAAACAGGAATCCATGGAATGGAAACATGTCACTTCTCCCAGGACCAAAAAGTTCAAAGCCTCCAGATCAGTGCAGAAGGTAATGGCGACAGTATTCTGGGATAGCAAAGGCGTCATCCACATAGATTACTTACCAAAAGGAAGAACAATGAATGGGGAATATTACGCTAAGTTGTTGAGGCAAGTGCGACAGTCAATCAAGGAGAAGCGCCGGGACAAGATCAGACGTTCTATTCTTCTACATCAAGACAATGCTCCAGCACACACCTCTCGCGTTCCAGCTGCTGCTGTCCAGGAATGCGGGTACGAAATCTTGCAAGGCTCAAAACTTATTGACATCCCCTCGTATGTATGTTAGCTAAATAAAAAAGTGAAATATTGCTCGGTCATCGGCGCTTCACTTATATTTGTTCGCGTAACAATTTTTTATTGTCATTTGAAAAAAATGATTTTGACTTGGCCGCGTCCCGATCATCCATTAGAATGAGTGTGAACGAGTGTGACTGAATCTACGGCTCAATAACACGTGCTAAACTTTCCAAAGTGTATTCCTGAGAGAAGTTTTTTCTATCATAAATTTTTTTAAAAGTCCTACCGCCCTGCTCACTTTTGAAACAAATGTGCCCTGGAAACATTTTTTTATGCAGCCTTAGGTGCAATGATGTATTTTGAAGCAAATTACGAAACTACAAATTCTCACTGACGAACTCACTAACTATCTACAACGCCTTTCCCTGGTTCCATCCTTATCCATCGATTTCATGTTCCAGCCGGATCGATGGCTTTCATGGACTTTTCCGAGCGAATGATCCCGACATTTCTACTTCCGCTTTTCGACCAGAACGATGACGGGGTCCTCAGTAACGGCGAGATAGAGGAAGTGAAGAGTCACCTCCCTTCGTTCGGATTCAACAGTGGGGAATCACGGCTACTCATGGCAACGGCAGACAGGAACAAGGACGGAGTATTGAATTCTTCTGGTAAGTGTTTCTGCTTTTATCAGTCTTGTAATTTAAAAGATCAAATCTTTGAAGGGCCTTTAGAAGTGGAATTCATAAGAAAAACAAAAAAAGATTTATGGATGTCAACTTCTTTATGAACAGTGAGGTTTTTGTTTTTTCAGGGACATATTCTTTTTTATTCTGGAGTACAATGTACAGTAGGGCTAGAACAAGGCCAGAATAAAACAGACGATTTAACCAAGAAAAAATCTCCCTGTTCATCAAATAGCATCTTCCAAAATGCCAATCAAGCATCTAACTTCTTTAGCTTTTCGTTATGAGAAAGACTGATTCTTTATATATATAACGCCGAAGACCCGGGTTCGACTCCCAAAATGGGTACAATGTTTGAAGACGTGTTGTTCGTATTCCTCCTCGCGATATTGCTGGAATATTGCTAAAAACTAAAACTCACACACTTACCCAAGTACAGCAAAAATAATTTTTAGAAATATCAAATATGTGTATGTTATAAATCCTGATCGTCATGTGTTGATGTTTTACGAGGAGTAAAGTCACTACCGTATCTCCCTTTTCGGAAGGCCAGGCTGTAGAGAGTTCTGTCCCTTGGTCGGAATAGGCATATAATAGATTTTGATTTTTCAGATTTATACCTGTTCTGTTAGTGATCACCAACGCGCTAAACTATCCTCTCAGATCTTCACCACTTTAAGCCTGAAGTTCCAGCACTGCGTAAAACACAATTCACTACTTTTTGAAGATTTGTTTGATTTGTGTATTGATTAACGCCGCACTCAAAATCAAATTTACTGAGTGTTACATGTTTTCGATATGCAGTAACTATATCATACCACAGTCGTAAAGTGGGGGAGGGGGACGTGAAGATCCGGGTTAGAATTGATCTTCAGTCTTGTCGTGAGAGGCGACTAACGGTATCGGAGGTCAGACTCGCTGACTTGATTGACACTTGTCATCATATTCCAGCTGCTTAGGTCCATGCTCTTGCCGTTGATCACCTGACTATCTGGTCCAGACTGGATTATTTACAGATCGCCGCCATATAGTTGGAATATCGCTGAGTGCGGTTCCTCTGACGACAAGCAAAGGCTACTGAAGACCAATTCTTATCCGGGTTTCCACGGGTACTTATTTCATGAAGAATCATCCACTGTTTAACTGAATACTTTTATTTCAGAATTTAAAGACCTATACCAGCTGATAATGGCGGAGCAGGTCCGGCGCCTGGAAGAGGCCATCAATAAATGAGGTTCAATGCCGGAATCCTAGTTGAACTTCTCCCGCTTGATCAGACTGCAGGCGACTTGTGTTTGGCATGACATTCAAACAGAATAGTCACTAGTCCGCGTGAAATGTGCATTTAGTGTAGCTTTACCTGTCACTGTGTATTTTTGAATAAAATAGTGTTTGTAGAATTCATTTTATTGCATTAATGGACGATCTGTGGTTGAACTGAAACTAAAAATTCACCTTGAATCAATGGGATGATCTTGCGGATTTTACAATGACTTAACGAAACCAGTTGGACATATATGTTGGGATCCGAACCTAAGAATCTACTTATCCCAGCCGGTAATAAGTAGGTTTACAGTTTCTCATCTCGATCCCATTGGGATAAAGTATGGGTTTTATAGCTGAAACTGGCATATGTTTGTCCCTTGTTAAACACCGCACTCAGCAATATTCCAGCTATGTGGCGGCGGTCCGGACCAGACAATCCAGTGATCAACAGAATGATCTACGCAACTGGGATACGATGGCCCCTGTCAGCGAGTCTGACGACCCGATCCCGTTAGTCGCCTCTTACGGCAAGCATAGGTTACCATTTCTAACCCGGATCTTCGCGGGTGATGAAACTGAAGTACAAAAGAAAGTACACAGGTCATGCTTTGGAGTTATTTTCCAAAAGAAATATTTTTATTGTGACATCGTTCTCGGGTTGAGAAAACAACACAAACATCAAGGTTCTTCAAGGTAACCCACTAGGTTGCCCATCATATTCAGACAGGCTGCACAGAGGGAGGTTCTTATGACGAATTTGGGTGGTTCGCTCGTCACGCCAAAGATCCAGGTTCAATTCACCACATAGTTACAAACTATCAAGTCTATTTCTGGTTCGCCGTGATGTAGCTGGGAGATTGCTGACAGCGGCGCAAAGCCAAAGTCACTCACTGTTATGGTGAGACTGATTTCACGCCCTTTGACAGTAACACGGCATGTCACGAGCTTAAGAGAAGGGGCAGATATGGGGATCGCCCCGAAAGGGGACGGAGGGAATGCAGGGAGTTTATGAAAGCCAGAACAGTGGTTCGGCCACGGATTACAATTTGAGTCAGTCAGTATGGGTGTACGCCTCTTTTAGCAATATTCCAGCTTGACACTTAAAATAGGCCTCACACATAGTATCAACGTGGGGAATCGAATCTGGGCTTTCGTCGCGACAAACGAACGATTGGGTTCTTAAACAGTAATTGATTGTAAAACACCTATATACCAGGCTTCCGGAACAAAATGATTTGGCCCTGGTGGTTTTACTATTTTGTCTTCTAGAGTCGACTTACAAAGGATCACAATGCATGCATTTTGGAATTGTAACTCGTTCATGGGATTTTAAAGTATTTCAGTACGACAAACAGAGCAATTCATTCATACATTCACTTGTTAAATTAGTAATTGAATCGCCAGTTAAGTCATCAGTTGCAAGATGGGATTATATGCAGCATGCTCCAGCTGACTGCATGATCCCCATGTTACTTAGGTAAAAAATGACGACAGTAGGAACTAGTAAAATACTAGGAACCTGACTACCTTATCGGCTCCTCCGAGGTTGTTGAGGCTGCTGTTCCTACCAGGATATCAGGATACCTCTTCACCCAGCAGACAATGGGTACCCGATGGGATATGGGAAGTCACCATGAACCTTTTATCACTCCCATGCAAATTAGGCTATCCAGGGGAAGAGCAAAAGAAGAAGAGTGAGTTTAGTTTTACACCGCTTGTAGCAATATTCCAGCAATATCAAGACGGGGGACACCAGAAAATGGACTTCAGAATGGAAGAAGAAGAAGAAGAAGAAGAAGAAGAAGAAGAAGAAGGAGGAGGAGGAGGAGGAGGAAGACAGGTTGCTGGATGGTGCTGGAGGTTGATGTTTCTATTCACTGCTAGATATCTGCTCTGACTATTGGGTGGGCAGTCAACAACTTATAGTTATCCCCACATTGTACTCCCAACATTTAGAAACTTACGTAAAGGAAGGGAATAGAGGATTAAGAACAGACAGACTCACTTTCATTTTAGTAGGGACAGACTGGACAGGTGACTTAACCGTAACGAAATGGAATGTACCGTTAGCCTGTATATGGTGACAGTTTGGCGACGTTTTTTTCACGCATAACAAAACGGAACTGACTGTTCAGTAGTTGTTTATTACACCTCTGACAATGCATCATCATTCAACATAAATCAGATTACAACACTCAAAGTATACTTTGGTATTTCATCTTGTTTTAACTCTAAACTTAAGGTCCTTGCTGACAAGGTTTTTACCTCCATGTTCTTGATGTAAGGGATACCAACTTGAGCATTTGCCAAAGAGAAGATTCCAAAGATATATATATATATACGTTACATTTGTTGAACACATTTCAGTTTGACTCTAACCATGCAATCCAACATGGCACCCCTACCAAGAGTGGGCCTATATTCATCCTTCTGTTGTTCTACGCCTGGCTGATTTGTTGTTTTAAGAAATGTTGGGAAAATGGGGTCACAACGAACCGACAACGTGAAGTCCAGATTCGTGTGGATCATACCAACTCGACCTGGGAAACGTGGTGATTATGTTTAATTTTACGCAACAATATAGAAAATAGAAACAGGGACTCTAGCAATTGGCTTCACACGTTGTCCCCGTGTGGGGAATCGAACCTCGACGTGACGAACAAAGGTTTTGATCTCTAGACTATTCTATCGCCTCAAAATCATGATATGGTCAATTTTTTTACTTTGTAGGTATATGATGCCATTCTTTATTTTCCCCATATCTTTTTTAAATTATTAAACCACAAATATGCATGTTGGTTTCATTGAATAGGTTGTATCTCGAGCAGTGCGTAATTTGAGCCAACAAAACTAACATGCACCATCTGTTCTTTGTTCGTTCGTTCGTTCGTTTGTTTGTTTGTTACTCGCACAACCTTTCAGGAAGGTCCATAAATCACTGTGGACCATTAATTTTGACATACATCTTACATATCACACAGTTTGTTACTGTCTTTTTCTGGTCGTTTTTTTCTGAAAATGAAAACCGTACACAAACAAATTGCAAGTGCAAGGAAGTGCAAGTGGTGATGCACTCTGAAAACATGTATCGTTATCACATCAACATTGATTGACTCCTATATATCTCCTATTTTTTCAGTCTTAAATTAAAAATGAACTTTTTTCAGTTCTAGTCATCCAAAAACCGCACGGCCAGATTTGCGCATTGCTCAAACTTTGCCAAAAGTGGTAACGTGACCTTCACCTTTGACAAGAGATCGCTTGTAATCTGATAATGACAATCTGGTTAAAAACTCGGAGTCATTGTGCAAAATTTCGTTTGTGAAAGCGTTATTCAAAAGGTAAGACATTGACTTCCACCCTTCACGTGTACATCTACCATGTTTCAGTGTACAAATTCTTATTGGTTTTGATTGTGTTGAAACTATTTTCGGGACAAGTTATCTTCTACAAAATATTCGCGTGACCAGACATATGGTCAAAACAACCTGAGACATTGTGCTTAATTTCATTTGTAAAATCGTTATTCAAAAGTTAACAAATTAACTTCAGACCTTATAATCATTATATAAACTTACATTTAACATGCTCAATGAACGAATTCTAAATTTATTGTATTTGGTTTATCTGGTATTAGATTGATATACACATACCTTTTGCACGCCCAATTGAAATGAACGAATTCTAAATGCAAATATTTTACGTGCCTGTTATTTTGTTGGTATACACATACCTCTAGCATGTCCAGTAAACGAATTCTAATTTCATTCAATTGATTAACCTGTTATTTGGAATACACATACGTCCAGCATGCCCAATGAACGAATTCTGAATTTGTTACATTTATTTTACCTAGGAACATTTTTTTACTAGAATGTTCTTTATACATTGCTTTTTTCACAGACACAACGATGCTTCTTCTCATCTGCTTGGCGTTCATCGGTCTTAGTGCTGGACAAGGGTATTTATAGACTAAAGCGAACGTAAAATCTCTTAAACGTGACGCTGATGAAAGGATATATACGTTACAGTCATCTGTAATCAGTCATGTCGGGAGAATACTGAAACTTTCAGTCAGTTCGTGAGTCAGTCCATGAAATGACTGAAATCCCTGGTCTCTAGTCATGAAATGACTGAAATTTGGCCGTGCGAATTTTACGGTCTGGCTGATTACACAGTCTGACTGTAGCATATACACATGCGTATGTCAGCGTGTACGATAGCTGCTAGTACAATACAATGTTTGGCATAATCGTCGCGGTGCACTGGTTCTATGAAATAGATGTAGTACGTGACATTTTCTTTTCAGCTAGGAAATAATACAAATTGTATCACATATTTGTTTTATCCACACACGAATGTGACGTATCGTTATTGCGTTTGAAATTTGAAGAGTTATGTCAAACTGACAGAAGCGTTTTGAAAACATTAAAACACATAGTTGTGACTTTTAATTGCCTGTATTCACTTGGCGTCTGTTAGTGAGCGAGTGAGAGTGAGCGCGTCAACAAGTGAGTGAGTGAGACATGAGTGAGAGTGGATGGAAGAGTGAGTGAGTGAGTGTGTGGCTGGAGTGAGTGAGTAAATGGCTGAGTGAGTGCAAGAGCGAGTGAGTGGCTGGGTGAGCAAGCGAGTGGTTGAGTGAGTGAGTGAAAGTGAGTGAGTGAGTGACCTTTCATCAATGAATTAATTATTTGAGGATGGCAATAGAAGAATGATACGTTTTCGGCATTTGCAGAAACGACCAATACGCCAGGATCTTCGAGCAAGATGTCGACACTAACAACAATAAAATTGCCGACCTCTCCGAATTCCAGGCCATCTTTGACAAGTATGACCTGAACAGTACGTAGAAATAGATGTGGAAGTGATGTAGTAAGTTGCAACCAAACCAAATGTTATAATTTGCAGTCACATCAGAGCGACAGATCAACTCTGGTGGTTTAAAATTTGTCTCATAATTTTGGACACCCGAAAAGAGAAGTTGTTTGCAAAACAATCATTACTTTTTTGTCACTTTTCGCGCTTGGTGGTTGAACAGACAGGTGTGTACGAGAAGCACGCGTGAAACTTGAATTTCACTACACACACTTGCTGATTACCCGATTACTCACGATGACGTCGTTGTCAACAGTAAGTGTGTAGTCAATGAACCATTGACTCAGTAAAACTCACTCCTACTTTGCCATTCCAGAAGACGGTCAGGTGCCCAAGGCGGAGTACATGCAGGCAACTGGAGACTCGGGACAAGCAGCATCTATTTTCTTCGACTTCCTCGACCCTAACAAAGATGGCGTTATCCACAGATCAGAACTGCCAAGCATCTTTCACGTCTTCGACTTCAATGGTATGTCTTAAAACATGTCGTAATACAAAATGTCGGACGTCCTGAGAGATCTCGGTTTTGTGAGTGAGTGAGTTTAGTTTTATTTCGCATTTATCAGTGTTCCAGTTATATGCCGACCATCTGTAAATAAACAAGCTTGGACCAGACCATCCACTGATCAACATCATGAGCATCGATCTACACCTTGTGCTGCGATGGGATTTAACTTCCTTAAGTGGCATTTTAGAAGCTGATATGATGAGGATGAAAACTTGTTTGGAGAGACAACTTCTTTCTTGCACTGTATACGTCGCATCAATTACAAGAAAGACGTTGCTTACCTATATATGTCTTCATCCGGATAGCATGTAAGTCAGCGAGTCTGACCATCCCGTTAGTCGCCTCGTTCGAAAAGCATGGTTTACTGAAGAACATTTCTAGCCCTGATGTTCACGGGAGACCCGGGTTCAGTTCCCTACATTGGTACAATGTGGGAAGCCCATCCAGGACGTCCCCCGCCATGATATTGCAGGAACATTGGTAAGCACGGCGTAAAACTAAATTCACTCGAAATTGTTGTTGCAGATGATGGTAAGGTCACAGAAGCAGAGTTCACCAAGCACTATAGTGAAGTACGTATGCTTGTTTATGTGATTAATTTATCATTATATGTCTTGCCTCTCATGAAAGCTGTTGCAGCATCAGGCAAAAGCAAAAAGCAACGTGAAAATATGGTGTGGGCCGCGAGACATTGATGGAATATTGCTTAAGGTCAAATAAAACTGTTCTGTGAGCAGCGTGACATTCATGGACTATTGCAGAAGGTCAAGTAAACCTGTACTCGAAATCTCGTGATATTTATGAAATATTGCAGAGGGTCTCATAAAACTGTTCTGTGAGCTGCGTTACATTGATGGAATATTGCAGAAGGTCACGTAAAACTTTACTACGAGCCATGTGACATTAATGGAATATTTCTGCACGGCATTTTCCACTTTTTCACACATCTATTACAAAGTTATAAGGATCGTATCCTTATTATTTCAGATGAAGATGATGATCATGTTCATACAGGGCCTTGGCAAATAGATATCGTTTATGAATAAAGAAGCTTTAACAACATGTCTAATTATTTTCCGTTCTGATAGTTTTGCCTAACCTGACATGTGAATCCCCGCTCCTCCCACCGAGGGTTTGATAGCCGGGTGATTATTTCAGTGACAAGACCAGGGGATCCTTGCCGTGCTAAGGGACACAACTCTACCTCATAAGCTTAACTCCTATTACACCAACATATCTTCATTAGATGGGGAAGAATGACCGTAAAAGTGAATTAGGGAGCCAGGGTGTTTTACGCCGCACTCAGCAATATCCCAGCTATACGGCTTTGGTCTGTAAACATCGAGTCGGGACCAGACAATTCAGTGATCAACAGCAGGAGCATCACTCTGCGCAATTGGGAACCGATGACACGTGTCAACCATGTCAGCGAGCCTGACCACCCGATCCCTGCGTGGGGTGTGACTGTGCATTACCATATCAGAAAACTACGTTATAAAGGAGCAACAGCATGTCTGTTAAAGACATATGTCATATGATTTCCGTTCAAATGTACGTTCGTACGGATCGCCCACAAGTGTTTCCAGTCACCCATACTTGTCGTAAGAGGCGACTAACGGCATCGGGTGGTCAGGCTCCCTGATTTGGTTGACACGTCATCGTATCCCAATTTCGTGGACCGATGTTCATGCTGTTGATTGTCCCGACTCGATTATTTACAGACCGTAACCATACAGCTGCAGTATTGCTGAGTCCTGTGTAAAATAACAATCAACCAGAGTTGCCAATTGTGTCAGTCCGAGATGATCATTCATTGAATGTGAATCAGGTTTAACGCCCCTTGACTATATTTCTCCTACACAAACACAAGTTGAAAAGAGAATCTGAGAATAGTGAGTGAGTATGGTTTTACGCCACAGTTAACAATATTCAACACATCATACAGGTTCCAGCAGAATGACAGTCAGGACCAGACACTCAAGTCGTTCCAGGATATAATGACATCCAAAAACCCATGTCAACAACCCTGACTACTTTATCGCCTCTTCCGGGGATCATAAATTAAGGAGGTTGTTGTTCATCCAGCAGAAAATGGGTACCCGGTGGGATCAGACATGTGACTGTGCACGTTCAAGCCCCTCACATGCAGCTTTGGTTAGTCATAATAAGATTCTTCGCTTTGAGAAGGATATGAAGCCTGAAAATGCGCGTCATATATATTCTTCTTTGTATCATTATTATCATACGCTAGGTGTACAGACCACTGGTTTGGCAGAGACACGTCACAGTTATTCCCAAATAGTTCCTTTTCAACCTGACCACTTGCTTTGCGCTGATTGTCACCGTGTTGTTATGAAGCACCGACTGAACCAGTCCAGATCTGCCTGGTCCATGCTAACGGGACTTGGGAAACGCACATAATGTGATAAGATCAAACTCATTTCTTACCAGATATGCGTCAAATGTACATCTCTTGTAACTGTTTTTCCCAGTATGCCTTACCAGATAAAACAGAAATGCGTCGACCTTCGATATACATAATGGTGTCTTTGAAAAGGTTGCATTTCGGTTTAGCTCGATTCGAGCAAAACGTGCCCCATCTGTGCGTATAAACAGATGTGTTTGTTTGTTTGTGTTTTTCTGGATGGCATCCGCACACAATAATATTCAGGCCATATTGAGGCAGCGTGTGAATGATTAGACAAACCAGTCCTTCCCGATCTGATGAGACAGCATCTCATTGACACATGGCCTGATGAGGCAACACCGCATTAACACATGACCTGAGATAACACCACACTGACACATGACATGATGGGTCAACACCATATTAACTCATGACCTGAAGGGTCACCACCACATTGACACCTGACCTTGTGAGACAACATCACACTGACATGTGACCTGAGATAACACCACACTGACACATGTCATGATGGGTCAACACCATTTTAACTCATGACCTGATGGGGCAACACTACACTGACACATGACCTGATGAGAAAACACCACAATGACATATATGTATACCGGCAGTAAAGACACAATCACAATCTATTTCAACACAGACAATTGTATTGATTCGTGAGGACACTAGCGGTCTCGACTTGTGGCATTATGAAGCTATTCATACAGCATATAAACGCATGTATCACTTCTAGTAACAAATGACCATTGAAATGATCCGGGGTAGGATAGGTCCTTAGCAACCTATGCTTGCCACAAAAGATGACAATGCTAGTCGTAAGAGGCGACTAACGGTATATGTCATCGGTTCCCATTTGCGCAGATGGATGCCTATGTTGTTGATCACTGGATTGTCTGGTCCAGACTCGAATATTTACATACCGCCTCCATATAGCTGGACGTAAAACAAAACTCACTCACTTCTAGTAAAATGTAAATATTATACTATACTCATTCAAACGAATAAGGGAAGACATGAACGTACAGTTGTGTCTACTTATTTTCAGAATATCACCCACTTTCATATTCAGTTGCATGAGTATATTTGATACAACAGCATTTTACACCTGAAATAATTAATACATTGACAATGTATTTTTTTCAAAATATAGCTAATGACATCTCTGCAGCAAAGATCACTCAGATGACTCATGCATGTACAATTGTGATGTAAAATTAGAGACCTAACGGTTCACGTCTTGTGAAAACAAATGTCTATGTTTCATTGTTAAATAAAATATGACTGTCTTGCAGGGTGCCAATCAGTTATTTAAAACGCAAAGTAATTTTTTATCACAAAATGTCTAATAACAATGACCTACGGACCAGAAAGGCAAAACAGTACACAGTCACCAAACACACCCCCTACACCCACCCCAAACCCTTCACCCTCCCACGCCCACCGTCCGTCCCGTTCACAAGAGTAACGATTTTAGCCTTCAAGGCCATGAACCGTCAGTTCTGTACTCCCCACTTAACCATTACCACTAATTTCACGAGTGTACTAAGTATAATAACAAACATAACCCGTGAAGGCATATTCTATAATCACGTCATGTAAGTTTACATTATTACCCTTGACAGGAAACACAGGGGAAAAACACAATCACCAAATTTGCACACTCATGAAACATATGTAACTACATAAATTTGTGTTCGCTTATCTCCACACCTCCCTAAAAGTGTTACCAAGTGATACGTATATTTCACACTTTGGTTATATGGCTACTGGATGAAACTTTCATTTCCCAGCGTAAGCAAATTTGAGAAATAATGTTCTTTCGCGTTGTGATAGAAATTTAGGTTTGTTGCGAAATATGGAAAATCTCAACTTTTGCACCAAGTGCTTCCCTGCACGTCACCTTTGGGAAGGTACAACTTGTAATCTGATAAGGACAGTCTCATGACTAGACATATGGTTAAAACCTCCGAGTCATTGCGCTTTATTTCATTGTGAAACCTTTATTCAAGAGGTAAGAAATTAACTTCAGCCATCTATCATAGTGATATATATCTGGCATGTATGGATGAACGTATAACTACATCAGTTTATTTAGTCTTATTCACACGGGAAACAAATTATTTTCAATCATTTTCTGGAACAGGTATCTTTTACAAGCTCTCAGGCCTCGAGGTTGTCAAGAACTATGACATTTTATATTTTAACTATCAACTTGGATTAGTTTTCACGTTTGCGAGGTGTGACTCGGGTGTTTATATGACAGTGAAATGTGTTTACCGCCGCACTCAGAAATAAGACAGCCTGTAAATACTCAAGTCAAGCCAAACAAATCCAGTAATCAGCAGCATGAGTATAGAACTAAGCAACTGGCAACTGACCCTGACATGGACGGATCCAGGAATTTTGACAGGAGGGGGTTCCTGAAACAACAACAACAGCCCCTACCCACCCACCCACCAACTTCTTGAGCCACGTGACAACCAAAACAGCGAGCCTCATCACACATTCCCGTTGATCAGATTTTACGAATGTATGGGTTTTCGAGGATCTGCATGGGTCTCTCCGGCTTCGTCACACATAATCCATGTACATAAACATGTTCCTCCTGGTCACGGGGCAGGTGCTTTCAGATAACGTTTTTCCCAAGAACAGAGCACACTTTCGCTTCTAGACCGAAGAACAAGGTGTAACCTACAAGAATGCGAATGTAAACATTGTATAAAATCGTCATAAAGGTTATAAGAGCATGTTTTTTGTGATGGACGATCAGTGTTTGTTTCAACACGAGAGCGTTCTGAACCTGAAACCACAACATGTTTAAAAGCAAAGCCGAGAATTGCACAAAGTCCATTCCAGTTACGGTTAGTTTTAGAAGAGGAAATCATGAATTTGTGATACTTACATGGTTTGTGTTTTTTATTTACATAGTTTTGTAGTTTTTATTTTCATGTTATTCTAGTTTTGTTTAGATGTTTTGTAGCTTTACTTAAGATGGTTTGAAGCTGAAAATTACATGTAGTTTTTATTTACATATTTTTGTAGTTTTCTGTTGCACGTTTTATGGTTTATACTTACACTTTTTGTAGCCATTTTTACACTTTAAGTAGTTATACTTGCATGTTTTGTAGTTGTTACTTGCATGTTTGAAATTCATGTTTACATGTTTTGTAACTGTTGTTGACATGCTCTGTAGCTATTTACATGTTTCATACTATATAGTATATTTTGTTTCGTAGCTGATATTTACATGTTCTGTAGTTGTTATAAACATGTTTTGTAGCTTTTATATTTACATATTGATTTATCACAGAAACAACAATGCTTCTTCTCATCTGCTTGGCGTTCGTCGGTCTGTGTGCAGGACAAGGGTATTTATTTAGAGTGAACGTACAGTCTCTTAACGTGACGTCAATTTCAACTATTTCAATTTTCTACAAATATTACAGTTTCATATAATTCCATTGTCTTAGGTATTTTTGGTGATTTAAAAGTGTAATATAGGTATCCGTTTTATCAATTATATAGTGTGGTAAAAGTGTGAGACAGTCAACAATTTGCTCGAGACGCCTAACCACAAAGCATCACATATATTCTGGAATTAAAATCCACGACAACGGATTCTTGATCACCTACGGGGCATAACTCTCTCTGGTCATAGACGACTAGGTAACATGTGGTGCCCTCTCATCAAAGAATTAATTGTATGAGGCTGACAGTAGATTACCATAATTTCAGAAATTTCCACGACCAGTACGCCCAAACCTTCAAGCAAGCTGTCGACACTAACAACAACCACGTGGCCGACCTCTCTGAATTCCAAGCCCTCTTCGACCAGTACGACCTGAACAGTACGTAGAAACATATAGGGAGTGAGTGAGTTTAGCTCAGTGCAGTGATCAGTTGCACGAGCATCGATCTGCGCAAAAAGGGAAGTAAATGTAATAAGGTATTACTGACGAATGTCCATAAACGTAGACTTGTAGAAAAAATTGTGTTGTTCAGTGGTTTTCTATAGAGGTATGCCACAACATGAATACTTGAGAGCTACCCACCTATTATTCAAGTCATTCGTGACCTACTCGTTGAATAAAGAGAGGAAACTCTCAAGTACCCTTTTTGTGGCGCGGTTACTAGATAGGCATGACCTCAGAGGAGTTTGGGAGGTAACAGTTTGTATTCTGTTGACCGTAAGGTAGGTCGGTTATTGAATCTTCATTACTCACGACATTACACACTGATATTCCAGAGGACGGCCAGGTGCCTGTGACTGAGTACGTGCAGGCATCAGGAGGCGTGGGTAAAGGACCAGCCGCTTTCTTTGCCCTGTTAGACCCCAACAAAGACGGCGTCATTCACAGATCAGAAGTACCTGCCATCCTTAAGAGCTTCGATGCCAATGGTAAGTCTTAAAACAACATGCGACATGTCATCAGACAAAATGTCATAATATTATGTATTGGGTCATCCCGGCTTTGCGCTGAAGGAGTGAGTGAGTCATGTTAGCAATATTGCAGCAATATCACCGGAGGCATCTGGAATGGGCTTCACACACTGTATCCATGTAGAAAATCGAACCTGTGTCTTCAGCTTTAACCACTAGGCTACCCCAGAGAAGACCGTTTAAATGTAACTTTCAGAAATAAATCTGATTTTCTTTAGAGCGTATATCATATGTTCTACGAGAATATATTGTATAATGTAAACCTTTTCATGCACCACAACTTTACTAGACACAATTTCAGTTCAAAAGGGTATTTTTTATTTATAAGTACGAGCCAAAATCAAAAACAGCTTGCAGGCAAGTTTTGCAGCAGTTTGTTTTTTCAACAGTCAGTAGAATTTGTCATGCACTTTTAGGTAAATTAAATTTGTTTAAGAAATCTCATGCACCCAGGTCAATGACGAAACCGTCTTGCCAATGTGGAAACGTTGTTGTGCGTTCACTTTGATGGGGTGGATTTTGTTAAAAGGGCGTGTCAATTAGAAAAATGTTCACGTGGTACTCATGGAGCAAAGTGGGCGTAAATAGAACTGACGATAACAGATTTCATCTGGGAATAGTCACTGGGACATTTGCTGTGCAGATATCAGACAGCAATTATGATACTTTCCAAGAAAAAAAAACAGATTTTCCAAGAAAACAAACTATTTCTGGCAAATACAATGCGTATATGCAGATAGCAGTGAGTGAATATTGCTTCACGCCTTATCAGCAATGTTGTAGCTATTGCCGGCGAATGTAGATAGGAAAGCCAGACCACTCTCGTTCACATTCTACTTGACATTCGTGTTGCAGGCGATGGCAAAGTAACGGAGGGCGACTTTATCAAGCACTATGGTGATGTATGTATGCATGTTTAAATGAATATTGTGATTTTACTTTCCTCTCTTTAAAGTTGTTGAAGCAGTGTGTTCAAAATGCATAGGTTCCAGTGAGTGACTGAGTGACGTTTAACGATATTTCCAGAAATAGGTCACATATATCACAACCAAGCCCACCCGAAGTGTTCCAAAGTCGTGTAAAACAGGGCCGCTCACCAGTTCTTATTGCTATTTGTGTCACCGGATTTAGCTGACAATCAGTGTAACAATCTGTGTTTACAATGTCAGTTTTAAATGGATACACCTTATTATTTCAGCTTTACAATAAAGTCGTCGCCATGCAGATTTCGGTTGGTAAATAGGTGCCAGTTGTTCAATAAAGATACTTCAACCACCTATACATTTTGTGTTATAGTGTTATTGCTTTACCTGTCACCACCAACCCATGCTCGTGTTAAGATGCGACTAAAGGGATCGGGTTGGCAAGCTCGCTGACATGGTTGACATTTGTCATCGTATATATACCAGTCACGTAAATCGATGCTCGTGGTATTGATCACTGTTTTATTCATACTCGATTTTTCAAGCCCGTCGACTATAGGAGAGAATTCCTTTAAACAAGCTTTGGAAACCTTCTATGGCGTCTTATGTAGTGAGTAAACTCGGTACATTAGCATAGATATTTTGAATAGGATACTAGCTGAATTGATAAAAGAAACAACTGAACTCCACTAATTTATATCTTGCTGGAAGAATAGTTCTTATGTCGCGGAACAGCTTACAAACTCACCCAAAGGGATTGTTTGGTTGTGTAACGCCGCAGGCAGCAATATTAAAACTATATGACGCGATCTGTAATTAATCGAAACTGGATGAGACAGTCCTGTGAGTAACTGCACAAACATCGATCTACGGTAACTGAGATACGGTTACATGGGTCAGCGAGCATGAGCACCCGATCCCGTTCGCCGTTTCTAACGATACGCATGGGTTGCGGAAGATCAGTTCTAACCCGGATCTTCACGAGTCTGCTCAAAAGGATGTATTTAGGAATACATGCAGTTTTCTCTGGAATCACCACTCATTGGGGCTTTCTGGTCTCTTTATCTTAGACAGGTGTTCTACAGAAATTTGGGAAAACCCATAAAATGAATATTATAGGTATGTTAAACATTCAGCTGAAAATGAAGACTGACGTTTACACAGTTATTTATCGTATGAAATCAATGCAGTGGGCAGACAAATATTCAGACAACACAGGAATTTATCTGTGGAAAAGTATACCACAGAAAAACGGGTACCTGGTGGGATGTCATGTGACTATCATCCTTCTAGCGTTCCACAGACAACTAGGAACATGAAGTTAGAAGCGGATTCGCTATTCGGAATTCGGGATTCAAACGCCAAAACCCGAATATGATGAAAAGTCAAAGTTGAGGCTGAAACATGGACAAATGTAGGTTTGGGTGTTCATGTTTTTGCGATAGTCAGGTTTACTAGCGGCCCCTAGTACCTTAGAAGGGGTGAGATAATGTATATTGATACTGTTGGTTATGTAACCGAATCCGAAAAAAATCGGGATTCGAATCCCGAATCTGAATAAATCTTATATAAAATATTCAGATTCGGGATTCGAATTCCAGATTCCGAATCCGTTTCTAACTTCATGTTCCTCAGATAACTAGGGTTATCCGGGTAGCATGTAATAACCATCCTGTTAGCGCTATGGACATTCCCCTTGTGAATGCAGCTTAGCATTTAAGTGGGCCTGACGATGTACGATTCTTCATGGTGGACCTACATAGGTGAATCGTATTCTCTGGACCAAAAGCACATCACCCAGTTGTGGATGACCCCGAGAAGCTGAGTAGCTACTGGGTTACCAACAGACAAGGAGCAAATCATCTTTCAATTCTGCAGCTCACTCAGCCTTCATCTGGCAATGAACCCCACCATGCCAGAGATAAGACTTGCTCCAGCGGAAGGCACGCGGCCCGAAAAAGAATATCTTGGTCAAACCGGTACCATCTTGAAAATACACTACTTCATGCACCGGGTTAGTGAATGAGTGGTTTTACGCCGCACACAGCAATATTTCAGCTATATAGCGGTGGTATGTAAATAATTGCATCTGGACCAGACAATCCAGTGATTTCATCCACAGCACAGCGCTTTTGACACTCTGGGTAATTCACAAAAGTGTAGTGTTGGGGATTCTACATACTCTCTTGTGGGATGGTGGGATTGTACCAGCATCACCCGAACCCTCTTTAGAGCTGCTATATTTTTCATCTTAATCTGTGAAACATTAATGCTCTTATTGTTGTGTTTAAAGACATAAATATATTATGCAACAGAGAGGGCTAGGGTGTTCCTTGCCGTCAGGCTGCTGAGGCTTGGGGCCATTGCTCATCCTACACGCAGCCTAGATGGGACTTCTCCCAGGAAACTCTACCTAGTCAGAACTTTCCAAGGAATATGTAGACTCCCCCAACACTGCAGCCTTCTGCATTACCCAAAGTGTCAGAAGGGCTATGCTCACCTTAGAACATCCGGACACTCTCAAACCACGAACAATGACGAAAGTCTGACGAAAGTGTGCTTGTGGTGAAAGAGGTCCGGGAATGATTTATTTGTCTGTTGTTTAACGCCTGTCTCAGGAGTATACTAGCTATGTGTTTGTAAATAATCGCGTCAGACGAGACAGACTGATTACGACTTTCCTACAAACAGGATTCACACCTTGGCTTGTGGACCTTGGAACATGGTGTGACAGACACCTCTAGACCGACAAGAATGCAAATTTAAAAATCGTTTAAAATCTTCATAAAGGTTATCAGACGATTTTTGTAAGTGAAGTGGATCAGTGTGTGTTCTCAAAGATGGGAACAACACGAAATCCATTTCAGTTACTGGGTTTTTGAGATGTCGTCAGGAAAATTGTGTTGTTGAACAAGGAAGAATTCTCCGACTCAAGCTAGTATGCTCAGAACGAGCACACAAATGAATTTTAAAATATGTTGCATTAGTAAAATATCATCCGGTATTTTTTCTCACGTTGTCGTGACTGTTTATTAATTCTGTGTGTATGTCTGGAAAACATGGTCAGCTTTCTCTATTTGCATTTCATATTCCCTGAGATCCTAAAATGGCCCGTAGCATATTTCAATATCTGCGGTGATCGTATGAGAAGGTTTGACTAAAATGGGCAACATGTTTGACTGAAGTACTTCATATCACCTTTTAAATGTTTCGGAGTATATTGAACATTTGCACGTTCATCAGTTTAAAACAGTAATCCGGTGCATATAGTCTGTCATGGAAAGTGTTTGGATCGTATATTTACATCTTTTGTAGTTTCTACCTGCATGTTTTATACAGGTTTTAGTAACATGCTGTGTAGCTTTTCTATTTAGGTATTGATTTTTTTCACAGAAACAACCATGCTTCTTATGTTCTACTTGACTTCCGTTGGTCTGATTGATGTCATTTTCAGTTTTTAAAATATATTACTAAAACAGCAGTTGGATATAATCGCCGCTGTGCATCCTGAAAAAAGATGTGTGTATTACTAGCACCAGTTATATCTGTTCAATTGTACGTATTTTTGTAGTTTATATGTGTATTATAGATATCCGTTTTATCAGTTATACAGAGTGGTAAAAGTGTGAGACAGTGAGCTGGTTGCTGTAACGCACGATCATGGTTATGGAAAAGACGAACCAGTAACATCAGGCCTAATCTGGGATTTAAACCCACGACATCGGATTCGTGACCATCTACGGGGCATAACTCTCTCTGGTCTTAGACGACTAGATAACCACACGCATTTGGCTGTTGTGTTTTAAATCAAACATGGTGTTGGTGTGTTTCAGCCGAAATGTTTTCCGCTCTTTTTTGACAATGTTTCATTTCACTAAACCGAATATTGAAACAGTTGTTTCACATGTCGCTTAAAGTGTCCATTACGCACACAAAAATTGCATTTACCTCAGAGTATAAATGAAATCAACACATGTAAGTTTATATATGCCTATCAAAGTTTAGGGTGTTCCCATACTTTATGTTTATAGTATGTATATTTTCTGTTATGCATGTAATAGTATTGCCTTTTCTGGCATTGTCGTTAAAGGCAACTAACGGGATCGAGTGATCAGGTTCGCTGACGTGGTTGACCCATATCAGTGTATCTCAATTGCATAGATGCTCAGACTGTTGATCACTAGATTGTCTGGTCCAGGCTCGATTAGGTACAAACTCCCACCATATAGTTGTAATATTGCTGAGTGCCGCGTAAACTAAACTAAACTAAACTCACGACGTTCCAGCAAGGGTTTGCTGTTGAGAACGTTACGAATGTGAATGACCAATCCTCCCCGTAAAACCTATGTACAAAGTAAGTGACCCCTTACATGCCATGTAAAAATCAGTGACCCCATAATACTGATCACCGCCACAACCACCACCTTGAAACCACACACACACAAACATACAACACACCACACCACACCACACCACAACACACACACACACACACGCGCACGCGCGCGCGCGCACACACAGATACGCACACACCCGCGCACACACACACAAACACACGCAAGCGATAGATGAAGTACGGTTCCTCAGAGTATACAAT